>NW_026126485.1:7377500-8577500 GCF_943737965.1 Phodopus roborovskii
TCACTTGGTGCCTCTTCTGGACCTTGACTGTTAATCTGAACCTCTCAGGACCCTTTCCTGCTAATATGCTAATATAGCTTGTGCTGAATATAGAGTGGAGCCTGGGTTTTAGTTTGTTTGATGTTTCATTTACCTGTGTATTTTATAACCCATAAAATAACCACTTTTTTTTTTTTACATTTTTAAGTGATTCAATTTTAAATATGTCTGTAGGGAGTGTGGTGGGTATTCTTAGCTGTCAACTTGATTACATCCAGAACTAAGGAAAACCCAAGCAGCTGAATATACCGGTGAAGGATTATATTTAAGTCAATTGAAGTGAGAAGATATACCTTTAACTCAGACTTCTCGAGTTGGGCAGATCTACTTTTTATCTGGGCCATACCTTCTGATGGCAGCCTATATAAAGGACATGGAAGAAGGAAGCTTGCTCTTTTTGCCTACTCACTTTTGCTGGCCAAGTCCTTTCCTTCACTGACATTAGAGCCTACTTCTTTGGAATTCTGGTGATCAGAATTCTGAAGATCAGCTGAGACACTCAGCCTCAAGGACTGAACAACTACTAGATTCTTGGATCTTATATTGTGCAGCAGTCATTGCTAGATTAACTGGATCACAGGGTGTAAGCCATCCAAATAATCACCTTAATAGAGAATCTTAACTAATATAGTAACAATATAACCTCTTGGTTTTGTATTTTGCTCCCAAATATTTTCCATATGATACTGAGGAAAAGTTTGCTGAATCCTGCTTTAAATGATCTGGCTATTGTGATTAGTGGCTGAAGTATATTTTCTTCTGAATTAAAGAAATGTCTGATGTTTGGGGTTAAAGCTCCAGGTGACAAGGTAGGTAGGATTAGGTTAGTACTTCCTTTGATGTTTAGAGTCACAGCACAATACTAATTAATGATATTTAGCAAGTCTGTGAACACTGGAATGATAAAAGCCAAGAAACAAAATAAGCTTTACTAGTGTATCACAATCTCAGGCTTGTTGAAGGAAACAGGTGAAAAGTGAGACAATTTGCTCATAGGTCAGAGTAAAAATTTGAAATATCTGTCGGAAAAAAGTAAGCATTTGTTACAACTAAAATACTTTGCTGTCAGTTGAGTAGCCTAAGATTCCATAAAAATATTTAAGACAAACATATAAAGGACTGAGGTTAAGGCCCAGTGACCAGAGAATTTAGCATATTTGTGAGTCTGGGTGCCAGGGGCAACAGTGTATGCTTTTCTAGCAGAACATCTTTCTCACTTATTATCCCCACTATTATCATTTTATTGTTTTTATGTAATACCCATGAGACATACTTCAAACCTAAGAATTGTCATTAATTTCAAAGCAAAACTCCAAAGTCTGTTATAGAAGCACTTGAGAATAATTTGCTCAGAATTCCAAGCATTGCAGTGCAGTCACCCAAAACAAGAGTGACTTTTGAAGCAGGTGTTCGTTTTAATTAATGTCAGCCTGAGTAATCCATTAACACTTTAAGAGTATGCATGTTTACACATTGTAATCTTACTTGCCCACTAACTAAAATTTGATGGGTAGTTATCTTTTGGTACAGTCTTCAAAGGTGAAGTTGAGTAGACTTTTTATTTTTTTACATGTTTTCTACCACTTTATGATTCAAAATGGTACTTTCATGTACAAAGCTAATAACCAACATAAGGTAGCTGCAGAATGCTGTCAGCCCACAGCATTATACCAAAGAGCAGCAAGCTAGTGGTTAAACATGCTTGCCAATCACAAAGAGGCTCAAGGAGTGGATTTCTTCAGGCTTACAAATTTGATTACTATGGAGTACAAAGCTATTAAAAATATGACCTTTCTAATTTTTTTTTACACCTTGGCAAAAAGCCAGATAATAACTTTGTTTGACTTGGTTAGTATGATAGAGTGCTTATTCAGATGGAAATAGAATGACTTTTCTTTACTGGAAATTATACCTTGAAGTCTAAATGTCCATCATTGATATAACACACAGACAGGCATGTTAATTCAAACCTGAAAGCAGCCGGGGCTGTTAAAAAGGAAAATAGAACCTTCCTATCTCTGGAGGAAAATGCACATTGATGTGCAGATGTCACCCACTTAAAATGGTTAAAAGTAAAATTTTTGTTTCAGGACAAGTAAAGTGAAAAGACGTGATTATACTACATTATCAGAATATAAAAATTGTGCCTTATGACAGCATTAAAACGGAAAGAATTATGGTGTTTTCTCCAAGCCACTGTTTTCTCACTGGGAGACTTTTGAGCCAGGAAAAGCAATAAAAATTTGGGTATATCAGTCCTGTCTTAATGTGAACATTTCAAAATACAGAAAAAATAAAGCATTTTTCTAAAGTTTCTATAAACCATGATTAAATTTTTGAAGCTTAGACTATGGATGTTATCAAATCATAATTTAAGACAGTGAACAAAGACATTGGATTTTAATGACTAGTGTACACTTAAGGTGAAGGAAACTATGTTTCCTATATTTGTGGTCTATGTATGTGTAAATAGTTTTCATTTAGTTTCAGGACCATGGCTAGATCTCAAGGGCTCATGGGTCTTCAAACTTTGTGTTCTGTCATAAGAGGACTGTGAAGTAGGGTACATTCCAAACAGCTGGACAAAACAGCCCTACAGACTACAGCTAGGATATCTGAATCTTCTTCGAATCCCCCAAGACAGCGCCCCTTACCAGCAGGAAGTAGTTTGGAAAGAACGACGCCCAAATTCCCAAATATTGTGTATGAATGTTTGTTTTCATTTAATTGGACTTTGTTATATAAAATTAAATAAAAAAAGACTTCCCAATCAAATGGAAATAAGAAGCAAAAAAAAAAAAAAAAAAAAAAAAAAAAAAAAGAGGACTGTTTGAGCCCTTTGCTCTGCCTTCTGATATGGTTGTGCAGCAGATCACTTAAAATTATACAAGTACTTTCTGAAGTTTACTCGTTCTTTTTCTTCCATTCCCCTTGCTCCCCAACCCTGTATTTAGAAAAATAATATTGGAGACAGTGGTGCATACCCCTAATCCTAGAACTCTGGAGACAAAGACAGGAGGATCTCAGGGAATTTCTGGCCAGCTTGGGCTACATAGATGTTCTAGGCCACTAGAGACTACACAGTGATACCTTGCCTTAAAAAACAATCAAATAAATTCAACTATTAAGAAAAATTATAAAAACCAAACACATATGAATGTATAAAATGAATAAACAAGTAAATTAAAATGATGAAAATAATAAGCTTCAGCACTCCATGTTTCCAATTAAGAGAAAAAAAATAAAGGTAAATACTACAACAGTGAAAGTGTGGTAGAAAGTACTGGGGGGATCAGAAGACACACTATACCTCTTTTTTTCCACTTTACTCTTTAGACACATTCTCCTTTGTCTTGCCCCTGTACTTTCCTTTCCCAAGATGCTTCATTGAGATTAATACCCATAGATTAGAAGAACTAACCTATCCACCATCATGGAGCCCTCATCTAGTACCTGTTGGAAACAGAAGCAAACAACCATACCTAAACACCGAGTCAAACTAGAATCCAGATGTAGAGGAAGAGGACAAGACCAGGCTACAGAAACACAAAGAGACAGCTGACCTGAACAAGGAGGAGCTAACGGGCCCCCAGACTGATAGCTGGGAATCCAGCATGGGACTGACTCAGGCCCCACTGAATGTGGGTCTCAGCCAGAAGGACTGAGCAGTCTAAGGTATCTCAGACAGTGGAACCACGATGTATTCCTGGTGCACAGGAGATTCAGACCCACCAAAAAACTAGCAGGGGGCTGGCAAAGCATACAGGTATTTTATAGAATTGGCAGTGGGAGGAGCTAGAAATATACATATTCAGGAATTATGACTTCTGTTAGAAGCAAGGAATATGGCAGCTGTATCTAGTTGCATTTCATTCATTTCTCTTGATGCCATGTAGGAAAGACTTTAACGGTGGCTTGACTTTTTGGCTTGCCTCAGTGGAAGTTTGTTTGAGTTCAGATTCTTGGAAAATTAAATTTCTTCTGATGTTTTGGTGTCTCTTCTTGTGTTCATCTGGGTGAAACTGAATGATGGACAAAGAAACATTCTGGCTGGATGTAACATTTCCTGGTCATTACTCTGCTTCAGAAACTTGTTATTTGAGCTGCACTACTCATATTTCTCTTGGTTTCAACTCATAAGCATGCATGACTGCATTTCAAGGGGTGGGACTAGGAGTTCCAGACCCTTTATTTGATAGTTTCTGAGTATACCTGTCTCCCAATTAAGGCTGAGGTTTCTTTTGAATGATTTTCTCCCTAGGTATGGACCTCTGTGAAAAAAGAACTCACTCTCTTTTTTTTAGGCTTGCATTCCTGAGCTCTTTGATATCTTTGTTTCTCACAATATTCTTTACACCTTTGAGAATATTTCCCTTTTAAATTTCACCAGGAGTGTGCCATTTGCTGTTCCACAAAGTGTAATGCCAAAGTTTCAGCCTTTGATCAAATGCTACACATACTAGTGAATCATATACTGGTTATTTAAGTTGGAAGAATGGACTAATTATGAATTCTTCACCATTTAAGAGTCCACAATTCTAGCTTTCTTTTCAAACCCACGGCCGTATTTTTAAAATTGATTTTAAGCAATGAAAACTTATCAGTGGTGATTTATTTGTGGTGACTACTGCAGTAATATTTTTCAGTTAGAACCTTTTAAACCTACCCTATAACTACAGAAAAAGCTGTTTTGGTTAACCAAGAATATTATTCTTCAAAGGAATTTTTATCTCTAAAAGATCATTTTAAAGACAATTATTAATGGATTAAATTTTAAAATTAGACTTTAGGTGATGTTCCTAGAGTTACACAGAAGAGGTGGCTGAAAACAGAGCCAGAATACCAGGAAGTCTGCTGTGAAACAGGCTCTTCTAGAAATTGCTGCATATACAAGACAAGGACAATGGAAATATCTATGGACATGTTAATGGGAAGGGGGGATTTTCATGGAGTTCTACTTCTGAACTAAGAATTATAGGCAACTAATGAATACCATTATTTATTTAAACTCTCCCATGTCTGAGCCCCCCATTTTGTTATCCAATACAAAGTGATTGTCCCTGAAACCATATACATACAACAAACAAAAGTGGAATCAGGAGGTTGTATTTATATATTTGTGGATACATATAAATGTATGTAACGATAAAATAAAAAAGAGGCTATCAATTTGAGAATGGAGGATATAGGAAGGGTTGGAGGAATTGCAACAGGGAGGGATTGAATGGAGGAAAGGAATGGGGCAGTAATGTAATTCTAATAATAAGTGTAAAACAATTAAAAATAAAACATGTGGCATGCTGACATATATAGTTTCTAGAAGAATTTAATGAATAGATTAAAGGGTTTATTTTCATAAAAATATCATTGTGGTGTGTTCAATGACAAGAAAAATAGGAAACCCTGAAAATTAATTTTAGGCAGGACTTCCAGTAATAAACAGTCTAAGAAAGACTCATATCCTTCCATTGAAAGAAACTATAGAGCTGAAACCACCCCTTGACCTCCAGCATACAACAGAGATTTTACTGGGTGAAAACAGCCTATGAGAACCTGAAGCTTTGTGGTGTTGCTCACTGGTTTACTTGCTTTGGAGTAGGGAATGATGTGAAAAAGAAAATCAATGATGGAATTAAAGTGGCACTTCGAACAATTGGAGAAGAGATGGAGAAAAAATAAAAGGCAGAATACACAGGAAAAAAAAATGGCAAAATGGCAGATCCTGGTTCAGATATATTAAAAATTCATTAAACTTTAATGATTGAAACATGCAAATAAATAAAGAATAACTACATTCCATTATTCCATTTTAAGTGTACATGTCATAGAAGCAGAAAGATAAATAGGTTGAAATTTCAAACAAAGGTAAAAACATATCCTATAGAAATAGGAACCCAAGTAAAGCTATTTTTTACTTTACTTATTGATAAATTATTAGTTGGAAAACTAAGTATTGAAACAATTGTAAAAACTCATTCAATCTAGCTGACATATGCAGGCACTCCAGGAAGAGAGAGAAATTTAACAGTGCTCATTTGCAAATCTGATAGGATTTACAAAGATTATTAGAATTAATGACAAATATTACTAAGACTTGTAGGATACCAGAATACAAATATACAAAGAATATTCTTTGTATTGTTGATACCTTGAAAATACAAAGAATAATGAGAACTCTATTACACGTTGAAGGGTAAAAAAGTAAAAGATGAGGGATACCATTAGGAAAAGCAAATCACAGTCTGTATACTGGGCACAGTAAAAGAATTACTGACCAATTCTACCAGAAATTCAAAGAAGAGCTAATACCAATACTCCTCAGAGTGTTATACATAATAGAAGCAGAAGGTTCATTGCCAGATACTTTTTTTTATGAGGCTTGGCACCCAAGCCATTCAAAGACACAACTAAGAAAGAGAACTACAGACACATCTCCTTCATGAACATTGATGCAAAAGTACTCAATAAAATACTGGCCAGGAACACATAAGAGAAATCATCCACCATGATCAAGTAGTTTTCATCCCAGGGATGCACGGATGGTTCAACTTATGAAAATCTATCAATGTGATTTACCATATAAACAAACTGAAAAGGAAAAAACACATGATTTTCTCACTAGATGCTGAAAATGTCTGCAAAAAATTCAACACCCTTTCATGATAAAGGTCTTGAAGAGATCAGGGATAACAGGAACATACGTAAACATAATAAAAGCAATATACAGTAAACCAACAGCCAACATCAAACTGAATGGAGAGAAGCTTAAGGCGATTCTTCTAAAATCAGTAACAAGACAAGGCTGACCTCTCTCACCATATCTCTTCAATATTGTGCTTGAAGTTCTAGCTAAAGCAATAAGGCAACAAAAGAAGATCAAAGAGCTACAAATTGGAAAGGAAGAAGTCAAATTCTCACTATTTGAAGATGATATAGTTTACATAAGTGACCCCAAAAAACTCTACAGCTGATAATCACCTTCAGCAAAGTGGGGGGGGGTACATGATTAACTCAAAAAGCACATGGGACTAAGAAGATTTACTCAGGGGAGGAATGGACAAGAGAACAACAACAAAGAGAGAGAGAGAGAGAGAGAGAGAGAGAGAGAGAGAGAGAGAGAGAGAGAGAGAGAGAGAGAAAGCGAGATACTATAAAAGAGGGAGCCATTAAAGGTTTGAAGGGAAAACTGAATCTAGAGAAATGTCCAGACCTACAAGACTGACCCCAACTAACAATTTGAGCAATTGTGGAAAGGCTACTATAAATGCCCTTTCCTGATAATGAGATTGATAACTAACTTATCCACCATCATAGAGCCCTCATCTAGTAGCTTATGGAAACAGAAGCAGACACCCACAACTAAACACTGAGCTGAACTGGAGTCCAGATGCAGACAGGGAAGACAAGACCAGGCTACAGAAACACATAGAGTCAGCTGACCTCAACAAGGAGGAGCTAATGGGCCCAGACTGATAGCTGGGAATCCAGCACTGATCCAACTCAGACCCCTGAACATGGGTCTCAGTTAGAAGGCCTAGGCAGTCTAAGGGTCCTCTGATAGTGGAACAAGGATGTATCTCTGGTGCACAAAAGGACTTTGGGAGCACATTCCCCATGGAAGTATACTCCCTTAACCTAGAAGCAGGAAGGAGGGCCTAGTCCCTACTCCAAATGACTTGACAGGTTTTGTTGACCCCTCCTGGAATGCATCACCCTCCTTGTGAAGTGTGGTTGGAATGGGATGGGAGGGTGGTCGGGGGGCATGGGAGGGAGGGAGAGAGGGTGGGAGGCAGAATGAGAGGGAGGGGGACCTGGAATAAGATAAAAAAAATAAATAAAAAAAATCAGTAGCCCTACTATGTACAGACTATAAAGGTTATGAGAAGGAAATCAGAGAAACATCATCTTTTACAATAGCCACAAACAACATAAAATATCTTGGAGTAATGGTGATCAAATAAGTTAAAGACCTGTATAGCAAGAACTTTGAGTCTTTAAAGAACGAAATTAAGAAAAGTACCAGAAAATTGAAATATCTCCCATGCTCTTGGATAGGCAGGATCAACACAGAAAAAAGCAATCAAGATTCCAGCACCATTCTTCACAGACCTTGGAAGAACAATATTCAACTTTAATATGGAGAAACAAAAGACCCAGGATAGCTGAAACAACCCTGTACAATAAAGGAACTTCCAGAGGCATCACCATCCCTGACTTCAAGCTCTGTTATAGAGCTGTATTCCTGAGAACAACTTGGTATTGTTGCAAAAATAGATAGGTAGACCAATGGAATTGAATTGAAAACCCTGATATTAAACTACACACCTATGAACCGCTGATTTTTGACAAAGATTCTAAAATTATACAATGGAAAAAAGAAAGCATCTTCAACAAATAGTGCTGACATAACTGGATGCTGACTTGTAGAAAACTGCAGATAGATCCATATCTATCACCATACACAAAACTTAAGTCAAAATGGATCAAAGACCTCAACTTAAATCCAGACACTCCTCTTAGAAGAGAAAGTGGGAGGTATCCTTGAACAAATTGGTACAGGAGACTGCTTCCTGAACATAACACCAGTAGCACAGACACTGAGATCAATAATTAATAAATGGGACCTCCTGAAATTGAAAAGCTTCTGTAAGACAAAAGCCACAGTCAACAAGACAAAATGGCAGCCCACACAATGGGATTAGATATTCACCAACTCCACATCTGACAGAGGGCTGATTTCCAAAATATACAAAGAACTCAAGAAGCTAGTTACCAAAACACCAAACAATCCAATTAAAAAGTGGTGTACAGAACAAAATAGAGAATTCTCAATATAGTGGCTGAAAGACACTTAAAAAAGTGCTCAACATCTTTAGCCATCAGGGAAATAAAAATCAAAACAACTCTGAGATACCATCTTACTTCTATGAGAATGGCTAAAATCAAAACCAGCAAAGACTGTAGAGGATGTAGAGAAGGGGGTAAATTCCTCCAACATTGGTGAGGTGTTCAAACTTGTACAGTCACTTTGGAAATCAGTATGGCATTTCCTCAGGAAAATGGGAATCAGTCTACCACAAGATTCAGTAATTCTACTCATAGGCATATATCCAAAAGATGCACACATTCACAAAACAAGGACATCTGTTCTCCTATGTTCATAGCAGCATTATTTGTAATTGCCAGAACCTGGAAGCAACCTAAATGCCCCTCAGCTAAGAATGGATGGAGAAAAAAAATGGTACATTTACACAATGGAGTACTACACAGCTGGGAAAAAAATGGAATCTTAAAATTCTCAAGCAAAAGGATGGAACTAGAAGAAACCATCCTGAGTGAGGTAACCCAGAACAAAGGATTGCCAGCCTACAGTCCACACTGCCAGAAAAGCTAGGAAACAAGGAGGACTCTAAGAGAGACATACATGCTTCCCCTGAGGAGGAGAAAGGGTCAAGATCTCCTGAGAAAACTGGGAGCATGGGTGAAGGGGAGAGGGATTTAGGGAAAAAAGAAGGGGAAAAGAGGAGGGGAGAGGAGGACATGTGGGAGCAGGAAGATTGAGACAGGGAAAGAACTGAGGAGAGTAATAAAAGAGGTACCATAATAGAGGGAGCCATTGTAGGTTTGGAAGAGAAATATTGCACCAGGGAAATTTCCAGAGATCTACAAGGATGATCCCAGTTAACATTCTAAGCAATAGTGGAGGGAACTGTCCTTTCCTGATATTGAGAATGATGACTGCCTTACATGCCATCCTAGAGCCTTCAACCAGTAGCTGATAGAAGCAGAAACAGATACCCACACTTAACACTAGCTGAGCTCCTGCAATACAATTGAAAAGAGGGAGGAGTGATGATGAAAGGGGTCAAGACCAGGCTGGAGAAACCCACAGAATCAGCTAACCTGAACAAGGGGGAGCTCATGCACCCTAGTCTGATAGCTGGGAAACCAGCATAGGACCCACCCAGACCCCTTGAATGTGGATGTTTGTTAGGAGGACTGGGCAGTCTATGGGGCCTCTGATAGTGGATCAGTATTTATCCCTGGTATACGAAAGGATTTTGGGAGCCCGTCCCACATAGAGGGGTACTCTCTCAGCCTAGACACATGGGGTAGGGCCTGGGCCCTGCTCCAAATGATATGACAGATTTTGAAGATTCCCCATGGAAGGCCTCACCCTCCCTTGGAAGCAGAAAGGGGATGGAATGGGGGTTGGGGGTAGAGGAGGAAGGGAGGGAGAGGGATCTGGGATTGGCATGTAAAACAAGCTTGTTTCAAATTTAAATAAAAAAGGAAAAAAGTAATTAAGGTGATAAACTGAGATAAGAGTAAATATAGACAGTCTTCATTTTACTAATTGAAAAAACTTAATAATGTGGCCAGAGAGAATGCTCAGCACTCAAGAGTCATCGCTGCACTTTTATAGGGTCTGTATTTGATTCCCATTACGTATATTGGAGCTCTAATTCCAGGAATCTGACACCCTCATCTTGCTTCTGCAGACAGCCACATATGTTCTTACAAACATAAATATTAATAAAAATAAAATTTAAAAGATGACACATAAAAATCAAATAACATTATGAAAAGATGTTTGGTCACATTACTCATTAGGGAAATTCAGTCAGAATCACAATAAATATTTCTGCTCTCCCTCTAGACTCTACTGAAATTAAAAGAACAAATTATAGCCAGTGTTGGATAGAATATGGAGAAACTTGATTCCTCATACTCTGTTTGCTACTGAAATCTAAAATGATAGGTCTATTTTGAAGAAACAGCTTAATAGCTTTATAAATAGTTGAGCATATACTTGCTGTAGGGCAAATAATTCAACATTGATGAGTCTAATGAAGTACAACATAAAGGCAAGCAAGGAGGTATGCATAGTGACATTGTTCAACAAGTGGTTGTTCATTGTAATCAAGCAACAGAGCCTGTTGTTCTGTCCTAGTGCCCCAAATGCAGGCACCAGGTGTCCTGGGAATTGTTGTATATGTTCTAGGTGCTGTGAATGCTTCTTAAGATAGTGTCATCCTTCTAACTATGAAATCTATAATCACATCCTGAGTGATTCTTCATGAGATTATGACAGTTTTCCACATCTTAAAATAACATTGATTGATATGTTTTTAGGAGACTGACATATGTAACTCTTTATTAAAAATTATTAAATAACCCCTTGAAATAAAAAGGCAGTCATGTAATTAATAGTTATGTACTGCCTGACAGCATAATTATTCATTACCAATATGCAGGAACAAAATGACTACTAATTTCATCTTCAGAGTCCTTGAAGGTTAAAAAAAAAAAAAAAAAAAAAAAAAGAATACTCTGAAAGGAAGGAAGCTTGGAAGAGAATGACTTTTGTAATTACTTGAGAGTTTCCTTTGACTTAGTGTGAAAAAAAGGTTAGAGAGGTGGCTCAGTTGGTAAAATGTTGGCCTTACAAGCTTGAGTTTGATCTGTTGTATCCATGTGAATACCTGGCATGATGGTGTAGACTCCTAATTCTAGTACTAGTGATTCTGTTGGAATCCTGAGGCTATGACTCAGGTCCCAGTAAAAGACCCATTTCAAAACATTAAATGAAGGTGCCTGATGAGTGACATTCCAGGTTGTCATCTAGCTTCTATATGCATGTGAAGACATATGAATATACAAACACATCCACACACAAGCACACACAACTATTAAACTACGAGTAATTTTATACATTTATTTAAGGAGCTGTCTAAAATATTTATATATTTTGATAAAATAAAATTACAGACTTGTTTGTAGAGGGTTTCTAACATTGATTTATTTACTAACTTATTTTGGACATGCACTAGGGATTGAGGCCAGCATCTACCACTGAGCCACATCCATGGTTAAGCACTTATTTTGATCCAATTGTTTCAGTTAAAGTTTTTTTTTTTTTGGAAAAACATGAAATTATCTATATGTTCAGTGTTGGCAAAATGTCTCCAGAAATTACTCAGAATTATTGGTGAGTCCTAGAATCTAAATCTCAATAGACATTTTTTTTCTGGCTTATATTTTATTTAATAGAAGGAAGAGCAAAGCATTCTTTCTAAACACAGCCATTAAGTACCAGGTCTTGGGTTGAATCAGAAGCCAAAATTGCCTCTTTTATTTTTAAAGGAAAACATTAGGATTTAAAATGTTAATATAAAATATAGTACAATGGCCCCATCACATGTAATTAAGGTATCAGAAAGTTCTGGCCATAACGAACCAATTAATAGTGACTGATTTTAATCTTAGCATGTTGTTTTATGCTTTCTTCTTCTTGTTTTAAAAATGGTGTTCCCCAGACTCACTAATACAGGTTTAGTATGTGAGCTTATATTGTGGTGTTGCATAAAAATATCACCATGACAACTTTACTTTCTTCTTTGAGCGCTGAGAAGCCACTGGGCATGGTGACTCTCCCCATAACACCAGAACTTGGCAGGATTCCTGTTAGTTCAAGTTCAGCTTAGACTTCACAGTGAGTGTCAGGTCAGCTTTGACAGCAGAGTGAGACCTTGTCTCAAATATATAATAGGGTGGATTAAAATATAAAACAAAAACAAACAGAAATATAATAGGGACGCAATGCAGAGTTTTGCAATGAAATCACATCCATATGTGGTGAATTTCAACTGACGACACAACCCAAGATTGAAAACTGCCTCTTAGCAACCAGGTGTTGTCATCATCTAGAATGATAACCTTAAAATAATAATCCCACAAAACTTACATCAAAATTTTTAACTATTTTAAGGCCTTCTATGACATACCTTCAATGAACCATCTTAGTTTGCTTTCTGCCTTCACTATTTTTCTCTCCATTTTAGAGTCTGTCTACACTTTTACTTCTTTCCCCTTTCCGATTGCTTATAACCATTAAGATCCCACTCTATTATACCACTCTCTGAGTTTATATTTCCCCTCTCTTGCCTAGACATCAGTCTGTACTTGACTTACAGTATGGACTCCATATCTAGTCTGCAATTTTTCCTTTATTACAGGTGCATTAGATATTATCTGAGCTTAGCTTTCACAGGCTTTTCTGATACTACTACCTGAAACATCTCTTACAGTTGTGAGTTATGTATATAGTCACTGAAGTTAATTTAGCTAACAAAGCTTTCAGGGTATCTGTGCCAGGACAATTAGCTTCAGGGCAAACTTACCATAATCAACTCTTTGGTGCATTGAGACTGTGCTTGGGCCCAACAGAAATGAACAGTCTATAAAATCTATCATGGCTTTAGATGGAGGACAAGATGAAAGGAATGAAGTTACCATAGATGACTATAGATATTCCAGTAATCTGTTATCCTTATGGCCTATTAAGGTACTCATATATTGAAATATCCTAGATGTCAATCAACATATAAAAGAATAACGGAAATGTGGTGTATTCAGATGTGGTGAAGAAATAAATTATGTCATTTGCTGGAGAATGATGTAACTGGAGATCACAATGTATAGAAAGGGAATTGATTTCTGCTCCTTGTCTTCCTGCTGATGTCCTTCTTTAACCCCTGAAGCTCAGTTCATTGAAGTGCCTATGAAGTACTTTCTGGACGCTATGGATGGGGTGCTGCCTCTCTGTTCTTGTTCATGTGTGATTTGGTTACCCCCATGTGGTGGACATAGATCCTTAAGTAAATTACTCATTCTTAAATCACCGAGACTTACATATTTAATAAGTCTCTGTGTGGTCAAGCAGGGGTCTGGCTAGCCTCTGATTAATCTACTGTCTTGGAGGCCATTGCCTAATTAACATTACTGTAGGATTTGAGATGTGAGAAGGACGTTGGTAATCATGAGGTGTGTGGATCCATTTTCAGGGTAGAGACAAGTCTGTGTATTCATGATTACTCCATGTTTATTTGGATTGGCTTTCTATCTTAGCATTTCCTCCCCTCTATCACCTCTTAATGATGCTATATGGAGGTTAAAGGGAACATCAAAGTCTAAAAAACAAGTCTGATTTCATACTTAAATCATCTCGGTTCTTACACAGTCTCTATAATCATGGCACAAAAGCATCAGCTATGAAAACTTCACTTTGTTGTGCATACATGACATATTATACTTTATTTTAAATACTGGCCTTTCTACCAGGGTTCTCTTTTGCTGGCTTATTTGTTGTAAGAGGGAAGGAGTAAACTCCCTGATTGTGTTACAAAATCAGCACCAGTATTAGGAGCTTTCCTCTTTTCACTCAACAATTTTCTTTGCTGTCATTCTTCTGTAACAGTGCTTTCTATTCTTCTGTTACATAAAAAATTAAATAAAATACAATAGCAAACAACCTGAAGTACATCATTGTGCTTCCTTAGGGTAACTTGCTCTGGTTTTTGGAAATATGTGTTGTGGTCTGGCCCAAATATCCAGTATCTTCTTCAGACTCCCTAGGTACTGTGTTTCTTTCTCTGATGATAAATATTTTGTTTTCTTCTGTCTTTCTGTTAAATCGTACTTCTCTTTGTGTGTGCGTGCGCACATGTGCACATGTGCATACATGTTTATGTGTCAGTTTATGTGTATACATGTGTGTGTCAGTGCATATTTGTAGGTACATGGAAGCCAGAGGACAGCTTTGTGTGTAATTCATTATTCGTTACCCACTTCTTTTTTTCTTTTTTTGACATGACTGACCAAGTAGCTGAGCATGGATGGCCAATGAGCTCTAAAGATCTATATATGTCAGCATTACAAGTGAATATCACCATGTCTGGTTTTTTTGAAATATAGATTCTGTTGATTGAGCTCAGGACCTAGTGCTTGCTTGGCCCAAACTACTGAATGAGTTATCTCCCCTGCTTTTAGTAGTCATTTCTTTTTTATTTTTGCCACAATGTTCAGATAAAAAAAAAAAAAAAAAACCCAAAGAACTCTTTTCAGGAAACTGAGGTTATCTAAGAGTGAGGATAATCCTTCATTAATTTTGTCCCCAACTTTCAAACTGTTTCACATTGTTCCTTACCACCCTGTAGATGACAGTAAGTTAAACAATGATGACGTTTATCCATTCATTACAGGAGGAAGAAACAAGAGACTGAAATTGACAAGTTCTGACTACATTTAATATGATGCTAATTTACTTTCATGTTTTTGTATATATTAACAACAGACACTTGAAAGGAGAAGAAAGGAATTGCTCTTGGCTACATCCCAAAGCACTAGCTATTTCTAGTAGCAAATGTTTCCTGGTGACAAGTTGGAGCGCTGATTCATTCATACAATGAGTATATTTACTTTGACTGGTGCACTGTAGAGTGTTCAATAACTATCCCTTTTCTTGTTAGAAATTCATTTGAGCATTACAGAGCATGGAGTAGGTAAATCCAGTGGGAAGTGTCCAGGAGGGAAGGGCATATCCCAGCAGTTTGCTCTCATCCTCCCATTATCCGTCACCAGTACTACTGACAGAATCATCATTGCCGTAAACTAGCCAGGCCCTTCCCTTCAATCTAGGAAATCGAGCAGTGAAGTGTAGGATTTTGTCTGTCTTTCTGTAAATATCGTAGGTCTATTTCCACTTATCTGTAGGGTGATCAGAAGTACAGGCAGCTGGGAGTAACCAAGTACAGCCATCATGGGAGAAAAATTTAAGTGCATAATGGGAAGAGAAGAAAATAGGAATACATCCAGTTTTCTGTG
Source organism: Phodopus roborovskii (assembly GCF_943737965.1). Taxonomy (NCBI): domain Eukaryota; kingdom Metazoa; phylum Chordata; class Mammalia; order Rodentia; family Cricetidae; genus Phodopus; species Phodopus roborovskii. Next base: position 7,393,206 of record NW_026126485.1, read on the forward strand.
TTCTCCTTCTGTTTTTCTTGTTATGCTTAAAATACACTTAATGCATATATTGGAAAAGACCAAGAGCAGCCTCATCAGTGCTGTGTGATAACCAAGCGTAAATCCTCTTCGCGATGGGTAGTTGCCATGATTAATTGCATTCTGCCGACATTAGGCTGCGTTATTATCAGCTGCTTGCTGTTCAGCACTTGCTAGGCTGTTAATTATTGTTGTGTGGCTCTAAGGAATGTTTTCAAAACATTTTAGAATTCCACCACTGTGATGGCACAGGGAGGAAGTTAATATGCCACTACTCAGCATAAGGAAGACAAACAGAATATTTTTTTTACAATAAAAATAATTTAATTATGGATTTTTCTTGCTTGGCTGTTGGTAACATCTTTCTGCATGTTACTTGTTGGGCTCAGCTTCCCTGGATTTCCATTTTATTCTGTATGTAAATGAAATGGGATAAATTTCTGGGTGTGGAAGACAGTCAAATTAGCAGGAATTACTTAAAATACTGAGGTATTTTAGCATGGGCTTTTATATATTTAATCGAGTGCTATTAGCAACTTAAAAAATAGGTAGTCTCATGTGAATGTGAGTGTGGGTTCCTATGGTGGTCATAAGCAGGAGTCAGATTTCCTGGAGCTGGACCTACAAATGGTTAACAGCCAACCAGTGTGTGATGGTAACCAAGCTCATGTCCTTTAAAAGAACAACAAGTTCTCTAACCACAGTGCAATCTCTCCAGCCCCACCACTGGCAATTTTATAAACTAAAAAGATTGTAAAGTTTCACTGGTTAATCTTTATTCTGTAGACTAAGAAGTAGAAGTTAAGTTTTATTTATTTGTATTTTAAGTATATGATGTTTGCTTATAAGTATGTATTTTACCATGTATACACTTGGGTGCCTAACGGGGCCAATAAAGGGCTTTCTATCCTGTGTAACTTGAGTTATAGATGTTTGTGAGCTTCCATGTGGATGCTGGGAACCAAATCCATGTGCTCTGCTAGAGCAGAAAGTACTCTTAATCTCGGAACCATGTCTGAAGCCCCTAAAGATCAATTTAAGACAACCCTTTCCTCTGATGTTTCCTTTCTGAGTCTGGGGCCCCCCTCCAAGCTGGACACAAGTTATTGTCAACTAAACTTGTGTATGCACTTGGAGATACCTCACTAGAATTTCTATATGTTGAGGTTTTAATTCCATGTCTGCCCATGTTTCTATCTCCAATGTGAGGGCTGAGCATGTATCAAATTAATTTTGTTTTAGGAAAGGACTTGACTGAAAAGTTCAAAGTGTTAGATAAAAAAAGATAATTCTCTTCTTGAGGCTTTACAATAAACCAAAGAAGATGCTATTATTGGAATAGGGACATTACGTACAAGAGGACCCACAGTAGGAACTGACTCAAGACAGTCTTTTTCAAACATTCCTGATCAACTCAAAAATCCAAGAATAACACACACTTTCATTTCATGTTCAGGAAGTTTAAATTGTTTTATTTTAGGCTTTGCAGGCCCTTGAGTCACTCTTCCTCTTTCATTTCCCTAAGATCTACAGAACCACACTCCAAAGACACCCTGATGAGTGGCCTGGGCCTAGAACATGGAATTTCTGTCTGCCACTTTGTAATTCTTCAAACGCTACTTTTAAAGCAATTGCCAGTTTGTTCCTTAAAATGCTCCTTGAGGACTGACAGTTGTCTATTTATTGTTGCATTCATGATGTCTATACTTGGATTCCTATTCACTTTCTCCAACTTTGTCTTCTGTCATTTGACCCAAACCATAGCTCTCTCCACCTTCCACAAGTCATCGTTAATGTTTTGGTGAGGGTGTTCTAGTTCTGTTCCAGATCTGAAAATGCTTCCACAGGAACATCTCATCCTCAGCCTCCTTCATATAGCTTCCTCAGAGTGTCCTACCCCAATATACTGTTCCTCTTTTCCAACACCCTGTGGGCTTGCCACCCAAAAGCAGTCTATTATAAAACAGTAGGTAGTTTTGCTAGTTTTAATGACTTGCATGGGAAGACATTGGGAAGTACATTGTCATATTCCCGAAATTGCTAGAAACTTTAAGATGCCAATGAGCTAGGTGATGCTGTGAATTTAGAGAAGTTAATTTTGCTACTGTTCAGAATTATTCTGTGACTTCCACAGAAACTAGCAAGACAAACTTGCCTTGATGTGCAGTTTATATGTACTGATTAAACGACATTGACATGAAAAATCTATACTGATTATAAAAGGAGCCAGAGATATTTCAATGATATACAAAATGTGACAAAGAAGATTCAGGGAGAGAATATTTTTAATGTCAACTGATCCCATTCTTGACTCTATTTATTTAATGATCCCAAGTTGTAATGGGAGATGTCATTCTGTAAATATGTTTCTCTTATTGGTGAATGAATAAAGCACTGCTGGCGAGTAGGAAGGTCAGATAGGTAGTACTGGGATACAAGAAGGATTCTAGGAGGTGTAGTAGAGATTCAAGATGTAAAGATTTGAGAGAGCAGAGCTCTGGGCCCTCTCTCTGGTAAGATAAGGCCACGTGAAAATACTTAGATTAATAGAAATGGGTTAATATTTAAGACAGAGCTAGTCAATAAGAAATGCTAGTAGTTATTCAGGGCTGATGTGGCTGTGGGACCAGGCTGGTGGGAAAACGACTCATAACAAAATTGAGCTTGTATGTTCACGTTGGTCTTGTGGTCATCCCAGAATATCTAATTGCTACATTTTATTTTGCTCAAGATTATTTAGCCAACTGATTAGCATTTCTATTATGATATGTACTATCAATAACACTAGGTCTTATTGCTTTAGGCTCTTCAATTAAAAAAATAAAAGATAATTGATTTTTTTTCACATATTAACCAAATATTCTGAAAGAACCACAATCAGTCAGAAACCATAATTTCTGTGATTCTTGTGTTCAAGTGAGGGTTAGGGTACATGATTCACATTCAAATTGGGAAATAAGTTTAGTGAGTTATAAATGCTATATAGATCAAAACAAGCAGATTGCTAATCAGATGCTACTGTTCGTCACCTTTATATCAGTGGACTTATGGGAAACATCTTAGTGGATTATTTTGCACTTTGTTTTGGTTAAAGTAACCTCTTTTGTGAAATGTATCATTTATGTGTTGACCATAAGAAGTTGCTTTAGTCTCAATCTCAGATCAAGTATTTATGTCTATCTAGCTGACAGTGACTCCCTGAGCTTGGTAGTTGGAGGTGGTATGTATTCAAATATATGATTTTTAACATAGAAATATTGAAGGTATAAATCATATGTCAGTGCAAACATCCATTAGGTAATGAATTGTTGTTCTGTGTTGTGATGAAAGTTATATAAATAAATTGCTGTTATTGCTTATGCTACTTGAAATCACAGTTGGAGTGAGTAGAGTTCTCTTGTCTCAGACTCAGCATGTTTATTTCAAGTATTCACCAAGACTCCCTATCCTGGGTCAGGCTGATCCCTGACTCTGTAAAAGAGCTTAAGAAGAAAAGCAAGAAGCTATGGGCATTAAAAACATGGTGTCCTTGAGAGCAGCAATTTCCAGCTGAGGTTGCTTTTGTTTAATCCCATGGTATAAAAATGACCTCAGTAAGAACAAGAAGCCATAAGCTCATCCATGGAGAGAACTCTCTGTTCCACCAGGGATTCTTAGTCAGGAAATCTATCATGACAATGTCAGTAGGGCTTCCCCAAACCTTTGTACAGGATGGTGTATGCACGTGGTCTGTTCATGCTTTGCTATCTATATATCTTCTCCTTGCTGTTTGTTCATTTGCTTTTTCTTACTCTGTGATTAATAAACTCAGTTCCTTAGAATTGAAATTACAGCTTTGGTTGTCCATTCTTTATACATATGCTACTTAAGATTTTATGTCAACAGTGTTACCTCTTCAATGCTAGTTAGCATGTTGGGAGAATGGTAGACACATTAACTTACCATCTATGAATTTCCAACTTCCACAGAACTAAAAGATTCTGATATTTGTCAAATACTTAATTATCTAAGACTTCACGTATAATCATAAGAACAGTTGAGGAAATGCCCATGCTTCCATTCCTCCATGTTGATTTCTTCCTTCTTCCTTTCCATGAGACTTACTAGTATTCACCATTAGCAATGCCTGAAACATTTTGGGAACACAGTTGGAAACAGATCACTCAAGCTTTGTCTCAGGGAGGCCTAGCATTAAGACACCTTTCTTCCTATTTCAAGGCTAATTCAAGTGACTGTGCTGGCTTAGTCAGAGCTAGTTGGACTTAAGCCAATGTCATATAATCTGTGTAGTGCACCTTGTTAAAGACTAACAAAATACCCTTACCACTAATCTCTAATGAACAATGACATTTTCCCCTTTTGTGCTGGCAGTGTGTCAAACCCAAGGATTCATGCATATTCGACAAGTGTTGTAGCACTTAGGGGCATCGACAGGCCCGTCTTTATCATTCTTTGATGCTTAGGAAAGACTTCAAACTAGAAGTGAGAGGCAATTCTTTGGATATCAAGTGCAAATGTAGTGAAGGAGGATACACAAACAGTGGAGGTGTTTAATAGGCATGCAGAGATTGGGCCACTAGATATTTGGCATCTTTTGAACAAATCTTTTGTTTTAAATATAACAGAATATTGGGATGTAGTAGTACACAGTGTTATCTATCTACATGTTATTATAAAGGAGGATATATAATTCCCAATGCTAGCTTGTAAAGTAAATTGTTAGAATGTAATCAGATGCACTGAGTGCTTTTGGAAATGCAGAGTACCACAGGAATTCTAAATAGCAATTGCTCACACATTAAGTATATTGTCACCTGTCACTTGAAACTTCTTTGAAGAGGTGCCAATGAACACAGTCTTACAGAGGCACTCAGTTGGTAGCACTTGTTATCTTTGAAAATGGCAGTAGTATGGCTGAAGGATATCTTAATGAAGGACTAATGAATTTCAAAGTTATAAATCTTAGCTAGTATGTTTAGCTAATATCTAAACTACCCTTAGAAACAGTATAAATTATGATAAATTCCTAATGGCATTAAACGTTCTGCAAATAAAAGCAACACAGATCTTACACATAGAACTGTTCAGATATGTTCACATATATGTAGAGTTCACAGATGTGCACATATGTACAAACATATGCACACATGTGCTAATGTAGATCGAGCACATAGAGACAGAGTTTCCTAAATCAATCATTGGCAAAGCACTTTCCTAAATTCTCTGCATATTTATGTTTATGGGGAACAAAAGTGATTTTAGCTCTACTTTTCCTTTTTAAAAAATGAACTCAATTTCTTTTGCTTCCTGCCATGTCAGTTTCCATCTGAGTTCAGACAATACACAAACTTAAAACTTCTTGCAGCTGGCCCTTCTTACCATAGAGCACTTGCTTTTTCCTAAGGTTTGTAAGTTATAGTTATTTCAGGTGTAAGTGTCTGGAAATGAGTTAACCAAGTATTAGCATGCACTCAAAAACATCTATATACCTAACTTATGTCTATTATAATATTTTGAATTTCTTAAAGAATTTTATAAGCAAGACAGCATTCATACAATCGTTTCAGTTTATATACTTAATGGACTATAGATTATTTATAATCAAATACTTTCATTGATTTTTTTTAATTTCTAAACTGTTGGCCAATGGCTAGGCCGCCTTATTGGCTAGTTCTCTCTTAATTATTAACCCATAACTACTAATCTAAGTATTTCTACATGGCCTTGTCTTAGCAGAGAACGTCTGGTGCATCCTGTCTTCCTGGTCTCCACATGGCTTCTCTCAGCCATGGCCCCTCTTCGCTTTCCTCTCCCCAACCTTCTCATGGTCTGATAGCCCCACGTATGTTTTCTCCCTAGCTATTGGCCAGACAGTGTTTTATTCATCAACCAGTAAGAAGAACATATATATACAGAGGCCATCGCCCATCACTCCACAGGACCTAAAACACAGGCCTATTATAGACACATATATACTCATGACTTAAAAAAATTAAATCTTGAAAAATAAATACATAAAAATACAATCTTCATATAATGAGTATATCTAAATTACACACATTTATGAATACAGCCTTACTACTTTCATACCTCACTCAATTTTCTAAGATTCTTAAATAAACAAAGAATGCATGTCGACTTATTTTGCATTAAAATGTGCTATTCCTTGAGAGATCGCCCAGAAGACTTACACAAAGTATACTATGTATATGAATTTGCTGGTGTGCATTTTTCCCTGTTTGAAAAAAATCTTTGTTGTCAACAATTTTTCAAAGCAAACTAACTCTTTAAGTGGTCATTGTTCACATTTTAAGCTGTGGTTTTCAATGTTTGAATATTCTACAGACTGCAGTTTCTTCTAAGCACTACTAAATGAAATATATTTCATTCTTTTTATTTTTTAATTTTACATGTCGATCCCAGTTCCCTCTCCCTCCCTCCTTCCCTCTTACCCACTCTACCCACATGCACCCTGACCACCCTCCCCTCCCATTCTCCCAACCCATTCCACATGTAGGGCTATACCATCCAGGTAGGGTCATGTAAATCTGTCAAGTCATTTAAAGTAGGGACTAGGACTTCTCTCCTGTCTCTAGGTTAAGGCAGTATCCCTCCATGGGGGATGTGTCCACAAGGTCCTTTTGTGCACCAGGAATACATCGTGGTTCCACTGTCTGAGGTCCCTTAGACTGCTCAGGCCTTCTAGCTGAGACCCATATTCAGGGGATCTGAGTCATTCCCATGCTGGATTCCCAGCTATCAGTTTGGGGGCCCCATTAGTTCCTCCTTGTTCAGGCCAGCTGTCTCTATGTGTTTCTGCAACCTGGTGTTGTCCTCTCTCTGCATCAGGAATGTGTTGAATAATAACTTGTGAAAAACCCGAGGAATTTCCATCTGAGATAGCTGAGTGCAGGGACCACACCCTTGTGCTTATCTCAAGGCTTTGCTTTCAGCTTTTCCCTTAGGATCAAGTTCCTCCCAGAGGTTCTCTACCTTGTTTGGTAGCTGGGCAATCTACACACATGACTTGCAATACTGCCCTGCCTAATACTGAGCATTCCTATGCTAGACATCCTTATGTTTGATTTGAAGCTTCCTTACTTTCTCTCCATTAATTTTTTCCGATAGAGAACAAGCCGTATGTTTTTGTTGTAGATTCAACAGTCATGGAAGCTAACAAAAGAAAACAATAGAAAAAGAGCTTGCTTAGCAATCAAGAATACTGTTATCTGGATCCCCAGAACATAACTGGATATTGAGTGGGTGTGGTTGACCCCTTTCAATATCAGTGCTGGAAGACAGAGACAGAACAGGTGCTCTCTGGACCAAGCTAGCTGGCAAGACCAGTTCTGAGTTTGACTGGGAGATCCTACCTCAACAGAATAAGGTGGAAGAGAAATCAAAAAAGATTCTAATATCAACCTCGGACCTCCATATACGTGTACACACACATTTGCACCTTTATCTGATTTGTTTACATATGCACATACATCACACACATGATCTTTACATGAAGAAAAGATAAACATCACCATTCGGTCACTTTCCATTTTCCTCTGTTGAGTGATTCTGGTCCCTTTTATCTTCCTCCAAATTTCTCTCCAAGCAAACTGTAGCTTCTCTGTAATCCTGTCTGTTTTCATCTTTGGACTGTCAGTGATGTTTCTACCAAAGTGTCTCTATTTATTGAAGGGCTTATTATCTAGCAAACAGAACTATCCAGAGCCTTGTACAGAAACTCAAGTTCTGATAAATCAGAACTAAAGGTGACTGTGTAGCATAAAAACTGCCACAGCAAAGTCCACACATGGATACCAGCACAGTTCCTCCCACCTGACTTTCAGCTCTGTATAGTTAACACAGCGCAAGTTCTTACTGGATAGTGGCTTTGAAGCATGCAAAATTGAGAAACAACTCCCCAGAAAAACCAGAGCAATCAAAGCCAGCTGGTAGAGGTACAGCAAGGCTGAGAGGGGAAACCAAAGAGGACAACAGATTGATTGATTAAAAAGTACAAAAGACTAGGCCCTGCCCCAAATGATATAATAGACTTTGAAGATTCCCTAGGGAAGGCCTCACTTTCCCTGGGGAGCAGAAAGGGGATGGGCTGGGGTTTGGTGGTGCTGATAGGGGAGGATGGGAGCCTGAGGGAACTGGGATTGACATGTAAAACGACCTGGTTTTGAATTTAAAGGAAAAAAAAAAAAAAAAAAAAAAAAAAAAAAAAACCAGAAAAAACAAAACTGTTTTCATCCATCATCCATCTTAAGGCTGTTTCACATATATGATACCAGGAGAGACACTGCAGGTAGTACTGTGCTTAATGTCTACCATAATGACCATAAGGAAACTTTGAGGATGTGTAATATTTGAACTTATATATTATGAATTAACACACACACACACACACACACACACACACACATGTGGAAACAAAGTTCTATTATTTATACTTACAGATAACTGAAAGGTTTCAAATCTATTGGAGAATTGTGTTGCCTTCCATAGAAGCAGGTTCACTGTACAGCTTGGGGCACTAAAGCCATAAACCATTTATTTATTTATTTAACCATTTATTCACTAATTAAATTTGTTTATTTACTTACTGGCTTAGACAGGACCCCTCAATCTCACTGTGTAGCTGAGGGTGACCTTGAACTTCTGAGTTCCTACCTTCACCTCCCCAGTGCTGGTATTACTAGTGAGCACCAATACATCAGATTCTTGCAGTGCTTGGGGTCAAACCTAGGGCCTTCTAAATGCTAGATCAGTACTCCTAACTGAGCTACATTCCCAGCCACAGTTTACTCTTAAAATATGGACTCCCCATGATGGTGCTGCTGTTGATGTAAGGTATGTGACAGTTTATTTCTCTGCTAGCAATTATGTAAATCTTATTCATACAGAATCACTGAAATGTGTTACCTTGACAATTTAAGAACAAGAAAGAATGAAGAATATTGCTTGTCATGAGTTTCAGTCTTTAATTATGACATTCTTCCTTGATTAGAGTTATAATCACACAGTGCTTTGTAAATCTTGATTACTAGCAGAAAGTGAAGGCTTATGAAACTCAGGATATTCTTGAAAAGCAAATAGGTTTTCCTTTAGATTGTGAAGATTTTTTTGCTTAAACAATTACCTCAACTTAGAGTTTTAGAATATCCAAATAATTGTACACAAAACAACTCATTTGGGACTGGGGAGATTTCCCAGTGTGTTAAAATCCTTGCTATGCAAGCATGGGAAACCAGAGTTCAGATCTTAGAACCCACAAAAAAGCCAGGCATGTTAACACACATCTGTACCTTCAGTACACTTGCTGGTTAGCCAGCCTAATCAAAATGGCAAACCTTGACTTCAATGAAGAATAGATAGAAATCTAATGAGATAATTAACACTCATCAAAAACAAGAAATTATAATAAGCTGGATAGCATGGTGCATGCCTGCAATATGAGCATTCAAGAGGATGAAGCGGGACTGCAGGAAGTTTGATGGCTAGCCTAGGCTACAGGGTGAGCTCCAAACAACATTTAGCTGGAGTGTAAGACCCTGTCTCAAGAAAATAAAATCATTATGTGGTGATTTGGATAACAATGGCTTCACATGCTCTTATATTCCAATCTTGGTTGTCTGTTGGTGTTGGGAAGGATTAGGAAGTGTGGACTTGTTGGGGAGTTGCCAACTGAGGCTGGCTCGGAGGTTTCAAAAGACTCATGCCTTTTTTTGTGTATCTCTCTGTTTTTTACTAAGACATTAAGATGTGAGCTCTCAGTGGTTCTTCTTTTTATGCCTTTGCTCTGACATCATGGTCTCTTAACCTCTGAATCCATAAACCCCAACTAAATTCTTTGTTTTGTAAATTTTTTGATCATGATGTTTTTCCACAGCAGTAGAAAAGAAAATAAGACAGTTATCAAAATGTTTTTCCAAACAATTCATCATTCATGTGTGCATGGAATTTCTATTTTTTCCCTTCTCAAGTGGCATTTTTTACAGGATTATATGTTAAACAATTGCATTCAATAACTTGTGTCCTTAATAAGCTAACATATCTGGTGGCTTCTGATTATAAGATAAAGAGGGCCTCTATTGCTTCCCAATATTTCATGATGTCTCTTTTCTTGCTTCCATAAAGATACTTACATCAGCAATTATAGGTGGAACAGTAGAAATAAAAATGAAAAAATGGAAAAGTTTTCTTTTCCTGTTTGTTTGTTTGGCATGGGAAAATGTAGCAAGTGCTGTCTGTGAACAACGAGAAATAAAGCAGCTTCAGAATCAGATGGCGACTGAGAGCCAAGGGGCAATCATGACCACTGCGTGACTGACTCGGAGAAAATGGTTAAGACAGTCTTTCAACCTGGAGGAAACTCTAACAAGTAAATGTTGCATTTCCAAATCTCATTCATTGCTATGACAGTTCTTGAATTTCCTTGTCAAGTCCAGCAGCCAATATAAATGAAGCAACCTTTAATCATTCTGGGAGAAGCAGAGGACAGATGTAGATATTACACTTCAATATAGGGAAATAGTCTCAAAATGTCATTAACTTTTGAATTAACAATGAGCCCTGATTGTTTGAAAAAACGATGACATATTTCCCCATTTAGACTATGGGACAAGAAGTTAATTTAAATGCTTAGAGAACATATATTGGAGTAACTTGATGTCAAATAAATCTTTCAGTGTTAATATAAAAATGGCATTTATAAAAGCTATAATGAATGTAGCTAAAGGCAAGCTTTCCCCTAGTTTTACTCAATTGAGACCTTACAAAGAACCATTCCATTGTTTTACTGTTACTAGGCTTTTATTTTCAGATCAGTTGAAGCAAATAATATTTATCCCAGTTTAATATTTATTGATTATTGATTACTGATGAAATAGTTTTCTTTGTATCATACATGGTGATTTTTATAGTTTCCTACACCAGCCTCACAAGGCCGATCACTTTCTTTACATTTTGCAGTTAAGGAAAACAACATTTAGCACTTGTCTAAGGACATATATCTAATGAGCCTGCATCCTGTTTCAGCCATCCTGTTAGAATGTCTGGGATAACATAATCAGATCTGCATTTAGAAGAGAGAAATCTTCCATTTATTGTTAATTTCCTATTTGCTTAAAACTGTGTGTGATTTACTCGAACATTCTTAATCCATTCATCCATTTTATAGATAACATATCTCCCCTCCCATCACCACACTGGGAAAGAAGGTACTTGGCTGATTTCCCCATCTCTCAGTTTGCCAGTGGGGAAGAAACTGCCTTATTGGGCGTTTGGAAATATCTGAGTTATTACCTTTCATGACAGTCAAAGGGTGATTGTAGCTGGAGCAGAAATAAGAATTCAACCTTGTCAGAAAAGTTTCAGATATGAGGAACTCTGATCTAGTGAAAAAGAGTGTTCTCACCTTTTGTGTGTATTACTCCTCCAAAAGCTCAGTCCTTTGCTTCCATTTTCTGTTCCCTTGGCAATTAAGTGTCCTCAAAGCTTTCTCAGTCCCCATAGCCTCCAAGAGTATCCCAGGGCATCAAGCATCAAGAATCAAGGAAATGCCATGATCTTTGAATATGTATGTATGTATGTATGTATGTATGTATGTATGTATGTATGTGTGTATGCATGTCTGCATGCATGCATGCAATATGTATATTTCTCTTAGTTTCTTCTCCAGTTCTGAAATTCTGAACTAGTCAAGACAGCTTATGTATATTTCTCTTAGTTTCTTCTCCAGTTCTGAAATTCTGAACTAGTCAAGACAGCTTGCTGAGCCAGATTGTTCTATGCCCCTGCAAAGAAGGCACTTGGTACCTGCCTGAGCCTGACTTCTACCAATGCTGGTTATCACATTGAGCCCCAACTCACAGCTCACTTTATTACATACAGCAAAACTTCAGACCTTAAAGAGATGGGACACATCTGAAGTATGTTCTCCCCCCTTTAACTGAAAATAGATTCTTTTCTCATACAATAATCCTGATTAGAGTTTCTATTCTTCCTATTCCTCCCACTTCCTCCCCACCTCCCCTCCCTTCTGGGTCCATTCCCTTTCTCTCTTGTCTCCATGAATAGGTCAAGACAGCAGAACAGCTATGTTTAAACAATTTCATTGCTGGGGAAACTTTCTCATACATGTTTCTATGTTGTCCTATCAGTATATTGTTGTGGAAATTCAGTTTAGCAGTCCGTTCACACTGGATATCATAGTCTTACATCTTAGAAGGAAGATGTTGAATTTCAGATCCTGGCTAGCTGCTCAGCTTTTTAATGTGGACAAGTTGGGGAGGGAGAGAGAGAATATTATTTTCTCTTTCAGCATGATAATTGCTAGTGATGTTTAAAAGAAAGTAGATGAAAAATGACAAATGAGCAAAAAGCAATTTCACCTTTCAGGATAGGTTAAAAGCAAATGTGATTTACCACAGTTAAAGGGGCCCATTTACATTTTGACTTGAAATACGAGTAAAAACACAATCAAGAGATAAAAACAATAAAAAACAGGGGATGTACTAAACCCAATACGTAAATTGAGTCAACTATCTTACACACTTTATAGATAACAGACCAATCTACAGTAAATCTTGCCATTCTCTGGGATATTTAAAGGGATCTATAATATTCATGATATATGGTTTGTGTGTCCATGTGTATATATGTATTTTACTGTCAATACTTTTACAAGACATCCTTTGAGAGACTATTACATTCAAGAAAAATATTTGCTGTCTTTGTATGCCACCTGAAAAAAAAACATATTACAATAAATACTACTTTTAAAAGAAGACTAATGGCAGATAGTGAATTTGGGTCAGAAAAAAATTCCGAATGAGACAGGATGGTGTTCATAACTTGTACAAACAGGGTTATAGTTACCCTGTAGTCCTGCCTGAGGTTAAAAAATAGCAAGACTCCCAAATTTACTCTTATATAAAGGTAATTAATACCACAAGCTAAGGAAAGTTAGCCTCGAGAGAAAAAAGTGTAATTATTACTGTCCACTATTAGTCAATGTTGCTAAAGCATAAAATTAGTTAAATCCAGGGTAACTATGGCAAGTCACAAATCATTATTCAAGCAAAATGCATGTAATTATCATGGAATTCATGAGTAACCAGTACTACAACTTGGATACAACCATAAAATAATTCAATAAAACTTTTAGGAATTTATATTTGAATTCAGGATTGTCAAGGAATGAAATAATTCTAAAAGAGTTATTAAGGCCTTTTTATTTACTCCCCTTGAACCAACAGACCAAAATGGGTTTCTTCACTCTTTCCCATGCTGTTTTCTAATTGAATGTAATTGAAATAGTTGCTTATTGAAATTTCAACAACAAAGTGAGGGATCTAACAATAAGTCTAGATGCACACAGACTATTGTTTAAAATTAGGTGTTTTTTTTTTTTTGAGGGAAAATAGCTTATATTTGTGTCTAGGAGTCACTTAGGTTGGAAGCTGAAGTCATGTGAAGTTAAAAGAATAGCAAAAGATAGCATTTTTAGGATTTGAAAGGGCTCAGTTTTCCACATATCTTTGTTATGGAAGTGAAGCCCCTCAAGCTTCTGTATGTTTTGCTAAGCAATGAGTTTACCATTCTTCTGCCTCCTCTTCTGCCTCTTCTAAGATCTAATTTTGAAGTAAATATTTTCAATTGCAAGTGATTTATAATTCACTCTAACAAATCTGAAAGTGGGTCTAACTATATATATATATATTTATATATATATACATATATATATAAATCACATATATTCACATATATTTAAATATGTATAACAATAGAAAAAATCTTGCAAACAAAATTTTATAATTGATAGTTTTTTAATGAAGTGAGAAAACTTCTATTTGTGAGATTTTAATACAAAGTCCTTATGCACATAAACTATACATCCAAATACAGAGAGGCAACCATTATAGTCTTATGCCCATTCATTCATGCAATAAATGACCACTATTGTTTTTACTATTTGTTAAATTTTCCCAGATTAGAAAACCTATGACAATTGCTAGATCAGGATCACCAGGAGGGTGGCTCATGATGTGGGATGAGAGGTATGATGAGAAGTTCAGCATTTTTAATCCTTCTATACAAACAAGAATCAAAAGCTGATTTAAAACAGGAATAGATGAGAGAAAAAAAGAGAGATAGAAAGAAAGAGATACCATAAAAGAGGGAGCCATTATAGGTTTGAAGAGAAAACTGACTCTAGAGAAATGTCCAGAGACCTACAAGACTGACCCCAACAACAATTTGAGAAACAGTGGAAAGGCTACCTTAAATGCCCTTCCCTGATAATGAGACTGATGATTATTTTATCTACCATCATAAAGCCCTCATTTAGTAGTTGATGGAAACAGAAGCAGACACCCACAGCTAAACACTGAGCCGAATTGGAATCCAGATGCAGAGAGGGAGGACAAGACCAGGCTACAGAAACACACAGAGACAGATGACCTGAAAAAGGAGGAGCTAATGGGCCCCTGGACTGATAGCTGGGAATCTAACATTGGACCAACTCAGACACTCTGAACATGGGTCTCAGTTAGAAGGCCTAGGCAGTCTAAGGGACCTCTGACAGTGGAACCAGCATGTATCCCTGGTGCACAAAAGGACTTTGGGAGCACATTCCCCATAGAGGTATACTCCCTTAACCTAGAGGCAGGAGGAAGGGCCTAGTCCCTACTCCAAATGACTTGACAGATTTAGATGACTCCTCCTGGAAGACATCACCCTCCCTGTGGAGTGGGGGGGGTTGGAGAGGGATGGGGTGGGAGTATGGGAGGGAGGGAAAAAGTGAGGGAGGGAGAGGGAACTGGGATCCATATGTAAAATAAGAAAAATAACAAAAGCAAAAACAAACAAACCAAAAAAACAAACAAACAAACAAAAAAACCCAATGATTTCAGTTGCAATGAGATGAGAAAACAGGTGAGTGAGGTAGAGGAAGGAGATCCTTCACTTTAGAGAGGGTAAAAGACACTTCAGCAAAGCTAAAAATGCATTCAGGATCTTGCATAGTGCATATTTTTGTTTATTATTTTGACTTTTATATTCTGTGCAACCCCCTACACACACAAACAGGTGGCCTCTGTATAAAACCAATCAAACATAATCTGAGTCCAATTCTAAAAATATTTGGAAACATTGGCAGTGACTGTTCCAGGATAGATAGTTGCCTGGTGGATTTGTTTGCTCTGACTGGATGCTCTATGCGATGAGCAAACTCAGAGGTGGGATGGTTTTTTTTTCTTCCCTTTAATTATGAAAGGGTTAATCACTGAACATCATCACAGCTCATTGAACCATCTTTGTCTCCTCTTGGTTCAGGATAAATCAATCTTCCAACTTAACACATAGGCAGGGGTGTGTACAGCTAACACAGGGCAATGGGGCTCTCATTACACCATTTAAACTGGCAAGGGAGAAATGATCAACTGTCTGTGTCAACTGTCAAAGAACGTAAGAATAATTTTTAAATGCTCGGAGTATTTCTCCAGGGTTTTGGTATTTTCTGCCTCTGGGCTTTATCCACCTTCACTGGTGTGCCAAGCTGTGCCACCACTGATTTACTTCTCTAGAAGCAGTACTCCATCAACGTCCCCAAGCTGCCACTGCCACCAAGCTTTCCCTGTCCCCAGGCATATTGCTTAAAGAAAGAAATTATTCACTTGTATGCTACATGCAAAACAAACTATTTTTAGGTGTTTATGTCTATCACCTCATTTTGCTATCAGGACTTGGTTGGGGAATGCTGAGGACAAAAGAGTGGTAAGCTTTACTAGGAAAAAAAGAAAAAAAGAAAAAAAAGAAAAAGGCTTTGCTGGCTGTGACACAGGCTATCATAGGCAGTGACAGAGAAATGTTCAGGCAGTTCTCGTGGCTGTCACATGAGCTTTGTCTTATCCTGCCAGGTAACAACACAAAGTGGACAGTCGATGATGGTGGCAGGCACACAATTTTTCTTGTCTACTCTAGATAGTCTGTGTAGAGTTTCTGCTATGGATGCACTTGACTTTTAAAAATTAATTTTCTGATGGACTCATGGAATGTACAGGCATCAAAATTCTGATTTCCTTTTTAAAGCTTTGATTATTTTCATTTTGTTTTTTTAATGTTTATATTTTTGAAATGAGATTTTATTTACACATGAAAATGCCTAAACACATGTTTAGGTACACCTTTCTAATAATAGTTCTCTCTCTCTCTCTCTCTCTCTCTCTCTCTCTCTCTCTCTCTCTCTCTCTCTCTCTGTGTGTGTGTGTGTGTGTGTGTTGGCCAGAGGTTAATATTGGGTATGTTTATATGTGTATGTTGCTACATTTGACATGTTTTACATCAGTGTTGAGGATATAGACTCAGCTCTCCATGCTTGCATGGCAAAGTGCCTGGCTAAATGAGTTATTTCTCTAGCTTTGGTACTAATTTTTATAATTGATTTCAAAAGTACATATTACACATAAAATACAGAAAGAAAATATTGAGACAAAATATAGAATCTCAGTATCTGGTTAAATATTTTCCATAAGATTACTGGATGTAAAAGAAGTGGGTATTTGAAAGAAAGAAAATAGAAATCTGGCTTCTAGAGGAAAGTCAGCAGGTACTGATGTGCTTTCAACGGGGAAAAGAAAGTGTATATTCCTGTTAGGAGACATACAGGAACCAAGGATCTGAGAACTTAAGATGCTGAAATTGAGTAGCTAATAAGAGAGCTGACTCTGTTAAATGGTGTGCTGCTTTCCTCAGTCATGTTATGGAACAATGGACTTAACCAGTTAGGAAGTCTCAGATGAGGCCAGACCAATAGGTAATGGTTCAGTGTGTCTGTATTGGAGTAAGTGGCCCCAGGTAAGAGATTCATGCAGATGAATAGAATCTGTAACTACATGAAACTCAAGAAATTCCAATAGCCCAATCAAGAAAGCAAATTATCTATGGAAGCTGGGAAGATGCCTCAGATGTAGTATTTGCCACACAGGTATAAGGATCTGAGTTCAGGTACTTATAACTCATATAAAAAGCCAGGCAAGACAGCTGACACATTTAATTCCACTGCTATGGAGGCAGACAGAAGGATTTATAGGACTGGACTGGCTGCCAAGCCAGTTAAGGCATTCTGTAAGCTCCAGTTTTAGTGGGGGATCCTTTCTCCAAAAATAGGGTAGATAGTAAATAGTGAAAACACTGTCGACTTCTGACATCTACAAATATGCACAAATGTTCACATACAAAAGCATATATAACACACACACATACACAAACACATATAACACACACACACACTCACACAACACTATATATATTATATTAAACCAACATAATCACTTTCCAGAAAAAAAATTCACGTTTGAGCTCTGAGTGTAAGCTAGAAGATAATATACACATGAATAGTCAGAAGACTGAAGGTCAAACTGGTGGCTTATATATGCAAAACAGTTCCAAGATTATACTTCTAGCCCAGCTTTCCCCAGGTCTGCTCATTGATTTTATCACTCACATCCCCATGCTCCTTATTTTTTGTTTGAAATGCTTTTTCTCAACTCCCCCACTTTCTATTTCATCAAGCCTTATTCACTCATAGAGTCTCTCAAATGTCCAAGGTCTCTCTGAGACACATTCCATCCCTGTCTCTGTGGAGCTCATCATCTAGCAGGACAGGCAGACAGACCGGGACAAATAAGAATGGTTATTTGTCAATAATAATGAGGTTTTGGAAGTGTGCCATGTGTATGGAACCTAGCAAGTGCATCTGTGAAGGGTTTCTGGAGGCCAGCTGAGGCCAGCTGAAAACCATTAGATGGCTGTTGGAATAGAACTGGTTTTAAGTATTATGTGCTCCGAAATTAAAGGTCCTCCAACTTCAGAACAGCTGAATGGTAGGGCATTTGCACAGAATGGACAAATCTGAATTTTTATTCCTAGCATTAAATAATAAGAAACAAAGACAAGAATGTTAACAATGATGGCAATGATGAGTACTGGGAAAACTTATATTAGTTTTCATTTCTGTGTATATTGCCCATGTTAGGTTCCATCAAATACAACAGAACAGTATCTTCTTAAGCTCATACCTAAGCCTATACTATACACACAGGCAGAATCTTTTCTGAGTCATAGTATCCATAAAATGTGTTTGTGTAATGCTTTAAATACAGAAAAATATTGTTAGTCTTAGTAATTACTAAGAAGAATTTAGTTATTTAAGTAAATACTCATAGAGGCTAGGCTAACTCCTAAAGTCATGTTAATGATTGTTGTGAAACAATGGTAGCCTTTCAGGGTGTTAGTGAGATTTGATTTGACATACAGGTGAAATCACAGTGCCTTCAACATGATCATATAAAGCCATGATGCTTTATGAACTTCTAGTGAAACATAGATAATCCATCACAATGGGTGCAGTGTTCTGAGATCAATTCATGGAGAAGTCCTTTGCTTCTTGCATTTGGATTGCTTCCCAGTTCTAGGTTTAGATGTTTTTTCTGCATTTCTGGTACCATATCTCCTGGTCAATGTTCCACTTTTGATTTGTTTCAGTGTTCAGGAGATGGAAGAAAAATTTTGAGCATCCATAAACCCAATAAAACTTCAGAATATGCTAAGCTGGAATTTCTGCATGCACCCCTCACACAGCTAGTATCTGCATGCATCCTTGGATGTAACACTGCCATGATATCTATATCTTTAAACAGTCAGCAGTGGAGATCTCTGATCAATATACAATTCATGCACTTGCTAATGATGATAATTGGTGATAAAGTTGTTAATCTCAACTATTGGGAGGAAAATAAAATTCAGAGTAAAAACCTTCCCACCAAGACATCACTAACACTCAAGTGTTGTTCTGCTGTCATCTTTAATATCTATTACAGTTCCTTGTTGCTTTTATATGAAAAGATAAATAACTGTAGAGACTCTCAATAAAAAAATGAATAGTATGAGGCCTTTTCATTTTGAAGTAATTTTTTAAAAGGAGTATTTTTAAAAAAGTATTTTTAGAGTTCATTTTTGTAGCTGTAGAAAATAAGTGCAAGGTTTATGATCTATTTTCCCCTTTTAGCTGTGGTTTATTCTACCATTAGTCCCATCTCTATTTCCATCTCCATCCCCATCTGCATCATCTCCATTTATGTCATCTCTATCCTCATCACCATCATGTCATCTCCATTTATACCATTTTCATCTTAATTCATATTCTCATCTCCATCTCTATCATCTTCATTCTTATCCCCATTCTCATCTCTGTCTTCATCCTCATCCCCATCTCTGTTTCTCTATATAAATCATCTCCCTTTCTTTCATCCTCTTGCTCTCCCTACCCCCTTCTATCTATCTATCTATCTATCTATCTATCTATCTATCTATCTATCTATCTCTCTATCTATCTCTCTATGTATCTATCTTCATCTCTATTGCTTTGTTTTTCCCCTTTTAAACTTAAATTTGAAACAATGTTGTTTTATATGTCAATCCCAGTTTCCTCACCCTCTAATCCTCCCCTATCACCCTCAACAAACCCCAGCCCATCCCCTTTCTGCTCTCCAGGGAGGGTGAGGCCTTCCATCGGGAGTCTTCAAAGTCTGTCATATTATTTGGGGCAGGGCCTAGGCCCTCCCCCATGTGTCTAAGATAAGAAAGTATCTCTCTAAGTGGAATGGGCTCCCAAAGTCCATTCATATATTAGAGATAAATACTGATCCATTACTAGAGGCCTCATAGATTGCCCAGTCCTCCTAACTAACATCCATGTTCAGGGTGTTTGGTTCAGTCCTATGCTGGTTTCTCAGATATCAGATGTTTGTCTGTCTGTATAATTTATATATTGAGGATGTATCAGAACTTATATGCTCTAATTTATGAGCCTGACATCATTGAGCTGGTATAAGAATTTCTAAATAGATACATTCCATTCTAAATAGATAGCTACACACATAGAAGAACCACATAGAGGAATTCAACAAGATTGGATTTAAGGACATGTCAATATATTAGCAAGAAACTTAGAAATCTGAAGAAAATATTTTTATAGTTTTCAAAAGCTTCTTTTTTGGTATAAAGTGTAGCATTTCTCTGCCCTTTTGAGCTTCTGAAGATTATGATATGAAGTTTATACTGTGTGTGTCCTAGAATTTCTCCTTTGCTTCCTAAAATATTTCATTTTCCTCAGTAACACTCTCTTCAAAGTTGATTTATTTCTAACCCTTTCACACATAGCCAGGCACAAAGTGATGTGCTTTAACTTGAAGTTGCCAGTTGAAGGGCAGAGAGTGAAGCAAGTTTTATCATCAACCTTTCTATCAGGCATTCTCAGGATTGAATTAATGAAAACTCATCTATAGTCCGGTTAGGAATGGTTGAGCAAGTTTAATGTAAAATATTTGTTCAGTGATTTCCTTTACTAGTTTCATAGTTTTAAAGAATGAACCACATTATTTCTTTTTTCAAATTAATTGTTAGTGCATTTATGTTTGTATGCATGTGGGTAGGGGAGGCGGTACTCATTCCATGGTGAATCTAGAGATAAAAAGAAAACTTGCAGGAGGCTGTAATATCTTTCCCCTATTTAAGTTCCAGGAATCAAAATCAGATCATGACTCTTGGTGACAAGTATCTTTACCCAATGAAACATCATGTCAGCCACTGTGTTTTCTTCTGAATAAGTTTTGTATTTTTTTCTTCTATTATAGCTTTAGAAAATAAATATATATCTAAGAATTGGTCTAAAGTTATATTCCATCAAGAGATCTGGCCCATCATTGTAACTTGTCATACACACAACCTCTTCTACTATTTTAGTTGCTTTTCCACTTTCAGAACATTCAGAACTAAGTCTGTAGTTATACTAACAAAACCCATTATGAGTGAGTCTGAGCTTGCAGCAGAGCAAATGATGACTAATTAGTGGGCAGTTTTCTATACTATTTATTTTATGAACTGAACAATTGGGTTAGCAACAATGCCTTGTGGTTGGCATCATTGTGATTCTCCAGGTTAGCAGAGGGAACCAGGAGTCAGGGGTTCAGACACTGCTGATTGCCTGTAAGAGATAGCATTTTTCCCCCTGTAAGGTAGAAATATCAACTACCAAGCCATTTCTCCAGCCCTCTCTTGTATTTTCTTTGGTATTTTAAATGTTTAGGCATATAGCACAAAAACTAATTTGTGGATTGCTTTGGAAGTAACCACCCTTTAACATAGGGAGAAAGCAAGATAGGCTGCCAAAAACTCAT
Organism: Phodopus roborovskii; assembly: GCF_943737965.1. Lineage (NCBI taxonomy): Eukaryota > Metazoa > Chordata > Mammalia > Rodentia > Cricetidae > Phodopus > Phodopus roborovskii. The sequence continues at coordinate 7,414,466 of NW_026126485.1, forward strand.
GGTTCAGTAGGGGTCTCCTACTTTTGTCAGTGTGGGTATGCCTCAACAGAAACTACTGACAGTTATGGACTCTATATGATTTCAACTCCCCTTCCACTTACTGGCCCAATGAGCCACTGGTTTCCAGTGCATCATTTGCATGTCGTAGAGATTTGGGCAGGCTGGGAAAAAAATCTCTCAACTTCTGCTAATATTCTTGAATCTGTGATGTGCACTTTATTATTCCTAAACCAATTTCTAAAATCATGTCCTAAGAGAGGGGTGACGATTATGTAAACAGGATGGCTTAGAAATCTGGTTTCTGTAATTATACTAGGACTACTCATATTATATGGTACCTCTGCAAAATCTACAACTGTTCAGAATATAGAGAATGAGTGACGGTGTGTGCCCAACCCCAGTTAACATATCTACAATGCAACTATTGTTCCTAACACTCAGGAAGCACTGCAGAAGAAGTAATGGAAAGAGTCAAGTCCAATGTATCTGCTGTTAGGCAATGTTCCCTAGACATGAGTGGGCAGATTAATCTATGAAGTCTCAACAAGATGGTTGCCAAAAAAATATTAGTTAATATGCCAATGTGGGCATGGGAAATTCCACATGGCTCCACTCCTAGATGAAGAGCTACAGGTGATCAATGTTTGCTGGGAAAGAAGAATCAGTCTCCTCTCATCTAAGCTCCCACATAGTTGCCCAAGTCTAAGTGGTCACATGTTGTGGTGGTTTGAATAGAAATGGCTTCCATGGACTCAGAGTAGTGAATTAGGAGGCATAGCCTTGGTGGAATAGGTGTGGAAATGTTGGCGGAAGGATGTTACAGTTCACTTTCTGTTGCCTTGGATCAAGATGTAGAACACTCTACATCCTGCTTTAGCACCATGTCTGCAGGCATGCCACAATGCCCTGCCATGATGATAATGGACTAAACCTCTGAAAGTGTCAACCAGCCCCAACTAATGTTTTCCTTTGTAAGAGTTGTTGTGGTCACGGTGTCTCTTCACAGAAAGGGGAATCCTAAGTACACTTGAGTAGACTCAGTATGTTCAATATAGATGTACCTTTACATACGTATATATGTATTTTACATGTAACAATGCTAATTAAACAAAATGTCATGATTTGGGAGGGGGTGTCCATGGAAGAAATTGGATGGGCAAAGGGAGGAGAAACCAGAGTAGTGCAGATGCAGTGCTCATGTATAAAGTCCAAAAAAAAAAAAAAAAAAAAAAAAAAAAATCAATCAAACAAACAAACAGCAAACCTACTGAAAACTTACCAATGCATTTATAAATTATTTTGAAGGTCTTTAAAATTTGAAATGTTGGTGAGCCACCACATTGTATGTGCCTAGCTATTGGTTCCCACATAGAATGTAGCCATAAATACTGTGATAGCTACCGTGGGAGTTTTCCACATTCCCCTCAAAATATGGAGTTAAATGACAGCCTTCTGAGAGAGATTTACATGGTAGTTTATATATTTGTGTTGAGAGACATCCCTCATTGTTTCTAGGAGATACTCAACCTTAGCCTATGTTACTTAAAGATGAAGAAAATGCTGGGTTTGCAATGGGAGCCTGCTGATGTTTGGTTAAGTCAGCATCTACAGTATGAGATGGTAAAAACACGTTGATAAGGTATTTGACAAGCTAAGTACTTTAAGAGTGGTGCTAGAGGAGAAGGCTACAAAAGGAAGTAAGAGAATGAGGGTACAGCTGCTGGGTAAGCAGATATGAAAAACAGATAAACACGCACGCGCGCACACACACACACACACACACACACACACACACACACACACACACACACACACACCAGGAAAGTGGAACTTCCAAGTCTTTTCTTTGTGGAAGCCATAGAACCTTGAGATATTAAATGTTAGACACCAATCTAACAGCATCAGAAATCAATGCTATCGGCCCATGAAAAGTTCAATTCAATTTTTCTCTTATAATCTTTGCCCAATACATCACTCACCTTGAGCATCAGCAGTCTTTGAGGATGTGAAATTTTAATTCTCTATTTATTCATTGTGGCATTGTACAGGTAGTGAGGGGGCAGGCCTGACATTTAATATCATACCTGAAAAAGATGCATGTCCCTTGTTTCCTTAGCCACCTGCTGTATTTTCTCAGCTGAGAGAACAGTCACTGTCAAAGGCTAATGCATCGCAATGACTTAAATGTGCATGATGGAGAAAGCTTTCTCCTGGGATGGTCGAAAGCACAGTCTCTGTGTGACTTTCAGAAGGGCTCAAGGATTTTGAGAGTTCCCTGTAATTCCTTCTGCACCAAGGTGAGCCACAAAAATGTTTCAGGTGTTCATCTGTTCCCTCCTGAGACAGTCAGGCACTGCTCCTGCATGGCTTTAGGGCTAGGAGTGTACCAATCATTGGCCATAGAATGACAAATTACATCCCTGCCACTATCAGAGCTAGGGCAGTTTTCACCACAGAATCCTCCAGATGGGTCTAATTAAACTATTAGCCAATAAGCAAGGTCTGACAGCTCCATTAGAAACCACATATGTTTAAACAAACACCACAGAAAGTATCTTCAAGGGAATTCTTCATACATGCTACTCCAGCCTATGCAGTTTCCAAAGATGCATCCTGACAACACTGACAGTAATGCCTGGGTGGTGACAGCCGTTTTTCTACATTTTACAAATCTATGGAGACACACTTTGAGCCATGTATTATTGTTTGCCACAAAGAAGGAAAACCACACTCCTGCCAGCTGATTGCCAGGGTCATTTCCACTGTCAGCCCTACCCTGTCTGCTGAGCTCATCCACAAAATCCATATAGCCACTTTTTCTTACCAACTAGAGTTTCCAGAAGTACATTATGAATCAGGAATGCTAGCCCTTTGTAAGCTAAAAGCATTTCTCAAACATACAAGCACTATAGACACATGTGTTGTTTTTGCCATTTGTAATATATTGCCATTTAATGGCAATAATTCACATAAAATGTATATATATTCACATATAATGAATAAAGACACCAAGAACAATGTGGACTATATCCCAAGCTTCTTGGTTCCAGGTACTCATATCTACAGAGGATCTGGGACTACCTGGTATAAGGAGTAAGGTTTTTCCTCCTGCCGCCTAGTCTGGTCCCGCCGCCGCGCCAGTCCCAAATATCACACAGAGACTCTGTATTTGATATAATTCAGTTGGCCTGGTACTAGTTTCTTATCGGCTAGCTCTGTCTTAAGTATTAACCCATTCCTGCTGATCTATGTATTTTTACATGTTTTTCTCTTACCGGGGAGCCGGCCAGCATTCTGCTTTCTCCAGACTCTCCATCTTGACTCTCCTTACTACTTCCTCTTTCCTCCTTGTCTCCTAGTCCCTCCTACCTTCCTTTCCTATTGGCCAACAGTGCTTTATTCATTAACCAGTATGAGAAATATATATATATATATATATATATATATATATATATATATTTATATATATATATTGGCATCTCCCATCAACCTTGACCTGCTGATTTCATTTCTTTTATATCTTCGATGGTAGTGATTCACATAGGAATTCTGATTCCTGACTTGTCATTTAAACCTAACCTATCAGTTCCCAGCAGGAGCCTGTCTAAGAATAGACTGCAGTCTCCATCTATCCCATCTTTTAATATAAGTGGATTCCATGGCATTTTAGGAAATCAGAAACAGGAAACATGAGTTCTCTAACAAGTAAATTAAGAGAATAAATGTTTAAAAAAGTGTACACTAAGAAACAAATGGGAAGTTACAATGCCCAAGTGGTCTACCTCAGACTGTCATAGGACCTCACCCGCATTTCACACCACTCTCATCTAGTCCATCATTGTCTTATGCTAGATTATGCATCAGCTCATCACTTGCCAGCTCCCATCTCTCTTCTGGACTACCTACTGTGGACTGCTTGTGCCTTGCTGAGGGGCATTGGGACCGAATCAGATCCCCTGAACATGGGTCTCAGTTAGAAGGCCTGGGCAGTCTAAGGGACCTCTGAGAGTGGAACCAGGATGCATACCTGGTGCACCAAAGGACTTTGGGAACACACTCTCCATGAAGGGATACTGCCTTAACCTAGAGGTAGGAAGGAGGGCCTAGTCCCTACTCCAAATGACTTGACATATTTTGTTGATCCCTCCTGGAAGGCGTCACCCTCCCTGTGGAGTGGGGGTGGTGGTATGGGAGGGTGATGGGGGTGCAAGGGAGGGAAAGAGGGGAACTGGGATCAATATGTAAAATAAGAAAACCAACCAAACAAACAAAGAAAAAGATGAAATCCTAACCCTTAGGTGATAGCTTCAGGATATTAGATTTGGGAATGGGTGAAGTCTATACAAACAGGATTAACTTCCCTTAACAGAGACCCTAATAGTTTTCTAGCCATCTTTGTACCATACAAAGACAGGAGACTTATTCATCTGAAGGCTAGAGAGAAGCCCTCAGCAGAACCAGTAGTTCCCCAGTCTCCTAGCTGGGAGAAGTATTTCTTTTGTTCATGATCACTTTGTCTGTGGGGGTTTCTTATGGCAACTGAAGGAGTGTAAGACATCATCTATTATCAGTACAATACTAGTTCCATCCATTCACAGTCAAGGTCCTGGTCTATGACCAACCTGCCTTCTCATTGTTCAGAGCAAAGGCCAAATTCTTCGCAGATTCCTATTATACTTTTGTGATTTTTATCGAGTTCCTTTCTCACAAGCCTCAGTTAGCCTTCACTTATGAGCCTCAGTTTTTTTCTTGTAGCCTCCCTCTCCCAAGGAGAAGAAACATGGCCTGGAAACTTTCCTTCGAGCACTTCTCTGGCTCCCCTACTGGAATGCTTTTCTACCAGCAAACTCCATTTCCTAGTTCTGGCTTAGAGGTTACCATTTTTTTTTAAAAAAATAGTTTCATATATCCCAGCCTCCAAAGCCTTGCCAGGTCTCACAGTTTGTGCTTTAACTGAGCTTCCTCTGCTCTGTGTCATGCTGTGGCCCTCCTTTAGTCCCTCACACACACAGTTTTGTTTTGTTTTGCTTTGTTTCCTCCAGGAATTTCAGGGCATACTTCCTTGCTCTTGTTGTTTCTTGTCCTCTGCCTACTTCCTCTGGAACATACCTTGCTCCACATGAAGCTTTGTCATTTTAACCCAGATGTATTCTAATATGAATCAGCCCTGGATGTAGAGCAAGTCCTCCAGAAGCTGGCCTTGAACTTACTACCTGTGATTCTGAACCTCTGACCTTCTGCTGGATTATAGGTATACAGTATCATGCCTGGTATATGTGGTCCTTGCAACTGAATTCAGGGCCTCCTGAATGCTAAGCAGGATCTCCACCAGCTAGGCTATATGATCTTCTCCAAAACTATCTTTCTATAAACACTACTTGGTAATGACAGTCACACAACACATACATGATTCTGCTACCTTTCAAGGAAAGCCCTCTGGAAGTAAGTCAGCCCACCTGCTTGCCTTGAGATCACAGATACTCCTCCAAGAGTACCAAAACAGCATCTCAGCATGTTTTCACCTTCCTTAGCCTAGACTCTGATCATACTGGCCTTAATGAAACAACAAGTTTATGTTGAATTGTTAATAAGCCATGGTAGCTGAAATGCCAGTGTTTCTATTTTCTTCATTATTCTTTATGCTGGAATTCTGTTCAAAAGACTACTATAATTACTGATGACAGAAACCAGAGGGAAAACAGGGAAATGCAGGAGAGGATCAAGATGGGGGTAGCTGAAGTATGTAGATTACAGTTTTTCTCATCTTTCTTTGTGGGCTACTCAATACATAAGCATCATCATCTCAAATGACAAACCCAGTAATAACTGAGAGCTGCTTAAAAGAATGTGTAGAATGATGTTATGGAAGGTGGTGACCTCTTTGAAACTCTGTGGTCTAGGTAGATGAGACAGATGTAGAATATGGAACAGTGTTTGCTGGCAGATCTTCAGATAGGCCTTTCTGCTTGCATTTTCTCAAGCCTCATTGGGTCCATTAGGAGTAAGCAGTCTTAATTGGTAGTCTGAGAACACCTCTGCAATGCATAATTAATTATAGCTAATTTGCAATTGATTAACCATTTATCGTAACACAACCACTGTACGACTGTCTTGTGTGCTTAACCATCACAGTGAAGGAGTATCCATAGATTCTCTGCTTCCAAACACTCTATTCTTTAGGTCAAAGCTCAGCATTTCATTGATTTTAGAGAGAAGATGGGATTAAAATTGTAAAATTGGAGGTTGAATAATGCCTTTTTTTTTTTTTAATTAAAAATCTCCCTAGTGGGCACAACTAACTTTGGCAGGAAACTCAAATTTAGTATCCCATCTAACTTGTCAGAACTGAGGTCTGAAAGTTTTGACTATTTGGCATTCCTATTCATAGACACTATTGTAGATGTAAATTATCTCCTCTGGTGGGAGCAGAAGGATGCATTTTTTATGCTTATACTGAATCAATTAATTATGTTTATACTACATTGATTGTTTTTAATAAAATTTGTTTTAAGGGTAAGATGTGAGTTTTGTCAGAGTTATGTGTTACAATGTATGTCTCATTTATCTAACTCTAATTTAAATAACAAAGTGAATTTCCTTAAAAGTAAGGCCTGAATATAACAACAAGCATTTCTTGTTAATGTTTCTGATATTTTAAAACTGACTTCCAAACAGCAAGTTAACTCTTTTGATGGTGTAATGTCATCCATTTGGATGTCCATTACTATCTTGGAAAATAATACTTTTGGGTTAGTAGAGTGTTCAGAAAAATATACTCATATTGCAGGATTCCAGAATAACCTCAGACTCATGGATTCACAGCACCATTTTTTTTTTTTTTTGTTCCTTAATCATCTCCCATCAGCTTTCTGGGGTCCATGCCTAATTCTACCTTCTTTCTTTGCCTAGTCTCCTAACGGAAAATAAAGTTTGTGCAAAATATTTAAGATGTAAAAATTTGTTTGCTCAATTTTCTTACTGGCTAAATAGGGAAGGAGAGATGATTATATAAGTCTGTAGGGTCTTCCGTGATAAAATATGTGCCTTTGTGAGTGACACATTTATTGATTCATAAAAGGCCATTCTTTTAATGATTGGGGTTCATCACTGGGTAAAATTTGGGCTATGGCTGAATTTCATTAGACCAATGCACCCATTGTGATCATATTAACTATAAAAATCACAATGAATATTTTAAAAAGAAAAGACTCAAAATTTTTAGGAAATATTTTTAAATATTTTAAATAATTTAAATAATAAATTATTATTATTATTATTATTATTATTATTATTATTATTTTGCACAACATGAAGTAGAGGCCTGAGTGAAAAACAACTAATTTTTAAAAATAAAACATTTTAATATTTTTTAAAAATTCAAAAAAAATTTCCCAAAGTTATGTTATTCATCCCATTTTATATTAACAAAAGTACTTGAATCTTGGGATTTCTGAGTATTCAGTGATGTTGAATTCTACAATATCATATTCTTTTGCAACATATGCCAGAGAGTATGAGACTCCTGAAAATGTCAAAAGGAAGATTTTAGATTCAGATGTCCAGGTAACAATTATTTTCAGATCAAGATTTTTAAAGAAAGAAAGAAGGACAGGAAGGAAGGAGACAGAGAAAGAAAGAAATTAAATGTTATTAATTAAAGCTCAAGGCATATTCTAACTACAATTAGTTGTTTTGGGGAGAACTGAAAATTTTAATTAATGGTTTTCTCATGGAATACAAGAAATGAGACTCATCCTTAAAAAGAAAGTGCTCAAGGGCTGATGGAAATTAAAACTGGATTTTAAAAATTTTATCTTTATCATTTATGTTTTCCTTTCACTAAGCCTGACAGAAATAATGCTTCCTTTTCCTTTTATTGGACATTTTCTGTAATTTCTTTCTTAGTGTCTCTGCCATTCACAGACTATGGAAATGATGAGTCCCACTGCCCATCTCACCTTGCAAATTACAAATTGCTGAGCCTCTTCCCTTTTAAAAATATGAGTGTTTAATAGAACGGAGATTCTTCTTTCTGGAAACTGTTTCTGAGAACAACTCAGAAGACAGCGAAGGATTTGAACATTACATGCCCTATGCACCAAGTTCGTCATTTCAGAACTCTAAGAGCCAACATGAAATCTGCTTTTGATGGGAAAACAATAATGGGGTGGTACAAAAGCTGAGAAGCTGGTATTCCAGCAATGCAACCTCTACCTCTGTATGCGTCTTTCTGTTTCTTTTTCATTCCATTAGATTTAACACAGGAAAATAACAGCACTGAAGTATGTGGCTAAGGAACAAGAGAGTCCTGATGAACCTTGTTGGGAGTTGTTGGAAAACAATTCCCTCTAAACTAAAGTATTTCATCCTGAAGACAACGCCTAAGTCTCAAGGAAATTTTCATGATTGCAAACCTCAAGAGTATCTAAGCAGTAATCTCAGAATCTCTGAGGAGAGATTCTGTTGTCTCTCTGGCCTGTTGAACTGTCTGTGCCTCATGCCAGGGTGGGCTATTTGGTGACATGGTTTCTTTGAGCCATCCAGCCTCCTATAAGTAAATTGTGCTTATTAAGCTTAGTGTTACTCCATGTTGAACATTGGTAGAACTGTTACTTTGTTTCGATGGTCCCCAGTTGTGTATGGCAGCAAAATGGCATTTTGTTTATGACTTTCTATAAAAAGTCACAGAACAGGTAAGTGGATCTTATTGGAAGAGTCCTTGGCCATGAGATCTAAGGAACTGCTCCTGGTAGAATCTTTGGTCCTGAACATAGCCACAAATCTGCTTAAGGATGGCATAACTTTGACATATGCATTTTCATTCACATATGTAGTGAATGAAAATGGTTTCCTGTTGTATGCTTTGTGCTATTCTTTCTGTGTGGGATTCTATTGTTTCAGATCTGGCTGTCAGTATTGTTATACTGTGAAATCTCGCAGAAGTTCTACTTCTCTGTCAAAAGTGCCAGGATGTGATGTGGGGAGAGAGGTCCTTCAGAGACCTAGTTGTGTGTGTGTGTGTTTTTTAAATCAGACACTGTGGTTCTGTTCAAGTGAATTCACTCAAGTTGTGGTTAACATAAACACTACAGAGAGTATGACATGTCACATTAGCAGCTTTGCAAATCTCCTGTTAATTGTCAGCCTAATTAAAAAATTGCTAATTATAATGTTTATAACTTCAGATAACTGTTCAGCTATAAAGTATGGCCTGTCAGGTGTAAACAGGGGACTGGAGGGAAAAAAAATCAATCGACATCTGTTAATTTATCAGCAGCAGTATACCAAATTGAAAAATGGATTGCCTATTGCACTGTAAATCTGCATTACGATAAAAAGACCAATTCATTCAACACCTGCTTAATAAATGGTAATGGCCATCATTACTGGCTTGCCCCAGGGTGTCTTTGCTTATCTAATTCCCATCCTATTTCAAAGTAGAAGCAAAAGCATACCAGTCACAGAGACAACATACAAGACCCTGTGTAATTCCACTAGAGAGAAACATTTAGCAGGTTGTACTGCAATAATAATAATAATAATAATAATAATAATAATAATAATAATAAAAATAAAGAAAATACAAAAGCTAGAACAACATGTTCACACAAATTAGGGAGTAAAAGTGCGACATTGTTCCCTCTCTGGGAGGATCCTGAAGCCCAAAGGCATATCTGTCACTTGGTCACTTTAGTCTGAATTTTCAAAACCTGCTAGATACTGTTAGATGAGACAGTGCTACAAACACCAGTTGCTAAAACCTACATAACTCTAGTCCAAGTTTTGTGTCATTCACCACACACAAAATCTACAATTACAGCCAATGGCTTGTCATTGCACTAGACTGTACCATATAGGGCCATTTTCCCATTTAACCAAGCTTATTCCTTTTGTGTCTTGTGAGATGTTGAGACTAGAAGCCTTTTACCTAACTCCTACTTTCAGTAACAACCCACTAGGACCTGTAGGAAGAAGGGAATAATGTACATTATCCACCAGCTCCAGCTCCTGCTTCTCTTGAGAACAGACACAAAACATTGGCTGGAGGAGCAGTCACGGGTAAATTATTATTTATTTGTTGGCAAGCATTGTTGTCTAGTTTTAGCTTTGATTCATTAAACATTCACTGAGATTTTTATTTCATGCCAGAAATTATATTAAGACAGTTATATAAGGTCTTGATCCCTGGGAAGTCTTTAGGCTAATAACTCACCAAATTAAATTTGAAAGAAATGTTGCCATCTCTGATGACAGTTTTAATTCCTTGTTGGGAACTCTTGTGCAGGGAACAGTAGAACCATCGGTTTTACTTTATCACACCTAAGAATGAACAGCTGAATAGTCCAGAAGCATGATGAATCATCCTAGGATTATTTTCCCCAGTGGCTTCCAGTTCTATCACTGGGACGTAGTTTATCAGGAGATTAGGAATATAAAATGCCCAGTGAGTTGATAGCAAGGTATGTGTAGATGCCTTGCCTGCATCAATCTATTGCACCTGTTTCCTAACTCTTTAAACTTTGAGTTTGACATATCAAATGACACTAAATACCTGTACTTTTCTTCATTCTGGGATGGATTTAATCATCTGGCACATGTTTATTCTTTTTCATGCCTACAGACAGTATTGGTTTCCATGTTTTTGAGGTGAGAGGCAGCTATGTTCTATGGATTATCTTTCACATCCTGAAATCTACTCTGCTTATCTCTTTACAGGAGAGAAAGAACAAGGATGGTTGAATGTTGCCAAGTTCTTTATCCCTATTATCTTTATTTAATTGACTGCTTTTGTCTGTATCCTCATCCATCTGAAGAGGCAGCAGGACAAAGAACCAAGGCAACTAAGGAATGCTGAGAGCAGAAGAAATGGTCTTCTGTAAGAAGAGTAAACCAAATGTTTATCAAATTCCACATTTTCAGCCCAGAAAATATATACATACAGGTAATGTTAGATGGGCTTATACTTATTATGTATATGTGTGAATGAGAGCAAGAGAGTTTATGAGGGGTTGGAAGGAAGAAATTAAGGGGTAAAAATGTAAGTGTGGCTGGGTGTTGTTGGCACATGCCTTTAAACCCAGCACTTGGGAGGCAGAGGCAAGTGGATCTCTGTGAGTTCGAGGCCAGCCTGGTCTACAAGAGCTAGTTCCAGGACCGGCTCCAAATCTAGAGAAACCTTGTCCTGAAAAACCAAATAAATAAATAAATAAATAAATAAATAAATAAATAAAAAATAAAATAAAAAAAAATAAAATTAAAATAAATAAGTGTGTGTTTGTGTGTGTGTGTGTGTGTGTGTGTGTGTGTGTGTGTGTGTGTGTGTATAAGTTGTAGTAATGGGTGACTCTTAGAAAAAACAGGGAGTACACCATAGTTAAGAAAAGCTCAGCAGGGAGAGGCTGAGAGGTGGCAGGTTAAGGAATGGGTCAAAGTGAGCTTCCAAAGTTATCAGATGGAGGGGCTACAGCATGCCTGTGGTCACCTTTCAAAAAATATTTACTTTCATAAATCATTTCACTTTGCCTATTCAACCTTAGCCTCCAAAGCCCTTAAGAATGCTTTATCTTAGCACTGAGCCGAACTCCTGAAATCAAGTTGCAGACAGGGAAGAGTGATGAGCAAAGGGGCGAAGACCAGGCTGGAGAAACCCACAGAAATAGCTGACCCAAACAAGTGGGAGCTCATGGACCTCCAGACTGACAGCTGGGAAACCACCAAAGGACCGACTCAGGCCCCCTGAACGTGGGTCTCATTTAGGAGCCCTGGGCAGTCTATGGGACCTCTGGTAGTGGGTCAGTATTTATCCCTCTTGTAGGAATGAACTTCGGGAGCACATCCCACATAGAGGGATACTCTTTGGGTCTAGACACATTGGTGAGGGCCTAGGCCCTGCTCCAAATGATATGACAGTCTTTGATGATTCCCCAGGGGAAGCCTCACACTCCCTGGGGAGCAGAAAGAAGAAGGGATAGGGAGTTGGTGAGGGGCATGGGAGGATGAGAGGCAGGGAGACTGGGACTGATATGTAAAACAAGATTGTTTCTAATTTAAATTAAAAGAGAGACAGAGAGAGGTGGGGGAGAGAGAGAAAGAGAGAGAAGAATGCTATGATTTTTTTATTTACCACTTCAATAGTATTGGTGACTTAGGATGTCATATAGTCAAAACTACATAGTATATAGGCTTTCCACATTGCCTTTTTTCACTTAATATTGTACATTTAAGTTTCCTTCAGTTTTACAGTTTGGTAATTCATTTCTATTTTAGTACTAAGTAATATCCTATTGGGTAGATATACTATAGTTTATTCACCTTGCTATTGAGAAGCATCTTAATTGTTTTCAAGTGTGGAAAGTTTGAATAAAGTTGTCATAATCATTTATGTGTATGATTTTGTAAGGATGTGAGACTTTTTACTCATTTGTGTTAAGACTGAGTAGAATGGTTGCTAGACACTATGGCAAAGGTACGTTTAACTTTAGAGGAGACTGTAAAGCTGTCTTCCAAGTTGCTGCACCATTTTGCATTCACACCATCAATGAATGAAACTCCCTGTTGCTGCATTAAGAAACTAGACAGACCTAATGACCCATATGATGGTGTGATCAGGGATTCCTTTTGGGGAAGAGGCCCATAGTCCAGGGAATTAGTTTAACTACTGTCATCTCAATGAGTTACTAAAAGAAATCACCTCTCCTTCTGTACATGCTATGTGCTGGGGAGGTGGTGGTGGTAGTTCATACTCTTCATCTCATTTAATCATCTGGATGCCTTACTAGGAAGCTCCTATTATCTCTCTCCTGGTGATAAGAATTGGAATTTAGGGAAGGTTAAGTAATTTCCAAAAGATCTCAGTCAGCAAATAGAAGAAATGGAAACTCAAATTAAGCTGACTCAGAAGCCTGTGTTCTTCTTACCCCCTATCTCTTTTTCTCACACCATGACATTACTTATGTTCTGAAATGCCTTCTCAAGCACTGTCAAGGGTCATTCTATGCCTAGCTGAGTGTGCTAGCTGTATTTCTTACAATGAAGTGGGTGAAGAAACACAAAAAGGGGAATCATATTTGAGAATGCACAAAAATTTAACAGAAAACAAACAAACAAAAAACAAAACAAAACAAAAACACAGGATTCCAGGCTACCACAGACATCCTTGACCAGGAGTAATATAGAAAGATCCTGTACATTTTATCACTAAAGTCACAAGAGTTACAACTTCTCTTAAGAGTTCCACATCCCCAGAGTATGTGCTGGAGCTATAATTAAGAAACCTGGAGAAGGAACAAAAAAGCTTAGGTCAATGCTAACATCCAACTTCAACGTCTTTAATTTTGCTTATTTCCCCTGGCTCCTTTGCTTATTGCCCTAGATCTGTCCTTAATATTTAAAGCTTTGCATAACAGTTAATATAAAACCTGCATGACAATTTCCAGTTAATTCAAAACACATGTCAAGTGGGGATTGTCTGCAGACTTGTGTTTGGTCAGGGTTTTGGGGACAGAGGTTGAGCCAGATGTATGCTGAACACTTTCAGCTTAGAGTAGAATGCACATTTGCACCCACTCCTAACACATGATGGCTGAGCAAATCTGAAAGATCATCTGGTGAAACATTCACTGCTTACCATACACCACCTGCGGCTCAAGAGATCTGATCCATTGGCCCAATGCCTCACCTAGATGGTGGCTGGGTTAATGGCAGCACCTGGCAGCTTGGCTCCAATCCAGGATTCTTTCAACTCTACCCCATGCCAAGAAGTGATCATTGACAATGAGGGAAAATGTCAGCAGCTAGGAAGCAGTAGTGAGAAATTAACTCTTAAATTCAGAATCAGAATTAGAAATTGGGGAACTTATATAAGCAATTGGTGTAGGGTTTGGGGGACCGAGTGATGAATGGTGTTGCTGTGGAGAGGTTCTTGAAAAGGATTCTATCTTTGGGAGGGGGCTTTGGTTGCCAGAGAGGAGTTCTCAGAGCAGCAGGGCTAAAGCCTATGAAGATGTCTGTGATATATAGAAGTGCCTGTTAAACATCCAGGCACAGGATTAAGGTGCAAGAGGACCTTGGAATAAAGAAGGGAATCAGACACTAAAGGATACATCCTAAAGTACTCTTGTCAGATATTTAAGGGCACAAAGGTTAGTCTGAATAAACCACAGCTCCACAGGATTGTCCTACAAAGTAAACAGGGCTGGGCAGGGTAGACTTTCAAGGATGTAAAGCAAGTCTAGATAAAAGAGGCCACTTGAACCCCAGGCCAGTGCCTATTCAGGACCCTAGAATCATGTGTAGGATATGCTTATTGAATAGCAGAATAGCATAGAGGGATGTCAGGGCATTGGGGATAGAGTAGAGCAGAGAAAGAACAAAGAAAGAACAGGGAATGTGGAGGATGTTGTGAAAGAATGTGATTGTGAAGGCCTGCCAAGAACCACAGAGCTTTCTGCCCTCACTTGTCCATGAACCAGAGCATCTAGACAGAACTTTCTCATGCCCCTGTTCTTTAGCCACAGCTCAGTCTTCAGTTAGTATCTGCAGAAATAGATTGTTGGCTCTGTTTTCTAGACTCTGCTCTTTAGAGACACTTGTCATTGCACAGATCTGTACTCAGAGACAGGTCCAGTTTGCATTCCACAAATCACATTTCTCTTTGGAAGATGATATTTTTTCCATTATGGAAAACAACATGTATACCATTCCTTTCCCAGCTTTTTGGAATCTCCCCTAGCACAGATATCAGTAATCTTCCATAACAGAATGTGCCCTGAATTATGAGAGCAATTTCCAATGCACTACAGTCTCCTCAAACTCAAACTCCAGTACTGCTGTTGCTTTTTCTTGTCAAAGAAAAGCTTCTAAGCATTGGAAATGCATGAATTTGAGAAGATGCAATCTATTGATAAACTTAAAAAATTTATGAGTAGTCAGGAGCCCTAGTATAGGACTGCTGCAAGTTTGACTGCTTGTAAGGATGAAGGAAAGGGAATGTTGTATACTGCTGGTGGGGCTAAAAATAGGTATAGCTATTATGAAAAGTAATTAATTAATTACTAAATAAAGCTATTGTATGATCTAGCTATCCCAATTGTGGGTTCATTGACAGTGGGAATGAAATCAATGTATATAGATGAACTCCCGTGTGTCCTGCAGTGTTGCTGCAACAGCCAAGATACAGGCCAAAACATGATATTCATCCATGGAGAAATGGACAGGGAAAGGTACTAAATTTATATAATGGTGTATATACCATTTACCAAGTAAAGCCCTGTTTTTTGTTTTGTTTCTTTTTGAATCATGATTGGGGCTGGAGGACATTTTGTTAGTTAAATAAGCCAGACAAAGAAAGACAAATGCTATATGCTGTATGTGACATGTCCAGGACAAAACTGCACATTTCAAAAAGATTTAGAGGGGAATGAAGGCCACTAGAAACTAAGAAGATGAGAGAAAGTGAATGTCAAGAAGTCAGGCAATGAATACAATATGCAGTCATATGAGCGTGGATTTATTCTAGTATTCTAGAGATTAATAGATGACTATAAAACAACTTATTAAGTGTTGTAGAAGAGAGGAGTTTTAATTTTCCCAATATGAAAAAAGATAGATGTTTAAGTAGATAGGAATGATAGTCACTCTGATTTGATATTTACACATTATATTCATGAATCAAATGATCTTTCTATGTATCTAAAACATGTACATTTATTATTGCCAATTAAGAATGAAAAGCAAAGTATCTTGCAACTTCAGTATGACAAGCATTTAAAGTAGGCAGATTTGACAAACAATTGAAATTTCAAGACACTCCAGTGACACTGAGTGAGGGCTTTATATCCTGGTTGCTGAAGTATTGAATGGGAATTGCTGGTAAAGGCTTTTGTATGCTTTTTGAGAATTTGTAGATACTCTGAAATAGCTGCTACTTAGAACTATTTTCAAGTATTATTATGAAACTAATATCCATATTATCAGTATTCTTTTGTTTGTTTATTTTGTTTTATTTTTAAGACAGGGTTTCTCTGTGTAGCTCTGGCTGTCTTGGAACTCACTCTGTAGACCAGGCTGGCCTCAAACTCAGATATCCACCTGCCTCTGGTTCATGAGTGCTTTGATTAAAGGCATGCAACATCCCTGCCGACAATTATCAATAGTCTTAAAAATGCTTTCTGCATTTATAAATATATTTGGATGAGAAATTCTTTGCATAGATTGTCACAAGTAGATTTAAATTTTAAGTAATATATTTAATAGTCTTGTCTTCTTGGAATGCTCAGAGCAACAACTTCCAAACTTATAGGAAGTGTCAACATGATAATTTATCAGATAATGATAGCATATACCTAAGATTTCTCTTCTTTAGTTGCCAAGCCTTAAGCATATGCATATGATCATTATAAAACATGTACGTACTATATTTAGGTATGTTTTAAAGATTTCACAGGCACTCAGATTCAGCGTGTTTAAGTAGAACTCATGTCATGTTAAGTCATGTTAAGTCAAATTACAGATAGGTATCTTTATAAGTAACTTTGATAATTACAATATTTTCATTTTGTGTATAAAACCAGAGATAGCACCAGAAGAGTAAACCATGACTGCAACTGGTGAAAATGAAGTGAACTAACAATTTTTCTGATCTCCAGTGAGACTAAGCACCCTTGTTTTCACAGCTGAGTATTCAGAGGGATGTTTACTATAATTGGAGAACACTTGGCAGTTTGAGTAGCCCACACTTAGCAGGCTTCAGAAAGGTCCTAAATTATTTGTTGCAAACCCCCAGATAAACAAGAAAAGTGCTGTTCAATTGTCCTATAAGGGCCCAAATTAGAGTCTTTTCTGGACTATCTATCCCTCGTGATTTATGAATTGAATGATAAAATTCTGATTTTTCATTTGTGTTAATATGCTCTTGAACTTTACAAAGCCATCCTTCAGCTGTAGGACTCACCACTCTGCAAGCATGTATTCACACAAATATGCATCCTTTCTCTCTCTCTCTCTTTCTCTCTCTCTCTCTCTATCTCTCTCTCAGATGCTACCTATGTGGAACACTGTTGGCAATATATTGGGCTAAGACTGTATCAGTTCCTCCTTCTGTCTCCTTGGCCAACAGTGAGGCCCCTATATGGGACCCTCTGCAAAGTGAGTGTTGTTGGCCTGCAAAGGCCAGTTTTAGGCACATTCCTCCTGAGACTTCATCCTTACCTAGAGGTATGGATGCCAATTAGCTCCTCCAAAAAATTTCCATCTATTTCATGAATTGACCCTTTGATGTAATGGGTTTGGTCTCTTGTGTCACAATCCTGTGAACATAGTACATCTTATCCATTTATCAACTCCTATGATTTTTCTTTTTTATACTTGTGGTTGCATATTAGAACACAGCTGTGTGATAACTTTGCTTTTCCAGATGTGATGTATTTAGGGCATCTGAAGAGTCAATCATCTCAGATGCTAGACACTGAAACCAATGCTGCTAGTTCAGTGGGAAGCACTTCACATGCAGGTTCAGACATAATCTGTCAATGTTTCAAATGGACATTTAAACAAATATATTTGTGATTTCCAAACTTTTGATACTTTTCATCAGCTATTAAGAAACAGAGGCTATAGGAGAGAAGACACAGTGACAAGATTTCAAATAGCAAGTATCAACCTTCAAGGTGGGGGTAACAAGAACAAATCCAGGAGGTCGCATGTGGACTATCTGCTGAATATTATGACAGCTGATTTCCAAAATGACAAACCTGGCTGCCAAGGACGGGGTGGTTTGTTCCATACACATTTAAAATGTAGGTAAAGGGGGCATTTTAATCTCCCAGATTATTAGCACATTTAAAAACTTACCTTCTACACAGTCGTCCTCTAATACATACCTTCTAATTAATAATTTCCCAATCAACACCTGGTTACTGCAGATACCAAAGGTTTTACTGCATAGGCAGGAATGAGAATGGTACCATGAACTTATTTTATGGGTTCTTATGATCTCTGTCTCCTTTCATCTGACTCACTGACCACTAGCCAACACTATCATGGTTCCCCAGTCTTTTCCACCTCTGTTGAATGACATGTGACCAAATTTACTCACTGAAGCCTTCTGGTTGCCTGGGGACACTTGAGTATGAAATACTTTGTAAGGTCCAGTTACTGTCCCTGCAATTTCAGGGGACCGAGGCTCAGCAAGGCTGAGATTTAATGAAAAGGTCGCAGACCCTACACATAGATGTAGGGCCCGAATTCAGGTTTCCCAGATTGTCTATTCTGTTCTTGCTCCTTGTCAGTGCCCTGTGTGATTATATATAGAGTGATTACAACAAGCAGGTGATTAGGATGTCTATGCAGGCACCATGACAAGAAACGATTTCAGACAATGGGAAACTCAGACGCCTGGAAGGAGTGGAGGAGGCAGGAAGTCAGAGTCACTGATAAATGTGAATTGCATTTATTACACGTCTATTGAGTGAGTCAGCTACACACCTCAAACCTTTTTCTTATTTTGATTTTTAAATGGAATTTCAATTCTTTATATGGAAAGAAAAAGAAAGGTCAAATGCAGGTAATTTCATCTTCCTGTCATACATCCACTTTTCAAACATAATTTTCTAGGTTTGCTGTCTGTTCTCATATACCCTCTTTTTCCTTCTCTGCCAAGTGACAGCCTGTTTCTGGGGCAATGAGGATTCCAGAAAGACATAGATGTCTGCCTGTGCCAATCCTGTCTCCTCACCCATGTTTGGAGACTCCTAGAAGTATGGGCTCTGTTCCTTAGAACTTCTATCTTTCAAGTCCCACCCAGGGATTCCTTATTGCAATTTGTGTGAGAGAAGATACACGCATACTTTGGTGCTTGTCTTTGCTTATAAATCTGTCAATATTTGTCAATTCTAGATCAAATGGTGTTCAACTTGGCAATATATAAAGTGATACATGGGTTGTACCTACTTCCATGACAGATATTTGTGAGGTCACACACAGGCTCAGGAATAAACTCACAATACTGAATTTGTACAAAACAGACCTCCCTCCATTTGAGCAGCATCAAATAAATCTTTCTATAGATTCTACCTGACATCTGTCACAGCCCGTGGCAAATGCTGTCAAATTGGGAAGTTATATATTTTTACTAAAATAAAAGTCTAATTTTAAAAATAATTTTTTTAAAAAGGAAAAAATAAAGAAATTCAGAGTGTGAGGATCACAGCCATAAATCCAACCTGTCTGTCTCCTTTTTACTAGAAGGAACTATGTTATTATTTCCCCCAAATAGAAAAACTGCCCCCCCCCCCGAGGTAGAAAGGAAGATCATAAAATTTACAGAGCTCAGGAAGCTCAGAAAGTTAGCAAGTTCACAAAGCTGCTTCTTAAAAGTTATGTAAGCTTCTAGCAGTTGCTGAGGAGAGGAGGCCGTGGAGTTGCCTGTGAGTTATGTATTGAGTATTCAGGGTGTAGCTTACATGTAGCATACATTTGTATGCTTCAATGACCATTTAGGCAGCCTTACTTCTAACATTCACTGATTTATCTTGGCTTCCTGGGGAGGATTCATTTCTCTGTTCTGTCCTTGCCACCTTATCTAGAGTGAAATGACATTTTCTTATTTCCTTAGGTAATGTCATTCAGCAAGTGTGTTGGGACCTACATTAGAACTCTTGTTCATCATTATGTCTCTTCTTTTTCATGTGCTCCTATTACCATATAATTCCTCGATGCCAAAATTCAGAACAGCCCATGAAAGACAGCATGGAGTAGGCAGAGGATCACTAGCCCCACACCCATTATTAGTGTCCTCATGTCCATATCTAAGACCACATCTTCCTTTATCTATGACATTTTGAACTTTGTATATGTAGAGTGAACAATAATGGGCATTCCAAGTATGTGATTCCAAAGATGATCCTGAGGCTGATAATCACATCATTCCTTATTGTTCTAGGACTTGGGAATGGAAAGCTGTATTGTAGAGGATGGAAGTCAGATTGTGGAGATGTCTCAACATGAGGATGGGGGTAGGGTCTCTATATCAATTTATAGACTCCATCAAGGTCTCTGATGTGTTAGGTAAGTAGGAAATTAACACCTCTCTCATTTGTAACATTTTCTCTCTTATTTGGAGAAAAGTCCCTTTCAGTTAGGCTATTGGCAACTTAGAATTAAGCCTTTTTTGGATAGATATAGTAAAATAAAACCTTTTCAGAGAGGATCATTTGCCTCCAATAGCTGGTATGTATATTGTTGAATTTCTCCTCAAAGCCCATCATCTCCTCTCTTGGTGTAGCTCAAATTATTCTCAGTGACATGTGCCCCACCATCCTAATGTATATACAGAAACTTCCACCTCTCATTTTCTAGATGGAATGAGTAAGTTGAAGATAAATTATAGAAAAAAGGAAAGCAAAACAACAAAATTAAGACAACTAAATTAGAAATGAGGTATAAGGGTTATTAATGAATAAGTTGAGGTAAAAACACATTTTTAAATCAGAACTTCATTCTCTGATCATCAAATATTAGCAGCTTTGGATTTTAAGGGCTACTAATAGGCCAGAATCAGAATGACTAAAAATGTCTGATCCTGTTTCCAACACTGAACCACTGTATCAAACCATCTCAGCGCCTCCTTGGTAAAGGCTCTGCCAGGGCTCATGGTGATCATCTGAAATCTGATGGACTACTTAAAAAATTTACAGTTTGGAAAACCCCCAGTTCTATGTCTCAAAACATAAATTTTATTATAATGACAAAGTGTGTGTGTGTGTGTGTGCGTGTGCGTGTGCATGTGCATGTGCGTGTGTGTGTGAGAGAGAGAGAGAGAGACTTCAGATGTAACAAGTTTCTTATTTCTGTATTAATCCACAAGGATTTAAGTTATATTATAAATAGACAACTTAATATCAGTATCTGAGACTTACAATATCCTAATTGTGTGTGTGGATTTTTTTCTATTATGGACTCTACTATGGTCCTAGTCCCATGAATATTTCCAAACCTCTGAACCTCTGGCCAGAAAGTCAGCCCTGGATAAAAATCAATGGATCAAAAGTAAAATTAAAATGCATTCATGTGGAAAAAGGAACTGTAGGGAGGTAGAGAGTATGACAAGAGATAAAAAAGAGGGAAAGAGTACAGAATTAGAATACACCATATACACATATAAAATTTAAAACAAGAAAAGTTTCAGATAAAAACTTGTAGAACCATGACAAGTTTTTATTATGTTTATTTATTGTGTGTGCATTTGTATCCATACCATGGCATATATGGGAGCCAGAGAACAACTTTGGGGAGCTAGTGTTTTCTTTCTATCATTTGGGTCCTGGGATCCAATGTCAGGACCCCACTCAGCAAG
Organism: Phodopus roborovskii; assembly: GCF_943737965.1. NCBI lineage: Eukaryota > Metazoa > Chordata > Mammalia > Rodentia > Cricetidae > Phodopus > Phodopus roborovskii. The sequence continues at coordinate 7,435,818 of NW_026126485.1, forward strand.
TGTCTTACCCACTGAGCCATCTCACCATCTTACTTGTAACTTATGGATGAAGACTGTTACTAAGATATTCATTGCTCTCAGAAGAATGTATGACATAAGGAAAGCACAAAACACTGAGAAGAAGAAACATGATAAATGTGGCTAACCCATATGGATGGTAAAGAGAAATTTCCAAGCCCTCTGATACATTGAATGCAGCTTAATGATAAGCCCTAACTGAACTGCATAGCTACTTCTTAGTAAGCATTGTCTGTATGCTGGGTAGTGATGAGTTTTCACACATGTTTTAGAAAAGGCAACTGAGGTATGTCTTGACTCAATTACTTCTGGGATGATATCTGTTCAAGGTGAGTTTTTAATTTCTTTGAGCCTCCCTTCACTCATTTTCAAAACAAATATAATATTATCTTATATTGGACATTTTCTTGTTTCTGTGACCAAATATTTCACAGGAAAAGTAAGGGAGGTAGAACTCATGAGAGAGGGGGTGTTATGAGGGGAAGGTGGTCGATGGAGGGACATATGTAGTTACGTTATGGTAAAGACTTTTAAACCACATTCCTGGTGGGGGTGGCAAAGTCCTCCCTACCTGTTGATTCAGGACTTTGGAGATATCCATCCATGATTGCTTAAAAGCCAGAGTATCCAGGGAAACTCTGTCCATTTGTAGTGGCAGCATGTGATGGAACCTTTTTTACATAATGATGGACAGAACATAGAGTGTATAATTCTGAACAATTGATAAGTATAGCCTTCAAAGATCATTTATAGTTTCCTATGTCTACTGGCCAATCCCTATCTCCTAACAGCTCCATCGTCTCCAAAATAGTGGACCCAGTAGTCAAAATGTGAGTCTGTGGGAGGTATTCTAGGTGCAGACTATAACCATCTGTTTCTTAAACTGGATCAGTGTGAGAAGTAAAGGAATTAGTAACAAGAATACTTGTTATCCTTTATTATAATATCCAGTATTACCTTGAATAATAGAAAAAGTGTTCTAGGTGTGAAAAATCAAGCAAAACAAATGTGTGCTTATTGGTTTACAAAACTTTGTAGCATAAGTTTTAGCCTCTGCAGTTAAAGAAAGTAGAATATTGGATGTGAGGGATGAGAAAAGGCATCTGGGAGGGACTGCATTGGCCCATCGCCCAGAAATCATTTCTTATGCTGGGAGTGCTTTTCATAACATTTTTCTTTCTCAACTTCAGAACAAATGAATCTCTGAAACATTCATTGTTTTTTTTTTTTTTTTTTTTGAGTCCCCTAACCCCTATGTTAGAAAATTGGCAAGTGTGGTAGCTTTAGCAGCTTCAACTTTATAAGTCCTTAGATATTAAGTTAGAGCAACTTTAATGTTGTATTTCATTCAGTTGATTACATGCATTTGCTGTCATTGCCCTTGACTCCCTGGGACTCCTTGGTTAGCATTCTGAAGGATTTGATGCTGCTCTGACTTAAATAATGTTGATTGAATCACTTTTGAGCTCACTTGATACTAAAAATCAGGAGAAAAAAAAGTAAGTACAACCTCACATGAAATTGTGTCACTTTGATTTGATAAACTAGACACAAATTGTTAGCCCTAAACCTCAAGTTATTTGTATCAGGGCCTTTGTTCATGTTGTGGCTGAAAAGGTTAAAGTGTGTGCTGGCTTTGATTTCTAGCTTCATGATCAAGCTATGATACATTTCCTTGGAAAGACCAGTCCTGAAGGTCACATCCTACTCACCAATCAACCTAGATTATATGAAAGGGGCAAAACAAATTTCTAGGGAGTCTAGTGTCCATGAAGGAAATTGAGGAGCTGAGAAGATGGCTTCATGTCATGCAAGCATGAAGACTTGATTTCACTCCATAGAACCTACACAAAAATGGTAGGTATGATGAGGCATGCTTTAATTCCAGCACTGGGGAGGCAGACAGGTGATTCCTGGGACTCTCTGGCCATTCAGCTATCTTAAAAAAAATACAATGTTTTTTAAGATAGTTCACTGGCCTCAACATACAGGTATCAGTATATATGTATGTACATGTGTTGTAGTGTATTTGTTTACACTGTAAAGACATGTCTTTGCCAAGTTGTTTTCTGATTGGTTTATTAAAGAACTGAATGGCCAATAGGTAGACAGGAGATATAGGTGGGATTTTGGGGGAAAGAGAGAAAACTCTAGATGAGTCTAGGCTCAAAAGAGAGACCACAGAGATGCAGAATGAGTTGGACACATAGAATGGGAAAGAGGTAAGAGTCACATGGTAGAATGTAGATTAATAAAAATATGGGTTAATTTAAGTTATAGGAGTCAGTGGGATGAGTCTAAATTAAAGGAAAATCTTTCATAATTAATAAGTTCTAATGTCATTATTTGGGAGCTGGCTGGTGGGGCAGAGAAAGACTCACTACATCCATGCACACTTACCCACATAGCATAATACACACACACACACACACACACACACACACACACACACCACATTCACTGAAAACATAAATATGAATGGTATCTAGACATAGAAATATCACGGATATGTTTTCTGCTATGGTATGGTACCAGAAACAAAGAGCCTCCGTTGGTGATTTGAAGTCACAGATATGCATTTATAGAAACCTAAGACCTTACATTCATTGCTAAATCTGAACCAACGTCTTTATTAGTGATAACTGAGATAATAAAGCCCTTTTCAAAAGACTATTGTCCAAAACAAATGATACCATTTGTGGACAACACTGAATGCCCTTCTTTGATGCTCATTAAAGAAGAAAAGAAAAAACAAATGAGTTCTGGTTACAGGAATGATTGGCCTTACGAGGCAGAGGAGAATAGCACCATGTTCCCCACTTTGAAGAAAGTCAGGTGTCTGACTGTGTTCTGAGGAGTAGCTCATGTAAAAGGGCTTCAGAATTCCTTACAGAGAAGATATCTCTGACTCATCTCAGCCAGGGAACAAATATGAAAATTCTTGGAAATTCAATGACTCACCCCCTTACATGAAGATGTGTATTAACAAGTCTATCACTGTATTAACAGGTCTATACTTCCATCTGTCTGTGTGGACCTATAACTAATGATCACAGACTTCTGGGTAGCAAGATCCTATTCTGAAAGTCCTAATGTGGTTTAGGGTAATAGTTTCCTTAGATTGTTTGGGAAAAGTGGACTTTAAATGAATTAAATAAAACTGGGAGAATTCAATAGAGAGGCATTGAAATCTTACTTCTCCTATAGAGAACAGGAGGAGTCAGTATTCAGATCTGCACAAAACTTTTATTGGTGTAGAGTTTACAGACTCAGACGTTTGTAATATTGATTCCTAGAGCCACTGAATCTGTGATCAAGGCTTCTGCATGTACCTAAGCCATGGCATGTGAGCCCTTGACTCAATAGCCTGTGTTGTTTTATGTTTCAAAAATGTTCATGAATATTTTATAGCAATATGTTTAAAGCATAGAAGCCCCTTTAAAAGCAAAATAGTTCATTAGTTTTAATAACCAAGAGACCCCAGGATGACACATGTATGACCACATTAGACACTAAATGGACTGTGGATTTTTTCTTTACAGTTTTATAATGACTATTTGAGCTTACTCATAACAGAAAAACATGGGGTCTTATAAACATCATGGTGATTGTTTAAATAAGTTCATAGATTCTACTTTCGAGGTATGTTGATTGTGTATTGCATTTGTTATGCTTCAAATGAGAAGATCATTTGCCAAATCAATGAATACTAACAGAAAAACCAAAAGGATGATAGCTAAGAAAATGAAAACATAGGCTATGGAACTGTGAGATACTAGGGTCATTGTTAAGCCTGGGTCTTCAGGACACACCACTAGTAGATTTTTTTCTTCTAGAATCCCCTTAATTGCTGAAGAAATACCCCTGTTTATCTGCCCTGGAAAACAAGGACCCTTACAGTCACCAGCAAGGAGAAAACCCCTCTGCTACTCCCAACTAAACATCACACTCAGGTCCTCTGACTCAGTACAGCTGCCTTTACCTGCTGAGCCATCTTTCTGGTCTAACATTTGTAAGCTTAGAATTAGTTGAGTTCCTTTAAATGAATTTGTTATCATATTCTTTGGAATACTGCTGCAGATAGGGAGCTATGTGCTTGGGTAATGTTTCTGTTAAAACATTGGAATGGTACAATGAGTTTTATGGAAACAACTTAGACAAGTCTTCTAAATACTAGAACACACTGGTATTGGACAGGCCTGGGCTAACATTGGCCTACTGGAGAAGATTACAAACATTTGTATATAAAAGTGGGGTTGCTAGGTATATTAGAGAGAGTGTGAGGCCACGGGAACTTCTTTGGGGGAAAACCAGTTGATATGTTCCCTTCATAAGTGTGTACACATGTAACAGTAAGACCTCCAAAGCTACAATCTCTCACTTAGGCTCCTTTGCACCCAATATGTTGATTCAGACTCATATGCCCCTACATATGAATCATAAATTCACACCTTACACAATGATTACTATCTCCTCAATATGACCTTCATCTTTCACCTCTTAAAAATTGAAACTAAACTTTGTATTTGCACATTGTGTTCACTGCAATAATAGTGGGGTGGTGGCATCTTTGTGGTCATACCCAGGAAAACCTCAGGCTGGCCTGAGAGCCTCTGTGGCTTCCAGATGCTCCTTGCTTCCTGCTACTCTGTGAGGAGTGGGTTTTACACTTTGCTTCATGGACTCTCCCAGAAAATCATATCTAGCTAAAATGTTTGCTGTATTTATCTACTTTACACTCAGTAAACAACACCATTATGTATTTTCACAATCAGCAAAGGGTTCCAAGCACAGGCTCCCTTCTCCAAGCAAATTCTTCCCTGTAAGCATTTTGGATTACAACAGCCTAGAGACACCAGAAGAGCAAAGTGGATCACTTGGTGTATACCAGAGACACGGTGGTTTTAAAAGTCCGGTCCTGTGAACATGAACTCTGAACAGAGTCACTGACTTGAAAATAGTGATTTTAGCATCTAGTAGAAGGACCACAGTCACACAGCAAGTGTCCAAGTAAAAATCCACATGATATCAGTGTGAGCAGCTGTACATTTTTTTTCCTTCCAGCATTTGGCATAGTAACAGCACAGGCTCATGCATAATAGAACCAAAAGCTATGTGATTCACAGCTGGATCATTTGGAACTTGAACTTCTCTTTTTACTTCTAGGTCTCCCCCTCCATATTCACTTATCTTTCCTTTAGGGCATCTCATGAACTAAGAGCCCGAGGCTGGGAAAATGGCTTCATCAGTAAAGTGTCTACTATACAAATGTGAGGATCTGGGTTTGACTGGCATATCTATGAAAACTGTTAGTGAATCAGGTATATTTAGAACTGTATATGCATTTGTATATACATGTATTTATGTAACAACAATTAATGAAAGATGAGATCATTATTTGGATGACAGCAAGGAGGAATATACGGGATGGTATGGTATGGATGGAGGAAAAGGAAGGGGATACTATGTAATTATAATCTAAAAAAATAAAATAAATAATGTTTTAAAAGTTGGGCATACTGGTGTTAGGTCATAATCCTATTGGGAACGTAGGGATGGAAGGGGCCCAGACCAATTAGCTTAGCTGAATTGGTGACCTCAGACCAGTATGAGATTTCTGTATGACAATGCAAGGTAGATGGTACCTGAGGAAGAATGACACTTTGATGTTGCCCTCTTTCCTTTACATGTATTTATATGCACCTGCACACACATGAATGGCCCAAAGCCTTAAGATCCTAAAAGGACATGGAAGTCATGTGCCTCTAGCAGGGCATTTTGACTTGTATCTAATGCTGAATGGATATTTCTTCATTTGTGGCCTTTGCACTAGAAGCAATGGTACCTAACCCCCTCTCCTTCTGTATCATGTGGCTCCAATGCTTGGAAGCAGTTCTCTTGTTTATTCATTAAACCTCCTCTCTACTCGTCTGTCTTTGTGAGTCATTATAGTTCTTTACAGTGAATGTGTTGCTTTTCAATGTCTCTTCTAGACTCTGGTGACTAGCATGTATTCTCCTAGCTGTATGCCCACTAAGCACAAATGAAGTAGTAGAGAAGGGTCTTGCATGGCTCTAGGGACTTTGTGTTTGTTGGTACATGGCATCCAGGCCATGCCTATGGAAATGGAACATGATTGCATTCTTCAGTTAATCTCTTATAATATTCTACCAGTCACGATTTGGGACAATCCTAACAATATGAAACACCTGCCCTGTGCTACATTTCCTGAGAGGTAGCTTTAAACAACAGATATGGGACATTTTCTGTTTCATCTTTCCAAAGATAACTCAGGTCACTGAGAAATGAAAGGCAGAAAGGACCAAACCTTCTCATTTATCCTTGGAGGGCAGGTGACTGTACATTCCAGACTGCTTTGGACAGTCCCAGTTTATGCTTATTGTCCTGGAATAATTATTAATAGAGCCATCTCACTTTCAAAAGTGTCCTGGTTTGGATGATAAATGATACAATCATACTATTTAGAGGAGACTGTGCCATGAGCCCAGTGGCAAAGGCCTCTCTATTTCCCTTGCTCCATCGTATCATCAAGCACATATCTTCCCAAGCAGAGCTAATTAGAATTTTGCATAAATGGAATTACTAATGAGAGATTTACCCTTGTGCCATTATTTTGGCTGGAAATCTATCCTGGACAGAATGGTTGATTAAAGTCAAGGTGATCAGGTCCCACTTAGTGAAACTCCTGGACCCTTAAAACCTCATTTTGTGTGACCTGGTTAATTGAGGTGTTTTCATGGCAATGCCTCATTATGGTCAAGGAAGGGAGCATTTAAAGCAATGGTGTTTAGAACACTGTCAGCCAAAACCATGCTAAATTCTGGATTTTAGAGCTGCCAATTCCACTAATCAAGCATGTAAGTCATAACACAATTATACATTTTAAAGTGAAAAAATGTTATGATTTGAGTATAAAAGTCTGCATGGAAAGATCACTTGGCAAAGGCTTGGTTTATAGACATGAAGATTTTGAGAGGTTACTGTGTCATAAAAGCTCCAAATTTATCATTGGATTAATCTATCAGTGAAAGCATAGCCGAATGATCTATTAAGAAGTAGAGCTGGATTGGGGAAAGCAGGTTACTAGATGTATGTTCTTGAAGAATTTGCTTTGTCCGGGGCCTTCTCTACCTGTTTCCCAACCACTATGAAGTAAGGGGTTCTCTCTTCTATTCTGCCCTCCTTGGATTCTCTGCCTCACTCCAGGCCCACAAAATGGACCAATGTCATGAGACTATACAACCAAAATAAAAATTTCTTCACATGCATTGCAATCCCAGGTTGTCACAGCAATGGAAAGTGAGCAGTGCCTCAGTTAGATAGTGATGACCAAGTGTTTACTTTCTGGAGCCATAATAAAGATGAAAATGTTAGGTTAATGGGCTTCCTCTGAATAGGAAATGTGAAGCCAGAGAAGTCCATGGTGTGGATATAGTACAATGCTCTAATAGCAGCAGACACCCTGCCACCTATCTGCACACATGCCATTCTGACTTGTTTTCAGCTGATTTATTTTGCTGCAAGAGACAAGTTTACCTAGTAGCAGCAATAGAATAATTTTTATGACCAACCCACAAAGACCAGAATGCATTCCTCTCAAATTCATTTCCTCAGAGCAGTCTACGTGGAGTCAGAGCACATACACAGCATGGTGCTTAATGTCCCTTTTCCCAACAACATATAATATAAAAGTCCAAAGAAATATTATCATGACCATTACTATTTCATCTCTTCTATTCATAGGAAAGTCCAAAAATTAATGCAGTAAACTAATGCAGCTTAAAGAAGAAGAAGAAGAAAAGCCCTAAGTCAGGAATTAGAACACACAGATTCTAGTTCTGGCACTGCAATAAATTATCTGTATGACTTTGGGCAAATTGTTTGGCCTTGGGGTCATAGTTTTCTCACCTGTAAAATGAGGTGATTGAATTGGATAGTCCTGAACTTTCAAAGGGAGCCAGTGCTCTGCAATTCTCCAGTGTACAGAAGCTCTCCAAAGAATACTGTGGATTCATACCAGGGCTTTTGTTATCTTCAAACTCCTGCCTCTACCTTTATGATAGCATCCAATAACATTTATTTCCTATGCAAACAAATAGGCCCAAGAGGCTTGGGTGTTTGCTTGATTTCCTGCAAATGATTCTCCTGGCCACTGAATCCCAAGTGAGAAGGCAGTAAATTAAAGTGATGATTCAAAGGCAAGTGCATATACCACAGAGAAAGCTGACATGGGTGATAATGATGGCAAAGGCTGTGGCCAGGACAGACCCTATTAGGAACAGCATGTAAGGGTCAAAGGAAATTCCACACATTTCAGTGTCCCCAGTGTGTGTGTGGGGGGTGGGGAGGAAGAGAGAGAGGAAATCCACATGGAGACTAGAGGACCACTTTAGTTCCTTAGGTATCACATTTTATCTATCTATCTATCTATCTATCTATCTATCTATCTATCATCTATCATCTATTTGTTTATTTTTGAAACTAACTAGAGTGTCTTTAATGGTCTGGAGTTCAACACTCATGCTAGGCTAGCTGGATCTCAGAAAACAGTCAGTTTCTGCTAACACTTGTCACTGTTTTTAATGTGCTACCATGTCTATTTTTTAAAATGTGGGTTCTGGGAACCATACTCAGCTCTTCTTGCTTGAAAGGTAAGTACCTTATCTAAGGGACCTCTGACAGTGGAACCAGGATGTATCACTGATACATGAAAAAACTTTGGGAGCACATTCCCCATGGAGGGATACTCCCTTAACCTAGACACAGGAGGTAGGGCCTAGTCCCTACTCCAAGTGACTTGACAGATTTTGTTGACCTCTCCTGGAAGGCATCACCCTCCCTGTGGAGTGGGGTGGGGTGGGATGGAAGGATGGGGAGCATGGGAGGGAGGTTGATGGAACTATGATTGTTATGTAAAATAAGAAATACTAGTAATAATAATAAATAAAAATAAAAACTTGATATATTTCTGTATATAAAAAATTACCTTATCAACTGAACTAGTTCCTTGACCCCAACATTCTTTTTTGTTTATAATAAAAAGTTATAGGCCAGGTTATACCCTAGGTCCTAGTACTTGTATTATTTACATAAGTTTAAAGACCTCCTCACCCTTGATTACCAAATCTGACTTGTGGAGGTAGAATTTCAGTCAGGTGTAAACAAAGATGAACTAAAACCCAAGAAAGTTGGGGGAAACCCAGGAATGAGAGAGCACAAGACATCAATGATCTACAGCCTCCACAGCACAAAGCCAGCAAAGCTCTGATATAGCAGAAACTAAAACACAAAATAACCAGGATGGTCAGGCTGCAGTTCTGTGTGAGATCCATTAGGATCTAACCTAGGAGGATACCCACCAGATAATTTTCCAAATGATAAGAAAGTCAGGAATATAACGGGCACTTTTAAGAGAAAAGTTCACACAGAAAATAGCACCCAAATGTCTGTGTTAAACCACCCAATCAAGTGAGCCACAAAACTCTCAAGTACCTCCTGAAGAAAATGACTGAGAAGGAACTTTAATATTACGTAGTTTCTTTGCTTCTTTTTTTCTCCACACTAACCATTTTTCTCTTTAATCTGAACATGTCCCCAAGGTGTAGGCATCATTTCCAAATGTCATAATGATCTCCAACTACAGTTACTTTGACCCACTGTTTCTTTCTTGATGTTCAAAATGTGTCCTGGGATAGTCATGGTTTGTACTTGTAGGATGAGAAGCATATTTGAGTCATGGTCATGTGTGCTGAGGGGCTGAGAACACTAGACACAGTTCTATGAAAATTGAACTACCTATACTTAAAAAATGGAACAATAATCTAAATGGTAAGGAAACACTCTGAGGTAGACTGGTTCTTACTGCATTCAGATTTAATAAGATTAAAATATGGGAAGTACAGTATGAGGTCATAAAAGACTGTTGAATTTCAATGAGTAAGTTCATCATTATAGAGCCCTTAAGTTCATTCTGGGATAATTATTATGGATGCAGAGATACTATCAATCATACATCTCTTTTTGTATTTTTCATAATTTATTTTGGTTTGCATACTTCTTTTCTATCATAGATGAGCCATTTGTTTGCATTTGCTTAATTAAAATTAGGAGTAAAAACACATTTTCTATCCAGAGTTATGTGTATTTCCCAGTTTGAGTTATATATCTCCTGATTTTAAAGTGAACTTCTATAACTGTTACACTTGGGTTTTATTGACATTGATGACATCTTTGGAATGTGGTTCAAAATGAAGGAGTGTGGATAAAAAGAAACAGCCTAAAATCACACCAATGATCTCTATTTTTTTCTTTCTGAAAAGGAAATGAAAAGAACTAGTGTTCATCCCTAGATTCACCTCAAGTGACTCAGAATAACTAGAGATGGGAAGTGCCAAGCTCCCTGGATGTGGTCCTTGATGTTGGCTTGAAATACGAGGAGCCATGTGGGTCAGAAGTGAGGGCAGAATTGGTTTATCCTTTGAGTAAACTGTGTCTTCAGCCCCAGGACTGAGGGAAGTTGTTTTATCACCATTTTCATCAATTTTCCAAGACAGAGTCTAGACAGCTGATAGCAACAAATACCTAGCTGTTAATGTGACATCCATCCTATTTTGAAATTCTGCAGAGGGTAGAAATAAAAAAAAAAAAAAAAAAAAAAGACAGTATAACTATTTATGCTTCCCAAAACTTGTAGCATAGAATTTATAGCTTCTTTTGGATGGCCAGAGAAATAGACAGATGATGCAAAAAAGATATTCACACATCTAATAAAATGTTAAATATATAATTAATGCACTTAGGAAACATCAGTGTTTTAATGATAAAGAGTGTTATCTAAATTTAGGCTATTTTAAAGGTATTATAGGTTAATATGAAACACCATTATTGGTGTGTTAGAATTCTAGAGCTTGACATGGAATTATAGACCCTGTGGTCAACCCATATTTAGAAGTCCTTGGAAGTCCTCCTCTCAGAGTTTTATGATTCTAAAGTGTGTATGTGTGTGTGTGTGCGTGCGTGTGTGTGTGTGTGTGTGTGTGTGTGTGTGTGTGTGTGAACCAAACATAAAAGAAAACAGCTGAGCATTCCCACAAAACATGGGGCAAAAATTGTGTCTGTGTCAACTTGAAGATAATAAGTCCAAACTAATGCCTCTGAAATCCGTGACAGTGAAACAGGCTCCTTTCTGAGATGAATTATTTGAGAGGACTTTAAAACCTGAAGCATACATTTCACCCATGAAATGAGGTTTAGTTTGCTTTTAATTTCACCTGAAGTTTCACAACTTGTAAATATATTTTCAGAACTCTGATAATCAGTGAATACAAAGTATTTGTCATAAAATTTAACAGTGAATTTTACACAGAAAAATATGTATGTTCATGTGTATGTTTTTACATTTATCTTGGTACTTATATTTATACATATATGTATGTTATCTACACACACACTCACACACACACATACACACACAGGTGTGTGCAAGTGTTTGTGTGTGTGTACACACATGTGTGTATGTGGTTTGCGCATATTTATTTAATAGTGTAATAGTTTTCCTGAAACTTTTAAAATGGAAAAATGAATGTATTACAAGTTATTAGACTTCAAGGGACTTTTCTTGGTATTTCTGTTTCACACAGGACAAAAAACAAGACCAGAAACACAGAATATCACAACTGGAACACACAAAGAGAGTCCTAGAGTTCCTTTTTCTTCTCCTTAACCTGAAGACTTATAGACTGATATATTTGCCCAAATGTGAATGGCTTTGTCAGTCCAACTTATTAATTATTGCTGTGCAATTTACTGTGTTTATTTAATATGACCAAACAGTTGTTTGGTTTTAACTATTATGTGGTACCTAGTCAGGTCAGCTTTTGCTCAAAGAAAGCTGACTGTACCCTAAGGCTTTCAAATAGAGTGGCAGAAATTTCTTATGATTTTGAACAAGAGGTACCCCAAAGCCAAGGAAAGTGCCTGGTTCTAATTCTGCTTGCGTTTGTGTTTGCAGATGAAGTACGAAGTGAACCACTGGTGAAGAATGAAGTACAGGGAACAATGCAGATAAGAAAACATGGAGGTTAAGCAGCCAAACCAGGGTCTCGTTGTATTAATAGGACATACTAACTATCTAGCAGCTGTCTTGTGTTTCATGTGAATATATGTGAGATAGTGTGTGAATTGTGTTATGCATGTGTATGTGTGTGTGTGCATGCACCTGCATATGTGTATGTCTCCATGCATGTACAGAGGCAGAAGATGGAGAGACAGAGACAGTAACCATTACAGTAAGCACACTACTATCATTATAATTTATTTTTTTGTGTGAATTGTGTTATGCATGTGTATTTTGTGTGTGTGTGTGTGTGTGTGTGTGCATGCACCTGCATATATGTGTGTCTCCATGCATGCACAGAGGCAGAAGGTGGAGAGACAGAGACAGTAACCATTACAGTAAGTACACTACTATCATTATAATTTAATTTTTTTCTAGAAAAATTTTCAGTAAATTCTCATTTGCTTTTACAACAAATTAAAGAAATTTCCCAAAGCAATTGTTTTATTTTCTATTTTTGAAATGTGATATGGGTTTTATTTATTTATTTATTCATTTTCAGTTTTCAAGGCAGGGTTTCTCTGTGCAGCTTTGGAGCCTGTCTTGGAATTAGGTCTTGTAGACCAGGCTGGCCTCGAAAATACAGAGATCTGCCTGCTCCTGCCCCCCAAATGCTGGGATTAGAGGTGTGCACTCCCACAACCTGACAGGAGATAGGCTTTTTACACTTGTATATAGCTCCTCAGATTCAACCGAGAGAAAGAAAGTAAATTGTAGGGATGGTTTCATAGTTTTGCTTTTTTTTTTTTTTCTAGAAACATTGGCAGCTCTGTAAAACATTGCCCTTGGGGCAGGGAACAGACCATTCTAGAACCACAGTTAGTACTATTCTCAGGCATCATCAGAGAAATTACTCTGTGCAGTGGGTTGTGCTTAACACTGGAGCTGATAACTGGTCCAAGGGCAAGGAATGTGACTATAGGAGGCTCAGCCACAAATGGATTTCTGCATCATATCCCTTCACCCACACTCAGGGACCATCATGGAAGAAGGGTCTAGGATCCAGTGGTTAGGGAAGATCATAGAAAAGCAACATCTGATCTGCATACAATCTGTATGCAAGCAAGACAACCAACATTCTAGCATGGGGTAAGAAGGGGGTCACAAACCCCCTCCTCTAACCTAGGAGCTAGGACAGTCAATGGCTTCTGGGGGAAGAAGAGTGAGTTTTCTTTAAGGGTGCAGCTCTTGGTAGATCATTCTTACTCTATTATATGGCACTATTCCTAGAAATATGTGAACAAAACAAATTGGAGACAATAGGTGACTAAGTAAAAAGTAAATTAAAAAGAGGAAATGAAGTTAGTAGGACATAGGAGCTTGGGATGCATCTACAAGAAGTTACATGGAGACACTGGGGTAAAGAATGCAATCAATATACATTGTATGACATTCTCAAAGAATTAATAAAAACATTTTTAAAGTGCTAGCATCTAAAGGATCCTGCTGAGACACCTGGGAGCTGGAATGAGGTTCTTATACAAGTCATTATATCAAATACAAACACAACTGACATTTGTAGATCTAGGGTGGCTAAGGGGCCTCAGCTACTCTACTTGAGAGAGAAAAAAAGAAAAGAAAAAGAAGAAGGTGTCTGCTTGGCTGAAAGGATTTTAGATCCATTAGAAAGCATGATGTTTTCAGCATGACTTTGTCTGGGTGGGACATCTCAACACTTACCCAAAGTTGATTATCTTACCCTGTCCCCATTTCTTTGTTCTTTTGTCTTTAGAAAATTGTGTATTTGCATGGTGTATGCATGGGTGTGTATCTGTATGTGGCAGATTTTTCCTTGACTGTATGTGTAGAAGCCGCCAGTAGAGCATCTTCCTCAACCATTCTCCCTTTTTCTTTATTTGAAGTAGGTCTCTTCATTGAATCCAAAGTGCACTATTTTGTTCAACCTGGCTAACTAGTAAGCCATTGGTGTCTGCCTCTCTCCACCTTTCTAACACTGGGATTACAGCTGTGTGCTGATGTGTCTGGTTTCTAAAATGGGTTCTAATGATCTGAACCCAAGTCCTCATGCTTGCGTGGTTAGTTGTTTATTCATTGAACCATCTTTCCAGCCCATCCATTCTTTTCTGTTTTAATCAGGTCAGGCCTGAAATGGTATATGCCTTCTCAGTGAAATAAACCATGGCATTTGAGAGCTGTTAGACATTTTATCTGCCTCTTGTATTTGTATACAAAAATAAAAGCAGAAAGAAGTGAAGCTGCTGATAGAGACTAGTACTTACTTTGAAGGCTGGTACTGATGGCTGGGTCACTGAACTGCAGTTGCCGAGGTGATAGCTGACTATCTCTATGGCCTATTCAGATAGATGGTTAAGTGAAATGAATGTCCTTGTTATAAACTGGTTGGAATGAATCAATTGAGTTGAACAAAGAAAGGATCATGTGTTGGAAGTAGTACCAAATAGGTTTAAAGTAATCATAGTTTGAAAGCTACAGCTGCTGCAAGCTCTTGCAATCATGAAATTGATGAGCAGTTAATTTGCGTGAAACCAGAGAAAGGTCTAATGGTGTTTAGGTGATAAGAAACAAAAGCTGCAGGGTGCTGATGGAGCCCATCAATCTTGCGGGAATAGCTGAACATTCAGCACGTGGGTAAGGAAACACATAGGAATCTGAATGAAATTGGTTTTGATGCACAGTTAACTGATGTGATCATAATCCCCAGTTCCTGTCTATGGGTGTATATTATTTTGGTAATTAGTCTGCTTTCACTTGAAGATCAGAAGCTAAACTTTAAATTATTTTATGTAGTGGGTACATTAGTAATATTTTAGTATCGATATCATTCAGAATACTATCATTAATGCAATATTATGAATAAATGTTTATTGTTGAGCATTTCAGAAATGATAATAATGCAAAGAATAACTCAACATTATGAGTTTAGGTGTGTGAATGCTCCAAGTTATTAATCATGATTAAATCTAAAATGAAGAAATGAAAGCATTTGAGACACTTTTATCTCTTGCTTATTTGACATATATACTCAATATGCCCCAAAGTCAAAAGTCTGATTTTTCCTTTTCCTCCCCCAATAAGTAGCTAATGTGTGGATTAATATGAATCAACTTTCCCTATAACTGTTTAAAGGAAGAGTTTCTGGAAATTTTGCGTATGCTCTTAAAGTATGATTATTATTTGAATATTCTTTAAAGCATGCTTGTTATTTGAATACTCTTAAATGGCAGGAATAGATTTTGTACACAGTTGTGGACAAAGGCAAATTAATAATCACCATTGGATTCCCAGACCATATACAGGTTTGAAGTTAATTGCTGCAAAAGAAGCTTCGTAGTTCTACTTAGTTGATTTTTATAAGGCAGTAAAATTCACATTTGATTTAACAAAATAAGCTTATAATAAGAACTATAACCTACATTGAATTGTTTGACAACTATCTTCACCAGAAAAGAAAATTGTGTGATGCAAATTTTCCTGCATGTTAGAGACTTAAAGAGTTCATGGCTTGATTCTGGCTACTGCTCCATGACCTGTACTTGCAACAGCCTGACCAGGAACTGGCATGGACCCTGGGCATCTTGAGGGCTAGAGTGTAGGTGGCCCAACATAGACACTTGGTGAGGGAAAGAAAAGCCACTTGCTCCATTTGGCCCCACTATATTGGAGATTAAAGAGGTTTGAATATTTTGATAATAAAATTATTAGTGCATACAATGTGGCAGTTCTTAGGAGAAAAGCTTCAATGTTTGTATGTCCCACATGCCACTGTATCCACAGCCTCCTTTCAAAAGACTGTGAGAAAATGACACTTCACTTATAATATCCGGATTTCTCTTCAATGATATCATTGAGAAATGTCTGAAAATGATACTTATGTAAAGTAAAATGCTGCTGCCTATTCTTCTGCATAAATAAAATGACAAATAAGGATGCTTAGAGGATATGGTGGTCTGGAAGGACAGGGAGATGTAAAAATAATGAACTTTAATTTAAAGAGTTGGATGCAACCAGTAGAGAAATTGAAAGTTGAGAAGAGGAAAGGCTTTGTTGACTTTGTTTTACCACCCTAGCCTTGTCTCCGTCCCCATACATTTGGGATGTGTGGCCAGGTCTTCCTCCAGGAGTGTGTTCTGGGTTTTCCCAGAAGCAATCCTGGAGAGGCATTGAGAGTGTCAAGGAGAGACGATGATATCCTAGCTACCTTGCTTGCTCCCAATTCTTCACATTTCTAATTCAGATGAGATGGTGTTCTAAGCTCTCTGACCTTGAGATTGTCAGTAAAGATCTTAGAACCATGGTTCTCAACTTTGCTAATGCTGTGACCCTTTAATACAGTTCCTCATGTTGTGGTGAACACCCAGCCATAAAACTATTTCATTGCTACTTCATAACTGTAATTTTGCTACTATTATGAATTATAATGTAACATTTGTGTTTTTCAATGGTCCTTTGCAACCCCCATGAAAGGTTCGCTTGACCCCAAAGAGGTAATGACTCACAGGATAAGAACCATTGGTGTAGAATCTCCAAATCAAGTATTCTGTATATCTTTTATCTAGTAAAAACCATCTTTACAAATAGCACAAATAAGGCTCTATGGCATATTATCTTTTTAATATTTAAAGTTTATTTTTTACTTTATATGTTCAAATGTTTTACCTGTATTGTTTCTGACAAAGGTATAAAATATCCGATTGCTATCAATAAAATTGTCACAATCTCAGCCTTCCTTTTGACCCTCCAACCAGCCTGGTTTAATTCCTCGTGGTCATATCAGGTAACCATACCTAATGTTGGATTGGTTTCATATAAATTTCTGTTCAAGTACACCATCAGTTCAACTATTATCATCCTTTTAGTCTAATCACTTCAGAAATCAGTGTGAAAGTTCCTCAAAAATTCAATAATAGAACTACCTAATGACACATCTATGTAATTCCTGTATATACCTGAAGCATTTTCCATCAGCAATGCCAAACTTTAAATTAATAATCTGCTTTATTAAAACTGTAATAATTGTTTTAATTTGAGAAAGGATTTTCTTCCACCTTCCATTTGCTTAAAATGGCATGCCCAGTCTATGGCTTATGGGTTACATGTAGCTGCATGCAACTGAGGAAAACTATGGATACAGCCAAGATCAAAATCATAACCTTCCTTAAAATAGTATGAGATTTTTATTTTGTTTTGTAACTGAATTTCACAGCTGCTGAGCTCCAGTTTTGAAGATGATTGTATCTTATTGCATGTTCAAAATGGTGAAAATGCCTGCAAACCCCAAGAATGCATAAAGATGGGTCTGGGTGGAGTGAGTGCCAGGATAACTGTTGAACACGGTCATTGACACAAGTAGACAGTGCTCCTGGATAGTTTCCAGTTCCAAGTTAACAGAGATAGTTTTGAACTCAAATCCTGGGAATTTGACATGAACAAAACATACTGATAAATTAAAGATGAGGGAGGTTACCTTCTTATTCAACACTGTGACAAAAATTTAAGGGGAGAAGTTGTGGTGAAAATCTACACATTACATGTTTCAGATAGCTATAATTGACTGAATAATACTTTCTTTCCTTGATAGAAGGAAATCTACAAGTATTTTTAGTTGAAGCAATAAAAATAAATAGTAGCAGCTGATAGACATGACTCAGTGCTTTAGAAAACTTGATACTCTTACAAAGAATCCAAATTCGGTTTCTAGCCACTCTCATCTAATGGCTAAAACCTCTTGTCCCTTCAGTTCCAGTGCTTCTGACATCTGTGGCCTTGCAAAGTACATATGCACACATGCACTCATGCATGCATGCACACACATACAAAGTTAAAAATGAAACAATTCTTTAAGTAAGTGGGCTAATAATAAAATGGAAACAATATATCTAAAATATTTTCCAAGGCCCAGAAGTGACAAGTATAACCTATTTTGATCTAAGGTTCTATTTTGAAACCCCAAATAATAGTAATCATATAGATTCTTGTTCCTAGAACATTCTTAGTCTGGTTGAGTAGTTTTTTTCTCTCAATTATTTCATTCCCACAGGAGGAAGCCCCAAACACTGAGTCATTGGAAAATCCTCCCACCAGTCAATTGGAGTTTTATGTCATCATCACTAAGTTACTGAACTCATTGGTGACAGCATGTTAAGCTCTCAGGCATTTGCTAAGTCTTTTATCTTTAATTATGCAACACATAGTTTTGTCTATTGGTGGAAGTTGTGGGGATAGTTGGGAATATGAATACTTGGGGTTTTTAACTTGAAAGGGTCTTAGGAGCAATCCATGCTCTGCTTCTCATTTCCCAGCTGAACGATCTGAGTCTAGCTAGGGAGATTAAGCATGCTGCTGAGGTTTCAATGCCTAGGCTTGACATCAAACCCTGATAGGCAACTGCTGGATGGTGAAAAGTGAACAGGTGTACCCAAGACATCAGGATAAGTCTCTAAACCCTAACCTACATACTTTTATTTTGCTTATCTCATTTTTGTTATAATTCCCATGTCGTAACTCAAATCAATAACCTAACTATAAGTAGCTTTTAACTCTTTGATTAAAACCAAACAAACTATTAACTTTTTAGTGGATACCATTTAGAATTACTTCATTTGAAAAGAACCTGGTATAAGATATTATAAACCCAGTATAAGATGTTATAAGATATCAAAAAACAAGACAAAACAAAAACCATAAAAATACCTTAAAGGCAGATTACAGGTGATAATGTTTTATCAATAAGATACTGAAATTCAGTTGGGCTCAAAACACAGTTGACCATTGCACATGACAACCAATGCCATATTAAGTATGCAAATATGACAGTCTCCTTTGAAACACTAACCCAAGACCATCACTGGGTAAAATAGATGAAGGGTCAAACTCAAATATTCCCTTTAAAGTTTTCTTGGGGTGAGGTGGGGGACTGTGTAGTATCTTTTTCCTTTCAAACTGTTTTAGGAACTGATATTCATCTAGGATTTCCCACAAGCAGGCTATCAAAACAAAGTCTGAGGGCCCATTCTACAGGGTTTCCTAGAAATCAAACCAAGAACACCAGTTGCTTAGGACATCAGCATGCATTGCATAAATCAGAGATATTGTAGTCGAATGACATCTGGAGGTCTAAGAATTTTTTAATGAAAAGTTTTGCATTTTAATCTACATATCATTCTAGAGAACATTACATACAGACTTCCTACATTTACTTTATTAGTATTAAAACAATTTTACTTTTGGTTTATATTTATTTTCAAAGAGTATTTCTCCTAATATTTTTATTACAAAAATCATTAACCAGGAAATATTGATTAAGCTTCAGTGCTTGGTATGAAATTCAAAACTTTTGAAATCCATTCTTGTGTATAGCAAAAAATTCATATATTAAATAGGACAATATGAGGCTTAGCTAATTCATTCTTCTGAAAATTCTCAGGTGGACTGTGAATTATTCTATAGGGTCAATGCAGTATAATAATGCATATGTTTATTGTCTCCTGAATACTGAATTTTGACTTTTATTTGCTCTTTAATTGAATACAAATGAAGAAACTCTATAGTTACCAACTATAATAACTAATCACACCTTTTGTCACTAAATTTGTCTGAACATAGAGCACAATATGAAGGTTGTGATATTTAGGTAGGACTTTGGTATCTGGTTTCATTACAGTTTGGTAAACCTAGCTCATTGTATATTCTGTCATTATACAGGATTTCCTCAACAGACACTCGCAACATATTAATTCTATTAAATATATTGTGAAATGGGAGAAGCAAAAATAAAGTACCTTTGACAATGAGGACAGCTAAAATTAAACACATCTACATTTGTAATATGATGCTTGCATGCAATGAGAAGGAACCGAGGCAGACTCATGTAGAGGGTTAATGTCCTTTTGATGGCTCAGTATCCTGAGATGGGGCATTTTTGCCAGAGCTAGGTGTGCCCTGGTAGGTGCAAAGCAGAAAGTTCCCAGTTATGTGGTGTATCACAGGGATCCATGTTCAAATGAATGGTTAATGTTACTTATACCCTTGTAGTCAGAAGGCATGTAGTTCACCATGGTTGTGGGGCTATAAGTGATACTGAAGATTTGTAAGGCAATGGAACTTAAACACCAGAGTTAATGTCAGACCCTGGATATTTTTCAGCAGAAAGAAGAGTTGTAGTGTGTGAACCTGCAGTGAAGGAGCAGTACTGAGTGAACTGGCAGTAGTAGACTAATTCATTGAGAGACAAACTCTGGAAATATCAGGGAACTTCTCATAGCCCTCCTGAAATAGAGGCAATTCTGTAAAGTAAGCATCAGAATCATGCTTATTGGAAAGAACAGCACCTGGGGGACTGATCAGGCCTGGCTTAGCCTCTAAGCATCACTGCTGACCAGAGTGGAGCATGGGAGTTACTACTGATGGTCTCTCCTGAGCCTCAGCAATAGCCAACATGAATGAGGAGCTGAGCATATACCAGCATCTCAGCAAAGATGCTTCCCATCCCCTTTCCTATTAAGCTACTCACATTAAGGGCAATAATCACCATTGATTCATTCCCTCATTTAATCATCAAGTGTTTATTGAACAATCTTGAGGTATATTTAGATGGTGAGAGAAGTGAGACAGTCTAAGAGGAAGCTTAGAGCCAGGAAGTGTGTGAGTAGTTGTGTGTGTGTTGATATATATGCACATGGACAAAAATGTACATGAGTGCATATGTTCATATTTGTTCATGTGTGTTCATAAGGACATGAACATGCTTATATATACACCTGTGTGTACATAAGTTAATATAAGCATATTTATACAAATACACAGTATCAATGTACATGTTGGGTGTGCAAATGTGCACACACATGAGTGCAGGGTGAGATGGTAGTAACAGACTATATAAAAGTGGCTACATATTATTTTCATTTAAAAGTAATAGAAAAATAATAACTTTTTTCTGACATTAAGAATATTCATTCTTTAAACAGTATTATTTCAACTCAAATTGCCTATGCTGTGATTAAAACCCATGTCCTATTGCTTTGTGCTCCAAGTATGTTTAAGCAAAAAATAGTAGACATTTAGCTGTGGGAGAACCATCTGGTAAACCCAGAGGTGAGCTAACCAGAGGATTACATCTCTGCATTGCTGTGGCAGTGTCAGACTTAATTTTACCTTTTTGGTAATTATATATTTATCCATAATATATGTACATATATCAAATTTATTCTTCTCTCATATAATAAATCTTGACTGTAGCCTCCCACCCTCTCCTCCTCCAAAACCCTCCCCTCTCCTCCCCTCTCTTCCAGATCCACTGCTCCTCCATTTCCCTTCAGAATGAAAATTTCATAGAGTATATTTTCATACTATTTACTTCTTCTCCTAGCCCTTCCCTGAACCATCCCTTCTCTAAACTATCCAAATTTGTGTCCTCATTAAAAAGCCAAAGTAAAAAACAACGAATTGAGCCCTATTTGTTTTGTTTGTTTGTATAATCTATTTGAGCCCATATAATCTTCAGTGGGTGGCCACCTACTAGTGTGGTCAACCTATGGGAGGAGACAGTGGAACCCTTAAAGAAATCTGACTCTTGCAAAAGCTATCAATTGCCAATAGTTTCTCAGCTAGAGATAAGGTATTTTGTCCACCTCTCCTCTCCATGCTGGGATTCTGTCAGTCTTGTGCTTGTACAGGTCTGATTCATGCTGTCACACTGCTGTGAGATCATATGTGCAAATGCTCTGCTGTGACTAGAAACCACTGTTTCATTGTGTTCCTAATGACTGTTCACCATGCCCATAGATTAGTGCATCTCTCATCACTCATGAGAGAAGCTCCTTCTGCCACAGATGGTAGTTAACATACAGACCCACGACTGGCCAAGGTACAGAAAAAAGACACTATACAATGTTCTGCCCTGAATGGAATCTGTCCTCCCAACTCAGGGATCAATTATGTCTGACACATTTCAAATGGCCCTGGTGTGAAGGATATCGAAGCATGTGCTAAGATTAGAGGCCACTTAAAAGAAGGGTAATTGCTTTCTGTCAGACGCTCCAGCTATCAGAACCTGTTCTGTTCCCTGTTCTGGATTCCATGTTCTCCAAATGTTTCTCTTTCTGCTTTACTTGACTCTACTTTTCTCTGTTCCAATAAGTGTGACCCAGGCTCTGCACAGGAACTGCATCTGTGGGAAGGGATATTTTCCCACTCTACCAACTCCCAAGCTCCCCAAATGTCTCTCTCTCTTATACACACGTGTGTGTGCGCGCACATGCATGCGCGCAAGAGAGAGAGAGAGAGGGAGGGAGGGAGGGAGAGAGAGAGAGAGGGAAAGAGGGAGGAAGGGAGGAAGGAAGGGAGGAAGGGAGGGAGCAGTCTTAGACCAATGTCCACACAGAAGCATGGTTGTTACATGTATGCTCTCTATTAGGGAAGTAAAGTAAAATAAGAATGGGAACATGAAAATGTCTTGAGGTCAGCATTTTTCTGGCCTGATCTTATTTTCTTCCATTTATCACTTGGATTCCACATAACCACTAGTCATTAATGTCCACTGGCAAATGTATAAAACAGATAAAAGAGAACACAGTGTTTAAAATTTCCCCAGGACTGGAGATATTTATAAGAGATAATTAAGAGGAGAGCACGGAGAATATGACAAAAGGCTACATACGATGACTTACCCCCCCCCAAGAAACAAACAAATAAAATCAGACTAACTTAGGAAGTAAAAAGAGACTCAGGCACAGACTCTCCAAATACTGAGGAAAATCTTCAGATCTTATATTCATTCACTCCTCCCCTCAAATGGCTTCACATGTTCACCATGAGTAAGGACAAGATTGAAGAGAGAGATTACAGCCACATCCTATGCTCCTAATATCTCATGCTGTGTCATGAGCTCCAGGCTCCTTCCTAGAAAGATCCAGAGCTAAGTGCCTGCTGTGTGCTGGAATGAATGATAGCAAGATGATGTTAAAAAGTCCTGATGGACTCCTTCAATTGATCCTTTCATGCTTCAAGTCCCCTAACTCTTGGCAATTTTCTTTTAATCATATTCGTGCTGGATCTTTGAATTGAGTACCCTCCTAACTGAGGGTTTAGCTTAGATGAGACCACAAGGGAGAAACAGGGTTACTGAGACATGAAAAGTTGAAAATGGGCAGTTATTTACCAGGTTCTCTGTATGAAATCAAACTGTGGCATGCTTCTGTCAGAACAACTGCACATTAATCTCTTCTGTGCAATGCACTTGAACTAGCAACCTTACTTCTTCTTCATGTGTGGATCTTATTGCCCTGCTTGCTAATTTCTTACATGCTCTGGACATCCTCATAAACATATCAGATATTTTCTGCCTTAGCCTGCCATTAGTTTGTTTGCTGGCACTCAGCTCTATTAAGAACCCTGTCAAGTCACCTAGTCTTTAAAACTTTCTTTTTTTCCTATTTAATACCAAAACATAGCTATATCCATCTTGAGTGGTCAGTTGATTCAGGGGAATTACTTTAACTTAATACCTCAGTTAACTTTAGCCTAGTTTGGGATCCACAACATGTAGTTTTAAAAGCATCAGTAGTTCACAAAACTCCAGTGTTCCCTGAATGGATTGAACTATGTATTCTGAATTCTTCCACAAAATGTTTGTGCAATTCCTTTTGTGGTTCCTGTTATTCCTGGTCACTACTGAGTTGCTTCAAATGCCTGACGGCCATTCTTTTCCTCCACAATGTAGCCTAAAATAGTCCTGGAAAGCTTAAAAGGTCTTGGATGTAGTTATATCTTTAAAAAGTTATACCCCCTCTAATCTACTCTGTAGTATCCATATGAGTGTTTTATGATGCAAGAAACCCCTCATACCTACAAATATTTGAGTAAAACATTATTCCAGGTCATTTTACTTATATTTTACATTTGCATAACTTTAAATTCATCCCCCAAGAGACTTTTGGCAGTATGAAAACAACAGCATGGTGTGAGTGGGAAGGGAAGAGGGTTGAAATATACACAGTAAGGGGTGAACTAGTATATTTTAAAATAGCAATTTTAGTGATTGTTAAGGGATTACGGATGCACTTTATATTACATTTTATCTGCAGCTTCCCTCTCCCTCCCTACTTCCCTCCTCTTCCCTATCTTATGAAGAGTCCAAGTCATTTATTTCCCACCATGCCAAAGGCATGTGCTCACAAGTTGTTGAGGAATCTGGGGCTGGCATCTTTTGTCTAAAGGAAACAGAGGGCTCAGAGTTTATTCTTGTCTTCATGAACCATCCTCAGCAGAAATGGCCTCAGCAGCCTGTGGAAGTAGTTTTAGTCCTTTAGATACAACTATAATCATGAAAAAAGCAAGCAAACAAGCAAAATTAAAAAGGCTGTCAGGCCTTGTCATTCTGCCCCACCCCCTCCCGGGAAATGAAGATCGCCATTGCTTGTTAGGTTAACAATCAGTATGTAGTTTATTTAAGTTTGTAGGATTCAACATTCCACCACTAATATTTCAGAACTAAAGAGCTCTATGCCAATATCACAGTTGGGAATGAGAAATGTGTAAGATCAAAAACAATTTTTTAATTCCGTGTGTTATTAGCTCTAAAGTTTGGCTCTAAGGGAGACTAATAGTAAATTACATGCACCCCCTCCTCCGGGTGTGCCAAAAATTTGGAAGTTAGTATATCTGTTATTCAATTTTTTTTGTTTGATACATTTTGCCTTAAATTTTTCTTTTTTAAGATATTCTGAGCCACAAAGATTAAAGATTGCAGAAGATGCTACAAGTGAATTCTATTTGTATTATACTGTTTTAAAATTTGTACTATTTGTCATTTTATCTTCTCATTTTTCTTCTTTGAGGTACTAGCCCACATAAATGTCTAACTAAGGATTAGTTTTTATTACTGAAGTTAAAATAAATGGAATCAATATGATTGGCATAAAACACTGACTTGCTTTTATTAAATATAACACGAGTGTGTTTGGAATTAATCCAGTGCTCTTGTTTTACTTTAACAGCTAAGAAACTGGCATTTTTCTGGTCTGCTCCTAAGTGCCAACAGCATCTTTCCTCCCCTAAAAGCCATTAACTCTTCAAAGGTGTGCTTGTTGACATCACTGAGCTCATATTTCTTACTGCCCAGAAGCTAGGTTTCCATGTATGTGAAATGGGTATAAGAAGAACTGAGGGAGAGTTATGGGTGAAACAGAAGATGAGAATCATTTTCATGGCTCAGAATCCTGATTTCCTCACACCTATTTCCTATGAGTCACTTTTTTTCCTGCTATGAGCATAGGGAAGATAATCTATAGGTTTGTATGTGTGCAAATAACATGTTTGTAGTGCAGTCACTTTTCCCTTTCAAGGTAACAGATTCAAATGGTATCTACTACAGGTATATTTACTTTAAAGATTATGTTGGAGCAAAGTACAATAAAATTTTACAGCTTCTTGAAGTAACTTAGACAATCCAAATCTAGTTCCTCTGTTGTTATCCTCTTCCTGTAGATAAGGCCAAATATTCTGCTCCATTAGACAAATCAAGCACTAATTACCATATTTCTTACATTTCCAAAGATGTAATATTTTATTAAGAATTTCATATGTTTATACATTGTATTTTTATCATATTCACCTTCCCACTTTTTGCTCATATCTCAAAACTTCAGGTTCTAGCTAATCCATCATCTAACTATTACTCCATCATATCCAGTTTGTGCTTCACACTTATTAACAAATGTGAGACCATTCACTGGAGCATAGTGGACGTACAAGGGACCAACCTCACACTCAAAGGAAATGGATTCTTCCTGTCCCAGAAACCATCAGCTGTACATAGCTCCTCAGATAAGTATGGGGACTTAAGACCTCACATTTTAATTGGAATATAGAGCCCAAAGTTCACATCAAGAGAAAATGACAGTCAATGAAATCCCATTGAGGCAAACATTATAGAATTCATGTTCTTCTCTGTCCATACACTGTTCAGAATTATGAAAGCTGGCAATGGCAGTGACCACATCTCTAGCCAGCAAGAGAGCGCTTCTAGGCCCCTCCTCAGACCTAGTTCCCCAGGCCACTTCTGCCCCTGTCTCTACCCCCAATGGATGTGGTCAGTGTCACAGATGCAGACAACTGAATATCTCACTACAATTCCCCTTTTAGTCTAAAGAAAAGATTTAGACTTGATACAAAACTATATAAAAACAGTGAATAACAAATGTGCTCTAAGAAAAGGAAAATCGAGAACATACAAACTTAAGACCTATGTATCTAGTCCTAGGGTGAAGGCATAACGGAATTTACAATAGAGTTGTCCTAAGCTGGATAACTTAAGTCTAGTTCCTAATATGTCTAACTAGGAAGAGAGAATAATAGTTGTGATAGCCTAATCTTCAACCTCATCAAGACCTGAGAAGGAAAATAACAATATGCGGGTAGACAGGAAGTGCGGATGGGCAACTTCCAAAAGGTTCAGTGAGGACAGAAACAGCAGGGTACCTGGACAGTCACCCAAGGTCTCACAGCAACATTGGTACAGCCACTTTTGACTAAGGCCAAGAGTACTTGACAAACCACAAGAAAAGTAGGGAGGTAGAAAGGCTGTCTTACCCTGACTTGGCAAGGTTCAGTAGTCTTCTATGTTTGTCTCCTCCTAGGACCTCATGTCCAAATCAGTGGTCATGTTGGGGGCAGTTCTTTGCCCAAGAGGCCATTAGATGAAGTGAGGATTGACTCCAGAAGGAGCGACAACAGTGTCCAACATATTTTCGGGAAAATGCACGGTGCTCTCAGGAACAATAGTGTCTCATGTCTACAGAGTACTAATATTGAAACATTTAAATGCCCATTCTGCAGGTCTATGAAGTGTTTGAAGATTAAGCATCTATGTCTGACTAATCTCATAGGTATAAGAAACATGGGTGAAGAAACTGTAATACTCAGGAACTTAGCTAAAACAAAACAAAACAAACAAACAAACAAACAAACAAAAAAACTTAATGAAACTTCCCTGAGTAAAAGCAGGGACAAATACCTAAGCAATATAACTATGTACATATATATATATATATATATATATATGTATATGCATGTCAATCCCTAAAACAGAGATAGAGTAGAAATGTCTAGACCAGAGGTAGAACCATAAAGGACAGCATGATAAAAAGATCCTAAATTGCATCAATATACAAAATGTCTTGAACATAAGTAAAGTATACATACATAGAATATGGTAAGGGTAATGTGCATAAAACATCATAAATGGTAAGATTTTACACAATATGACAAAATATAATATACTTTTGGGCATATAAACTTAATTTTACATATGTTACCACAAATAAAAATATATACCAATGTAAACTATACAATACTAATATCTCACTATTACTAAAATAATTCACAAGAAGAAAGGCTAATCTACATATATCTCATCCAAACCATACCTTTCCCAACCATACCCATGATGTGTGAACTATATTCAATTAAAAAAAAAACAGTTTGAGTTTTTTTTTTTTTTACACTTGATATCAAAATTATTTGTAACATATTGGAAAATTTTCTAAGATTTTAGTCTTTAATATAGGATTATTTTTTAAAGATATTTCAAATTCTTATACAGTTTCATAGCTCAAAACCCCTGACCCTAACCTACTCTTTACCTTCCTAAACAGCACTATCTTTATTGCTTTAGCTTGATAACCAACACACCTGAGTTAGAGGGTGTAAACCAAGGAAGAAAAAGACAGAAATAGGCACTGTGATTCTTCTAATTCTCATTAATACAATTTTCTGGAAATTTCTTTGTTCTATGAACTTTTACATTACCCAATGGTGGTTCATCTAATCTCTTACTTACAAATTGTTCAATTCTGTAGCCATTTCCTCATATTCATATTAGTTTTCAAATGATCATTTTATAGTAATTTTCTGGGTTTTTTTTTCAGCTTTAAAGTCTTCTGATTTAGAATTGCATTATTTTCATTCATTAAAACAGTGCTTAAAAATGGTTGCAGAAAAATGGTATCAGAAAGTAACCAACGCTTGGTTCTGCTTCTGATTTTAGATTAAAGGCAAGCTTGAGGACATTGGACATAGATATAGCGCTATGCCAGTGGACTGGCCTTGGCTTTCTTAGAATTTCCTAGAGAAATAGCTTGCCTTCTCTATTGGGTGCAAGGCAAATACATATTTGACTCTGAATACTGTGAAACTCAAGTTTATGATGAAAGCTGTTTTCTGCATGTACCATGGGATTTAAGCTTTTCCCTGATTTGTTCTCTACCTGTGGAAGAAACCAGACTGGTCTATGGAGGAGGCAGCTCCCAGTCCATGGCTGGACTGCAGAGGATCTATAAGAGTTCTGGCTGCAATTATTTCTCATCATGAAAAATACTATGTAAAGAGACTTTAGCCTCACAAAGAGTGTTAAAGCCCAAGACACAGGCATCTTTAAGAAAAGTTACATCAAGTCTCACACATACCAAGTAGAATGATAGATGTGTGAGTTTGGAGCTCTAATGCATCTAGTGATTTTCTCTATGAATCTGTATAGTGTAGGCTACTTCCTTCCCCTTGGGGTTGCCATTACTCCATAGCAAAGATTGCAATTTAACTTGACTTCATCTAGTGCTTGCGTACAAAGTGAAAGAGTAGAGAAAGTCATGAAAATTCACAGTGTTAGATAAGAAAATGTAAAGGAACTCTGTAAAAGCAACTTACTCATTTGCAATTCCTAGGCAGGTGTTCAAACCAAGCTTTGGTTTGAAGAGCAGTCTGCCACTCAGAGATGGAACAATCCTTCATCCTTTGGGACAGTTCATTGTGACTAAATCTGCAATAAGTTTCTTATTGAATGCAAAGAGTGAGGAGGGTATGTATACCAGTGCTACTGAGGATGCTGCAGGGAGGCCCTTTGCTAGCTGCCAACAAGGACCAAATTCATTTCCTCAGGATAGTAATGGTGAACTTGTAAGTAATGCTGATTTCCGCTGCTGTATTTTTCCAAGAGTTTCAAATACAATATTTATATTTTAAAAACATAGTGCTGGAGAGATAGCTCAGCTTTAAAAAAATTCTTGCTGTTCTTGCAGAAGATTCAGCTTCACTTCCTAGTACTCAAGGATGTGCAGTTTCCTTTAACTCCAGCTCCATGGAGAATTCAACACCCTCTGACTCTTTTGGGCACTGCATACACATGAGGACATACATACAGATATGTATGTTTACACACACATATATATATGTATATATATATTTAAATGCCTTCATACATATTACTACATACACTTGTGAGAGCTTTGATCTGCTCTGTAATTCAACTATAGCATTGAATATTGCTTAATTGACTACTGTCTAAGCAAACATTGAAAGTCAAATTAAAGGAAGTTCCATGCAAATTATTAGCACACCATAAGCTCTATAGACAGACAAATTAATAAATATATTTGAATCTAAAAAATAAGAAAAACTAAAAAAAAATCAGTCAGAGTTTTGATGGGTCACCTAGAATCATTAGAAATATTTAGAGCCAAGCTAACTTCATGCTATGTTAGGACATGGTTTTCTTTTACTACAGAGTAGAAATAATAACCTTACCATCTTGGATCATTATGAAGATCAATGAAATCCAGAGAGACAATTGTCACTCACTAAGTAATCATCACATGACAATCATTTCTTCCCTATTTATTATTCCTAAAGCCTATTCATAACTAACTCACTAGGCTGTAGGCCATATTTGTGAACATTAACAGCTGCTGATGGCTTATTAGGAATTGAGGGTGTGGTATGCAAGTGAACAAAAAGGGAGCACAATGGTGGAGAGAGTAAGTGCATGAAGTCAAGGGCTTGGAGAGTATTTTAGAAGGACATTTTTAGCAGAAAGAAATAGGAGAGTTCAGTGTTGAATTTGGACAAACACTGTCATCCTTGATCTTGGTAGACTATCCTGTCTGAAGTAAAGAGTCCCATCTCTGTAATGATAATTTTAATACTGTATCTTGTATAAGCTAAGTGAAGATACATGTCTCTGTCCCCTTCTAAATCTACTGTTCAGTAATTTATTGATCCATCTTTTAAAGTGATGGTTTATGTTTTGTACAAATAATTGCAATATATGTCAAGCACAACTAATTAATAACAGAAGATTGCTTTGATAGATTGGAAAGTATTCCTTGCTAGTTAGAGTTAATAAAGGTGGTGTTTAGTTTTTCAAAACTATAGATGTCTTCTTTCTCATGTTAGATATCATCATAATAGAGTCTATTTGTTTTATTGTTGTGGACATTAGTTTCTTAATTTTATTAGGAGCTGGATTCCAATAGGCAAAAAGGAAAGATTTGGTGACATACATAGTGGTTGTATATTCCCTTATTTCCTTTTGTGTATTCTATTTATTTTGGGTTGATTTGGGGGCTAAGGAAGCCACATGAAGTTTCACTAGATAGAATGATTCTCAGTGTTGGAAGTAACTGAGTTCCAAGTGAGGAAACTTTTGAATGTGTTCAGAGTTGGGGGGGTAGGGGTCATTTAAATGAAGTTACACACTTGAATTATGGGTACTCTTGTCACTATACGGAAGCTTGCTTACCTGGCTCTTACAAAGAAGAATTTCAATACATATGTCCCTCTTTGTCCCCTCACCTCCACTGAGCAACTACTTCAGCAGCTCAGCTGTGTTATTGAGATGTTCCAGCATGAAATTTGTTTTTCCTCAGTGAACTTTAAGCAGAAATTCAAGTGCCAAGTCTCTAAAGCCGAGTGGGGCGATTAAGAGATAATTACTAATTATGTTAATTTGAGAAGTTGATGCTATTTTCTTCCCTGGTCATTTTACGTGCAGCTCTCCTGAGAGAACAGTCCCCTCACTGTGCTAATAACCTTCCCTTTGAAGCATTTGGTAGAGGACAAAGTGTCCTAAACCTCCAAAACTTAAACTCAAAGCTTAGCATTGGTCAGAAAGTAGAGCAAGACATAAAGGCTTTCCTAGGGCAGTCTGCATCCTCAACATGAATGATGTTTACTGATTATTAACTTGTCACATGCCAGGGATAGTTACTTTCCTTTATAGTCACACCAAAAGAGTAAATTTGATTTTTAATATATATATATGAAATTTTCCTTGTGATCTTTAAATAGTAATAATGAATTCTGAAAATGAGAAATCTTCTTTATATCCTGTCGCACTGAATTAGATGCCACAGGCATTGTGTCTTTAATAATTACCATTGTTTGTCTTCAAAAGTTACTATTTAAAGGAAATATGATGGGTCAGCAGAAAATACTATGAAGTTGATCAGGCAAACTTGGTATCTTTACTTAGAATACATGCACAGAGAAGTTGACCTGGCTTTGTTCTACCCTGTTTCCTTTATCCAGAAGTGAGTGAAAAGCACAAAGATTCAGTCTTGGTTCAGTGCATCACACATCCCATAGAATGAAGACTCCATTTGGCCTTCCCTTATACATCCATCTATTATTGCTGAATTTAAGATCCTATGAACTTCTCTGGCTTTCCCATCGTGCTCCTGCCTTCAGCATTCTCTTTACTGACCAGAAAGACCACACTGAGACTCCATGTCTTCCCTTACATTATTTCTCAATTCACTCAGCTTGATGTGGAGAAAGTGGCTTTGTCATGGTAGAAAACCAAACATTACATGTGTGGGATGGACCTGAGGTACCACTGCTTCCTATTCTTGTAAAGAGAAGTTGATTTGTAGTTTTAAAAAAGCCAAGAAAACAATGTCTCCTGGGAAATCTGTGTTGGAACACCACAGTATGATGCTTAGAGACA
Organism: Phodopus roborovskii; assembly: GCF_943737965.1. NCBI lineage: Eukaryota > Metazoa > Chordata > Mammalia > Rodentia > Cricetidae > Phodopus > Phodopus roborovskii. The sequence goes on from NW_026126485.1 coordinate 7,467,728, forward strand.
GAATCTGAGATATCAGCTTTGAACAGAGCATTCTGAAGAAAACTTCTGTTCCTAATCATGACCACTATTAGACTCGGGAACATCATCACAGCTAATTAGGCCACTGAATACTGATGACTGATGTGTTTCATTAATTTACTCTTTGGTATATAATACATCCTGTTAGAGGTGTTATAGTTCACAAAGAAAAATAGGATGATAATATGATACTGGGAATATTTATAACTAAATTACCAGCTGATCAAACTCAGTTACTTTCTTAGTTTTCTTTTGTATTTTAGTTCTCATAGAGAACTATAGTACTCTTGAAAGTGGTGACTTATTTATCGTTTTTTTTTTATGAAAATAAATGATAGAAGTATTTCCCATCTTACCATGTCATTTTATGTCTTCAAGAGCAGCTTTGTATTTTATAAGAAACAGGAAGAAAGGGGATTTGACATTTCTAGGTTACTCCAGACTGTAGTAGAATTCTCAAGGCTTCTTGAAATTTAATGCAATTCTGCACTGTCCTTTCACTCACTGTCTCAATAAGGAGTTAAAACTTATATATTTTATCTGAGTGTTTATCTTTAGATTGAAGCTTACTTTTAGTTCTTGAAGATTTTTCAGATTGTGTTTAATTGGTATGCTAAAAATATATGCGTTAAATATAAAAAACTTGGGCTTGCAAGATGGTTCAGTAGGCAATGGCACTTGCCATTAAATCCAATAATCAAAGTTGGGTTCCCAGAATCTATATGCTTTAAGAAGAGAATTGACCCCTGCAAGTTTTTCCCTACACATGCCATGGCACACTCCCTATACAACAAACAAACAAATTCACAAATAAATGTAATAATAATAATAATGAAGCCAGAGCTGTGAAATCATATCAGTTGGTAAACCTTTTGCTGCTGAAGCATGCAGATCTGAGTTCAGATTTCCAGCACTCTTTTGGCAGGGCCAGAACAGTGGAATACAACTGTAATCTCAATCTTAGTGTGGCAGACAATGTTATCTCCCTGAAGCTTGCTGGGCAGACAGATCCTAGCTGAATTGGTGATTGTTTAGTAAGAGATCTTTGCTCAGCAATTAAGGACAGCTGAAAATACCTGATGTAGCCACTACTCTGGTGTACCCCCCCCACACACACCATGTACACACATATAACAGTCAAACAAAATAATGTAAAAAGACATTCACAATTACTGATGCCTAAGATAAACTTAGCAAATGTAAGAGGTAAAGATATTATAAACTACATTTAAAATAGCCTTCGAGTTCATGCTCCAAAGGTCCAAGTGACAAAGACTAAGTTCTTATTTATGAGTTATATTGTGCTTATCTCTTGGCATATGGCAGATGTTCAAAACTGGCTTATACAACATGGCCAAGCAGAAATGCAAGTATAATTTCATCCATTTGAAAAAAAATTCATTGACAGTGCATAATCTAGTGAACTCTCTTACAAAAAAGTGAGAAATAAATCCAAGATATATTACAAAGCTTATACTTTTACTTTTTCTTTTCTTCTCTTCTGCTTGAGGAAATAGGAACAAGTATGCTGACTCTCTCAGTAGGAGCTGGATGTGGCCTACATGCTACATAATAGCATCAATAGGGCCCTGCCGCCTTCCCAGACAGCTTTCTCATTTACTAAAACAACTTCAATCTTAATTGAATTTTACAAAAGTGAATTATATACTCACAATGAAATTCATTCATGGCAGCAACATGGTTTTTTTGTCAGTCTATTAAATCCCTGTGAAGTTGCCTGTCATATGATTTCAGTTAGGCATCATCACATTTCAATTGGGGAAGAAATCCAGTCTTAAGAAAGCAGAGATGTCTCCCATCTTGGGTTATCAGAATTCAGATTAAATACAGTGAGCATCAAGGAGGAAATCACACCTACTTGGAAAGGCTGACAGAGAACACAGCTGGAACGTGCAAAATAACAGTGGACTGGTCCATTTCAGAAAAGTTTGTGATGATCAGTAGAGTTCTGTATGTACCCATCCACCCTTCCTAATTCTTCATAACTAAGAAAAGAGACTTGATGCAGACTCCGTGCACTTAGGACATAGGTTTAAAGTCATAATGAATTTGATGAATCGATAACAGTATGTGAAGCAGATGGAATAGAGAAGACAGAAATGCAAACAGAGATTTGTAATTGAGCATATGTGGCAGTACACAAAGAGAGAGCAAAGGAGTATACCACATGGCTTCTCCACATTGTTTCTTTCCTTTTATTATTTGAATTTTAAAATGACTCTGTGTGTGTGTGTGTGTGTGTGTGTGTGTGTGTGTGTGTGTGTGTGTGTGCATGATACACTTGATGGTTTGAAGAGGACATTGCTGGATCTCTTGCAGCTGGAGGAGTTTTCTGCCTTATGTAAGTGCTGGGATATGATACCTGGTACTAGTGTTTGAGTAGCACTGAGCCATCTCCCCATCACCCATATGGCTTCTAATAAAACTTAAGGGATATTTTAAGGGCAAAATTCTGTTCTGTTTGGTCAGAAAGAAGTTTTAAAAATGTATTGGTCAATCTAACCATCAGTGAAGAGGTGTTGTGGACAGAGAAGCACACACTAAAATCCAGCTATGAGCATTAACTGAACTGCTACCATATGTGCACTTCCACATTCTTGGTTCTGAGAGGAATTAGAAGAAAAATAAGAGATGCTTTGGTTACTTGAAAGCTAATTAATGATATATCACCTTTAATAAGAAATGGAGAACAGTAAGCTGTAGAGCTCTGGATATGTTCTCTGCTGGGAATCAAATCCAGAGCTTCCTAGTATGTACCAATACTCTACCAACTAGGCTACACCTCTACCCTTAGATTAAGAGTATGAAGGAGTTACTAAATACACTTTGGTGCTTCTTTTTCTCTATGGAAATGATAGATTTTGAATGACTGACAAAAGCTATCAAGGTTATTTCAAATTAAATGTGATTTTCAAAACACTGTGAAGGAAAACTGACCCCAAACATCTAGCAAATCACAAATGTAAGAGCTGTCTCTTAAACAATGTGAAATAAGCCAGTGGGTCACAGACTTAGTTTTATTTTTTAGTGCTTTTCTAAAAGAATAAAGCAATATGTGGAAGAAAAGAAAAGTTGTATTTGTCCACAGTTCCACTATTCCAGGTTATAGTATATCACTGCTGGGAAGCCAGGGCAGCAGGAACTTGAAGCCACTGGTCACATCATATCCACAATCAGTAATAAAATAATGCATGCATGTGAGTGATCAGTCCACTTTCTCCATTCTTATGCAGTTCAGAATCACCTTTATAAGAAATGGTACCAGTAGGTCACTCTTCCCTCCTCAGCTAATGAAAACACAGGAGCCCTTCACATACATGTCTATGTTGTCAGTCTAGAATCTAAACTGTCTAATTAACAATTAAAACTAACCATCCTAGTGATTGAGCCAGCAGCTTAAAATTTACTTCTAAACAGCTTTCTCTGTACCTTGCTTTGTCCTGTTATGTTTTAAAAGTCCTGAGAATAATACAGTAAGTTTGTTATTATTGTCAGTTTTAATCTAAATCCTTTTAACATTCACCAAATAAAGATAGAAGACACCTGACCATGGGAAGAATACTGCTACAATTGCAAAAATGAAAAGTTTCTGGAAATTTGCAGAAAGGTTGGGAGCCAGGTGGCTGTATAGCAAGGCCAATGTTCCAGTCCTGTTGCTGTCCTTTCCCCTGACTACTGAACACAAGCTCTGGTCACCTCCACTAGAGGACAACCTGGATCCTGCCTCATAATTCAGTGTATTTTATGATATCCTATTAGACCCTGTTGTTTCAGATCCGGACCAGCACACTGATTTCTCTAGCTAGGAAAGCAATGTAGATTATGAATCACTAGAAATTAACCACTAGCCTGGTAACATTTATCCAATATAACTAGGGACAGTCATGAAGAAGTTGTTAAAATATGTAAAAGTATTATGATTTCTAGAAAGAAAATATACACTGCAGATAAACTGAAAATTTAGCATCATTTACTTAGTATCAAACTCCACTATAAAGCAGAAACTTCTGGAACTACTAATTAATGACTTAAGTATTTCCTAAAGGCTATCCCACTAAATACTTATGGTTAGCAAGCTTCTCATGTATCACCTGCTCTACCAAAATTCAAGGTTGAATTAAGTATAGAAAATACAATATGCTTCTTTTCCTTGGAGATAACCAACATTCCTTATATTTGAAGTCTCCAGTAATGTAGCCACTGGTGTCATTCCCGAAGATGGCGCCGGTTTCCTGTCCATAAGCCAGCAAGGCACGGATGCGTGATACATGTCATGGGGTGACCGTTACGAGTGTTGCGGGCTGCACCTGTCAGTAACGGACACGACTCCTCTAAGCATATATAAGCAGAGCCCTTTTTCCTCCTCGGGGGTCTTCCCTCAACTTGCTGTAATGAGCCGCGCAATAAACATAGCTGCAGAAGAATCCTGTTGTTGAGCATCATTCTTGCAGGCAAGGTGATAGCGCTCAAAACAGTAAAGCCTGTTAAGTTTATACAAATCACAATATCTCAAACTCTTCTTTTAAGTAAATACACCTAACACAGAAGTCCATTTGAAAAGTTGGCATACTATTAAACTTAAGTTTAAGAATTTAGGATTCTTAAATCTCTGAGGGTGTATGTCTTATGAATATCAAGGAACTACTATGAAGAATATGTCATATGAATAAAACAGTCTTGGGAATAATCCTAAAGTTCACGTATACCTTAGATAACAATAAACTATATAGTTAATTCACAAGGACTTACAGGATTAAAAGTACTCCTAGAGACAATACTCTTTCAAATTTGTTAATTTTATTTTACTCATAATCTCTCTATATATATATTCTTCTGTGTGTGTGCTTGAGTGTATATGTGTGCACATGTCTGCATGTCTCTACCTTCCCAGCACTGGTTATAGAAGCACAGATCACCATATCCAGAGTTTCACATGGGTGCTAAAAATGTAAACTCAGATATTCAAGTAAGTATGCTAGAGACTGAACCATCTTCCATCTTCTTAGTTCCCTCCTCATTATAAAATACAAAACGAAACTTCAAGACATCAGGTTTTTTCTTTTTTCTTTTTTTGAGACAAGGTCTTACTTTCTAGTCAAGCTTGACCTGGAATTCTCTTGCCTTGTTATTTCACATGCCAGATTATAGATGTGAATCACCACTTTAGTTCTGACATCAATTTTACCAAAATTTTTTTTTTCTGTCTCTACTTAGTTTGTTTTGCATAGTTTAATTTTTCACTTTTTGTCAATTTTGTTTGTTTTAGAATTTTTGTATTCCCTCCATTTGTGGACAGTGTGAACCATTTCTTAGAGCAACTTTGGGGGCAGGATTCACAAGCCTGTGTATATGTGATAAGGATGACATTAACAGCTATCCTTTGTCTCATATGTAGATTGATCTAGGTAAGGAGTAGCTCTGGAGATTCAGGTAGGCAGATAAGCACCCTGAGTGACATGATTCTAACTAGGGTACATATGTCCTATCTTCTGCTTGTATGCCCTGCTCCGGAGCCCAGAGAGCTGAGTACCTCAAGAAGTACTCTGATGCCTCAATGACCATTTCTTAATTCTGATTTAGAAATGATACCAGCCTCTCCCAATGAAAATACAGACTAAATTGGCTTTGAAGCTGAAATTTGGTAGTACTTGGAAAAATTCAATTTTAAAACAGAATTTAAAATTTAGTAAATTTAAAAATACTACATTTAAATGACAATTAGAAAAATATGAAGCAGAGATGTCAAATTCATAAATAGAACAGCATTTACAAAGAAAGGAATGATGGGTAGATGGATAGAAAGAAGGAAAAGGAAATGAAAGAAGAAGGGAGGGAAAGAAGAAGGGAAGGACAAAACCAAAAAGCAATAAAAACAATGGAGAACCCAGGCTTACATCAACATTAATAAAAAGCTTTGCACATGCAGTAGTAACAACGATGCTCAATTTAGGCCCAAATCTCAAAGATGAGATACAAAGAGTGATAGTTTACATAAAATTATAATCTCTTCCAGCTCCTTGACTACAGGTCTAGATTTTTGTTGTTCCTAGTTTATGACTAGGAAGAACTATGTAGAACTTCTATTTTCCTCTTGGCAGAGAAAACTGCTACTCCATTCCTTTGCACAGAGATCACTTCAGTTGTGGAACTCCAGGAGGAACTCTTGCTCCTTTTATTTCATGCCTTTTTGTGAGTTCAAAATGGAGTCCATCAGCTAATGTTGGGCAGGTTCAGGGCACTTCTTCTGCCATCATAAAAGGACACAACACCCCATGGGAAAAACAATACAAGGAAGGCATATCAGGAGGATACATGCTCTGAGCATCTGTTAGAGAAGGTGAGTTGGTAGGGATCTGACATAATCAACTGCAGGCATATGTGATCTCAGACCTCCTTACTATGCTAGTCACTAGCTTCTACCTCTGGCATTCCAATCTCCCAGAACAATCCTCAGTTTTTGTAATTTTGCTTGCATCCAAAGCTCACACTTAGAGCAATACAGTAATACAATGTTTGTGAAGCATAGGAACTGTGTTCTGTGCTTTTGCAGAGATGCTAAACATTTGTTTTTAATCTCATTTGATTCATAATAAAGAATACTTTGAAATCCATCTTGATTGAATTATAAAGTTATATTCTTCTTTTCCATAACCATATAATTTTCTCAGTGGAAATTTTAGATTTTTTTGAACTTTTATTGATTCTTTGTGGGTTTCACAACATGCATTCTGATTATATTTATCTCCCCCTCCCCTAGCATCTGCTTTCTGCCTTTGCAACCTCTCCTACCCCAAATCAAAACCAAACATTTTTTATTAGCCTATGTTTTCATGTATCCTCACTACATTCGGGGTATCAAAGACAATGATAGTGCCCTAGTTGCTACCCAACTTAAGAATCTCATTGAATTCCTTTCATTTAATGCAACATGATACCAACCCTTTTAAGTAGAAAAAACGTTCCACAGAACCAATTGTTTTCACATGCATTTGAGGGGTATTTGAGATATAATATTTTTTGACAAACAATTACTAAAACAAAAATTTCATGTTTGGATTTTATCTTTACTTAGAATATGTATGGAATGTATAATGGCTAATTTGGCTACCAATGTGATCACTTAGATAAATGCCTAGGGTATGATTGAGGCACAGATTGGAGTGTATCTGTGAGGGAGGGTTCCAAAGAAATTAACTGATGAGATAAGAATGTCCATACTGTCTCATGGTTTGGGTTCTTGGACTGAAAGAAGGTGGAAAGAAAAAGGGAAGCCAAGCATTGGTATTTCAATTTTTCTCCTTCCTTGCTTACTGACATGAGAGTTCATGGCCTCCTACTGCCACAGATAAGAGCTGGCTCCACAAACCCACCTTTCCCACCATGAAGGAATATGTTACCTGAACTGTGAGCTAATATAATTCTCACTTACGTCCTTTCTTCTAGGTATTGTATTACAGCGATGAGAAGGGGAGCTAATGAAGTTATAGAAGTATCAGTTTCTGAGTTTTGAGAAATATGGTGTGATTTTCTGTTTATTCAAGGTTATAGAGAGTGAATCATTAGATATTATCCCTAGTAAATTCTACACAGAGTGGAATATGTTCTGAAACTTTTGGTGAACTAGGTTGTTCATCTGGCTTCAGGAGCAACATTTAGAACATTCCAGAAAAATACAAGAAATGCTATAAAATATATATAGATGAACAGTGTAACTATCACTTGTTTATAAACTTTGATGTATACAACTTGGCTGCTTTTAGAGTTCTTCAGAAACTAAGGTATTGGCCACTTTAAATCTACAGTGAGCATGATCCACTGGATCTTCCCCCATTCCTTTGATAAAAATAATTTCAAAAGCATTAACACAATTCTGTGACCTTATAAGGAAACAATGAACTGAGCAATTTTAATTTTTAATCAATCCTCATTTGAATGAGGGAAGATATTAATTAAAGGACCTAAATTTCAAGCTCATGGGGTTTTGCCTTTCTCAGCTTGAAGATATCTCAGCAGAAAGAATGATCTCAATGATTTCAACAGAGTAATTAACTCATGATTATCAAGACTCTGTAGACATAATATCACTTTGAACACAAGTGGTGACAAAAAGAGAAAAATAAACCAAAATATTGCAGGAGGTGAAATAATACTGAATATTTTAAGATCAGATCAAAGGAACATTAATTTCATCCAAAATGGATAGTGCCAAAAAAACAGACATTAAAATGAATATATAAACTTACTTTCAAATTTTCCCATGCTGTTTTGCTCTACCTATATCACAGAATATAAAGTGTAGTCACACATGCACGCACACACACACGTTTGCATCATGAAATAACTTCTGCTGCAAGTCTGTTGGCATTTTAATCATAACAGCATTTAACAACATTTGTCCTCCATGCACAGTGCTCTCTCATACATAATTGTTACCAACCACACACTTAAAATGTTTGTACAAATTACATCCCTGCTGAATTTACATAGAAAATTCAGTTATTATCTCCCAAATAGTTAATTATAACAGCAAAATATACAGAATTTATAGTGTATTTGTTATTACAGATGATCCAGATGGACTTTACATTAGATTGAAGGATGTGTAGAGGGTCTTTGATAATTCTGTCCCACTTTATGCAAAGAACCTCATATCTAATGAGATTTTGACACCAATACTTTACAAATATTAAGAGGTGAATATGTGGCAAAATTTAGACATTGCTACAACCACTTTAGAAGCTAAGAAAAGCCCATTGCAGACAGATATGTAGACTGCCACATATAAGCTCAGTCCAATGTAAATATTGGTAAACTGATGCCTGCATATTGCACTTAACTGAGCTTGGATCTCAGGCTAACATAATTTTCCCTTTAGCTCATCCTTAAGTATTTTTGTCCCAGCTCTGAGCTAGGGGGTGGGGGTCCCACACTTGCATATAAGGGGCCCAGGCAAGAACCTAAAAAACCAACACCCTCTACTTGTTTACAGGCATGAAGAACTTCCTTCATATTTCCATTTCTGGGAATTGGGTTTGACATTCCTGGATTTATAATACATAAAATGCCAGTACAGAAAAAAAAAAAAAAAGAAAAAAGAAAAAGAAAGAAAGAAAGAAAAAAAACCAGAAAACTGAAAACCTACCTGTGAGTGTTTATGTAAAACAACTTTATAAATAAAGTTTGAACAGATGGGGAAAGCAGTTTTAGTTAATTTGTCTGCAATGGAGTTACCTGTATGCTACTGAGAGTGAACCTCCATTTGTAATCTGATGGGCACATGATCTGGTCTGTATTTTAGGAGAGGCTCAATGACTTAACCTCTTGTCTTCAGAATGGAACACCAAGAACAGCACACTGACTACTTTGCATCTGAATTACCTCTTTAATCTACTCCTCATTTGTTTACTAACAACACTTGAAACAGGACACATACATTTACCTACATAGTCAGAAAATTGTAGCACTGATGTTATCTGGGGAAAATAAAGCACAGCAGAGGTATACATAAACTTGTGCATACTTGAAGGTGAACACAGGCATAAGTACAAATACAAGCACATGCATACAACCACATACAAAACTTGTAAGGCAGTGTGAACTTGGTTGATATTCTTTAGAAGTATAAAAATTTCCCCTCAAAGCCCTTTGTATTATGATCTATGTGACAGCTACTAGTAACATATTACTTATGAGACAGTAGTTTGAAAATCAACATGGAAAAGCCCCCATAGGAACCTCTTAAGTGACAATTTTATTGACCAGAGACTATCTGCTATGGTGGAAGTTCCACCCAAGCTCTCTTCCCCCATCTCTCTCCAAACCCTGCTGTATCTCAGAAATTCTGCCAAATGATGACCCCTCCCCCAGAGATGCTCAAGACCACTCCCACCGGGTATTTAAACTGCCCCCAGAAACCAGATGCATGGTTTTTCTGGTCTCCCTTTCCCATCTCTTTTCTGGGGCCATCAGGGAGCACTGTATACATTAAACTTGGGCTTTTTCTTTTCTTTCTTTCTTTTTTTTTTTAATTTTACCAGATTCATGCTTTTTTAAATTTATTTTTTTCTTAATTTACATATGGATCCCAGTTCCCTCCCTCCCATACCCCCTGACCCCTACCCCTTCTGTCCCACCTCTCCATGGGGAATGTGCTCCAAAAGTTGGATACATCCTAGTTCCACTGTCAGAAGTATCCCATATACTGCCCTGACCTTCTAACTGAAACCCATGTTTAGGGGGTCTGAGTCAGTACAATGTGGGTTTCCCAATTTTCAGTACAGAAGTCCATGGGCTCCTCCTTATTAGGTCAGCTATCTCTGTGGGTTTCTGTAGCCTGGTCTTGACCCCTTTTCTTATCACTTCTCTCTCTCTCTGCAACTGGATTCCAGAAGTTCAACTCAGTGTTTAGCTTGGGTGTCTGCTTCTGTTTCCAACAGCTACTACATGAAGGTTCTAGGATGGCAAATAAGTTAGTTATCAATCTCATTGTTCAGATTGTTAGTTGGGGTCATCCTTGTAGGTCTCTGAACATTTTTCTAGAGTCAATTTTCTCTTCAAACCTATAATAGCTCCCTCTATTATGATATCTATTTTTTTTGCTCTAGTCTATTTGCCCCTGGTTCAGTTCCATCCTTAGTCATATACCCAAATAAACCACATCCATGCAACAAAGACATCTGTTCAACTATGTTCATAGCAGCATTATTTATAATATTAAGAACATGGAGTCAACCTAGATGCCCCTCAACTGAAGAATAGATAAAGAAGATGTGGTACATTTACACAATGGAATACTATTCAATGGGGGGAAAAACACAATGGAATCTTGAAATTTGAAGGCAAATGGATGGAACTTGAAGAAACCATCCTGAGTGAGGTAACCCAATCACAAAAAGAGGAACATGGTATGTAATTAGTCATATATGGATTTTAGACAGAGTAATAATCAGTCATATATGGATTTTAGACAGAGCGAAGGATCACCAGCTTACAATTCACACTGTCAGAGAAACTAGGATACAAGGAGGAACTAAAGAGATTCATACAAAGTCCCTCACAGAAAGAGAAAGGGACAAGATTTTCTGATAATATTGGGAGTGGAGGGAGGCAGTGAGCGGCGAGGGGGTTAGGAGAAAGAGAAGGGGAGGAGAGAACATGTGGGCTTTTTCTATACTGGTTTGATTTGGCCTGATTTGGATTATTGCATTGGCAGAGAGGCTTGAATTTTGTATATTCTTGCAACATATCTATTCATGGACTGTGTGTTCCTGATAGTTTCCTGTATATATGTGCTCAATTACACACCAGAGTCTTCTTTTGTGTAGTTGTATGCAGGTGGGTATGGAGACAGACATTAATGTTGAGTGCTGCTTTCCTCTATCAGTATCTACTGTGTATGTATGTGTGTTCATGAAAGGCCTTGCACTGAACCTGGAGCTCACTGAGTTACTAAGCTGTCTATCCAGTGATCTCCCAGGATCATGGTCTCACCTGCCTAGTACTTGCATTACAGACAATTCACATCAGCTTTTCTTTGTGTGTGTGTGTGTGTGTAGGTTCTGGGGATCTAAACTTATGCCCTCATGTTTATGTGGCAAGCACAATTTACCTCATTTTCTCATCTAGCTTTCTGAAGTAGTTACTTCCATTCTCTAGATCTCATTTTCCTTATCCATAAAGCAAAATGGTTGCTTAGATATTCATGTTTTAAATTTCATTTTACATCAAGGAGAAGAAAAACCATGAGACTAATTCTGCTTGTTGGAGAAAGAAAGACATCACAAGGAAGCACAATCTTACTGTCTTTTCAGAATTCTGGCAATTCTCACCTTTGTTAACTAGACATTGGGGACCTATAGAGAAGCCAAGGAGATGAGGAAACAAAATAGAACATGATAAAATTCACAAGTTATGCACAAACCTACTGAGTAGCCATGGAAATGACTGAACAATGAAGGGAAACGTTCTAGACATTAAATGGAATCTAGGGTTAATTCAGTTCTACAAAGATTTCACATCACTGGAGATATTATAGTTTACATGTGAGTGATTTTAAAATGATGAAAACAGTATTTATGAATTTTCAGAGGTAGAGGTAATGTTTGTGGAAAGGGTTCTGATAACATAACCTGGATTTACTGTCTAGGAAATGTCTCCAAAGTGACAGAATTGTGATATTCTGCTTAGTATAGATGAAGTCTTGTATGAGTCCTGGTTCTCTAGAGCTGGAGAAACAAAGCTGATAAAAATGGTTTATTAGAGTGGCTTGCAGGCTGCAGTTCAGCTAGTTTAACAATGACTGTCTACTGACAGAAAACCCAAGAATCTAGTAGTTGTTCAGTTCATGAGGCTGGATGTCTCAGTTGATTTTCAGTAGATGCTGAAAATGTAAAAAAGTAGGCTCTAATGCCAGTGAAGAAATGGACTTGCCAGTGAGAGCAAGGCTAGCAGGCAAAGAGCAAGAACTTCCTTCTTCCATATCCTTTATATGGGCCAGTACTGTAAGATGTGACACAGATTAAAGGTAGATCTTCCCATCTCAAAAATTCACATTAAAGGTGGGCCTTCCCACTTCAAGTTACTTAATTAAGAAAAGTCTCTGACAGGAGTACCCAGCCACTTGGAATTTAGTTAATTCCAGATATAGTCAAGCTGACAACTAAAAATACCAATAAGAAGTAACATAGTCCCAGAATATATATTTAGGAGATCTAAATGCTCTCTCTCAGTATGTGAAAACATTTAGAAACATGGTGTTTGAAGAGTTGAGTTATTCAACACATATACCACACTATTACACTACAAAGCCTACTATACATCAGAGGCAACGATGTTGTATAGCAGAGAAGAATTCCTAGACATTAAAGTAGACAACATATTTTAGGACTAAAATTATGTACACATATATTTTACACCAAGAATCATGTGCTTTATGCTATGGTTTCTATGGCTATAGTCATGTTTTTGCCAAGAACTTGTCAGGATAATTTTTTTTCTTAATTCCAAAAGCTGTTATCTGGTTTTTCTGTGTGGAGTGATAGAACCCCACTGTCAGATGAAAGCCTCTTTCACTTTGAGGAAGCATATTACATCCTCTGCCAGTTCATGGCCATTCTCAAATGTTAAATATATGAAATACTCACAACAATCTTCTTAGGATATGGTGCCCCCAAGATGATGAGCATGAAGACAATCATTAAGCTTCCCATTGTCAACAGCAACAGGGTGACCTGACAAAGGTCATGAGATAGTAGTAGCACATTGTGAGGCCTCTTTTCTACTGTGGGTCTTATTGAGTTACTTGTTTCTACTAGTGTGTTAGAAAAGCTTGGGGAGCCATGGAATAATAAAGGAATTAGACGAATTATATGCTATGTTAAAGTAGGCAATGGGACTGTAGAGGTTGCTAAATGTTTAATAGTCTCACTCTTTTTGCAGAGGATCTAGGATTTTTCCCCCCTGTATCTGCATTTGGAGGCTCACAATCAGCTGCAACTCTGGTTCCAGGGGGTCCAACACCCTCTTCTGGTCTCCATAGGAACCTGCATGTATGAGGTACAGATAACATACACTCACACACACACACACACACACACACACACACACACACACACACACACACACAAACATTTTAAGAAGTAGGGAACTCTAGCCCTTCCAATCCTGTGTAGGGAGCAGAAATTTTGATGCATTAGAGTGTCACCAATGAGACTAAAGACAGTCATGATGCCTGAAGTAGCCATTTCCTGAATGTATGGCCTCAAGCACATATCTTCCTCATCTCTGCATATATTAGCACTTTCTCTGCAAAATGAAAATATCTCCTATCACTACTTTATTGCATTATTGGGAAGATTAAATGAGATAACCTAAGCTCAGGACCATGTAAGTGTTAAATAAGTATTAGAAGAAGCTTTAGGCTAAGAAGCAAAAGTCATCTTACTGATTGTATTGACTAAGGCAGTGATTTTCCATATTAATGGTAAAAAAAAAAGTCTCAAGATTTTAAAATTCAGGCTCTCTTGTATCATGTTGATCATAAAGGCTAGGGTAACATTTTAAAATTTAATATATCAGATTCTCTCTTTCCCTCTCCTCCCTCTGTGTGTGTGTGTGTGTGTGTGTGTGTGTGTGTGTGTGTGTGTACTTGTCTATAGCACATGTGCATAAATGTCTGTGGAGGCTAGAAAACAATATTGGAGTCTCTAAAGCTGGAGTCAAAAGGGTTGTGAGCCACCTAATGGGAGTGCTGAGAACTGGTCAGATCAGCTGGAATATCAGCAAATAGTCTTAAGTGGTGTCATTTCTTCAGCACCCTCTCATTTTGTTAGTATACGTTTGCTGTGTTGGGAGTAAACTGAAAAATCTATAGTTCTAATAGAAATTCATAAACTTTTCTATTTATTATTTATGATCTTTGTTTTCTGATTACTTTTTTTCTATTTCATTTTTTAAAATCACGGTTCTGTTTTGGTAATGAGTTCATACTAGGACATCATTCTTGCAAAATTATATTGGGACAAATCACAAACTACTTGTTCATAGTCATACAAAAAAATCTTACTAATTTAATTTATTATTTTACATGTCGATCCCAGTTCCCTCTCCCTCCCTCCCTCCCCTCCAGACCTCCCTCCCTCTTTCCCTTCCTTTTACTCTCTCTGCCCTCTCACATGCACTCTAACCACCCTCCTCTCCCATCCCCCCACCCCAATTCCATATGTAGGGGAAAACCATCCAGTTGGGGTCATGTAGATCTGACAGGTCATGTGAAGTAGGGACTAGGGCTTCTCTCCTGTCTCTAGATTAAGGCAGTTGTCCCTCCATGGGGGATGTGTACACAAAGTCCTTTTGTGCACCAGGGATACATCCTGGCTCCACTGTCTGAGGTCCCTTAGACTGCTCAGTCCTTCTGGCTGAGACCCATATTCAGGGGGGCCTGAGTCAGTCCCAAGCTGGATGTGTAGAAGAAAGAAAAGTACATTTAGCATGGAAGATAATCTCAGGGAATTCATGCATGAACATTGTAATGTTCTCAGTCCCAAGTATATTTGACATTGGGAATAAGAAGTCTGATATGAAGAAACCTTTCATGGTAGAGGGACAGGAGTCTTGCCATCTTGAGATTGTTGAAGGAGCAACCCAGCTAGAATGTGAACAGCAGAAACAACATTCAACTGTGAGATCTAGGACCATTTCCAAAGATACATCAGATTTCATATGGCATGCTTCCATAATGAAGAGACAATGGTGCCAATACCCAAATTCTGGGCAATGTATTATTTATTTGGATAAGTACATACTAATACCAAATAATACTCAATCCATTGTTGATTTCAGTTTAATCAGTCTACAATTTTAGCTTCTATGATGTTCAAGTTCTAAAAACCTGAAGTACAATTAGAAATCAATATAGATGTATCAACTGCAGCCAGTATCATTGTAGCTAAAAATTACAAGTCAAGATCTCAAGAGCTACTAAAGAATTTTGTCATCTGATACTATATTTTGGGAGTCGGTTCTATATAAATCTCTTGTTTATATAAAGAGAAGATTAAATTATAGAGAGATAGGTGAATGGCAGGTATATAAGATAAAGGAGACCAAGGAGCAGGTTATTTAGATAGAAACTGAGGATAGATTCAGTGATTGTCACTTTTATTTTTCCATGGTCTTTCTCATATTGACAACATTGAGTGGAAGTGGGAGGGAGTGCTGACACTGTTACTGATGATCTAGATGAACTGTACTTAAATTGCCTTAGATGGAGGGGGGTAGATCGCACTTTATATGACCTCAAAGCAAGATAGCCTGTTCTTAATTACAAAAAAAAAAAAAAATCCTACTCTATATTACAATCAAGAGAAAGCAATGGAAGTCACTCTCTTTGGTTTGGTGCTAGGATTCCATGCTGCACAGTTGCTGGTTCAAAAGTTCATTTTCACAGAAAATGGTGGGCTAGCACCTGGCTAGTGCCTGGGCCATTTTGAAAGAATGAAGTTGAGTCATTGTAACCAGGCAAGGGGTGCAGAAGCATAGCTATATGCTTCTAGGAGGATCTGGGAGCTGGGACTACCCTCCTGCAGAGATGACAGGTGCTCAGGCTGGAAGCAGGGTAAGTGAAGCAGGGATGAGGAACTCCAGTGTGGCAGCAAAGGCACTGTCTAAGGAGGATAGCTCCTGGAGAAAGACTTCAGGTTCTTTTAACTTTGTTGTGTCTGATGGCTTCATTTCATTTCTTACATGGAAAATACTGATGAGCAATGAACATGCCAATCATCAGGAGACTAATTCAGCAAACAATGGGAGTGTGCCTCCTACCTTTTCTGAGAAGGGAGTTTTGTAAAATATCTCTTCCACATAAATGACACAGAAGGCAGACTACACTGAAACTGGATTCCTGACTATTCTGAGCAGCTTTTGGAGCTTACATTGTTTAATCTCTACTATTTATCACGTGAGTGACAAATAAAAGGGTCTAGCAAATGTTTGTTGGACAGATAAACTCCAGAGTTATGTAAGTCTATTGTAAAAATAAAGGAGAAAGAATGACTTATAAATACTCAATCTAAATATGAGTTAATTCTACAACAAATATTTATTGATAATGTACAATGATATCCCTGTATTAATTCCATAGACTACAAAGGAACAAACCAGCATACCCATTTTGAGGGATGACAAAGACGATTGTAGCAACACTGTCATCATTGAACCTGCACATATCCTCACATATCTGGGATCAGAATACTCTATTTTTTTTCCTTGATTTCATTGTTGCAAAGGTGTCTGCTAGCTGCTGTCTCATAATCCTCACTGATTACCCCTTTCCACAAGCTGTTATAGCTCACACGACCTATGCATAATCTTGGTAGAAAGTGTTCTATTTTCCGATTATTTGTTTCTAAAATTCTTTTTAAAACATGTTTTAATTATAGTAGAATTACAACATTTTCCATAGTCTCCTCCCTCTAACCTCTCCCAAATATCCTCTCTTAGAAACCTCTCCCAAGTCTTATTTCAAAATTGACATATTTTTTTCCATTGAGTTTCAAAAAAATGTAAAGGTTACTTTTTTCTGCATGTATGTCTGTGTACCATGTGTGAGTTCCCTTGAAAACCTGAAAATGTTGTCCAGTCACTGGGACTCAAGTCACAGATGCATTTGAGGGACCATGCAGGTGCTGAGAATTGAACCCATGTCCTCTGGAAGAGCAGGTAGTGCCTTTAACTGCTGAGCCAACTCTGACATTCCTAGTGAATGGGCACCTTTTATATTTTGACACCACAGAAAGAGTGGCAATGTTATATCCTGATAGCTCAGTTTCATAAGGAACCTTTATATGAAATAATAAAAGAAATACAAGCTGTACTCGATTTTATAAAAGCAACTCATTCTACTTTGTGGTTTTGTTTTAAAAATTCATAGTTTATATTCATTATACATGGGACTGTGATGTATGAGGATAAGTTAATACAGTTTAAAATGTATGTTGAACATATTCTTTTTTTTAAAAAAGAAAAAGTATAAGAAACTCAACATTGTAAGGGGTCAGAGTAGGTTATTGTTACTCCCTGCTCTTTCATTTGCACAGCTGGATTTGTATCTTAATACATAACATGAGTTTACAGAGGAGCACTATGTCAACTTGGTGGGATCTATATTAATGCCTACTAGGAAATAGTGATACACTTACATGTGGATAAATAAGTATATTAGTAAAACATACCAAATACAGATCTTGTCTGCATACTCATACTTATTTAAGGCAACATTCAGCAAATCTGCAAGCAGCAGAATGGAATGGCTTGGCTCATATTTTTAAATCTTGTATCATTGTGTATTAAAAGCTACACAAAATAACAGGCAATAGAAGCAAACTAGTCAAGCTTAGGAAAAGATACTCTAAGTTATCCCCTCCTTCTGCCTTTTGTCTACATGTTCTTTGTCCTTTATTAAAGCCCCTTTGTACAAGTGTGTTTGCTTCTTTTTATGATGGAAGAAGATGAATTACTTTTTATTAGTGGCAAAGACAAGAAGTTTTATTTTACTTCATGTGAAGTATGCAGAAGGAGGAATTTCAATTGTTGATTCCCTGGAACATTTGCAATTAAATAATATTTTCCTCAGAAGTATGAAATACAACCACAAACCAGTATCTAGTATTTTCCAAAGTGTTTATATTCACAGATATTGTCAAGATTTCATTGTGGTGTATGATTTCTTTAAAAATTCATAATAGATCACTACTATTTCAGAGCAGACAAATCTTTTAACATTTTAATATTCAATATTTCAATAAATACTTATTGAATTTTAAATCTTGAGTGTGCCATTTCTGTATGCCACATGCATATATTAGCAGTCTACACAAAGCACACAAGCACACAATTTAATGACTTGAATTCTATTCATTAACTACACACAAAAGCCACATCATGATTCAATTTTCATGAAATGAAAAAGTGGATTTAAAATTCTGCTGATTACATGAAATGATATGTATGGACACTTAAATTGGTTAGCCTTAATAATAAAGGAATTTTCTTCCTATGTGTTTAGAAAGTAAAAGTGCATCTCTTAATTTCAGTTAGTACTCAATGTCTACCTATTTGCTAACCCTAGAGTGGAGTTGCATACTGACATTGGAGCTGTATGTTAGTATACATCAAAGCTACTTTGAAGCATGATATCATTTCAAGGGCTGTCAACGTTAGTGTGTTTCCTGTGTTATTGTTTCAGAGTTTTCCAAATGTTTGTGCTATTCTATTATTTTATCTAGATATGTAACAAATGATTTTTGTTGCAACATGATTCTTTTTAATAGAGAAAATTTGAGAGAATTATTTAAGTTTAAGAAAATACTTCTGCCACATACACTGGATTTAAAAGTCACTTTCTGTTAGAGTTCTGATAGAACCTGGATGATTGCTTGTCCTTTTAGTTCTAACTGTAGTAATTATTTAGGAGCTCAGCACAGAAAAATATGTTTCATTGATTTTGCTTATCTAAGGATTAAGAAAATATATTGTTTTTAAATAACTTATTCTTTCCTCGAATTTATAAAATAAGAGTTTAAGAAACAGTGTGTGTGTGTGTGTGTGTGTGTGTGTGTGTGTGTGTGTGTGTATTTTAAACAGATTATATTTTGGCTTTTAGCCTTCATCACAACATAATATCAAGAGTGTGGGCTTCTCCTTTAAGATCACAGCTATTTTCCAGCCACAGGCCCAATGTGAACTCAGCAGCTGTTACAGACAGGGATGAGTGAACCCAGCTAGACTTGGGGTTTGGAGGAGGTCAAAATCTATTTTGCTGACGTTTCTGTCATGTTTATTAAATTGCATTCCTCTGAATGCAATTAAACTTTTAAGAAATAATGCTTTTGATCCTAAAACACATTAACCAATGTATTTTGAGCAGCACAGTTGATTTTTTTCAAACAATTATAGAAATCTGAAGCATGTGCTTCACACTAGCTAATGGGGATTTTTAGGAACATTAGACTCCCCACTTTTGTTTCATCCTAACCCTAAGAAAAAATTTGATTAGGATTAGATTTTTTACTGGAAATTGGCTTTGATGATGAGAAAAAGTATCCCCACACATCCATCCTATTATAATACCACATTTGTGAAGATGTAGTTGAGAAATCATGTAAGACATTACAAAATAATGAGAGAGGAAGTAGGAAACAAGAAGCAGAGATTTCACATACAATAAATGAAGCAGCAAACGTTAATTAAATCTATAAAATTATCCAAAGCACATTGAAGGTAAGATGTTCAAAAGCATTACACACGAATTCATTTCAAAGCGTTAGAATTAACATTTAAGCATTAGATTCACTCCACCTACTCAAGACTTCAGAAAAGACAGTTTAGGAATATGTTGTGAATAGTTTTCTTTTCTTTATTATTTGAATAGCAAAATAACAACCATAGGAAGGAACTTTGTTATGTGAATGACTTTTCTGTTGACACTGATTTTAAAATGTCCAGTGGCATGATTGTAACCTCATTGTAGTTGCAGGTTATTACACTAATGTAAGAAGCAGGTTATTACACTAAAAATAACACCTGCACCACTGAATCTTTGTATTCATGTTACAGATCTTCCTTTCTCATCTGCAGGAGGTTTTGCTTTTTCAAGGTGTAGGGGGATTTTAGATGAATATTCACACTGGAATGAATTAGCAGTTAAGCAAACCTGACTGCTCTAATTGTCCTTTTACTCTGGAAGCAGACTGGCAGATCTACCCCCAGTCTCATGATTTGAACTATACAGAGCTCAAGAAAAGCTTTTAATTCTTACCTTTAAGATATTTAAGTATAAAGTTACCCAGGTATTTATATTGTATATCCTTTCAAATTTAAAAATAAATACTACTTTTCTTTGTTTATAGGAAGGCTTCATTTATCAGACATAATTTCTTACTAGAGTATAATATTATTTTAATGTCTTTCATATAAATATAAAATTTATATAACATGTTTGCTATTTTGAAAATTTAAAAGTAGCATTAACTATCTGGCAGTTTTATAATTTAGTACAGGTGATAACAAATTCTAATACATTTACATTTTATAACAAAAGAAGCAATTACTAGCTATTTTCTATCCAGAAGCCAGATCCAAATGGAATTCCTTCACAATCAATAAAAGAATAAAATGAAATTATGTTACTGCCTTTTATATTCAATACCTATAACTAAAATAAAAGATAACTAAACATCCAGCATGATTTGAGAGGACCCAGGTGATTCCGATTAACTCTTTAGAATAATATACATAATTCTCCAGAAAAGAAAGTCTGTTGTCTCTGCCAGTGACCAGATTCATTTCTGAAAAACTAAAATTCCTTTAAAAGGCAAACAAATCAGCTCCTAAGTGGCTACTGCTTGGGTGTTGATTCCTGGGAAGCTGGATTCACTCACACATTTTCATCTGCAGGTTTAGAGCTGAGAGCTGTGCTTTCGACTTTGCTTACAACCATCCAAGCAGCCAGATGCAACGGCCCTTGACGGTCTTTCCTTCTAAGTAAAATAAAAACAGAGGAAACCTGAACCTTAACAACTAAACGAGGATGCCTTGCTACCAAGCTAGCAAGGGATACAAGTTGAAACACAGCTCTGTCCTGGATTTTGCAAAGTCTAAAGGCACCTTTTTATGTCTGCTTCCCAAGGTCTCACAAGAACCTATCCAAATTATGTCTATTCAAAATTGAAAAGGAACTTTTCCTGATTTATTCTCATTTTGAAGAACATTTATCTCTATTTGATATTGGCACATTAAGTGAGTTATAATATATTGCAGCTATAAATAAGCAATTATATTTACACAATCAAGAATTTACAGAATATATTCCTCTGAGAAAAGGAAATCATTTAATTGAAAAATAGGGGTTAGTTTAGATTCATGTTATCTACAAACCCCAAGCAGCAAGAATCAGGATTGTGACACGATCAGCCAATGTGCACTGCTGTGTCTCTTTTATTTTCTCAGGCTTTTATTTTTTCAATTATTTTGTGCTCACATAGAACCACATGGAAAATATTAATGTTCAATAGTTGGACTATTTTGTAAAGGACATTCATGATTTTCATGGCTCACTTGGAATTTGATTAATTTTTTCAAACTGGTTAAGTGCTTTTAATATCTTGTTCATGATAAGAAAAACTGCCAGTTTGAAAATGTTCGCAAATCATTAGCACCCAGATTGGTTATAGCAACATCTGTTTAGAAATAAAATTTATAAATGACAGAGTCAAATACATTTTTTTCATTCTTAGGTATTTCTAAACTGTTTCTGTTATTAAAAAAAACCCACAGACTTACATTTTCTATAATTTTTCAAAAAAGATACAGACAGGTATAAAACTGATTCAGTGTTTCTAGTCTTTGCTGTTTAGACACACACGTATACATAGCAATACACATACATATACACACAGAGTAACATACATATATTCACACATGGGTTTTTAATTAAACACAATGCTTTCAGAACATGTTTACCTTTCTGTGTTTCATAAAATATAGTCTCTCACTCACTGTCCATTTCCTTATGTAACACTATTCTGAGATGGCTTTTTGGCAATAACCCTATTGCCTCTATTTAGATATGGATACATGAATCTCACACTTTTATTCTAAATTCAAGTTCATTCATCATATCTAATGTCCTTGAAGAAATCTCAAATTACTGTTATTACATGGGTCACTAGAAACCAGAAACACTAATAAAAATTTTAAAAAGAGAGAAAAAGGGAAGAAACATCTCATGCAATTAGATCCTGACTAACGGTTGGTTTAATCAATTTGATTTTTATCCTCCAATCCAGTCCTTCCTCTTGAGCTGTCAGCGCGCAAGATAAGAGCCAGTGGTGTAGATGGGCTGTCTTTTACCCGCCGAGATGACAGCCACATGGCAGGGGATAGAAAGCAACACAGCCGCTGCACCCTCATCCAATGCGCAATCTTTCTATTTCATTAATTTTTCATGGAATTTCATTTCACAACAAGCTGGTGTCTGCTATCCATCTGCTCCACTTACTATGTCCCCTTTGCCAACTTTTTATTTGCATTTCACAACATTCTCAGGCTGCTCCGCTCCTCACCACCTTGCTGAGATTCCCAATTTACTTTCCTAGATCTGCCTTGTGGTGTTGCTTCCAAAATTCACTCCCAGTCACCTAAAGACCTGCACCCTAAACCACCCTAGAACAATAGCTCAATTTCAAGACAAGTTTCATTGTCAAATGCTCCAAAGAATGACACATTATGTGCCAAGGCTCAACTCAGTTGACCAGTCAAATGAGTGTTTGCATACCACTTAGATACTTCCCCAAAGTCCCTTCCTAGTTGATGGAAGATGGATATACTTCACTCTGAACTGTGCCCTTCAGTTTACCTTGAATGGGTACCAGTTCGGAATCTTTTCAAATAGGTCCATGTTAAAAGAGATATTTTGTTTTAAATTCTCAGTTGTTTTTACATTTGATATAATAATGGGCTATATATTTAAATATTTTATTTGAAAAATGAATTTTAAGACAAAGTTTGGGCTCTTTGTGGGAAATACATTAACAACAGCAACAAAAAAGAAAAGCAGATACACAACACAGTAAATATACACCATTTTAATAAATGAGAATGTTAAGGTGTATTTATGAGATTACTAAATATATTATCCTGACAGTCTATGGTTAGGAATTAAATTTTAAGTGACTTAAAATTACTGCACTAGTTTTGAAGAGGTCTTCCCGTTAGACTACCTGCTGCTAACAACAACAGCAAAAACATTTAATCTTAACATTTTTTTTTTTTGGTTAAAATTGATTCTTTTGAAATATTTTTCAGTTATTTTCTAATACAAGGAGAATTATCTTTTATAAAAGAAACAATAGGTGAAATTGTTTATGAACACACTGTATAGTTCTACCAAGAACTATAAAATAAAGTGCAATCTTTTTGTTCTCTCCCTGTACTATTGTAGGCAATACTATATGGGTAGTTAATGATGACAGGTAGTAGCCTTCATAACTACTTGTGCTACCATTGTTTTCCAAAAGTCTCTAATGACATCAAAGGAGAATAAAATGCTATATTTCACTTATCAAATTGGTTCAGGCCCTATTTTTACGCATGTACAAAAATCAGATGCTTTGCCTGTCTTTCTCATGTACTTTTATTTTGATTTTTGATGTCTCATATAAAAGTAAGATGCTCACATTTCCCATTTGTCTAGACAGTATAAACCACTTACAAATGATTTCTAAAGGAAATCCTAACTAAAACACCACCCACAGATAACATGCAAAGGTGAATAATACAAGGAATTAATAAAATGAAAAGTGAGATTGTGAGTAGGGAGGTCTAGTAAAAGAATTTTCTTTAAGGTTTACCTGGCAGAGACTGTGGGCTTCTGCTAGGTAACCATGGGTGTAATATTCTGTGACTAAGTTTTTCTTTGGTTTTTGAATATTTAAAAATATGTATTACTTTATAAGTGGTATTGTTACAGAAACCTACTCTATGAAAGAAAGGACCCTGTTTCCAAGATGATGGATTGATTGCATTTACCAATAATCATATTCCATCATTACCATAGTTAAGCTGTAGTTAATGTTTCAGTTCAAAACATAGACTGTTGGATCATAAAAAGCATACTGTACAAAAGATACTTTTCAAGGCTACACATAGAAAATAAAGAGTCTTTGACACACTGACCAACTGAATGAGCTGATGCACTTTAAAAACTGAAGCCTGACTGATAGGTGAGCTGGGAACATACATGCACACATGCATTTATCATAATTACATTTGTTAATTTGTAAGAATAGTTTAACATATTATTAATATCAATAACATCCCAATATTCCTGAACTGTCTCCCATACATATGTGATTTTTCATGTTGGAAGGCTTAAAATTTGAAGCTATCCCATCTTGGTGAAAATACATGATTAAGATAAGATTTAAAGGCATCTTTGCTCTTTATGGAGTAGAAGAAATGTGCGTTTGTCAAATAAACTTCTTTTCTTTGGGAGAAGTAAAATAATTATTTACTCTGTTCTATGACTGAGTATGCTAGCCTTTATTTTGGTCATGCATAGCTCCATTATTAACTTTGCCAGTAAAAGCAGATATTTAATACTTTCATTTGACTGTCCCACCACAATAGCTTTGGGCAGGTGATAGAGAAAAAGCCACTGATACACAGGTCTACACATAATAGAAACAGGTATATGATTTAACCTTCTGCCTTTGTTATGAAAATTTGGAGAGTTACTATAGTCAAAGGTACGAAGAGTACAAATATTTGCTGTAATTTTTATTATATTGGTTTGCCATGGTTCAGTTTATAGTAAATGGAGACTCTCTCAGGTTTCTTTTTATTTCCCTCCAGAATGATTTCTAAGTAATATGTCTTACACTTCATGGTAAGGCAAACGAAGGAAGAATTCTCTTTGGCTTACATTTCTATAGACTGTGTTACAATAAATATTGTTTCAATTGCTTTGTTCTAAATACCTAAACCGATTATAAAAATATCAGGAAACACAAACACCTGAAGTAGAAAGACAATTTTTTCTTTACTTCTTTTAAAAGTGGCATTCATTGTTGAACTGCTGAAAGCCATGGTTTTCCTAATATTTATGTCATTTCTAGTATCATGTAGCTTTAGAAAAAATCAGTTAAGTCAATTTAAAAATATTTTTAAATAACTAGGTGAACCTCAAATACATTTGAGCTGTCTGAGAACTGAAATACAATCATAAAATCAGCCCACTTGTGAAATCATAGGTTCTGAAATAATTAAAGGCAGGTGTCAGATCTCCTTTGCTCTCAGGTGTCTTATGTGTGATCATAATCGAGGACTGTTTGCTTCTGACATTTATGTTTGGTAAGTTTGTGTTATTGGAAATCCTATTGGACTCAGGGACTGCTAGACAGCACTTAGGAAACAATCAAGCAGAAACTTATCTGAGGCTATAGAAAGAGATTCTTGAAGGGTTAGTACAACCACCACCACGTCTCACAATGTATCCTGCATGAAAACAAAAAATTCCAACTCATTTAAGTTGTGTCTGCTCTGCATATCTCTACAAACACTTTAAAAACTAAAAGGAAACCAAACTACCTTTTCAATACTGGTAAAAGCACTGAACTTGCACCAACTCACAGTCAAGTCCCTCTCTGAAAAGGAAAGGACAGCTCTGGTACCTTTCAAACCTTCCGTGGAACGCACACGGGCTAAAATGCATTCTAGGGCACCGCCTATCATGATGGTGGAACTGCTAATTTGATACAAACCCTCGTGTGGAATCCCTGCACTTGTGGTGACATTGACTAAGTTCTGTACAGCCCAATTTCAACACTATCAGTAATAAGACACAGCTCGAGTTCATCAGCTGCAACCTGCCATCCGGTTGTCTCTCTTTTTTGGTTTGTGAGATTTAATTTTCTTTCTTTTCCTACCATTAAGACACAGCGTTTATTTCTTTCCTGGCAGTGATTTCTGCAAGGGCATACACTGTCCTCTTTGTCTATGCCAGTGTTTACATGACCACGAGATAGCTCATTGAGTTATAAATAAATAAATAAATAAATAAATAAATAAATAAATAAATAAATAAATCCAGTCAATTTAGGAAGGAGATTGCCAGGGTTTTACCCTCTTTTTCCTCTGAGACAATTTGGATAGGAGGAGGTGGAGCAAGAGCTCATTCTCTCATTTTTATGTGTGTTGGCTTAAGTGAGTGTTTCTTTTGGCACCCTGTGATACTGTCGGCTCCAAGAGTGTCTAAGTGCCAGCCAGCCTTGGGTATCCAGTAGGGACGGTGGTACCCAGAATACAAGCATCAGAGGGTGGATGCTCCTCTGCTCAGCCCTCTCAGTTTCCTTCCCAGTGTCTCCTGCCAAACATCTTCCGCTGAGCGTCTGGCTCTCTTGCTCTACCCTCCGGGCTTGGGGAAAGATCCCTAGCGATTTACAAAAAGGTTTGAACTCACAAGTGCCCTACTCAGTGTGGACATCCCAGAAACACCCTGAAGTGAAGGTGAGGAGCAGAACCTACAAAAGGCCACAGAGATCGCAGGAAGGACAAGGGGAGACAAGGGGGAGAGTTGCAGCGGGCACCAGAGCGCACGCACGGAGAGCTTCTTACCTTTCCTCTTGGACCTCCTCCTTCTCCTCCTCTTGGACTTGCATTTGAGTTGACTGCTTAGCCCTCCAGATCCTCTGCCGCTCCCTAGGACAGATGCCATGCCAGTCGCGAGAATCAGAGAGGAGCCGGTCCTTAATCAATTTCCCCTTTTTTATTCTTGCTGCTGTGGTCGCGGCCGCAGCGAGTATTTCTGGCTTTGAAAATCAAGGAGCAGTCTCACTTTTTAGGACAGGATATACCAGCAAGCACCTTCTCTCTAGTTGTCCCGTCACTTGGCTCTGGATGAGCTGAAAGCCTCGGATGTGCGCTGGAAAGCTGAGCCCTTCCTTAGGCAGAAAGCTGGGGGAAAGATTCTCCCGCGCGTCCTAGGCGCCCTGGAGCTCTCTCCTCCTCCTCTGGGCTCCCAAAGCAGGGCTGCTACTTTTGCGCCTCTGCGAGTTGTTTGGCACCATCCACTTTAAAGCCAATCACGCAGGGAGCTCGTCTATTTGCTGCCGCAAAGTCTAATTAGATCCAATCACAACTGTCTTCTGGCTCTGACATCAGCAGCACCAGCTCCACTGCCTCTGGTAGCTTGCAAACTCAGCTCCCATTTGGATGGATGGAGCCGCCCAGGACAGGCTGGAAGAAAAGAGGCTTCGGAGGTAGTCACAACCACACCGAACTGGTTTTACTGGGAGAAGTCCAACGGTGCAATTTACAGGAAGGTGACTATCCTGGGATGTCAGAGATTCTCACTGGGACCACTTGATATGCTCAAAAGACGCAAGGACCAATTTCTCAAACCCAGCAGTTTAACTAGTTAGCATATTAAGATACTCATTGTCTGGAGCGGGAAGGAGCTCTTCTTGTTCAGGACCTCAGTCAGACTTGTATCTGCTAAAGAGACAGGCTGTTTATGAATTGTTTACTCAGAGACTGTGTATCTGTCTGTTTGAAGATTTGTTCTCCTGGTTTCCTACTCTACCTTCTTTTCATATCCCTAGGCTGTTCTTTAGAAAAAGGAAAATGCATGCAAACAAGTGTTAGGGTTTCATCTGAATTTTATAGAGAGGGAATTCCCGTGCTGTTTTATCCACTGATGGAAAAATTACATGAGAGACAAGTTAGGAGTGAAGAGGGGAGGAAGAAAAGGAGAGAGAGAGAGAGAGAGAGAGAGAGAGAGAGAGAGAGAGAGAGAGAGAATCCCATGGCAATTGTAACATTTATATACAGAATGGAATATTGAAGAAGTGGACTAGAAATTGCAATGATGGTAAAAATTCTATTTTCAAGGATATTCTAGGTTTCAAGAATTGATTTCCAGAACATTGAATTCTGACATAAGACTTAAAAAGGAAAATAATCCAGCAAACATCATGACTTCTTGTATTTAAATCTCATAAATTATTAATCACCATTAAATTGGTTTGATAAACATTCAATCTAAAATTTGGTAGGATGAGTTTACAGGAAGATGTGAAAATTATTTCCTGCTTTTTTATTTTATATATTTTTATTTAATTTAGAAACAATCTTATTTTACATACCCATCTTTTCTCAAGCTCATTATGGGCCTTGGTATTTCCACATTATTTATCTTGTATAAGGAATAATTCTCCCAAGGAACATTGGATGTAATTAGGATGTCCATGGATTGCTGCATTAGTGAGTTGACCAATCCTCACTTTGCTTTCATTGATGATAGAGACAGCCAATTTCAAACTGTACTGTTATGATCCACAGTCATTTACCTAAATAGTGCCTCAGTTTCCTCATCTGTGACACAGGATAGCAACCACAGCCCCTTAGTGGGGCCATTCACACTCTCCAATCAGTATAGGCAATAACTAGCAGATAATAATCAATCTGTGACTATTAACTTTATACAGTGGATAATTTCAAGAGACTCCTACAAGGTGGGCCTTTGAAATAGAGAACTTGTGCTATTTTTCCTTTTGAGGCTATTTGACCTCCTGAGTCATTTTAAAAGGAATGCTGCAGTCAAACCTGCTTCTCCAGTTTGGCCTGGGTTCAACAACTCCCCTCTAGCAATATCACTGCCTAGTGCCACTGATGGTTTCTCCTGAGTGTTGAGAAAGTACATGGCATTCTCATGCAACCTATAGTATAAGAGGCTGAGATTTTTGTGGAAGTTCAGTGAGAATTCCTATAACATATAGACTTTCTGGTGTTCTTCAAGCAGAGCAGACACTGTGGTTAATAACGATACATCAGATAAAAGCAAAATAAACAAAAAACAAGTGAAACACAAACCACTTATGCTCTAGGCTCAGAGACTGTTCTGTGATGGACTAAATAAATGTATCATGAAGGAAACATGGAGGAAAAAAAAGCACATTAATAATGCTAATTAGCTAGTGTAGTACAGTGCTTATAAGATCAAAGGTGAAAACTATGGAGTGTAACTGAGAAGACCTAAGTTGACCTTAGTTGTAGAAGTTATTTCCTTGGCACATCTGTGTCCCAAGGGAATGAGGACAAATGTCAGAAGGAGTGCCATTTCCTCAACCTTGTAAAGGTTTGAGAGTTTTAACTGTAGTCAGAAGTACAGCTGTGCAACTTTACCTGTTAAACATCTGTGCTCCATACAGAATGCCTGACTTAATCCAATATTGTCCTACTTGTGTGCCTGCAGAAAAGCTGTCACCAGATAGAGTCACAAAGGGAAGTTCTTTTAGATAAAGCTACACACAGATGAGCCACTGATACTTAATTATAGGAATTTATTAATGACTCTCTCATAGGCCCATAACCACACCAACATGATACCTCTGAGAATCATACATACTGACTCTTACTTTACTAGGACAGTAAGTAAGGGAAGCATAGCAAAGAACCTTGAACACACACACACACACACACACACACACACACACACACACACACACACGGTTTTGGTGAGAGGGAATAACATGGCTAAAATATGAATGTAAACAGTTAAGATTTTGATTTAAGTATCATCAATTAGTCAAATCTTGGCAAATGTTTACTTTTCTTGAAGTTTCTCAGTTTATTTTTTGCATAATTTATGCAATATTATTGTACAGAGATATTTCCCTTTGCTCTATTTTGTCGTTTTTGTGTGTGATAATGCCCCATAGATGGTATACTTAGTCCTCTAGAGAGAATGGGATTTTAAAAATGAATGTTTCCATACTAGAAGCAGAAGTGGTTTATGATGGGGGAGTATTTACACACAACCATTGTCTCTTGTATGTTTCAGTTTGTTATTGCCAGCAGGGCTTAAAGTGAGCAGTGTTGACAGTCTGCCACTCTTCTGATGAGTCCTTTTGCTTTTTGTCTTTTCCCTGGATCACTTGAGCATAGCTTGGCAGTCGGAGATGATGAAGAGCAGCTGGAAGAGGCTTTAGGATCAAGAGCCAGGCTCAATCCATTGCCCATCAGGGGCCATCACTGATGTGTCCTGTGTCGAACTATCAAAGGGGCTTCCAAAGAGAAACCAGGCTGGTCAAATTTTGACAATTTCTTTAAAGTTTATGCCACAACAGCTAAAATCATGTTCCCAACTCACCAATGCAAAACTCTGACCCCAGAGAAGATTATTCTTTTTGCATGTTGCATCATGATTTCCAAAAAACAGGAAAGGTTTAGGTATTACTATGAATCTCACTGAATTCAAGCAACACATGTTGTAAAGCAGAATTGAAACAAAGCTCATTTTAAAGATGAGGAGACTGAGGCTTGGAGAAAATAAGAAACATGATAAAATTCATATGGATGTTTGCAAGGTCAGAAGACATGCTTATACCATAGCCTTGATGTTTTAATCATAATGCAATACGGAATTTTACTCTAGAGTCTGAGACCAGTTAATTCAGTAAACTTAATAAACAAATAAACAAGTGAAAAACAAACAAAAAATCTTTTAGCTGGGTGGTGGTGGCAGTGGTGTATGGTTTTTATCCCAGCACCTTAAAAGTAGTAGCATAAAGATCCCTGGCTTACATTTATTACTCTCACACATCCAGATATCCTTGTCTTTCCTCAGAATAAACATACAGTGTGGACAGAGAAAACATCAATGATCCAAGACATGCATAGACTATTCCAATATGCAAAATGAACATGTATCAGAATTATACGTACTCTCACAACTGACATGAACTTGAATTCTTGTTAGTAAGACAATCAAGGAATATAATTCATGAAGTACAGATGATGTATATGCAACAACTTCAAGTCTTCTAATTTCCATTATGAATGGTTTTCCTTTGGACTCCTCTATTAGTGTACAATCTCACAAGGGCTTTGATCCTTTTGTTTATTAATTTTTATTAGCATATGTGAACTGAACAAAATGAAAATGAAAACATCATTATGATATTGTCATATATATATATATATATGTTTATATGTGTGTATATTTGTGATGTACTTTGATCATTGCACATTTTCTGTTACTTTCCTTTCTTGATCCACCATTTCCTTTCCATTTTCACATTACAAATAGACATTTCTGTAATGTATAATATTTCTCTTTATCAGCCTAGCTTCTTTCACGTAATAAGATCATCTCCAGTTCTACACATTTTTTTACAATAAAATAAGTTTATGGTGGGCACAACTCCATCTATCCATCTGTATCTGTATCATCTATCTATCTATGTATCTATTTATCTAATCTATCTATCTATCTATATATGTATGTATAGATAGAAAAAGAAATTCATGTGCTGTTTCCTTTATCCATTGATCCACTGATGAACATCCAGAGTGATTCTACAATTCATGATAATGTTTGCATTTCTAAACTGTTCACTTAAAAATATAGTTAACTTGATTTCTTATTGGTTTGCGAATACAAATAGGAACACCAATATAAACAGATATGACTTGCTTAGGATTTTGTTTAATATTCTCTCCCCATCAGAAAATTTCACTAGGTGGGAAATATCAGAACAAAGGTTTCCCTGGAGATATTTGTGTTTGCTGACTCACTATATCATCATACATGATATTAAGTTATTATTTTTACAAACAGAGACACAGTAGAAGAGGGCTATTTTACTCTTTCATCTTCTGCCATTGTTCTTAAATTTAAATAACTCACATCAAAGAACTCGGGCATGAGACCAGAAAATATCTCAGAATGATATTTTGTGCTAACAGCCGCTGTATCAAATGCATTCTTATTCACATTCCCGTCAAAGGGTGTGGAAGCAGGCTGGTGAGATGAGGCTTAGTGGAGAGGTCCTGGGGAGCAGGGAAGAACCTTGAATGTGAAAATGCTCTCTACTTCATGCAACTACGAAAACTGCTTTTTCCCTTTTGTTTTTAGATTCTTTTCTCCCAGACAGGCCTATGGTTTGGGAACACCAAGTGCATTCTTTGAAATTTTTGGAGTGAACATGGTGTGGACCAGATTTGTGAACTTCATTTTTTAAAGTTAAAGTAATCAAAATGAAATTTTCAGATAAAGTAATTCATGTAGGATTTTTCTTGATAAAAAGCATACAGGTTTTAATTTGCTTATGTAGGTTTTCTATCTTTAAGGAAAAAAAATACTTGAATTCTCCATTAAAGTTGAATCTATCATTGCTAAGAAAATACAGAAGAAGAAAAACAATGAGTTTATTATATGGTTAGTAGATGGCTTGCCTTACATGCATTAGAATCAAGGCTAGATACCCAGGACTGTATAAATCATATGTGGTAGCAAGTGCATGTACTCAACTATTGCAAACATGGAAGACAAATGATAGGGAGTTGAAGGCTATCCTGGGCTACATAACAAGTAGGAGACCATCCTGGGGTATATGAGATCCTACAAGAAATAAAACAAAAAAGCATCTACATTTATAATTACAGAGTCAAACCTTAGATTCCCTTTGTCTGTGTTCTGTGTCTACTATGTTGTGAAAATCATTGACTCCATCTATAGAATGAATGAAAATGACATCAGAATTGTTACATAGATTAAATAGGAAAAAGAATGTAGAACTGTTTGTGAATGGACCCTGAAACTATAAAGTAAAATACCATGCTTGCTGTCTTCTTGTGGCACATGGGGCATTGATTTTAACTGCTACCCTCATGATAAAAAGCGTTTAAAACACCAAGACATACTGGTGAGCAGATTCCCATTGCCAGAGATTGCAGGGCCTAAGGCCTGTGCACCATGGGTGACCCTGAGGAGTCAATCTTTCTTCAGGGTTAATTGTAACAGCTGATGCTATTTCTTTCCTCAGGTTCAGGCCATTTTTGAGATGGCTCTGTCAGCTATAGGGACAATGTGCAGAGTCACTGTTTTATGGCAACTGTGACCTTCTGATAGAGTCAAATATAGTATTTTACTACTAAATATTTGCACAGGATATGAGAAATAATGACATGAAATAATATTTCCCATTCAAGATAAATTCAATTACTTACATTTACATTTAAAATGCTCTTGGTTGCTAGCTTCTGAAATATGAAATCTCAATGTTCTATTTAAGAATAATAATTACCATCATTTGAAGGTATGCAACTGCAGCTTACCATAGGTATCTCTTTGTCTTAAAGGGATACAATTCCAGGGGTTAATATTTTTCCTCCTGTACTTTCCAGATCTTTTCTTAGAAACCAGTGATTTTCAAAATGAATGATGTCATATTGCCAGAGTGCTCTGTGACAGCAGCAAGAAAAGAAAGAAACAAAACACAGATGGAATTAATGGATTTGGGTGTTAATCAATGTAATAATTTGAAAGAAAGGGATGGAGATTGTCAAGAATACATTCTGTCATTTAAATTAAAATTAGCTGATGTAATGGTTTTGTTTCTATTTCTATTCTGTTTTTTAAAATCTAAACAGTTCACTTCTGGTTTTCTTCCATTTCCCTTTATCTGAGTCACAATGTGTGCATGCTTTTGTTTCAGTAAGTTTTTTTGTCCCCATCATACATGTTTGTGTGCATGTATACATGCTTAACATGTATGTATTATAAAATTTTAACACAATAGTTTATTCATTTTTCCATCCCTTACTTTGGTTTCTGATTGTTGCCAGAGAGATGGATGGACAAATGCTTGTCACATTGTTTAAACAGCTAGAATGGCAATTTTTTGGATAGTTATGGCTCTAATATCTAAATGTTTGCAGTATTAATCATATGTTGTGTAACAAGAGACAGTTGGAAAACTATGGGAATACTAGAGGGCATATAGATGTGGATTCTCAATGAGAATAAAAATAGCAATTGGCTATTCATCCACCCTGGGATCGGCACCTGACTGTCTTCCTAGAGTATCAACAAGAATACCTCATTACAGGTGCCTCCACTCTATCTGGTATTTCTGAGAGTACATTTGAATAAAATTAGCCATCACAGCAGGAGTGCTAAACTTTCATATAGAAAACACAATACTATCCCTTATCTGAGTAAATGTGATCATCAGAAAGGGTAATCTCAGACATGAACGATGTCATTGAACTATAACAGATCATTGTAGACAGTGATGCCATTCTCAGAAGTTATTTTAAAGACAGGAAGTAGGGAGGCAGACATTTTATGAATTGTCTTGGGGGAAGCTGGAGGAGGATATGAACAAAATTCTATAAACACATATACATGTGTATGTATTTAATTTATATTCAAATTTTATATATAAACTTTTCAAAGAGTAAAGATTATTTTTTAATACTAACTCATGCAATAATTTTTGCTATCACATGTTCATTAAAGATACAATTTCAAGCCATGTATCCAAGTTCCACAAAATGTACATTGTTCTTTTACTTATCAAAATTCTGGATTCCCCACTTGCAGAGAGGGAGAAGTGATGAACAATGGGGTCAAAACCACAGAAAACCACAGAAACAGCTGACCTGTACAACAGGAGTTCATGGTCCCAGACTGATAACTGGGAAACCAGCATAAGACTAACCCAGACCCCTGAACATTGATCTCAGTTAGGAGGCCTGGGAAGTATATGATTCCTCTGACAATAGGATCAGGATGTATCCCTAGTGTGGGAATGAATTCCAGAGCCCATTCTCCAATGGAGGAATAGTCTTTTAGCCTAGAGACACAGGGGAGGGCCTAGACCCTACTCCATATGATTTGACAGACTTTGATAATCCCTCATTGAAGGCCTCACTCTTCTTGGGGAGTGGATGGGGGATGGGATGGGGGTCTGTGGGGAGTTATAGGAGGATGGGAGGTAGAGGGAACTTGGATGGATATGTAAAATAAGAAAACATATTAAAAATAAAAAAGTGCTCTGAAAAAAATAATTCTGAATTCCATAATGAGCAGTCTTTATTCAAGCACTATTGTGTATCAGGAAAATAACCTGCATCCCATTCACCTTTGTAAGTACAATGTACTGTGACCATATAAGTACTACAGTCACAGAAGCAGTAAGTAAAGCACAGTGAAGACAGTGTAAGAATCATACTACAAAGACACAGAGGCAAGTATGATTGGATATATTCACAGGCTTCTCCTTCATGTTTCAGAATGACAGAAATAAAGCTTATTGCAATTTTCTATTAAACCATTTATCTCAATTTAGGTTTAAATGGACACAATGGTTTCCATAGGACATATTTAGAGTTCCAGTCCTTTGACTTTATAATTTTTCTAGGTATGCTAGGTTTTTTTCTTGAACATTTTCTGAGAATGAAATGGTCTTTTTTAGAGCATGGGGAAACCTTTCAGCAATTACCATGCTTTCTCCTGCTTCGTATTTGCAGTTCTTAGCCATATTATTTATATATCCGTCCATGACTTCAAATTCCAACCACCAGGGAATTTCTCACACAAGATTTAAGGCCCTCTGACCATGGGCTTCTCCTCTGTGCTATGGGAAACAGCAATGCTTCAAAGTATAAGGGTAAGGATTAAAGGAGTTAGCATTTTGGAAGTTATTGAAGCAAAGGAAATCTGTGTGTGGGTACCAGAAAATAACTCAAGTCAGCTGCTGTCTCTGAAAACACCTTACAGGTCTGTTGGAAGAAGAAGGGCTCATGCTTCAGTATGAGGGAAAGTGTCCCAGCATCATGATGAAAGACTATAGCTGTGTGAGGGTAGAACCAGATGGGAACACAACTGTGTTATCTGCGTTTTTACTTTTTCCCTTGGCAGAGGCATCCTCCTAGGGCCAGAACAGTGCAAAGACATGGGAAAGATGCACACAATAAGAATAAGAAATTCAGTCTCTTTTACCTTTCCTCCTTCTATCTCTCCCTCCCTTTCTCCCTCCCCCCCGTGTGTGTGTGTGTGTGTGTGTGTGTGTGTGTGTGTGTGGTATGTGTGTGTGTTCATGTATGTGAGTCAGTTGTGGTGCATCTGTACCATGGCACATGTGTGGATGTTACAGTCCAATCCTCTGTTTGATATTGGGTATCTTCTGTGTTGTTTGCAGCTTTCCTAGGCAAAGCTAAGCATGGAGATATTTTTTTTTCTATTATACCTCATACTTTATTACACACAGGAATACAAGGATTGAAGATGTGCTCTAATGTAGTATTCAGTGGGTTCTGGGGATTTGAACTCAGATCTTCATAGCCAAGTGTTTTACACACTATTCTGCAAACAGTATTGGAAACTCAATTTTAATTTTGTACTTGTAAGTTGTAAGTTTGTAGACATACTCACCAATGTCTGGGTTCTTTCTCTTTACCATGCAAGTGATTAAATATCTTTTCTTTTGTCTAGATTAAATGGGGTGGAGGAGGAGGGGGTGGAGTAGTAGATGATTCTTTTGTTAATTCATAACTCTGATGTCATCAAGTCCTTCTCTGCAACAAAAATATTTCATTCAAGATGACATGAGAAATGTCATACAAGAAGTAATTGCAGTCTTTCTAGAAGAAAGAATGCAGAAATTAGAAAGGGAGAAAGAATGCAGAGAATTCTAGAACATTCCATGAGAAATCTGTAAGTTCAAGAGATATTTGAATAAGTAAGTTCCACTGTGAGGTGTGTACCTCTTGGGAGGATATGAGGGTATAGATAGCACCGGAAAACAAGAGTGGCTTTGGAGCCAAGCAGCCTTGACTTCAAACCTCAGTTCAACCCATGTGATGTTAGCTATCTCATCTGCCAAATGGAAAGATATGTATTTGTGTGTTAAGCTGTGGCCACCAGATACTGCTATTTATGTGAAATATCACATTCCCAGATACTTCCTAGGATTCCCCATGTCTCTCCTTTGCTCTCATTCTGGTGTCACAAAAGAGTCATAGATACATTATTGATGACTTATTGAATAGGTGTCTTTTCATGGGACAGGGAAGCAGATTTCAACTGAATACTTGCAAACTTTGTCAGGATTCAGGTGTCCTTAGACAGAACCACAGTGACTATAGAGTTAGGAACATTTTGGCTGTGGAGTGACAATGGTATGAGGTTGTTTAAAGTCTATTGTTTTCCATGGGCCACTCAGTGATGGCCATTTGTCCCCTGGAGTTAACAGCCAAGCCATCAGAGGAAGATAGGATTTTCTGAGGCCAGTCACCAGCAATTCATGTAAATTGCAGTTTGAGTACAATCAATAGATGTGACAAACAGCCAATGCTGGCAACAGGGGACATAATGAAGGTGAGGCTGTGTAAATGTTCACAGATAACAATGGAGGGGAAATTACAGGGCAGTGTTCTATTGAATAAGTGTGGTGCCAAATGAGCCTCTGCTCTCAGGTCAGGCTTTCCAACTGCTCAAGTGTCTGTGTTCTTGTCCTTTGTAATTGTTAGTGGCAGCAGAGCTGGCTGGACCTGTGGAGGGCATGCATTCAGCACACATTTGTTCTGCATCGCAAATCCACTCTGGATGGCACCAGCTGATCCATGGTGTCAGTGACCACCTCCCAGTGGACAAGGCACCACCACAAATACTGATCATCCTCACATTCAGAGTCAAAGGCCTGCCATTAAAGCAATAACGGGTTCTGAGGACTCCCGGGAAAGGACTAAAATGGAAAAATCACTTCAGCTATTATTACAATGTTTTCCATTTCTTAAGTATCCAGGAAACAGTTTCTGATAAATGAAAGGAAATATGCTAATATGGTATTTCTTTTTTAAAAAGTGGAAAATTGGAGAGATGTGTGTTAAAAATGTAACCTTATACCTAGAACCTACACATATTAATATTAATAATTTTAAGATTGAATCTTTTGGTATCTCAGGACTCACAGTTTCAGTAATTCAGTAATGGTGGTGGCATTTCTATTTCTTAAAACTAGATTTTATTTTCTATTTTTAAAAAATTGCTTTTCTATTTTTTTTTTGAGATTAAAATATAATCACATCGCCCCTTTCCTTTCCTACCTCCAAGCCCTCCCATATACCCCTCCTTGTTCTTTTTCAAATTCTTGGCCTCCTTTTTTCATTAATTGTTCTAACATATGTATAGGTATATGCATACATATGTATATGAATATGAATATATTCTTAAAAGCATAATTACAAACTACTCTGTATAGTGTTAACTTGTGTGTATATTTCAGGGCCGACCATTTTGTAATAGATGACCTATTGGTGTGCTCTTCCCGGGGGGAGACTCTTCTCCAGCTCTCAATTTTCCTTAGTGCCCGTAGTTCTTTGTGTGAGTGAGGTTGAACCTCCGGGCTTCCCCTTATTCACATTAGCATGTCTGTTGTTGTAAAACTATACTCTAAACTCTGCAATCTATATTGGAAAATTACTAGGCAGTGCTGTAATTGTTCTTTTCATGAGACTCGAATTTTTATGGGTGAAATGGCTGTTTTCTCCTTACAAATTGTATTAATAATTAAATGTACTGCTTTTATGTTGTTTAAATTTCCAATTTGATTCAAGGAGAAAATAAATTTGTTTTCTCATTACATTATTATAATAATATATTTACTCAAAATTTCAAAACATGAAAACAAACAGGTAAGGGCTCTCTTGGCAGGCTGATCATGCTGTCCCACGTAATTGCAAACCAGATGGCAATTGGAGATCAAGTACAGGTCCCCTGCTTTTTAGATAAGAGAAGCTTGCCTGCCGAGTGGCTCTGTTATGGGCAGTGAGGATTTTTGTGGACTGTATAGGACCCTCACATTTTTCCTTTTTAACTAGATCACATTTAATACATATATTTTAGCAGTTATCTTTGCTTTCCAAATGGCATATACTTATAGTCATGCTATTTCCTCAAACATTGATTTGCTGACTTAATAAAATTCTTCAGTGAAGCCAATATTGTCATGTTCATTAATGAATGTATATTATTTTCTCCAAGTTTTGGGGTCACAAAAGAAATGCATTAAAACAAAGACACACCAGGAAAAACTATTTAATTGTATTATTTACAATGAAGTATATTTTGAAAAACTTAATCCATGGGTAGAGTCAGTATGATATGCATCGTACCTCACTTATGTGAGTGTATCTACATCCTTCTAAGACTCTTCTTCCTACAATTCTTCAGGTATACAAACTCTCCAAGGCCCTGGAATGGTAGGAATGGAGTTTCCTAGCTCAGTGCTAGCTTCCCTAGTCAACCCTAGATTTGTGGATTAGAACGTGGTAGAAATTTTGGTTCATTCTACTTCATTAAGAGGAATAAATCCAGGCAAAGCAAGAAAGCAAATAAAAAGTGGAATTGAGGAAAGGATCACCCAAGTCCACAAATTCTGCCCATATGAAACATGGTATAAAGTAAATTTAGGTTTAACTATGTAAAGTCCATTTGCTTCTCACTCTTCTTCAAATACCTGACCTTCTTCATGACTCAATGGATTTTATATGAATTTAGAGCCAAGACTCAAATGGATTTTATAGGAATTTAGAGACAAAGACAGCCCTCCATGGTCATTAGGATAATGAATATTCAAAGCTTTTGTCGACAGAGAAAGCCCTGTTAAAATGAAAGTGTATGTTGAAAGCAAGCAATTGAACTTAGTGTTGGAGCAGCTGCTGGTTTGGAAGCAGACTCTAGCCTCCTTGCTGCCCTAGCCTCTGGGGCATAGCTACTTCTCTGTTCCTTAGAGGCACATTTACAAGCCACTGGTTTGCCTCATCATCCAGGTAGGAAAACAGGTTTTTAAGGTCAGGTGAATTAATGTATGAATTTTTCTGTGAATTCATGGAACTATTTTTAAGGATCAAATGCTGTATCTATTTTCTACCATTATTCTACTGAAACTTCTTTTACAAAACTTCACTTCATTTTCTTCCTAGTTGGGAGATTTACTGCCGATTAGGATGCAGCAGCAGACATATCACTGGCTGTGTCCGTCTTATTCCCTTCCCACACACAAAACAGAAAAATGATATGTAGTCATTATTTGTGTGTGTGTATGTGTGTGTGTGAGAGAGAGAGAGAGAGAGAGAGAGAGAATTGAGAATTTCATACATTCTTATGTATTTTAATCAAATATTCCATTTCCTTCCCTCCAAATCCTCTCTATCCCTGATACACTATTACCTTTTAATTTCAAGTACTCAAAAACAACAAACATCCATACAAACAAACACTAAGTATATTTGATGCTACCAGTATGTGCTCAATTGCAAGGCCATCTACTGTATTCTGGGTACCCTCTTAGGAGCCATACCCCTAAAAAAATCACTGAATTTTCCTCCTCTTAGCAGCCATGAATTGTTATAGCTCCTCAGCTAAGGTGAGACTCCCTGAGTATCTCCCTCCCCTTAGATTTTGCCTGGCATGATCTTGTCTTGTGCTACAGTCATAGACACTGTGAGTTCATGTGTAAATGGGTCAGGGAAAAAAGTTTTAATGTAGTCATCCATTGTTTCTTTATTATTTTAATTTTTTTCAAACATCTATACTGTAAACCTAGCCACTACTTATGGATGATAAGGTCATGGGCACTAGAGGAGAACCCATTATTGCCATTTTCCTAAATCAGTGTAATTTCTCACTCTATTCTAAAAACTTATCCTTTTCACCCTTCATCAAAGAGTCTTTCCTGTGGAATAATCACTTTAAACATTGTGAATATGTATTACCCTCATTGGTTAATAAAAAGCTGACAGACCAGGAGCCAGGCAGGAATCATAGACAGAAACAGAGAACTCTGGGAAGAAGAGGGCAGAGTTGGGCAAATTGTCAGCCAGACACAGAGGGAACAGATGAACATGCTATGCTAATAAAGGTACTGCCATGTGGCAGAGTGTAAATAAGGAATATGTGTTAACTTAAAATGCCAGTGCTAATTAATAATAAGCCTGAGCTATTGGCTGAGCATCTCTAATTAATATTAAGCCTCACAGTGGCTGTAGGATAGGAAAAGTCAGCCTTCAAGCTTTTCTGTAGCAGCTGGAAATGGTCACACAAATCTACAATTGGTCAAAATGCAGAGAACAACAATGGGATGCTCCCATCCAATTATTATATCAATAATATAGCCTCTATACCAAAAGATTATCACAGGAGAAATGGTGGAAAGACTTTAAGAGTCAGAGGATTAGGACTTCTATAAATGACAGTGAAAATACATCCATCAAATTTCAAAGATAACTTCTCAACAAAACTTGCATAATGGCAACACAAGTTGATATGCCATTGTGTGTGGGCTATCTTACAGGGTTCCAGCTTAGATAACTATAGGCAGTTGATGCTTGCTGAGAAATGGAGAACCATTTCCTCCAGGAATGATTCACCTGATAAGTTATCCAATCTCAAGGGGTCAGCTTACATATAACACATATGCATAAACATACAAACAACATAGATGGACTAAGAAGGATGTATATTGCAATAATTAGAGGTCGGGGATTTGGGAGGTAATTGAGGTGACATGGGAGGACCAGAAGAAGAAAGACAATGACTGGAAATGATGTGAATATAGTATTCATGTAGGACCTCCCATTTTAAAATTAATTTTTTTATAGGTAAGCAAAACAAAAGGCCTCTAGATAAACCACAGCCAGCCTCCCCATTGGTACAACTACTATAGAAGTCAGTTTGGTAGTTTCCTAAAAAAAACAACACATTCTCTTTGCATTTAATTTAGGAGTTATGCTGCTTGGCCCTTTTACAATGAATTGAAGCTCACATCCATACAAAATGTACTTGCAGGTATTTAGAAGACCTTTATTCATTAAAGACTTGGAGACCACCAATATATCCTTCAGTGTGCTAACAGACTAATGATTGAATTCCATAAACATAATGTTCTATAGTGTTTTAAGAAAGAAATGAGCTGCCATGCTACAACAGTCATGGAGATAGCTTTTATTCACATTGCTAAGTGAAAGAAGAACAGCTGAAGAGGTGTGATTGTAACTAAGGTATAACTTGGACTACTGTATGACTTTAAATAAAAATATGATGAAGGATGAAGTGGAAGTATCATTGGTACCTTGGTATTAGGGAGTAGTGATTGCATTACTAGACAGAGAACAGAGGGATTTTTAGGCAGTAAAACCACTCTATAATAGTAAATATGTGTCATCACATGCTGATTCAAAAATCATGGGGTACACATCACCAGAAGCAAAAGGTAAATTAAAATGTGGACTCTGGGTGGTAGTGATGTCTTGATGATGCCAATTCACAAATGTTAACAAAAGTGCCTCACAAAGGGCAGATTACTAAGAAATTACAGGAATGTTTTATTGTATGGACAATCGCTCCTTCTGTTTAATTTTTCTACCCACTAACAATATGACCTAAAATTGCAATTACATTGTTTAATATCATATTATAGGTTAATTATAATATATTAACCACAATGTTTCAGATAAGAGTTTACATATATTATACTAAAATAGTATTTTTACATATTTACATAATTACATATTATATGATAAAATATAACATAAAATAAACAATATTAATTATGGTATTTTAGGTCAAATTACAGATTTACTGTAACAATTTAGAGCAGATTAACTTTTCTGTATTCTAAAATTTGATCCTAATTATTAATCACAGAAGAAAAAAAATATGTTTGAAACATCTTTGTTTTAGATATATTAGAAGAGAGATAACTGTAGCATTTATAGAGATAGATTGAGGGTCATAATCTATAGGATTTATAGAGATAGGAATTGAGAACAACAACCTAAAGCATCTACCGAGGTGAGTAATGGGGACAATATGTAGCATGTACAAAGAGCAGTTT
The DNA here is from genome assembly GCF_943737965.1 of Phodopus roborovskii. NCBI lineage: Eukaryota > Metazoa > Chordata > Mammalia > Rodentia > Cricetidae > Phodopus > Phodopus roborovskii. Next base: position 7,510,507 of record NW_026126485.1, read on the forward strand.
AGGACAACTTTCTGCAGTATCCTACGGAGAAAGCAACTAAAGATCATTATTCTACAGGATCTACAGAGACAGATTGAGGACCATTATTCTGCAGCATCTATAGAGAGGACCACAATTAGCCACATGTGGGAAAATTCTACAGGTATAATAAATTCCTGAAAGAAAGATTCATTCTAATACATGTTTATGCTGTATGAAAATGGGTGTGATTTTTTTTATAAATTCTCTTTTCAATGATTGCTCTTCTACTTTAGTTGAGGACTATTATCTGTAATATTGTCAAGCTTTCTTGAAAGTGACAGTGTTGGTAAATGATACACATCTTAAAAAACATCACGCAATACAAATTATTTTGACTGCTGATACATTTCCTCAACTATCCATGAATAGCATTTTTCATAGATGCCCAACCCTGTATAGTTAATATGGTTGATTGGCTTGTCACAGCTCAAGATCATAAGATCTCAAACTACAAGATACTTTAGTTAGCTAAAATAAATTTTTACTACTTAGATACCCAAATTCAGACAAAAATGATAAGGGAACAAACACTTGTCAGACCTATTTAATTACAAAAATCTTTTTGGGGAACTCCTAAGCCACTACAGAGTTAATTTCATCTTTTCATCAGTATTTCATTCTTTATGAATTCAGGAAGGGCTTTAAATAAAGATGCAGTCAAAGAGCTCACCACTAATTAATCTAGAGTTGGAATCATAAACATTTAACACCTTTAAATGTTCTATAGGTACCTGTGAATTTTCAAAAATATTGATAATCAATGTTTCACACCATCTACAGAAGAAGACTGAGGGCCACTATCTGGAACATCAGGAGAGCCAGATGCCAAGGACCACTATATTTATTCTACATTAAAAAGATTGAGGAGGAGGAATAATATCTGTAAGAAAGACATTGAAGAATGATGCAACTTGTAGCATTTATATAAAGAGGTTGAATACCACTATCTGCATCATCAACAGAGAGAGGCTGAAGATCAACTTTTCAAAGTATCTACAGAGGAAGACTGGAGTCCACTTTTTGAATTATTCACAGTGGGAGGCTGAGGATTACTTTTCTGAAGCATTCACACAGGGAACTTGAAGACTACTTGCCTGAAGCATCTATAGAGAGAGACTAATGACCATTATCTGGAGCACCAACAGAAGGAGGCTCATCACTGTTCTGAAGCATCTAAACAGAGAGGTTGAGGACTGCTATATGTAACATCTACAGAGAGGAAGGATGAGGACCACCTTTGAAGCAACTAGAGAGAGAAGTTGGGAACCACTATTCTATAGAATTTATAGTGGAAATTTGAGGATCACTATGCTGCAGCATATACAGGGGAAACCTGAAAAACATTATTGTGCAGCATCTAAAGGGAGACTGAGATCACTGTTCTACAGTATCTAGAGGAGTAAGTTGGGGACCACTATCCTGAAACATTTGTACAGAGTTTCTGATCATATTGTGTACCATTTACACAGAGGTGTGGGCATCCCTGTTCTATACCATATACAAAGAGAGGCCAAGAACCATTTTTATACAGCACCCACAGGGAAATCTGAGGATCACTATTCTGCATAATTTACCTAGGGAAGGATGAACATTGTCCTATAAAATCGTCTTAGAGCAGCTTAGTTCTGCACATGGACATGAAGGCATACATTTACCAAATAGAAAAAAAAGAAGTGTATTATTTATTTAGCAACACAATTCTGGAAAATTAGCTGAAAATCTAGCATCATTTTCATTTGAAATTGCTGAAATACACAAAGAATGCTATTCTCTAACCAACTTATTTTTACTTTTATTTTTTAAAATCTTTTAAATGATACCTGATATCTGTGCATATTTATGGACTTAATGTAATTGAATATGTATACATAAATATATCTATAATTGAACCATGTAGATTATAATTTCCCAAGCATTTATTATTTCTTTGTGTAGAGACTGTAAAACTCATTTTGGTTATTTTCAGATATAAAATAAAATATAGTAGACTGTAGTCCTTAAAAATTCATTTATTTTATCGGCGCTTGCCTATACATATGAACTACACTATGTACTTTCCATGGCCATGAAAAGCAAAAGAGGGCATAGATTTGCCTGTAACTGGAGTTAGCTGTGGTTGTGTTCCACCATGTAGGTTATGGGAATCTGACACAGACCATCTGGAGGAATAATAAATGCTTGCTTTTAGTTGCCAAGCCATCAGCCCTAACTATGGTTATTGCACTGGGCTATAGAACACTGAAACTATGTTTTTCTAACTAATTTTATTTGTTTTACTCATCTAACCTTTACTTATCTGCCTTTTTCTACTCTCTTTGCTTATACTGACTGATATTTTTCATATTTTATTTTGTTTTTATAGGAGTTAGAATATATGATGTTGGTTTTTTGATGTCTGACTTATTTAACCTACAATCCTCCAGTTCCATCTTGTCATTTATATCCATATTTGGTTGTGGAATATTACTTTAACTATGTGAAGATGTGTTACATTTGTTAAAGTTGCAGAATGTTACTTTAACTATGTAAGGGTGTGTTACATTTGCTTATGTTGCATTTGTTTAATGATATACAAATGTATTACTGATTCACTTTGCCTGCCTAAGGCACCTGATTGGTCTAATAAAAAGCTAAACCTCCAGTAACTAGGCAGCAGAGGGATAGGCAGGACTGATGGGCAGAAAGAATAAGTAGCAGGAGGAATCTAGGCTCAAGAGAGAAGAGGAGAAAGAACAAAGGAGAAAGAGAGAGAGAGAGAGAGAGTCACATGGAGTCAGCCAGTCAGTCACCATACAGACAGATATGGAGTAGGATATACAGATTGGAAAAAAGGTAAAAAGCTCTGAGACAAAAAATAGATGAAGAAACAGGTTAAATTATATTATAAGAGCTAGTGGGACAAGCACAAGATAAGGCAAAGCATGCATAATGAATATTAAGGCTCCATGGCATGTTGTTTGGTGGCTCAAAAGAAAGTCTGCTACAATATTTTATTTGTTTTAAGGCTGAATAACATCCCAAAATGTATCACTATAAACACACACACACACACACACACACACACACACTGCACACACAAATATTCCATATTTTTCAATGTTTCATCTGGTTGACTATTTATAACTTTTGTTAAAAGTCTCACAATAAAGGCATGTAGATCTTTTAGTAATTTTTATATAGTTACTTCTTTTTTTCCTTTGACTATATACAGATTTATAATTTTTGTTTATTTTGAGGAATATCTACATTGTTTTTCATGAATATTTTTCTATATTGATATACATCATGCATAAGAATACCCTTCCCATGTGTCCTCACTGTCATTTTATTTATTTCTTTTAATAGCAGCCATTGTAATTAGTGTAGAAGCCTATCTCACTGTGGGTCTTGTTTGAATTTTCCTGATGATTAAAGTATTGAACATTTTCTCACACACATAGGTACACACACACACACACACACCATGTAATACACACACACACACACATATATATATGTATGTATGTATGTATATCTATATAATGCCTTGACAAAAAAATCTATTCAGATAATTTGCCCATTTTTAATTATTAGATTGCTTAAGTTTTACTGGTGAGTCTCTAACTTCTTTATAGAGTCTTGATATTAATCTTTTGTTGAATACATAGGTCTGGTCTCAATATTTGTTAATCTTCTAAGGAAATTCTTTTTTATATTACATTTTTAAAAATAAATTTATTTATTTTAAATCCTGCATGCAGTTTCCCCTCTGCTCTCTCTTTCTAGTCCCTCCCTCCCAAGCTCTTCTCTACTACCTACCTCCCCAAAATCCACTCCTCCACCATAGATATCAACAAAATATGGCATATCAAGTTTCAGTAAGACTAAGAACCTCCAGGTTGGGAAAGTTTTCATCTATGATTTTGTTTAATATGTTTTCTGCACTGTTGACACACATGGGAGGCCTGTCCTTTTCTGAAGAGAAAAAGAGTGGGAATGGATGAGGGTAGGGAGGAGGAAAAGTTGGGGGAGGGATAGGAAGCTATAGTATATTAAGTTGCAGTAAAGCTAGGCACCTCCTCTCCTATTATAGCTGAAGGAGGCAACACAGTAGAAGGTAAGGCTCCTAAAAAAAAGGTTATATGGCTTGATTGGGGTGCCAATCCATCCAATGGAAATCTTGCCTGGTTACAGGAAGTGGCTGGCTTAGTTTTCATATCTTCCATTGCTGGGGATCTTAGCTAGCATCACCCTCATAGATTCCTTGGAATTTCCATTGCACTAGGCTTCTAGCTCATCCCAGATATGCCCCTGATACCAGTTGTCTTTCAGAGTACTTTCTTCCTTCATTCTCTCACTTCTGATTCCTCCTGTTTCCATGTCCATCCCCAATCTGATCAACACACCCCTGCATGTCCACCTGAGATGACTGCTCTATTTCTCTTTCATAGTGAGATTCATGTCCCTCTTTGAACCCTTTTTTTGTTACTTATCTTCTTTGGGTCTGTGGATTATAGCATGGTTATCCTTTACTTTATGACTAATATTCACTAATAAGTAAATATACCATGTCTGTCTTTCTGAATCTGGGATACCTCATTTAGGATAATCATTTCTAGTTCCATGATGTTATTGTTTTTAACAGCTGAATAGTATTCCATTGTGCAAATGTATTATTTTTTTTCTTTATGCATTCTTCAGTTAATGGACATCTAGGTTGTTTCCAGTCTGGCTATTACAAATAAAAGTGCTATGAACATAACTGAGCAGGTGTCCCTGGGCTATGGTAGAGCATCCTTTGATTATATGCCCAGGGATCGTATAGCTGGATCTGAAGTAGGTCAATTGCTTTAAAAGTTTTAAACCTTTTTGTATTGGGTCCAACTGAATTCAAAAGTTAGCATAAAATACCCTTTCTTTGCTGGGTAAGAACAAAGTTGATATCCCAAAGTGTAGAACATTTGATGTTTTTCCCATGCTTTTTCTCATTTATTCAAGAGATGCACAATTAACAAGCCTCCATCCTAGAAATCCTAGAAACTAGCATAAGCACTGTGTAAATGGAAAGTGACTTGATAATCATTTACTCTATGTCTAATAACTATATATGAGTAAGTACATACCATGTTTGACTTTTTGTGACTGGGTTACCTTACTCAGAATAGTTTCTGCTAGTTCCCTCCATTGTTTTTTTCCCCCACTGAGTAGTACTCCACTGTGTAAATGTACCACATTTTCTTTATCCATTCTTCCATTGAAGAACATCTAGGTTGCTTCCAGGTTCTGGCTATTACAAATAATGCTGCTATGAACACAGTTGAACAGATGTCCTTGTTGTCTGAATGCACATCCTTTGGGTATATACCTAGAATAGAATTGCTGGGTCTTGAGGTAGACTCCTATTTTCCTGAGGAAACTTCATGCTGATTTCCAAAGTGGCTGTATGAGTTTGCACTCTCACCAGCAGTGGAGGAATGTTCCTCTTTCTCCACATCCTTTCCAGCATAGACTGTCTTTGGTGTTTCTGATTTTAGCCATTCTGACAGGAGTAAGATGGTATCTCAGAGTGTTTTTGATTTGCATTTCTATGATGGTGAAGGATATTGAGCACTTTCTTTCAGCCAGTTATATTCCAAGAAGAATCTAGATAATGGATAGAATCAACAAGCTATCATTGTGGGACCTAAGTGCTTCAGAAGAGAAGCTTTGGCTACCAGCCCTGCATCCCAGACTACGCTTTCAATTGCATCTGAACCTTTCCACAAGGAATATGTGGCAATCACAGTCGGTTTCTCTATAATGTTCTAGGGGACTGGGAAATAAAGGATCTTTAAAAAAATATCAGTGGGGAAAAACAATAAAGCTTCCCACACAGCTTTGTTTTATTTTATAAATTTCTACAACTATGGATAACATGCTGCCTAGAACTTTCCCCAACTACAACTGAGTGTGGCAATTAATTGGATTGTTGTAAATCAGTGGTCCATGACCATTTCAGCAAATGTCTATCTCAAACAATATTTACATTACAATTCATAATGGCACTAAAATTATAATTGTGAAGTACCAACAAAAATAATTTTATGGTTGGAGGCTACTATGGCATGAAGAACTGTATTAAAGAGTCACAGCATTTGAAAGGTTGAGAACCATTGCCCTAAATACTATTCCCTATAACTGAAAATAGAATTTTTTATAACCTCTACTTACATAAGGAGCTGGACAGATTTTTTTTTTTACAGCTTTTTAAACAGCCATATGATTACTCTCCAAATGATATTTTTAATTATTTTATTATGGTTTTACTTTATTCTATCTTTAAAATCTTAGGTTTATTTACTTGGGAGAAGTAGAAAAAATGAAAGAGAACTTGCAAATCTATCTATATTCAATATTAATTCAGATTTTCAAACTTCAATTGCATTTTGAGTTTTCTTTGTGTTTTATGTGTATTTATTTTAGGTATGTAAAGACAAAAGTTTTGATTTTGATTTTCATTATATTTTCTTTTCAAAGTGTAATGTAAATATTCTTTGGGGAAAATGACTAAGTATAATATTCAGGTGTTAGAGTGTGTCGCATTTATGGGTTAAGAACTAAATGCATCAGTCATTTTTTCTACAATGATAAGTGATTAAATAAAAAATAATATGGACTTTATGCCTTTGTTAAGTTTCCCATATTCATGTTTAATTATTTACCCCAAAGGTTTTATTATTATTATTATTATTATTATTATTATTATTATTCTGGCATCATCTGTTTTCTGATATGAATCATCATGTAAATTGCCAAGACATGTATGCTTTCATATAAGATAAAGTTCGTGGTGTGTGTGTGTGTGTGTGTGTGTGTGTGTGTGTGTGTTTGCTCATGCATGTGTGTGTGTGTGTATGTGGAGCCCAGAGGTTGACATCTGTTATCTATCTCAAGTTCTCTTTCCTTCGTTTTTTGAAAAAGAGCCTCTCATAGAGCCTGGTGCTCTCTGGATGGCCAGCAAGTCTCCTGGATCTGTTTTTGCCTCTCCAGCATTCACTGTGATTATAGGCATATACCACCCCAAACCAGTTTCTATGTGGGTGCTGGATACCTGAATTCAGGTCCTTCTGCTTGCACAGCAAACCCTTTACTAATTGAGTCATCTCTCCAAAGGGAACACTTTTTTGTATTTTCATATCCACACTTGTTAGTAATGGCTGTGAGAGGTCATGATTCCAACTCTTCTTTAATGTTGGAAGAGAAGTTGCTGTTTAAAATGATTCTGTCTTGCCTGTGTCACAAAAGCATGCCCTGCATTGATGCTATTTAACATTTTATCAACTGAGCAAGGGAAGAGATGTTACCTCTTTGAGCATCGGGCAAAGGCCACTCGGCTAATGCTGACCCCCTGCCAACTATAACACATGGAACGTGGAACATCCACAATTACCGCTCTGGTGTATTTTACAAGACACAAGGGGTCATAACGATCAGATTGTTATGCTGTGGAAGAGCAATAATTCAAGTCCCCGTTTGCTTGTGCTGAGCTTGAGAAAGCTGCTAAGGTCAATGTGGTTATGTTGTCTGAGGAGACTTAATGTGAATGGCTTCAGTTAGCCCACTGAGCAGAACCTCAGATTTTCTGTTATTGCCTTATTTTTGAAAGAGGGTAATGAATCTATCTTCTGTCTGTGAAATGGAGATTTTAAGAAAGTATCAGTATGCTATATGTAAGCAAATTTCTCCTGACCTCTGCTTTTCCCTCCCCTTCTTTCTTGACTGCTAGGCTCCTGTGAATTCAGCATGGCTCCATTCTTCCCAGGGGTGTCACTCTACATGGGAGAGGTTTATGCTCAGGTGACAGTTTTGAAGAGAATGTTAGAGCAAAACCAGAAAGCCAACAGCTCAATCAGCATGACAGTGAAAGGAGAATAGTAGAGTAAAAAGCTTGCATTTTAATACATCTGACATGATAGCCATAACTATGCCTTAGGATACCACTAACATTCAAAATACGAACAGTTGTGTTTCTGTGTGCAGTTTATACATGTATGATATTTGAGCATATATGTTTGCTCAAAGGCCACTGGTGGGCATCAGGGTACTATTCTATCAACCTTTCCTTTATTTTCTTGTGACACATGTTCATTGAACCTAGAACAAGGGTAGCAGTCAGAAAGCCCTCTGCAATGATCCTCATATTTCTTCTCACCTGCAGTGTGAGGGTTTAAGTTTGTATGACCATGTCCAGTTCCAGGCTATTCTCATGACTACTGTATTCATATCCCCATCCTTATGCAGTAAGGTTTCATCAACTCAGTCATGTTTACATCCCCTTAAATATTTTTATTTAATTTTTTGCTTTTAATTATTCTCTCTCTCTGTGCACATGTCCACTGTGTGTGTGTGTGTGTGTATGTAATATGTATTGTGCAGGCATGATGTGCCAGTGTTCACACATACAAGGTCCCACATGTGGAGGTAAGATGAGAATTTGCAGGAACCATATAGGTAATAGGGATCCAATTCATACGGTCAGGCTTGTCAACACATTTACCTACTGAAATATCTGATAAGCCTTTACCCATTTCTAAACCACTGCTTACAACTAACAATAACTCGCCACATTAAGGCATACATTGCTTTTCTGCTATCCTTAAAATAATGTTTTAGAATTTTTTGGTCTTGACATCACAGATTTGTTTTCCTACCATAGCTCAACTTGTGCTTTTTATCAGCAGACAGAAAACAGGCAAGCACTTGGAACTCTGAGTTCATGATCTATATGTGGCCAAAACAATGGTTTGTTTTGATTTTGACGTTTGAGAAAGGATGCTGCCAAAGTTTAAAATTTTAATTTAATTCTGTTTCAATAATATGGGTGTTTTATTATGCCTGGTGCTTGCAAAAGACAGAAAAGGGAAGTGGACCCCCTGGAACTAGAGTTACATATGGTTGTGATCAACCATGCATACCCTGGGAACTTAATGGGTCCCTGAAAGAACAGCCAGTGATCTCAACTGCTAAACCATCTCTCTCTAGACACCAGTGCTGTCAATTTTTAAATAACCATACTTTCCAGGTTAATATATTCTAACAAAGTCCAGTACCTGATTTTCCCTGCTCCTTAATGAAGGTACATGCTAGTAATGGATATCAATACACTAACCCTAATACACACCAGTTACCCAACCAAACATCTGATAGAAGAGTAGTAGAGAATGGACTCTTTCCTGTGTAGCCACAGGGGGTCACTGGAGAGCAAAGCTGTCGTCAACTAAAGCATCCTTCTAACTTAAATCAGCAAAATTCTTGCTTTGCCTTAGGATGCTCTCATTAGGAGCAAGATTAAAGAAAAACTGAAGCAAGAAAATTAAAGGAGGAATTCATTTCTAAGTATCTAAAAAGGGTAACAACAGTTAGATACAAATTCTTCTGTGGAGACAAGTTTCCTCTGGAGAGTTCTTGTAAAAGAATAGCGTCAGTAGCTTGAAGTTACAGAAAAGAAATGAAATGAAAGGTACCAACAAATTTGCTTTAAAAATGAAAAAGGACATGGCTGTATTACGTGCTGCAGAAAGCATTTTTAAAAAGAAGGATAAAAGAGCACAACAATGAATTTAAAAAATGTTATAGTGTATGAAGAGGAGTTTGGAAAATTTTCTTATGATGTCTTGCCTGGTGAGAGGAAACTGGAAACTAAAATTCTGGATGTAAAATCGTAAACATTATGGACAAACTGATTTCCTTGTTTGACTTTTTGGGTTTAATCTATTGCAACAGAGCAGAGTTTCACAAATTGATACGTTTATCTACCATTGAGTAACTGTATCCTGATTTTATTGTAAAATATATGTATGTACTTTCATAAAATGAACTAAAAGCATTTACTCATTTTTTAATTTCATGACAAAAGGTTTTTATTAGTTTTGTAAAGTTATTGTACAAATAATGGGATTAATTGTAGGGTTTTAAAATATATAGGTTAATATACTTTGCTCTTATTCACTCTTCTTCAGATTTTCTCCTCTTTCTGTACTTCCAAATAGCTTCTGCCTCTGCCATTATGTAATATATATGTAAAGATTTTGATTAGAGAAAGATAAAGCAAACATTCTAGACTAGAAATGTGGAGTTTATTTTTGAGAATCTTTCAGTTGATAAGTTATGTTTCATAAATATGAATTAGTGAGGAAAAAAGGGTTATCAAGTTAAGGAAGGGTATTTGCCATAGAGAATACAGAAGCAGGGTATCCTGTGGGAAACATGTTCACCATGGCTGTCCAATACAGACTAGCATGGAGACAGATTAAACAATACATGGAAATTTAGCCAATGACTACCTCATCAAATCATTCTGGAAAGTTATAGTGATTTTGATATACATAAGAACTTATGAAGAATTAAAATTGGGAGTCTATAAGACTAGGCAGTCTGACAGGTCTTCATTCATTGCATTAAACCAGAAAATATTTACTGAGTATGTAATTGCCTTGAACTAGAGATGGGTTTGCTTGATGCCTCACATCTACACCTGCAGATAGGAAGGAAAATTCAGGCCCAATGACAGAGGACCAGAGTGTTTTTACTGCGTTTCAGTGGTATTTAGGTATTAATTCTTGTTTCCATAGAGTACTTTGCATGATAGAAATGGTGGGAGAATAAATTATGAGGATTTTTTCTGAAAGGAATTTAGTAGAAGCATAGACATTTGAATTTCATTTTGTTCAGAATAGTGAAGACATTTCAGTATTATGAGAAAAACAAAGATGATGCTGTATTAGGCACTTCTATGGGATTTTTTTTTTATGTTAAGCCTTAATATATCCCCTCCTCTCTCTTCTCTTTTCCTCTCTTTATTACTTTATCTCTTTCTCCTTCCTTCCTCTGGCCCTTGCTCTAGTTCTCTTCTGAGATTTGATCTCATGTAAATGAGGCCAGTCTTAAGCTCATTCCAAGGTTGACCTGAACTCCAAATTCTCCTATTTTCACCTCAAAAGTGCAAAGATTACAGGCATATAATTCAGGAGGTAAGTCTGTTCACACATGAGTTTAAGCCAGTAGAAAGTCTTTATTATATAGCTGGCAATTACACTGATGTTCAGGGTCCCAGTGTAGGCCCTAGCCTTTTTGAGGATAAGCTTTTAAACACACAAAAAACATGTCCTAGGTTGATATACTTTAGTTAACAAGAACAGTTAGCCACAAGAGGAATTACAAAAGCTAAAATGACAGCTTGTACATTTAGAGGCTTTCCCATAACTATCAGCTTAGATGGATTAGGTCCCTGTTTTAGTTTTGGCAGGTGGTGTTGACTACATGCTGAGTTTTACAGCCTGAATGGTATTTCCTTCATGGAGTCAGTTGTTCTAAGGTCTCAAGGGCCTACTGTCTGAGGCCCTTTTACAATCCACCACAAAGGACTTAAATAAAAAGGAAAATCGAGAAACAGTTGTAATTGACTTCTCCCCCCCCCCAAATCTATACTGTCTTAGGGTTTCTATTGCTGCAATGAAACACCATGACAAAGAAACAAGTTTGGGAGGAAAGGGTTTATTATGCTTACACCTCAGCATTGCTGTTCATCACCGAAGGAAATCAGGACAGAAATTCAAACAGGGCAAGATATCAGAAGCAAGAGCTGATACAGAGGCATAGAGAGGAGCCATTTACTTGCTTGCTTCCCATGGCTTGCTCCGCCAACCATTTTATAGAATCCAAGACTGCCCAGGGATGGCACCACCATCCTGGGCTGGCCCCTTCCCCGTTGATCACTAAATGATAAAATGCATGGAAGCATTGTCCTCACTGAAGCTCCTTCCTCTCTGATGATTCTAGCTTTTGTCAAATTGGCCCACAAAACCAGCCAGTACCAATAACCCGTGTACATTTTCTAAGTTAGTGCTATGAGAAAATAATATCACAAGCCTTCTTTCTAATTGCTTTAGCTGTCTGGTTTGTACTTGTCCCACAAGGTCTCTATCATTATTTTATCAATCATGGTTTTCTTAGAGAAACAGATATGATAGAATGATTCTATGGGGTTTATTAAAGTGGCTTGCAGGTTATGGTTAGACTATTCCCAAAATGGCTGTCTCCTCATGGAGGACCACATTCAAAAGTTGTCCAGGCCATAAGCTAGAAGCCTCAGCTGTCTTCAGAATCCCAAAGAAGCAGGCATTAATACCAGTGAAGGAATGAACTGTCCAGGGAGAGTATGGTCAAGCAGGCAAAATGTAGGAGCTTCCCTATTCCATGGTCTTTACAAAGGCTGTCACCAGAAATTGTGGCCTGGATTTAAGGTGGATCTTTTTACCTTAAAAGATTCCAATTCATGGTTGGTCTTTACACTTCAGACAAAAGAAAATATCTCATACAGATGTACCTAGCTTATTGAAATTTAGATAATTCTAGGTGCTGTCAAGTTAACAAGGATATCCATTACAGCTACCCTTATCAGATGTAAGGTAAGAACAAGCCTAAAAGGGGCTTTGCCATGTTCAAGAAAGTAAGAAAAGAATGATGACTAAACCAAGAGACAATGCCCACTGCTTTTGGCCAAATTTGCCATAAACTACTTCCTGTCACTGCCATTCCACCAAAGACAATATCAAGGCAAAATCCAAAATCAAAAGAATATGAAGAAAAAGTTATGGGATATATTCAAATATAACAACACTGCTGAGATATTTTATTATCAAAATAATGCCTCTCTGTCTCACTGGTGTACAGAAATTTCATTGCTGTAATTATGACAAATCACATAAAAAGTACAAATATTTTATGCTAAAATGTTTTTGGATTTTACTAAATTCTAAATTGATGGGTTGTTCTGTTATAGCCATATGTTTTAATTACTGCTAATTTGAATTAATGGGATTTGCATAATGATGTAAAAATTCTACAAGTTAATTGTTTAGGAACTATAGTGAGATTGCTTATCAATAAGCTTACTTATAGTCCACATTGTTAGCTATAGAATTTTTAATAGAGCATCAAGCAAAAGTCAGTCATTAGACAACGTACAAGTTCCACGTGCACAGTGTACATACTCATGCCTGTCAGAGAGTTACCAAGTTCTATCTCACATTCATGTTTTAAATTTCAATTTTTAATCTTTTTTTAAATTTAAAATAGAAACAATCTTGTTTTACATATTAAACCCAGTTCCCTCTCCCTCTCCTCCTCCCCTGTCACCCACCAATTGCCCATTCCATCCCCTTTCTGCTCCCCAGAGAGGGTAATGTAAAAAATCATAAAATCTATTTTCTAAAATAATTTTTTTCTTTTTTTAGATTGGAGTAAGTTGAAGAAAACTGCATAAAACTGAAATAACTCCAAATTGATTATTTCCAAATCCACCTATTAATTTCACATTGCCTTGATATGGTCTTTGGTCAAACGGCAGTGACAGGAAGCATTGCATGACAAACTTGACCAAAAGCATAGAGTCTTCTTGGTTTAGTCATCATTCTTCTCTGGCTTTCTTGAGCACAGCAAGCCCCTTTGGGATTTGTTTTTACCTTACAACTGAGAAAGGTAATTGTAATAGATATCCTTGCTAACTTGATGGAAATATAATTTTAATTTCTCATTCCTTTATGGAAATCAAAATAAAATTACTAAACTGCTAATATTCTTAATATATGCAAAAAATAATAAAAATATATTAGTCTCCTTATCCTTTTTAAATCCAGGTATATCTCTATCCAGTAAGATTAAAGATATACATATACATATACATACATACATACATACATACATACATATATGTGTGTGTAATTTTAGTATTTATTTATTATTATCATATATTTCATATATATGAAATGACTCTCTCCCAAGAGAGGGCATTTTCTATGACTAAGTGAGCATTTTATAGGGCCACTCTAAATGATTCTCCGGTATGCATTTGGGTTTCAACTATGACAGTACTATAAGCTTCACTAGACATGCAGAAAGGAGCTCATGTAATTAGCCTTCCCCTTGTGCTTTGCATTTATTTGCTAAAGATTTTAGCATAAGGAACAGTGTAGAGAACAGAGGAGGTCCTGAGTGAATTAAATTCTGAATGAATATGAATGTACATTGTAAACATGGGCACAACCATGGCAAGAACTTTTGTCTACTGGAAACTGGCAAAGCTTTTAGCTGTACCGACTGGGTTCAGAGTTGAACAGGCATTCTTCCCGCGGGCAACCCAAGTACTTACGGATCAGAGTGCAAACCTGGCAGCTGCAGCTCCTTCCTCTGCTATGTTTATGGACTGAGACTGCTCCCTTACATACACCCCTTTTGGAGGTCTAGGTAAGCCCTTGCTCTGTGCTGTACATAAACAATACCCCTGGTCCCAGGCTGTAGCAGTAGTAAGTAGCTGGCTCAGCTTCATCAGAAGGCACTCAGCCAAGATTAGCAGCTTTTCTATAGTGATGTTTCTGCCCTTTCTTTAGTGTCTGTGCCTTTCTCATCTCCTCTCTGCACCTAGTCACAGCTGGCCTCAGGACCCAAACCTTGTGGAGCACTACAGCACAGTCTCTAGGGGGGAAATTAGACATCCAAACATGTTTAAACATATTTCTATTCATATGGTGACTACTTGGGAGACCCATAATTTAACAATTTTGATATTTAAAAGCTAAGAAAGGCTTAAATGGATGAATGTAGCATGAAACATTGTATTTCTCAGGGGTGGATAATTAGTCCCTGAAGGTGTGGCTCACTGAGGCATAAAATTAATGTTATTGGTGTATTCTGTGGAGGGGTAGTAAGGTCTAGAGAGAAACTAGATCAGAAACAAATTGAAAAGAGTTACTTAACAATGAAATATTTTTATTTTCCAAGACAAATCTTCACATTAAAATGATATGCAAATTTACCACAGTTTCTATATAATATCTTAGAAAATAAAAGCCAGAAAATAACCTAGTTGGATAAAACTGTGGTTCAAAGGTCAACTAAAGCTGTGTTTTATGGTACAGGCTTGTAAGCCTAGAAAGGCAGGGGTAGAAGAATGAGGAGATAAAGGTTTTCCTCAGTCAAGGAATGAGTTCTGGCTAGCCTGTTCTATATGAATCTCTGCCTGTACATAAAAAACAAACACATTAGATAAATAAATACACAAATGAATGACTCAATGGTGAATTGTTCCATCCCTCTGCATAAGCAGCCATCTCCTCTCATCACCTTCTCCAAGGCTTTGCAGAAATATTGTTTACCAAGCACCAACCTTCTCACCAGGAAGGGTTTGGTACCTGGTAAGCTTGACCTATTCCCCTACTTTTTCAAAACTCTGAGTGGTCAGTAGTACCCTATTCTGAAGATGCTCTGGTATTCTATGCAGTAACTCATTTATCCTTGTGGTAAACTTCTAACAAAGTCAGCCCTCTTTTCTTTTTTTGCAGAATTATGTTTGTGGATTCCCTTGCTTTTTTCAATGTAAAGGGATATTAGGGTTCTAGATGTTTGCAGACATGTGTTCAGGACTAAGAAAGCAGTGAGATATGGGAGTCACTGACACACACATTACATGCTGAGAAAAGGCTCTGTGCTTCTTCAGGTCTCATGCTGTAAGCAGTGATTCTTTCATAACTTAGTGTCATACATTTGTGTTTTGGGAGGTTTTATTGGAGATTTAAATATTTAAAACAACCTCAAGCACAGTGATAAAATCTGTGTTGTTGATGTTTCCAAACATAAGGAGTTGTAATGTTCTCGGAAAAATCTGTGTGTTGTTTGAATTTTGTTTAGGTAAGTTTGATCTCCGTTGTCTCACAGTCAGCGATTCCAGAGGAACACTAACTAAGGTGTGTTGGTTTGAATGAGAACAGCTCTTATAGGCTCATGTGTTTGAATCTTGTTCTACAACTGGTAAAACTATTTGGGGAAGATTAGGAAGTATGGCTTTGTTGGAGGAGGTCACCAGGGGCAGTCTTTGAGAGTTCACTGTGTGCTTCTCTTTCTGTCCCATATCTGTTTTTGCTTCGCCATCATGGACTTTAACTCTCAGGAACTATGAGCCCAAGTAAACTCTTCCTTTTGTAATTACTTTGGTCATAGTGTTTTGTCACAGAAATAGAAAAGCAATTAAGACATATGGTGTCTTTAAATAAAACACACATACAAATCAAGGTTACATGTTTATCTGTTGTCAGAACCAGTGTGACCAGAAACATCTAGAAATTTCTCCTGGGAGCAATGTTTCTAGAATACTCTGTGTTCACCATGACCTTTGTAGCTAGAGTGTGACTAGGTATAAATAGTGACAATCAGTGTATTTTAATCTGCACAATTCTCTCATTTAGTTGGCCCTCTCCCAGGTCATTTTGTATGCATTACTATTGAAAAATGGAACTAGAATTCCCTCATGACTTGTGGTCTGAAATGGAAGTGTCTTCAAGAAGCTCATGTGATTGAACAGTTGGTCCACAGATGATGGTACTTCTTGGGAAAGTTGTGGAACTTTTAGAATGCAGAGCTTTGTTAGAGGAAGTAAGTTGCTGAAGCCTGGGTCTTGAGGTTATAGCTTGACTCTATGTTCTATTTATTCTCTACTTTCTGCTGCAGTGTTTTACCAGTTATGTTGGACTAAATCCACTTGAACTGTAAGCCAACAGAAACTCTTTGTCTTTTAACTTACTTCTTAGATATTTTCTCACAGCAAGGAGAAAAATAACTGCTTTAGCAGTATTTCAATGTGCACACACACATTATCACTTTCCTTGGGTAATTATCCACTTACTTAATGGATCCTTCACAGAGTGCAGTCAGCTCTGACATCTATGGCATAGACATGGTCTTTGGAGAGGATTCTACAAGAAGTGGTCACTCAGCTGGAAAGAAAGCAAAGAAAACCATTAAAAAGAGAAGAGAAAAGAATGCAGAAAATATTTACCAAAGAAGTAATAATTTTATTTCACAAACTAAAGATAGAAAAAGAAACCATGATGGCAGTTGAGTCTGGTAGCAGGAGAAGATGGCTGTCTCCACAGGAGTTAAAGTTCCTTGGAATTTTTGCTTGTTGTAAGAACTTGAAGAAGGACAGAAAGGAGTAGGTGATAGTATGGTTAGCTGGGGCCTTGAAGATGATGAATACATGCCACTTAAAAGGTGGACAGGCATGATTATTGTGCCACCAAGGAAAACTATGTAAACAGAATATATAGCTTGAAAGTAGAATGTACATCTAAATACCTAGAAGCTCCTCCATCAGTTATATTTGTAACAAAAATTAATATGAATGGAATCAATAATTCCAGTGGAATAAGTGGATGCACAAAGCATACCAGCATTAGCAAAATGGCAAAATTCCTATAGCATTTAAGTTGTACTTCAAGAGCTAAGACGTCTAATGATGTACAAAGAAAATATGAAGCATCCACAGCCACCAGAAAGACAGATGTACAACAACTGATTTTAGTGGATCTCAAATTTGTCTTAAATCAACAACCTTCTACTCATGTTAATGTCTTGATTAAATATCACCATGAAAATACCCACAAATCAAGTAAAAGAATTTCAGCTGTTAAACATGATCCAGACAGTTGTAATAATATATTTAATATGTATTAAATATATTTTATATTTATTATATATACTTATATTTAATATATACTAAATATATTAAATATTATGTTTTCAGGTAACAGCAGTGCAGCACAATTTTTCTTTCTCTTCTTAAAGCACTGTCATTTAAACATGAATCTAAAATATTCAAAATTGAATTCAGGTCTTCAAGACAAAACATAGCAAAGGAGTGCCAGATGGCAGTGGATGGAAACCTTTGTCTTTCTGGAAAGTAAAGTCTCAGGAAGGAAGAACAGAAATGATTATTTATCCATCATGCTTAGACTGCAGTGAACTGTTTAATGTAGCAGGTAGAATGAGTAGTCACAATTGTGTTAACTCTTGAAGCAGTGCAGGTGTGCGTGCTGACTACTATATCAACAAAAAATTGCTTCAGGATTGTTTTGATACCTGTATTTATAATAAAAAAGATGTTGGGGTATTGATGAATCTGTTAAAACCTGTTCCTGTTTGTTACATGTAATAGTCATGATACATACTTGTTTACAGTCTTTAATAAATCATACTTAGAAGTTTTAAGTGATCAACAAAAGGAAAATAGATATATGGATATGTGATTCTGAGATTAAAGTTAATCTTGAAATATAAATAAAGTATGAAATGTGTTCTAAAAAAACAAAGCAAGCAAACAAACAAAATACCAAAACATTTCTGAGGTTTCTGGTTTCTATTAATAGTCTATACTGGTATCAGGGTGATGATAAATGTCTGTCGTCTTTCAAACATGAAGAAATCTATACTGGAAGAAAGAAAAAATTTGTTGAAAATTAAATATCTACACTAATTCAAATAGAAAACACTTTAATCTAGTGTGTGTGTGTGTGTGTGTGTGTGTGTGTGTTCATGTGTGCATGTGTGTGCGTACACGTGTGTGTACGTCCATGTATATTGTGACTGGCATGTAGAAATCAAAGGACAACCACAGTGTGGGCTCTCACCTTCCATTGTGTTTGAGATATGGTGTCTTCTTTGTTCTTCATTGATGCACACACCAAACTATTTGAGCTTTGGGCAATTCTGACTGCCTTCCATTTTCTATAGCACATGAGTTACAGATGCACATAGCTATACCCATGTGTGCATGGCTTAGGAGGTTTAAACTCTTTTCTCCTTACTTGCATGGCAAATGTTAAACTTGCTCATTATTTTCTAATAATTCTTTAATTTGTCCTACTTCCTATCAATCTTCACCCTGATTTAGTTTTAATTGAATGCCATTCAATTGAATAAACTACAGAAACATTTTAAGTTGTTTTTCTTAGTTTTAAATCTGCCCTGAGGTCCTAATTCCCTTGTTCCCAAGAAAACTAGCATCCGAGTATCATCATAAGCATTTTGGCAAAGTTGCTCAGTTAAATCCTTAGAAAAATTCACGGATTAATTGCAGTCTGAATCAGCAAACTCAAAGTCAGGCTAGGTCATTGAAATCTTAACAACAAATCTTAGATTCCTAGTCTAATCTTACAAGTTTAAAAGTCTCAAATTGGGCTTGTACCTGTAACACACACACACACACACACACACACACACACACACACACACACACACCTGTGCAAGTGTGTATATATACCATCCGAATTTTCTAAAATGGAAAGAAAGACCCCGAGCAAAAAAGATCTGGTCTTTTTGTTTTTTGTTCTCCCTGCTAACATACCAATTCTATAGACAGAACTTTTGCTTGGATTGTGGTTAGCTTGGATCTTCTCATCTGTAAAATATGATGATAATATTTCATGGACTTGGTACAAAGGTTAAAAACATTTTAATTATCAAACAGTGCTACATACCCTTCCCTTTTAGAAAGTGTTGCCCTTCTCTCACTTCTTGGTCATCCATCTGTTGCTTGGCAACAAATTACCCTGGAACTCATCATCTTGGGGTAACCCAGAGTTTCCCTAGCATCCTGCTTCCAACATAGTGGTTAAGAATAATGCCTGGTTATCTAAGGCTTGGCTCGCATGAAGTTGCTTTCAAACTTTTTCCATGATTGTTGTGCAGATACAGACCCTTGTTAAACATTCCTCAGCATTTGAACTTTTCCATGAGCTTTCAAATTATTTCAGCATTCCAGCTGTCCAAGTGAATTAGAAGAGCCAGAGAGAAGAGTAAAGGAGAAAGACAATAAGGGGCAAAGGAGGTGGAGGAAGAATAAGAAGACGAGGAAGAAGATATTGAAGAGGAGGATTAATGGTATTCAAGAGAGAAACAGAAATATTTCACAGCTAAATTGCAGAAGTGACTTTCTCTGAGTTCTCAATTTCCTGCTCATCACATCTGACACAGATGTGTATGCCAGGAAGCAGAGATCAAATGCTCTCTGGGGAGGCTGCCTACCTCTATTCCCCCAAAATACTTTGGTTGTATACTCAGAGTAAATGACTGGAATAATGAAAACTATGAATTAAGAATGGTAATAGCAAAATGGAATGTAGATTAGGGCTGCTCCAAAGAAACAAAGGGCAGCTCACCCATGTAAGTCACACAGATTTTCAAATTGTCTATAATAGCCATTTTAAAAATCATGGCATCATGTGAAACTCGAGTACCTCAAGGCCCATTTTCTTTTGTAAAATGGGAATGTCTGTAGCGTTTACCTTCTATGCCTCTTATGAAAATTGTTGACATTATTCAGGGACGTTGCTTGGGGTAGACCTGAAAAGTACCAAATCCCCCAATGATTAGGTATAAAGATGACCATGGTTGCTTTGTTCGGATCTGTGAATTTGTCTGTTTATATTACTATCACCATGGAAGAAACAATGGACCTGACTAGCATATATACATGTGTAGTTTTTGGGGATCTGAACAATGGCCTGATAGTACTCTGGTAAAGTTCAGGTGATATGATAACCACAATGCTCTTTTGAATTGTTCTGTCGGGAGAACAAATTTCATAAACGAGGTCAGTATTTAAACATAAAAAAAAAAAACAAAAAAAAAAAAAAAAAAATCCACTCTCATTTTCTCAAGCTTTATCTTCCCTGCTACTATTACAGAAATTACACTGTGAGTAAGGTTACTCAAATGACATAGCTGTTATCACCTCTCTATTGCTATATTGCAATTTTGTTGAAAAGACAGCAATTATATAAAAATACCCATCTTCTGTATAAAAGTGACAGCTGAGCCTATAGTTTAAAAATATTAATTTATTGTAACATTTAAAATGCTATTTAATGATAATTTTTACTGGGTTTATATCGTGTGTGAAAGTGCTTGAGAGACAGAGTGAGGAACAGACAGACTGTGACAGGGTAAGGGACAAAAATAAGATGGAGGCAGGAATGAGAAAGAAATAAAAGGAAAGAAAGAATTAAAAGAGTACAATGTTATATAATCTTCCTATCAAGTGAGTTTCAAAATATGCTTAAAATTATTACCACCCAGCTTTCTTCTTGGCATATTTGGCTTTATGCTGAGCTGAATTCGGAAGATCCTATTAATGAAGATGGTTTAATGCATGTGCATTATTATAATGGACGCCTTTGTTCTAGCACTTCTCCTGTGTCATAGACTAAGTCATTAATCAGTGGGTGCTGAAAAATAATTGTCTAGTTCTTAACAATTGTCTATTGTTGAAACATTTGGAATTTCAAGATAAAGATGTACAGGCTGCTCTAAAAAAATGGTTTAAGATTACCCTTCATGGAACTGTGGATGTATTGTGGGAAACACAGAACAGCTGACCTGGTTTTAATGCATTTTTGAGTATCCTCATTCAATTGCCTGTTCCAATAGTGCTGGAAAAGTCAACTTCATTAATGTCAGTAAATAATGATTTCACATGTTCTTATTGAGCTGGCACTATTGTTAAATGCTGAAACATCATAGACTTAGCATTTTAAAAATAGGAATGTAGCATGTTAATAATCATGATGGCAAACTCTTGTCTACTTAACATCATTTTTTTGTGTGTGTAGTATTCCAATCCTAGATAATAGCTTTACATTAGAACTCCGTATCTGAGTGATTGCTATTCAGCAAGAAATATATGGCTATATCATGCTGTTTTAATGGCTTAAAATTAAATATCTTTCTCATTGAAAATGCTGTAATTTGAAATGTCAATAAATACATGGCAAGCCATCTCATATTATAATGTATTATCATTTAATTCTGTCAAGAGAGAACTCTAACTCATAGCCTAAAAATTATGAATTCCAAATTGGGAAACTGCGTGCTTTGATTTTTTAAAAATATAACTCACTTGAATGTAAATTTCCTTATAAACCTATGCATTTGCACAGTAAGCATTATCTAGGCAGTTATAATTTTTGCTATAGACCTAAGGTGTAATGATTACTGAATATTATTAGCTATTTTTTATTTATGTGTGTGAGTGTGTGTGTGTGTGTGTGTGTGTGTGTGTGTATGTGTGTTTCCACAGGTCACATATGTGTACATGTGGCAGTCGGCAGCCAATATTGGGTATTGTTTCTCTGGGGATCTACTTTTCATTTGAGACAGACTCTTTTACTCAACATGAGAAAAAGGACATGAAAATTTAATCTGTTTGAATCTATTCTTAATATTTTAACAGTTTTATTTTGTTTGTGTGTGTGTGTGTGTCGGCATAAAAGAATGAAGGTGGCCATGGAGATTACAGGGTTAGATTTCTCAGGATCTAATGTTATAGACTCAGGTCCTCCTCAAGAACAATTTTTAATCTTAACCAGTGAGCAATCTCTCCAACTTATTCATAATAAATGTTTATTGCTGAGTAGCTTTTAATTGTATTATTATTCCAAAAGTTGCTTATTCATGATTATTTTGATGGACATTTAAACTCATTCATAGCTATGCCTGTTACATTACAAACCTCTAGAAATATGAATGTACAAGTCTCAGGATGGGTATAAGCTTCCATTTCTATGGACAAATACCTAGAAGTGAATTGGCTCCATCTTATGGCAGGCATATATTTAGCATCTGAAGAAGGTTCCAAACATGCTTTGCAGACTTTGCTGTCCCCTGTGCCTGCTTGTTGCAGTCATGGTCAACCCCATACTCTTCTTCACCATCATGGCTGATGCTGAGCTTCTGGACTCTGTCTCCATCCAACTGTGTGCAGACGGAGTTCCACAGAAAACAGAACTTTTGTAGCCTGAGCACTAGAGAGAGAGAGAAAAAAATGGATATTTTGGTTCCTCCTTTCACAGAATTATTTCAGTATTTATGTGCCAGGGTGATGATTTCAGAAGCCATAACATCACTGGTGACAGGTCCATCTCCTGGAAGAAATTTGAGAATAAGAACTTCATGTTGAAGCATTCAGGATTGGGCAACTTGTTCATGCAAATGCAAGACCAAACACAAATGGTTTCCCGTTTTTTATCTGCATTGCCAAGAATGAGTGGCTAGATGGCAAACATGTTGTTTTTTTAGAAGGGGAAAGAAGGCATGAGCACTGTGGAAGCTGTGGAGTGATTTGGATCGAGGAATGGAAAAACCAGCAAGAAGATCACCATTTCTGAGTGCAGACAATTCTAGTTCTTTTGACTTGTACGGATATTTACCCACCAGAAATCTTCTATAACTCAGGAGAAGATCTGCATCCCCATCTGCTCACAATACCCTGCTTTTACTGCAGTCCTTTAGTTTCCATAATTTTCTCATTCCAGTACAAGCCAAACTGGATTGCACAGTTAAATTTATGATCATAAAGACTAAATAAGAAAAAAGAGAAGTTGTTAAGCAATTTTTACAATGTTGTGTCATTTCCATTTTCCAGAAATAGAGCTGATAGTTCTAGTCTTCCTGAAGTTTGTCATCATAACAACTGTATTCTGCAACTTCATTTAGATTGCAATTATTACTTTAAAAATGATAAAGGAGGGGGCACTTTCTGGAGCTGTTCTGCCTATCCATGCAGGACCACCCTGAATCCACACCTGCCTGTTCTCTGACCACCCCCCCCCACTGCCACCAGTACTCTATTAGAGTCCAAGCCCCTCCCAGAGATTAGTCTCCCCTTAGAGCCATCCTGAGACCCTGCCCACTGGATCCTTGACCCAAATCACCAGGCTTCTGCTAAAGAGGCCTCAGCTGGAGAGTGCCAGGCCCAGGGTTCATCCCCCTATCTGCATGTGCACCATACCTGGGTCAAAGAAGAAATAAGGAAAGATATTAAGTATTTCATAAAATTGTTCTAGAATGAGGACACAACATACCCGAACTTATGGGACACCTTGAAAGCAGTGTTACAAGGGAAGTTCGTTGCACTAAGTCCCATATGAAGAGAATTAACAATGCAACTGAAAGCCTTAGAACAAAATGAAGCAAACTCACCCTGGAGGAGTAGACACCAAGAAATAATCAATTTGAGGGCTGACATCAATAAAATAGAAACCAGAAAAAAAATACAAAAACTCAATGCAACAGAGTTGGTTTTTTGAGAAAATCAACAAGATAGACAAACCTTTATCCAAACAAACAAACACCACCAAAAAAAAAAAAAAAAAAAAAAAGGAGAGGGAGTACATGCAAACTAACAAAATCAGAAATGAAAAGGGGGACATAGCAATGAACACAGAGGAAATCCAGACAATTTTCAGGTCATATGTTGAAAACCTGTACTCCACAAAAATTGAATATTCAAAGGAAATGGACAAATTTCTGGATAACTATCACTTACCAAAATTAAATCAAGATCAGACAAATAACTTAAATAGACCTATAATCCCTAATGAAACAGAAGCAAACATCGAAAGCCTTCCAATCAAAAAAAGCTCAGGGCCAGATGGCTTCAGTTCAGAATTCTACCAGAAATTCAAGGAAAAGCTAATACCAATACTCTTCAAATTGTTCCACACAATAAAAACAGAAGTATCATTACCAAACTCTTTTTAGGAGGCCATAATCACCTTGGTACCCAAGCCACACAAAGATACAACCAAGAAAGAAAACAAGAGACCAATATCCCTGATGAAGATCGATGCAAAAATACTCAATAAAATACTGGCAAACTGAATCCAAGAATACATCAAAGAAACCATCCACCATAATCAAGTAGGCTTCAACCCTGGGTTGCAGGGATGGTTTAACATATGAAAAATCTATCAATGTGATCCACCATATAAACAAACTGAAAAAGAAAAACCACATGATCATCTCTCTAGATGCTTTAAAAGCCTTTGACAAAATTCAACACCCTGTCATGATAAAGGTCTTGGAGAGATTAGGGATAACAGGAACATACCTAAATATAATAAGATCAATGTACAGCAAACCAACAGCCAACATCAGACTGAATAGAGAGAAGCTTAAGGCAATTCCTCTAAAATCAGGAACAAGACAAGGCTGCCCTCTTTACCTTTAATAATAATATGAAAAAAATTCTTTGATTTCTTTCTGTCTTTTACATACACACACACAAACACACACACACACACACACACACAGGCACACACTCCTCAGATTGGAACACCAGTTAAACAAACTGCTAGAAGAAAACATCACACCAGCTTTGCATCTCTGGGTACATCAACATTTCCTTGCACTCTGCACAAATTGTGAAGTCCTTTGTACTTACGTGCAGAATTTCAGTGATGTTCTAGTTTGGTACCATGATATAGGACAGTGGTTCAAAACATTCTTAATGCTTCAACCCTTTAATACAAACCCTCACTTTGTGCTGACCCCAACAACAAAATTATTTCACTATAACTTTATAACTTTACTTTTGCAACTGTTAGGAATCACAATATAAGTTTCTGATATGCAAACACTGTCAGGGGTCTCAACGCACATGTTGATAATCACTGGAATAGAAATATAACTTTGGACATCAGGTATGAGAATGAGTGAGAACAGAGGAACATAAGACAATCCAAATATGGAGGTGTAACACTTTATCTAACTAATTGAACACAGCTGGTTATTCCGTGGTGGTGTGTGTCATGTGTCTCTGCAATGCCCAGGAATGGCTGGATCATAGAGTTGTATTTTGCTTGGATGTTTTCTTTTCTTTCTTTCTTTCTTTCTTTCTTTCTTTCTTTCTTTCTTTCTTCCTTCCTTCCTTCCTTCCTTTCTTTCTTTTTGCAGTGGAAATGCTAGACGTGTTTACACTATCATTGTCTACTGTGCTTTTCACAGTGTGACACTCTCAGTTTCCATTTGTTTTAGTTTGCTCTGCCTTCCGGTTAGTCATTGTGAAGATAGTTTGTGATCTTCAGGGAGGTGTGATATAGGTGCCGAAGCAGAGCCAGCAGATAAGGATACTGAGCTTTCTGATTAACTTATTCCTGCCACAGGTGAGGCCTGGACAGCTAGCTAGAAGACACAGAACCAACAAACCAACATGGTTGTCTCAGAGCTCTGCTAAGGAACTGGGTAAGCTTAAAAAACCCAGTGGGTTGAAAAAATTCAGAGGCAATATACATAGAGTGAAAGTGAGTAAGGACATGGCAATAATAAAACTGGACTAGAAAGGTGTGTAGGAAAACTGACAGGTAACTCTCAAGGAAATGTAATATATTGTACTTTTAGTATTTTGTATCTATAATGCATAAATATTTAATATATAAAATACTGTAGGATTATTTAATATATTAAGAATTAAGGATAGATATTGCAGTTCAATTTTTACAAATATTAAAGAGGGATTTTGAAGGCTACAATTCACAATTGGCAAAGATGCACAGTCTCTCTGCTACATAGGACACCATTTTGCAATAGCAAGGAACAATATGTTTTCTGGTGCGTGATCACTGAAGGGGTTACTTTACACTAATCAGAGAAGCTTGTTAATATATTTGAAAATTTCCAGCAATTCTCATGGGTTTGGAGGGACTGATTTAGAAATCATTTTCTGTATTAATATAACAATTAGATACAGGTTTTTATACTTTCAAATGCTTTCATTTACATAATCATCATTCATGCTTCATTTGCCCATCCATAGTGGTATAATCTATGTTTACTTCATGTCATCATATGTTAGACTATTTTAATAGTTTCACTTCCTAGATCCATGCCACTCTTTGTGTTGAATAAAGTTGTCTTTTGCTGTCCATAATTTGACTATCCATTATCCATCTTAACTCATTCAACCGAAAGAGGAGTAAATAGCATTTTGGATGAAATGATAAGGAGAGATTTAATTCATATAGAATTTCAGTAGTTATTCTGCTGTATGCAGATATTATAGAGCTCTTTCATCTCCTTTAATCCTTATTAATAATTTTTCCATCTATAGTCTATTTTGTTACTAGACACTCTCAGGTCCTTGTGAACCTTGGTAGGGATGAGGACTAGACTCTACCCCACGGACATTCCAGTCACATGTAACCTAAGAATGCAATCACTTCTGAGGTTATATGACTAGAACTGGAAAACTGAGATGCACATTTAATGGTGGTTTGAATGATAATGGCATTCATGGGTTCCTCTAGGTAAACAGTTCAGGAAGGTTGAGAAGGTTTGCCCCACTCCCCTCCTCCTCTCCATTTCTCTCTGTCTGAAGACCTGGATGTCATTCTTCAGCTATTGCTCCAGCACCATTGTCTGCCTATCTGCTGCCATGCTCTCCACAATGTTGATCATAGACTAAGCCTCTGACACTGCAAGCAAACCCCAATGAAATGCTTTCTACTATAAGCTGTATTGATCATGGTGCCTCCTCATAGCAGTAGAACAGTAACTAAGACACTATTTCAGGGCTTTATTTATTTATTTATTTATTTATTTATTTATTTATTTATTTCTTCAGGGGTGTTTATTTCCCAGTCAGAAGAGAAGCAGGGATCAGGCTCCTTGGCCTGTTGAGGCCTAGGCCTGGCAGACACCACATGGGGACTAGGACTTAGAGAGGAAGCACAGGAGACAACTCCTAACTGTGTGTACTTTTTCCCACATTTGTTCTGGCTGGGTCAAGGGAGGGCCTGCTCAGGGATGGTGGCACCAAGAGCCAGGGCAGAAGCATCATGCCAGCTGGCTCAAATGGAGGCAATAAATACTGACAGGCCAGGCACGGGGTTCAAGCCATAGGGCCCAGGTGAGACAAGTAAGGCTCAGCTGGCTTTGTCCTTCAAGGGCTCTCTGTGGGGACAGGGACTTTGAGTGCCTACTAGGACAGAGAAGGCAAAGGAATGAGGCACCCTATCCTACCTTCTAGTTGGGGCTAGAGGCATTGAGTTTTGGCAATTGACCCTCCCCTAGCTACTGGAGCCACTCCCAACCCTGGCCATGGGGAGGGAGAAAGAGCTGGCCAGGCCTGCAGGAAGCAACAACAGCAAACCCCAGGCCTCTCTGGGTGGGTCACCAGGATGGGGATGACAGACATGGCAAGGACAAGGGAGACCACATGATCATGCAGACAGGGGAGTTAGGAGTTAGCGATGGCCCCCCAGTACACGTTCCACATGTTAAGGAATCATGGTTAGATAGTGACTGACAGTGATGGATGGATGACCTGGCTAGGGCTTGGTGGGGCTAGAGGACAGACAGTCCAGCCATTCCCCATGCTGAGCAGTTTAGCTCAGCTGGGGCTGAGATAAAGTAGGCTGGGCAACCCAGACAGTGTTCCATTCCATTCTAGAAGCCAGGGCCTGAGGAAGGAAAGACAGAGGAAAGCTGGAGGGACCCAGCAGATTGGAGGCCTGGGCTGAAACCCCTCCCCCACTGCAGAGGCAGAAGCAGCATTATGACTAGGGAGACCACAGGGGCCTTCAGGCAGGGGGTGGAGGAGGGGCAGACAGAAGAGCTGCCTGCCTGAGTGGACTGGGAGGAATGGTGAGGGAGGTTCCTGTCAGCACTTTGGTTTGGTTGGGTATTGTTTAGGGTGGAGCATGTCAGCCTTCTGTCTGTCCTTTGCCCTGCCTGCCTCCCAACTAGAGCTCGTCCTGCCACTCCTTTTGGATGGTGAGATTTCACTCCCAGGATAGGTGGTCAGTCTTGTCATCTCATCCTCTGTGAAGTGGGACTTGATGCTGTAACTGCCCCGAGCAAGCATGCCTTTGGGGGACTCCTCCCTGGGTGTCAGGAACTCATACGCCTCTGCCCATGGTCCATAGCTCCCAACCATGTAGTTGGTCTTGTCAATTTTGACTCCTATCTGTATGTGTGCTGGATGTACTTCATGCCTGACATGATGTCACCTGGAAAGAGATTTTTATGTGTTACACCATACCTTCCTTCAACACAAAAGACTGTTTCTTGAAGGTCTCCAGATCACCTGTCGGGTCCAGTTCCAGAGGGCCCAGGGAGGTGCTACACACCAAGGTCAGGCGGGTCATAATGATGTTGGGGACATTGGGGTCTGCAGAGACAGCCACTCGGCCCCGTCGGGCCTCCTTATACATTCGAAGGCTCTCATCATCCTTGTCCAGTTCCTGGTCTCCTGGATACTCTTCTGGGTTGGGAGCTTGTAGTTCACAGAGTGCTCATCTTCCTCATTCTTGGCCACTATCTGGGCAAGCCGCTCAGTGGTGGGTTCCTGTTCTGCCATGCTCACCTCTAATCGGAATACTAGAGGCTCAAATCGCTCTTGTGCTCCCTCCCATACCAAATGTCAAACCCTCAGATCTTTGTTATATAGATAATGATGCTGAGATATCATGGGATGCTTAATGCAGTACACAGTTCGTGAGGTTACAGGTGGGAAAGTTATCCATATATCATAAACTGAGAATTACTATTCTCTAAAAGTACAATGCAGTATTTGTGATATTTGTAAGTATCCCTGCAGAATAGGTGCTTTCTCACATACTGTTGACAAATAATGCTTTCTTCTTTTTTTAAGAAAATATCATGGAACAATGATCACAGCCTTTGCAGAAATAATCATGTGATAGATATAGAAAAGAAATTCAGATGGTTCAACAAATCAGCAAAGTTGATGACAGGCATTTGCTACAGTTAAAATAACCCCAGATCAAAGGTTATATTAGGTTGGCTTCACTCAGCAACTGATGGAAACCAATGGAGAGACACACAGACAAACATTAGGCAGAGGAGCTCAGAGAATACTGTGGGAGAGGGAGAGAAGGGATTTTAGGAGCCAGAGGTGTAGAGAACATCACAAGAAATCCCACAGAATCAGCTAACGTGGACTCATAGGGGCTCACAGAGAACTGACAACCAGGAAGCCTGCATAGGACTACCTTGGGCCTCTGCATATATGTTACAGTTGTGTAGCTTGGTCTTTCATAGGACTCCTAACAATGGAAGTCTGACTCTTTTGACAGTTCTGACTGTTTTGACAGCTTTTGGGATCTTTTTTCCTTATGCTGGGTTACCTTGTCCATCCTTAATGTGAAGGGAAGTGCCGAGTGTTACTGCAATTTGATATACCCAGTTTGGGCAATATCTATGGGAGACCTGCCTTTTTTTTTTTAAAGAGAAACAGAGGAAGAATGGATGGTGGAGGAAAGACTGAGGAAGAGACTGGAAGGAGAGAAGGGAGGGGAAACTACAGTCTGGATATAATGTAATATTAATAATAATAAATAATAATAAAATCACTCCTAGAAGCAAGCTCTGTAAATTATATGAGCACCAACTCTTGGTTAAGTCTAATGGATTCTGATGATGGGCAGCTATAGATCCACTGATGAGCCCACCATGCTCTAGGAGATGGCTGCAAACCCATAGCCATACAGATACAATGGCTAAACAAAACAAAAATACATATGTCTGAGAAAGGGACTTGAGATGTTGATACTAGGGATGGGAGCAAGCTAAGTAAGGGCAAGGGTGATGATAATCAGAATATAATATACAAATATGTGAAAAATTTTTATCTTTACTCCTTATGTATTTATTTACTAGGTTTTTTAAAATTTATTTTTACAAAACAACCAGTTCCCCCCTCCCTATGCTCTTCTGGTTTTCTCCCTCACCTCTCCCCACATTACTCCTCTGTCTCTATACAGAAGGGCTAAGGGATCCCATGGAAGTCAACAAAAGATGGCATATCAAGGTGAAGCAGGACCAAGCTCTCCCCTTGCATCAAGGCTGATCAAGGCATCCCACCATAGAGAACTGGTTCCAAAGAGCCATTTCGTACATCAAGGAGATGTCCTGGTCCCACTGCTAGAAGCCCCACAAACAACTAAGCTACATAAATGTAGTGGGCCTAGGTTGGTCCCATGCTGACTCCCCAGCTGTCTGTCCATGAGCTCCCATAAACTCAGGTCAACTGTCATTGTAGGTTTCCCTGTCATCATGTTGGTCCCCCTTGCTCATATAATCCCTCCTCCCTCTCTTCAACTGGACTTCCTGAGATTGGCCTAGTGTTTGGCTGTGGATCTCTGCATCTGCTTCCATTTATTATTGGATAAAGATTCTGTGATGACAATTAATCTGATTACAGAGAAGGTCAGTCCAGGCACCCTCCCCACTATTGTTAAGAATCTTAGCTGGGGTCATCTTTGTGGGTTTTTGGGAGTTTCCCTGGTGTCAGATTTCTCCCTAACCTCATCATGGTCCTTCTGTAAAGATGTATTTCATTATTCTTCCCCTCAATCCTATTCACAAATAGATCATCTTGATACCTCATGTTCCCATCCCACATACTCTCTCCTATATCACTCCCCATTCCTAGTTTACTCAGGACATAGTGTCTATTTTCTCTTTCCATGGAAATCCAAGCTTGTTACCAAGCTTCTTTGGAGCTGAGGACTATAGTCTAGTTAACCTTTGCTTTACCTCTTATATCAACTTAGGAGTGAGTACATACCATGTTTGTCTTTCTGAGTCTGGGTTACCTCACTCAGGATGAGTTTTTCTAGTTCCATCCATTTTCCAGCAAATTTCATGATATCATTATTTTTGTTTTTCCACTGAGCAGTGGATGTATAGATGTACCATATTTTCTTTATCTATTATTTGGTTGAGGGGCATCTAGGTTATTTCCAGGTTCTGGCTATTACCAATAATACTGCTATGAACACAGTTGGGCAAGTGTCCTTGTGGTATGAATGAGCATTTTTTTGGGGGGGGTAGATGCCCAAGAGTGGTATCCCTAGGTCTTAAGGTAGATTGATTCTCAATTCTTTTAGAAACCATCGTGCTAATTTCCAAAGTGACTGTGCAAGTTTATACTTCCACTAGCAGTGGAGGAGTGGTCCCTTTACTCCACATCCTCTCCAAAATAGTTTGTCATTAGTGGTTTTGAGTTTTTGAGCTCAGTCATTCTGACAAAAGATGATATCTCGGAGTCATTTTGATTTGCATTTTTCTGATAGCCAAGGATGTTGGTAAATTCTTTAAATGTGTCTTGGCCATTTGTGATTCTTCTGTTGAGAATTCTCTGTTTAAATCTGTAGTCCATTTTAAAATGGG
The DNA here is from genome assembly GCF_943737965.1 of Phodopus roborovskii. NCBI lineage: Eukaryota > Metazoa > Chordata > Mammalia > Rodentia > Cricetidae > Phodopus > Phodopus roborovskii. Next base: position 7,542,349 of record NW_026126485.1, read on the forward strand.
ATTATTTGGTATTTTTATGTCTAGTTTCTTGAGATATTTATATATTTTGGAGGTGAGTTTTATGTCAGATGTTGGATTAGTGAAGATCTTTTCCCATTCTGTGGGCTGAAGTTTTGTCTCCTTGACAGTGTCCTTTGCCTTACAGAACCTTTTCAGTTTCAGGAGATCCCATTTATTAACTGCTGATCTCATTGTCTGTGCCACTGGTTGTTACAACCAGGAAGTAGTCTCCTGTGCCAATGTTTTCAAGGTCACTTCCTACTTTCTTTTCTATCAGCTTCAATGTAACTGATTTATGTTGAGGTCATTGATCAACTTAGATTTGAGTTTGTGCAGGGCAATATATATGAATAATCTATATTCATTTTTCTACATGCTAACATCCAGTTAGGCTAGCACTATTTGATGAAGATGGTTTCTTTTTTTCCATTTTATATTTTTTGGCTTCTTTATAAAAATTCAGGTGTTCATAAGTGTGTGAGTTTATGTCAGAGTCTTCGGATTTGATTTCATTGATTCACATGTTCGTTTTTGTGCCAACATGAACTGTTTTTATTATAGCTCTATAGTAGAGGGATGGTGATACCTCCATAAGTTTCTTTATTGTACATGATTGTTTTAGCTATAAAAAACCCTTTGGCAAAATCCAACACCCCTTCATGGTAAAAGTTCTAGAGAGGATAGGATACAAAGAATATACATAAACATAATAAAGGCAACTCAAAGTGATTCCACTAAATTCATGGACAAGACAAAGTTGTCTACATCTGTTCAATATAGTGCTTGAGTTTTTAGTTAGAGCAATAAGGCAACGAAAAGGGGATACAATTTAGAAAGGAAGTGGCCAAAGTTTCAGGCATTTGCAGATTATATAGTAGTATACAAAAGTAACCCCCAAAATTCTACCAGGGAACTCTTACAACTGATAAACACCTTCAGTAATGTGGCTGAATACAAAATTTACTGAAAAAATTATTAGCCCTCCTATATACAAATGATAACTGGGCCGGGGAAGAAATTAGAGGGATAATACTTTACAATAACTATAAATAATACAAAATAACTTGGGGTTACTCTAACCAAATAAGTGAAAGACCTATATGACAACATTTTAAGTCTTTGAAGAAAGAAACTGGGGAAGAGATCAGAAACTGGAAATTTCCCATTCTCATGGATTGGTGGGATTAGCATGGTAAAATGGCAGTCTTACCAAAAGCAATCTGCAGATTCAATGCAAACTCCATCAAAATCCCAACACAATTCTTCACAGACTTCAAAAGAACAATATTAAACTTTATATGGAAAAATTATTGAAAAGTTTTAATACATGTTAATTAAAAGAAACCAAATCCCAAATCTACAAAATTAAACCTTGAAACATTTAGCTGTATCAGTGGAAACAGGGTAAAAGTTAATTTAGATAAAGTTGTAACAATATCATAATTCAAAAGGCATTTAGTGCAACTTCAAAAGCCCCTCTTATCTATCAGTTACAACAATGTTTATAAGTGTAAAGTTAAAAATCTCTTCTGAGATTCATAAAATCTCTTAACTGTTATCCCCTATAAAAATCAAAATTAAAAAGCAGATCACGTAGCTTTCAACATGTAACAGCATAGGCCTGTTTCCAACTTTTGTCTTAGTTAAGATTTCTATTGCTGTGAGGAAACAGCAAACCCATGACAACTCTGCAGACCAAGATCCATACTACCTGGAGACTAAGAGTTCAAATGTGTTATCCTATGGGGTGAACATTTCACATTTGAACCATAACAAATATCTACTTATCTTATGGAAATGTTCACTATTGCCATAAGTAGAGGATATCAGTAATAAACCTACTGTTTCTTGGATGTTCTGGAACCATAAAATAAAACTACAGATGAAGGCTGCATAGATGGCTTGCTGCCAAGTTTGAGTGGAACAATGGTGGAAGAAAAGAATCAGCTCCTGCAAGCTATTATCTAACTTCCACTTATATACCATGAAATGCATGCTGTTCAAATAATTTGAATGATTAATTAAAAAAGCAAACAACTAGTAAAAATCAATCAGATTAAGTTAACAAACTAATAAGAATTGCAAGCAACTTGCTCTTCTTCAAACCATTGTAACTGAGAAAGAGTCATTTCTCTAAATGACAAGGTATTAACAAGTACTAATGCATTTTATTATAATTAGGTGCCTCAGATGATTCAAACTATGCTTGGAGGGAAGACTACTCAACTAGCAGAGATGAGTTTTCCTATGATGTTATTAGATAAAGTCAGGCATTAATTACATAGAAAATCCCTTTAGACTTACATGAAATTTAAGAATATAAATATAAAAGTGTATAGTAAAAATGATGATGTAAATCTAGTAAGTTTTCATCTATTTAATTCTTTTTAAAGTATTTTATGTATTTTAGATTACTTTCCAAAATGTATGTCATAAATAAAAGTGATTATAGGCAAGTTGGAGAAATGGAGAAGCATAATTCAGTTTTAGTGTTTAATATGGGACAGAGAACACAGTTAAGTTCAGTTTATTTTTATGTTCCCTTCTTGACTGGCATATCTAAAGCTACTGAAAAATCTATATTGGAGTCATGAAAGAGAAAAATGGCTTTACTGAGAGATATTCTACTTTAAATAGGATGTGTTTCTGGTGAGCAATGTTTTACCTCTAATAATGACTATTTCATTGTAGGTGTTGACTATGTACATCTGGACAAAGGCTTAAGGAAATCACACTTCCAGCTTGCCCTAACAATTATTTAGTTTTATGTGACACACACACAAACCTACGCCTGACCATTTTTTAAAACTAAGATTTTACTCTATAAGTAGGTTGATCTAGAACTTACTATAAACATGCTAGCATGGAATTCCTAGCAATACCACTTCCTCAGCAATCAGTACTAGGACTTCAAATATGAGCCAATACACCTGCTTATTTTGAAAATATTTCATTTTGCATATGTATCCCTTGGATTTCTTAATAGCTCATATTTTATAATTTCTACTGCAAATTTTCTTTTATTTTTATGTTCCCCACCTCAATAATTTTGATATGCTATACTGCTTGACCAAAGCCAAGAAAATGAAGCTTAACAGCACTGTTTTTGAAAGTTCACCTTTAGAATAACTACCACTGACAAAAAAACCTTCTATTGAAATGAAATTAAAAGGCCCTGGATCTAGTTTCCTTCCATTGCTGTGATAAAACCCTGAACAAGTGCATCTTACAAGAGGAAAAGGTTTATTTAATCTTACACTTCCAGGTCAAAGTCCATTACTGAGAGAAGCCAAGAGAGGTACTCAAGGCAAGAACCTGCAGGGACAATGTAGGAATCAGACTTGTTAGCTCACTCACTTTAGCTCACTGTCTATCTTGGGTCTGTTTAGCCTTTGGTACAGCCAAAGCCCACCTACCTAGGGATGGTGTTGCCCATAGTGGACTGGGTCCTCCAACATCAATCATCAATTAAGATATTTACTAAAATAATGGCTACAGATTAATAGGGGCAATCACTCAACTGAGATCCTTTCAGATGACTTTAGGTTATGTGAACTTGATAGTTGAGGCTAACTAAGGTAGTTCCTGTCATAGTCCAACATTAAAAACAAGTGGTGGGGTGGCTAGCTAATGAGGTTATCATGAACAGAGGGAGTGAGTTCTGCCTGTTTGAAAGCCAGATGAAATACACTAAGAAATGTAGTCTGAAGCACTGTTGACATTAAAATATTTATAATTGTTCAGAGAAGAATGATTATGATAATTTATATCATTAACCACTGGTAACTACTACTGTAAGTGCTTCTGTAGAACATGGTCTTTGAAGCATAGCTAAGCAAAATTGCTTCAGTTGAGCCACATAAAGACACAAAGTATAAATGCCAAAGTTGTTCTCATTTATGGGACAACCTGTTCAAAGAAGATGGTGCATATATTCTTCAGGTTAACTCCAAATACTGCAGCCCAGTATCCAACATTCAGAAAGGAAACCATTTTTGTATACATGGTAAGAACAGAAATGATGTAATCAAGAAGGGCAGCACTTGGCAACAAGAATTTCTTTGATTATTCTCTGCAAGAAATACAGTTTGCTTAGTGCTTGAGAGGATATGTTATAAATACTCATTTGTGATAGTTTATGAGGTGGTCAGAACACCTAAGAGCTTTGCACAGTTACCATATAAATTTTTGCAACAGGCTTGTGAAATAGGATCTTGCATCATTCATGTATTAATGCTAATAACACTTATACATGAGCTATAGGGTCTTAATCAGAACTCTTTTAATAGTTGCTTTTCTCATTGCTGTGACAGAATATCATATAACAAGATAATTAAAGGATTAAGAGTTTGTTTTGGCTGATAATTTGTGAGAATAATAACCTTTCTTGGCAGGAAGGGCATGACAGAAAAAGCAGGTAGTTCTGTGGTCATAGTATATCTTCAGTCAGGAGACTGCAAATAGGAAGTGGGTATTCCCTCACTTCCCCCAATAAGGCTCCACCTCCTAGAAGATCCACAACATTTTCCATTAGCACTATCAACTGGAAATCAAGTGTTCAAACACACAATCCAATGGGGGACGTTTAATATACAATTCACAACAGTTCTCTACCTCCAGAGATAAACTACTGCCTCAAGGGATACATTTCTACTTGAGGTAATAGAGAAAGGAAGGAAGCAACAGGGGAAGATGTCTGAAGAAAAAGCTGGCAGACATTTATTCATATTAATATGCAAAATACTCCTTTTGCTTTTTTCCATTTACATGAGCCTATTTATGAGGATAAAATTGTGGTATTCAGTGTAGCTAGTGTCCATTAAAGAAACAACTTGAATACATAATTAAAAAAAAAGATGGGCAATGGTGAGATCAAGTGTGATTTTTTTTTTCCAAAATAGATTCTCAGGGCTGCACCCTACTGACAGCTGTTTTCATAGACATCTCTAGACATTTCTACTGATTGTCAGAATAAAGCCATACTATATATGAATCCTGTGTCTCACTAAAGCTCATAGAGTCCCAGGTCAATGATGTGGCATTAAAGAAAATAACCATTTGAGACCTCTGCACTTTTCTACACTTCCAGATTATTTGAATTAGCCTCTGGTTTGTGTTCTTTGCAAGAAAATGTGATACAGGATACTGTTCAATCCTTGTAGGTGTGTATCAGATATAGAAATCTATCAAACAAACCCCTGGCCTTGTTCATGCTGACCCTGACTACTTCACTTTAAAATATAAGGACAATATAAAGAAAAGTTGTTGTTGCTTGTTTTTAATGATCTTGGGCTTGAATCCAGGAACTTTGGCATGTTAGGCAGGCCCTCCACCACTGAGCAACACATTATACTTTCATTCTTAGGAAGTTTGTTTGTTTTTATTGGTGAGTTTTTTTTAGATAGGATTTTGCTATGTAACCTAATCCAATCTTGAGATTTAATCCTTTCCATGCAGCATCATGGTTAGCTTACTATATTAAATCTACCCAAACCTCATGTGTGTTGGGGGCCAAACCTCTTCATTTGTAATAAACCTTCATCAAAAATATTTGTGTCTCAGAGAAGTTGATAAAATATCGTCTCAACCGAGCAATTAAATAATCATTTTCTGAATGAATATACTTTATGAGGCTCTGTCCCATTTTTATAAACATTTTAAAGCAGTGATGGCAGTAAGCACTTCACTTTTAAAGTTCATTAGTATGCTACATTTATCTTAAATGACTTATAGAATGTTGAGGGTTGGGAGTTATAATAGAAAGAATGGTCTAACTTCAGCCTCTCAATTTTTTTTTCAGGTTTTCTCTTTAGAAAAGTGTGAGGAAAGCCAGTAGGTTAGTGGTATGGGACATGTCATCAGTACCCACAATTGGGTAGCCTATTACCTAGAAGGCCGGCTCTTTCTCTAGGAAAGATGGTCAATCTTCTCATGCTTAAGTTCAAAGTTTAGCTAAACTTAGAAGAAGCAAAGACAGACTCATGTTTGGCTGGGTCAAGCCAGCTAGTATTTGTACAGGTTGGCCTTTGGTAACAAGTCATTCAGTTTATCATCCATAAAGTATCTGTGGTGGTTTGTAAGGGAGTGATATTATTGGGAGGTGTGCCTTTGTAGGAGCAGGTATGACATTGTTAGAAGAGGTGTGTCACTGTGGTGGCAGGCTTGGTGGTCTTTTGCTTAAGCTTTGCAGTGTCACAGTCAACTTCCTGTTGCCTGCAATATGTAGGAATCTCAGTTATTACTCCAGCGAGTATCCCAATTCAATATTTTACTTTATAAGAGTGGCTGTGGTCATGGTGTTTCTTTACAGCAATTGAGAACCTAATTCAGACAGTATCAAATGGAGATTTAGGGGATTCACTTTTGTTCATGTTCTAGGTAAAGTTGATGGTCACACACAATTCACACAACTTTTGAATAATTGTTGGATGGAGAGGATGTTTTGCAGTGGGTTTGTCTAGTACACAGATGGATGGCACTCTTAAAAACTGATTATTTCCCAATATCTAAGGCTTTCTTAGCTTCATAGATAACTATGAAGAGGTGGTTCTTTTGGCAAAGGATAATTCCTTGAGAAAGTTGCTTCAAGAGGCATTAGTAGCTATCATTCAGAGAAGTGATAAAGTGATTCCTTTCCAGGAAATACTTCCAAACTGGAGTCTACCCAGCAAATCCCAAGCACCATCTTGGGGTCCTCTTTCCTATCAAATATGCTATAGACCATATTTTAACTGAATGATTATTGTGATCAGAACCATTTTATTTAATTGGCCTTCAGTTCCCATCTGGATACAAGTACTAGAGAGATGGGTCAGTAAGTAAATTCTTGGTGCACAAGTAGGAGGATTTAAATTCACCCCATAGAGCCAATGTAATAGCCAGGCATGGTGCATGCTTGTAATCCAAAATCTGAGAAGTGGGAAAATAATTAACTGTGGTGATATCTTGTTTATACTCTAAAAAGTAAAGCTTGTCTTAAGATCACAGGGCTTAGCTAGTCACAGTTAACCATAGAGGTCTGGAGGTCTGTACAGACAGGCAGGAAGTGATATGGCTGGGTGGAGAAAGGAATATAAGGTGGGAAAAGACAGGAACTTGGCCTCTTTAAACTGAGGTGTTAGCAAAGTAAAAATTGGCCATGGTTTGCTCTTTTCTTTCTCGGATCTTTCAGCACTTGCACCAATATCTGGCTGCAGAATTTTATTATTAAGACCAATTAGAACTTGTGTTACTGGGCTGGAGATGTGGCCAGCCATTAAAGGCTAAGCTCACAACCAAAAATATAAGAACTCATGTTATTATTGGTGTACAAGCTCCATTTACATATGGTACCAATACAAGGGCACTTATATACATATAAAGCCTAAAAAAGCTTAAAAAAGCAGGATTCTATATATACAAAAACAGAGCCAGAAATAGCTTCTTGGTAGCTTCATTTTTTTCAGATAGACCCTGCTGGGGGTAAGCTGATGGGGTGGCTCCTGTAAAAGATGGCTTCTTGGTTTGTGCTGGTGGAATGGATAGCTCAGGAGGTCCTGGTGTAGGCATTTGAATGTCGTTTATGAGCAGCATGCTGCAAGTGGTGGCAACATGGACCCAAGGGTTGGGGGGGGGGTAAGCCTGACTCTCTGGGTACCTCTGCCATGTTGGGAAGCCAAATGGAATTAAGCTTGCAGCCAAAGCTACCACTTTGGTCCTGGTCATGAATTATTAGCATTTTAAAAACTTTCCTGGTCAGAATAGGTTTACAGACAGATAATAATAACAGCCTCAGAGGAAAAAATAAAAGGCCCTCTAAACGGGTCACTGTGTTTGATAAATGTGAATGGGCTTAGGAGGGAGAGTATATAAGATAGACAGAGTCATATACAAACAGAATATTTTAAGGATAATAAATTGAGGTCCTAAAGGATAAATATAGTGAAAAAATATGATGGGCCATGTGAAGATAGAAAATATACAGTGTGTGAATTACATATAGTATTGTTTTCTTTAAAATTTTAAACTGTTAATGAGCTAATTACCAAGCGGTATTTGATTGTAGGGTCTGCTAAGCTAAACAAACACATATATTTTAAAGGTATCTTGATATCAAAATTTGGGTCTAAGGATGTTTCTTCGGAAAGGAGGTTCTGCTTTTGTTTCCACAGAAGATGAGAAAGTATGGATTCTTTCCAGGATAATATCATTTGATTAAGTAAGACCTCCTGAGATGTTTCCTATGAGAGTTATGGCCCAGATGATTCAACATCAAGAACAGCTACAAGGCAATTGACTGAGATGATGTAGCCTCACAGACTAATACACTCAAGATTTAACCAGTATGCAGGTGCTCAATAAATCATCACCCACCCCACTTTCTACCACTAAACCTCTCAGGCATGCATATTATAGTCAAAATAAACTGGGAAAAATGAATAGAAAACAATATGGTATCTCAGTGTGATTGTCATAAAAAATTGAATGCAAAGTTCTCTTTTTCTTAAAAGATCCCAGATGTTACTGAAATATTTTGTAGTCTAAAAGCAATGATGACAAAATCAGCAGACTTTTATTTTTTTCTTCTCTCTATTGTGATTGTCAGAATGAAAGTTCAAATTGTAGTCAAATTGCAGACATATTTGAAAAGTACTGTGTCTACTATATTTTCAATATTTTATTCACAACAAAGTCATATTATGATAGCAAGACAATTTAGCATATTTATAATTTTACCCTTTGTGCCCAGCCAATAACTTGCATGTTCTCTAATTTGAACAACCTTTTGTTTCAATTTAACTATCTTTCCACTGCAAACAACACCAATGACCCAAAGGTCAGGTTACATTATCTATTTAGTAATTTGCACCAATAGCCTCATTGCATTTCATTTAGCAGAATGCTTATCAGGAAAAGACAGAAAGAGAGAAATCCACAGATTTTTGTAAAATCAATAATAATAATAATAATAATAATAATAATAATAATAATAATAATAATGGCTTTAGAAAGCAGATTGGGGAAGAATGCAGATAGGTGGCAGAGAGAACTGTTATTTGTTTATTTGATAGTAATGATAAAACATCATTAATACATCTGTGGAACTCCAGCCTTGTGTGGATTTGGGCTATGGGTAAGTGGCTTGTGATCCCTGTGTCTTAGGAAATTTTACTTTTCGCTTTTGGGTTGAAACAAAAGATAAGTTGTTTATCTGTCCAATAAAGGATAGAGATAGAATGTACAAGTGGGGAGTAATTAGGGTCCATGGACCACTTAAATGGCTGATTAAATATACTGACTCATTGTTTCCTCATTCACTAAAATGTTTTTGAAAATGTTAACCATTAATTAATGAAAAAAATTTTACATTGAAGTAGAACGCCCCAACTCCTGGCTTTAGCAATGTTCAAGAATGGGTGGAGAAGTAACTGTGAGAACTGAATGAGATGTCACAGAAACAATGTATAGTATATGGCAGGTGCTCAGAAAGGTAGCTATAATGATAAATGCCACCCACACCATCTCCTTTCTACAATTAACCATTTTATGTCTACATCTTACCTGTCCATTGATTCCAGGGTAAGGTCATACTCCCTCAAGAGCTTCAAGAACTGGGATATAGATGTCTCATTTAGGGCTAGTGACTCCACAGTCACTTCTTTTGTGCATTTTGATCAGTTATGAATGAGATGGAATCCATACCCAACACTATTGTGGTGTTCAAGAACCTAAGACTTTATAGGTCAGGGACCTAGGAGAAGTACAAATACTATAGTTCTACTGAAAGAAAATAACAATAAATGGCTCCTAATGACATTCTGCTGTACTCATGAATCAGTGCCTTGTTTATCCATCATTAATGAAGCATCCTCCTGCAGCAGATGGGAACAAATACAGAGATCCACAATGAAACAAAGTGAAGAGAATGAGAGACCTTGGAGCACGCAAGTCCTAAATGACATGTCTTCATCAGATCTCTCCCCAGGGCTCAGAAAGCCCTGAGGAAGAGGAGTCAGAAAGATTGTAAGATTCAGTGGGCCTGGAAGGCACCAAGGAAAAAGGGCCTTCTAAACACAGCAAGACTGACATACATATACTGAGATTGTGGCAGCATGCATAATCCCTGCACAGGTCTAAGCAAGAGGGAATCCTGGTGCAGAAAGGAGAAGTGGACACAAGTCTTCATCCTCTCCTAACTCAGAAGCTGTATCTAATTGATATTGGCTCAGAAAGAAAAAAGTAGTTTTCTCCTTTGGAGTCCTCACTAGATATGCAAACCAACCTTAAGGACAGATTCCCCATGCCAGCAATAGGTGGCCAACATAAAATGACCTCAATGGCATTTTGAAATTACTTTGCCTCATAATACTTTGTCTGGCAATTATTTTTCTTTTTTTTTCTTATAGGTATTTTGCATATATATTGTGGTTTCCCATGTTATGTTTTTATGAGATTTCTGTGTTTGTGAATGTGTGTGTATCTACATCTATATGTTTCTTGTGCTTTTTCTTTGGCTCTTATTCTCCTGGTAGTTTGTTTACTTCACCCCATTCTGATATGTTATTTATATTTTATCTTATTTTATTATTTTTAGATGTCTGTTTTATGGTGAGAGAGAGGGAGAGATAGAGAGAGAGAAAGAGAGAGAGAAGGAGTGTTGGAAGTTGGTTGGTAGAGGATAACGGAAGATTTGGGAGGAGTTGGGGGAATGGGAAAATGTAATCAGAATACATTATGTTAAAAAATCTATTTTCATAAAAAGGTAGCCTGTCTCACCAAGGTTTACTAAATTAAAGAGTAGCCTTGAAGTTTATTTATTAGGGAACACTTATAGGAGTGGCTAACACTTGGCTTGGAAGTCACATATACCCTGCTATAACTGTGAATGGAGCCCAACACAAAACCTTAAAATTAATTGAGTATTATGATTATTTTTTTTGCTAGCTCAGTTGAATAGCCCTGACGAATGAATTTGTAGATGACAAGGTCATGTTCAAATGCCAAGAGATTAGACCTGTCTGCCAGTGAGCCTATGATCACAACCTGATGAAGGAAATGAAATTTGCTTTTGCTGTAGTTTCTTAGAGAAAACAAAAAATTGAGTCTTTCATAATTATCCATCAAGATAAGATGAAGCTTATGTTTCTTTTTTTCCATATGAACTGTTAGGTTATTGTTGAGGATATTTAAAGTTATTGTGACATTTGATTGCTACTTATTATTTCTGTTTTACTTAACTCAAACTCCCTGTTGATAGGATTATTATTGTCTGTCAGATATTGGCACAAAACTGAACAATCTGAAAGCATTATGTTGAGTCTTCAATTCTTTTAAGTTAGGTATAGGACACAGATGGTAAAGAGGCTCAAACATATGTGGGTAGAGTTAGGTCAAAGAAAGACTGAGTGTATGTAGCCCAAACTGGCCATCTCCTTTGATCTACTCCAATTGTCATTGGAGAGCTTTCATTCAGTAACTGATGCAAACAAATGCAGAGAAACACTAGGCTGAGAGATGGCAGCCAACATTTGGCCACATTTTAAACACTATAGAATATAAGAGGGAGGGAAAGTAAAAATCAAAAACAAAGGGAGGAGAAGCATGTGATTATCTTCTAAACTGTAGCGAATGCTTACAGTTTTCTACCAGGTGTATTTCTGTGGCATTTTACAGTGATTGGGTCATCCAGTTCATAACTGCTACTCTGTGGCTCTGAGCTGCAGAATTCTTTAGTGACAAAGTTGCTGGTATTAATCAGGACATGATTATGAAAAATCTGAAACATGACAATAAACTATTTAAGCTATTTAATCATAAAAAGTAATAATAAAAACAAAGTTATTGACATATAGAGATGGAACAAGTTATTTTACTGGTTTATCCAACTTAGATACCTGAAACCTTGCCTTATGCCATATTTCTTAGACAGTACTGACAGTTTAATGTAATTTAAAAGTTATAGATATCAATTTATTATAATTATCACTGTGTGTGTGAGATGTGTGTAAAGTATACATTCTATAGTACATATTTGGGGGTGAGAAGACAACTTTTGGGTGTCAGTTCTCTACTTTGGCTGTGTTGAGCTTTGTGTTGAACTCAAGTCAGCAGGGCTGCAAGATAAGTATCTTTCCCCTGTGGATCTCATTAGTCCTTAAAGCATTTTTTGAAGGAAACAACCTGCTTGGATTATATTTTTTTAATAAAAATATATAAACAATGATTGAGAAGAAATTGGAAATATGACACTTCATTTTCATTTTTCTTTTTCATCAGAATATAAATTGCTAATTTTTGTAGTTCTTATCAGAAAATTATGACACCATAATTTCTTGAAACGTCAGTGAAACTAAAGAGTACCTTGTGGCTACTTCACTACAAGGAAAAAACATCATAGGAAAGTAAGAAGGCTAGAGCTTTAAAAGACAGGGGTTAAAACCTGGTTCTACTATTTATAACTCAGAGATTATGAGGTAAATTATTTAATTTATTAACATAAAACATCAATTTTTATGAGAATGGATATCAATAATTGCCAGTGTGTGTATGTGTGTATTTTCATGTCAGGGGACAGCTTTGGGTATTGTTCCCCAGGTTACATCCAGGTTATTTTCTTGAGACAGGGTCTCATGTTGGTTCAGAAATAGGCAATCAGGCTAGGTTGGCTAGCCATTAAGTACCAAAATATATGTCTTTCTCCATTTTTCCACTTCTATGGTTACAAGCATTTACTACCATATTTAGCTACTTAACATGGGCACTGACACTTGAACCCTAACACTAAAAACTTACGGAGCCATTTGTGTGTCCCTGAGTCATTATGATTCAAAGTCCTTCCTGTAGAACATTTTAAAATGTCTAGTTCAGTGCCTGAAACATGCATATACATGGAAAGTAGCCATAACATTATTATCATTTATTTGTTTTGCTTTTTGTGTTTTTGAGAAAAAGTCTAGTTCTGATTGTCTTGGAACAAGCTATGTTACCAGGCTGACCTTGAACTCACAAAGATACTTCTGCTTCTGACTCATACATGTATGGATTAAAGGCATGTGTCTCCATGCTGAGCTTATGATTATCATTATTATTGATATTATTTTACTTGGTGATATATTAAATTTTGTTGATTTGAAATTGGTATTGGGCCAATGCTAACATTTAAAAATCTTTTAATAAGGTCCAAGTAGAATGTGACACCAATATGATCAAGACAAGGACAGACTTCTATGATAGGACTGTTTCTCTTCTAGTACTCAGGCATTAATGCTGCATGTGTGTCATAAAAGATAAAACAACTGCTTGAACTCGACCAGATTCACATTATTGAGCTCTGGATACATTAAACAATACTTGAACTACTCCCTTTGCTTAGCCAGCACTTGAATAGAGAAGTTAGGTGAAGAATATATTTAACTTATTTAAAGTCATGAATCTAGTAACAGCTTTAATAGTGGCAGAACAAGAATTCAGATCTCCCCCATGACCCTCCTGTAGCTGTAGAGTGGGTGGGGAAAGGGATCGGAGGGGAAGTCGGGGGCATGGGAGGGAGGGAGAAGAAACTGGAATTGATATGTAAAATAAGAAAAGATAATATATATTATATTATGTAAGCTTTTATTATATATTATATATTATGTATATATTATTATATATTATGTATGCTTTTAGAACAGAGAACTAAGTGATTTTGTGCATATTGCAATAATGCTTCCTGGTGTATTAAAAACATGATATAACAAAAATTAATTATATACAACCAAAACAAAAAACTATAATTCACAGATGAATCTTTGTGGTTTCCATGGTAATAGGAAGTTGAGAGTTTCCAAATAGAACAATCTTGTGAAGGAAATTCATTTGGCAATTTTTCCTGACACTTCATAAGTGGTTAATCACAGTACATCTATCTTGATGCTGCTGAGAACTGATGCTTTAAAGAAGAGCAAATTCTTTGTGGTTTAGCCTGGTGTATAGCATCTGGACCACCATGTGCCTGTCACTGTTACACAAGGTTGCATTGGATCTAATGAGATGACATGTTGCTGAGTTTTTGAGAAGCTCATCATTTATTGCACTATTTAAAAATTAGTCTTGGTAGAGGTAGGTGATGGGGAGAAATTGGAGCAGCCAGAGCACTGAAAAAGAAAATATGAATAGTAGCCTAGCCAGGATCACCATAACCAAACTAAGGCCTTGTGTTCTTATGTTTTATAAGGAAGTATATATGGGCACATTGTGAGTAAATTATGCAATAAAGTATGAATGAAAAATACAAATGTAAATAAGGCTAATAAGTTCTCAACTAATAAAAATATTTTAAAAATAAAGAACTTTGGGAGAACATTTACCATGGAGGGATACTGCCTTAACCTAGAGGCAGGAGAGAGGTCCTAGTCCCTACTCCAAATGACTTGACAGATTTTGGTGACCCCTCCTGGAAGGCATCACCCTCCCTGTGGAGTGGAGAGGAGGGTTGGGCTGGGAGGGTGGTGGTGGGGGATGGGAGGGTGGGAGAGAGGGAGGAACTGGGATCAATATGTAAAATAAGAAAAATAAAAAAAATAAAGAAAATTGAAACAATGGAGTTGAATAGTAGGCAAGAAGAGGAACATAAAAGGACATAACAAAAGGAAATGATGAGGTGTTGGAATATGTAATCTCAAAGTTGATTGAACACAATTGCTGAGATTAGCAAAGTTCTCTGGGCTGGATCTAGCAAATATTGATGATCAGGGAAGCTTCCTTTCCTGTGGAGTTACCTTGCATGCTTTGCATTTGATTGGGAAAACTATGACTCCATTCTTTCCAAAGGCAATGTAAATGCTTACTAAGAAGACTAGGGTCTGGAGAAAGATACAATTACAAATCATGAGACTGCGGATTACAAATCCTTCTTATAACACAAAAAAGGGGATCTGGCTCAGAGGTTAAGAATATATAGCACAGTGATCTTGCAGAGGACCCTTGGTGATGGGGAATGTTCTTCTGTATGCTGCAAATACATGTTTCTTTTTTGGTTTAATAAATGCTGATTGGCTAGTATCCAGGCAGGTATTATAGTCAGGGATACCACATTAGGAGAATTCTGGAAAGAGCAATGGAGGGGGAAATCACCAGAGAGAGAGAGAGAGACGCCATGTAGGCATTCTCCAGTAATCTAAGTGTACATGGAGATAGTTAGATTAATAGAAATGGGTTAATAATTAAGAAAGAGATAGCCAATAAAAAGCCTGAGGCATTGGCCAAAAGTTATTAATTACTATATTAATTATATGATACTATAGTATAATTATTATACTATTTTTTTATTTGGACTAAATGGCTGTGGGACCAAGTAGAACAAATCTCTGTGTACACCTTGGAGAATTCCCCACACTTGTGTCAGGCAACATGTAATTCCTGCTCTAAAGATGTCCAAAATCCTCTTATGGTCACTGCACTCACATGCACAGACCCACACATACACATGATTTTTAAAAATTAAAATAGTAATGTAAAGGCAGGTCAAAAACCAAGCCCTCAGAATATGAACACAGAAATCTGCCTGTCTTTAAGCACTAAGCTCAGATATTTTAATTTTCCTGTTGTCTCTTACAATGTAGGAAGTTGGTATTCCAGTTATAGCTGGAGATAACGAGCTAATTCAGAATATGCAACATGAAAATTTGAAGTGGAAAACCAGGAAGTACTTAGATATTCAGAAAAAGATTTAGAGTTACACAAGTACGGAGGAAAAGTACATGAATATCCAGAAGCCTGATATTTTAGGGGCCCAGCATGTTTAAAGGAGTGTGGAATGTCCACTTCTCTAGAAGACATAATGTAACAGTTGCTGTAATTAGTGAACAATAGCATATACAGCACTTGATTATGAAACTGGTGGGATTTTAGCATTGTTACATACTGCTCCTGAAATAGTAACTAAAAGTGGTTGAAAGCTGTCAATTTAATCTGAACTCAAGAGAATTTGCTGGAGCAGGATGAGATTGGAATACAAAGTGGCTTGCCTTTTGGTTTTATGATAGATAGAATAAAGAGGAATCTTGAATGGATAGTAATAATGTAGTATCTTGTAGTTGTTTGTTCTGGATTGCAACCTTTCCTATTGCTGGGAAGGGAGAAGCCTGCTAGGCTTGTGAAACTTATTGGGAAAGACTCAGAAATGTCATGGAATTTATAAGGATCAAGGGGTCTTCCTCAGGGTTTTAGGAGTAGTAAGCAGTTTCTAGGATAGAAAAGTCTCTTCAGTGAAGCTACCTGAAAGTTGTACAGGATAAACTAGTGACATAGTTGATATGAGTCATTCCCTAAATAAACCTTGCTTATGTTAGGAAACACTTATCCAGGCCCCTGAAAATAATCCTAAATAACTCATTGGTTTTCCAGGCTCTACTTGAATGGAATAATTTCTTTGGTCAGTGATTACTCCCTCTAATTGAGGTGAGTAGAACCACTCTTGCTAGGAAAATCCTAAATCACATAGAGTTCCCAGCAAACCCTGTCATAAGATGATTGTATGTGTTTTAAGAGCTACTTACCATGAACTGGATATAATTGGATCCTTGACACATAGCCTTAAATAGGCCCAGTGGCACTCACTGAAGATAAGTGACATGCTGAGCACCAGGGAAGAGCATGCCCACTGGCATGAATCAATATGATTGCCTTGAAGTCCTGCTGGTCCAGTAGCTCTCCCTCTACCTATACCTTTTACTTCTTGATGGATGGCCTATGATTCCTATCATCAATTTTTTTTATGCAAGACTGAATATTTTTAATAGTAGGAAAAGAACTCAATTGATCATTTCCCTGGATCTACAGGTTTAAACTGGGGCATTTCCAATAGATATACAACATGTATACTAGGAAATACAAAATGATCTCATGGTATTCTAAGGTCTATGTTTCCAAAAACAATGTATGAGAGAGATTAAATGTAATTTTCTATCCTTTAATTAATTGTCTTATTTAACTACATGTAGGACGGTTGGCACTTGTTCTTTTTTTTTTCTATTTTTTTTTTTACATATCAATCCCAGTTCCTTCTCCCTCCCTCCCTCTTTCCCTCTCTCCCCCTCACATGCACACTGAATACCCTCCCCTCCCATCATCCCCCCACATGTGGGGTGATGCCATCCAGGAGGGGTCATCCCAAATCTGTCAAGTAATTTGAAGTAGGGACTAGGACTTCTCTCCTGTCTCTAGGTTAAGGGAGTATGCCTTCATGGAGGATGTGGCTGCAAAGTCCTTTTGTGCTCCAGGAATACATCCTGGTTCCACTGTCTGAGGTCCCCTACACTGCTCAGTCCTTCTAGCTGAGACCCACGTTCAGGGGGGCCTGAGTCAGTCCCATGCTAGATTCCCAGCTGTGAGTCTGGGGACCCATTAGCTCCTCCTTGTTTAGGTCAGCTGTCTCTATGTGTTTATGCAGCTTGGTCTTGTCCCTCTCTGCATCTAGATTCTAGTTCGAATCAGTGTTTAGTTGTAGGTGATTGCTTCTGTTTCTAACAGGTACTAAATGAGGGCGTTATGATAGTGGATAAGTTAGTCATTGATCTCATTGCTCAAATTGTTAGTTGGAGTCAGTCTTGTAGGTCTCTGGACAATTCTTTAGGTTCAGTTTTCTCTTTCCTATAATGGCTCCCTCTTTTATGTTCTCTCTCTCTCTCTCTCTCTTTCTCTCTTTCTGCTCTCTCCTCTCTCCCTCTCTTTCTTTTCTTTCTTCTATTCCTTCCCTGACTCAATCTCCCTAGTCCCAGGTGCTTTTCTCTCCTCCCCTTCTCTTTCACCTCGTTCCCTCTCCACTCACTGACCCCCACTCCCCATGTGCTCTGAAGAACTTGTCCCTTCCTCCCTCTGTGAGGAACCTAATATGAGTCTCTTAGAATCTACCTTGTATCCTAGTTCCTCTGGTGGTGTGAATTATAGGCTGGTGATCCTTTGCTCTAGGTCTGAAATCCATATATGAGTGAGTACACACCATGCTCCTCTTTTTGTGACTGGGTTACCTCATGCAGTATGCTTTCTTCAAGTTCTATCCACTTGCCTGTGAATTTCAAGATTCCATGTTTTATTTTTCACAGAGTATTCCATTGTGTAGATGTGCCACATCTTCTTTATCCATTCTTCAGTTGAGGGGCATCTAGGTTGTTTCCAGGTTCTTGATATTACAAATAATGCTGCTATGAACATAGTTGTGCATATGTCTTTGTTGCATGGATGTGGATCATTTGGGTATATGCCTAAGAGGAGGATTGCCGGGTCCTGTGGTAAACTGATTCCCATTTTCTTGAGGAACTGCCATACTGACCTCAAAAATGGCTGTACAAGTTTGCACTCCTATCAGCAGTGGAGTATTGTTCCCCTTTCTCCACATCCTTTCCAGCATAAGTTTTCCTTGGTAACCATTCTGGCAGGAATAAGATGGTATCTCAAAGTTGTTTTGATTTGCATTTCCCTGATAGCTAAGGATGTTGAGCACTTTAAGTATCTTTCAGCCTTTTTGATTTCCTCTATTGAGAATTCTCTCTTCAATTCTGTACCCCATTTTTTAATCAGGTAATTTGGTGTTTTGTTGACTAGTTTCATGAGTCCTTTGTATATTTTGGAGACCAGCCCTTTGTCAGATATAGGATTGGTGAAAATCTTTTCTCAGTCTGTGGGCTGACATTTGGTCTTGTCAGCTGTGTCCTTTGCCTTACAGAAGCTTCTAAGTTTTAGGAGGTCCCATTTATTAATCGTTGCTCTCAGTGTCTGTGCTCCTGCAATTATGTTCAGGAAGCAGTCTCCTATACCAGTTCATTCAAGAGTACCTTCCACTTTCTCTTCTAAGAGGTTCAGTGTGGCTGGATTTATGTTCAGGTCTTTGATCCATTTGGACTTGATCTTTGTGTGTGGCGATAGACATGGGTATATTTGCAGTCTTCTACACACCATCATCCAATTGTGCCAGCACCATTTGCTTTCCTCCCCCTCCCCCACTGTATACTTTTCTCTGTTTTGTTAAAAATTGGGTGGTTTAGGTGTGTGGGTTAATATCAGGATTTTCAATTCGATTCCATTGGGTCTACTTGTCTATTTTTGTGCCAATCCCAGGCTGTTCAGGACTATAGTTTTGTAGTAGAGCTTAAAGTTGGGGATGGTGATGCCTCCTTAAATTCTGTTATTGTACAGGGATGTTTTGGCTATCCTGGGTCTTTTGGTTTTCCATATAAAGTTGATTATTATCCTTTCAAGTTTAGTGAAGAATTGTGCAGGGATTTTAATGGGGACTGCAATCTGTAGATTGCTTTTGGCAAGATTGCCATTTTTACTATGTTTATCCTACCTATCTAAGAGCATGGGGGGATCTTTCCACTTTCTGGTATCTTCTTTAATATCTTTTTATAAGGACACAAAGTTCTTTTTATATAGGTCTTTCACTTGTTTGGTAAGCATTACCATAAGATACTTTATATTATTTGTTGCTATTGTAAAAGATGATGTTTCTATGATTTCTTTCTCAGCCCCTTTGTCGTCTGAATAAATCAGGGCTACTGATTTTTTTTAATTTATCTTGTATCCTGCTAGTTTGCTAAAGGTGCTTATCAGCTGTAGGTGTTCCCTGATAGAGTTTTTTGGGTCGCTTATGTAAACTATCATATCACGGCACTTGTTCATATATTGAGCGTGTGGTATTGTTGGGGATGGGAAAATGACTCAGCAGTTCATAGCATGAATTGGCCTTTCAAAGGACATAAGTTGGGTTCTTTGCCCCACATGTACTTGTACCCCCAGCTCCGTATGATCTGGTTCTCTATTCTGATGTCCATGGGCATCAAATGCACATATTCTTTCAGAAAGACAGGCAGACAAACATAGTTGAAGGTGAAACAAATCTTTGAGAGTCAGCATTGTTGATATAGTTACCTAACTTTTTGGTTTGTTCTTTAAATTTTGCTTTTTTAATGGAGCATTCTAGATGACAATATATAAAATAACTGCATATAGGAAGTTGTTTTGATGGCTGGACTAATGTGAAAGTTGAGTAGGATATGGAATACCCACATATTTGGTCAAATTTCATCTGACTTATTTTTCAGGGCATTTGAAATGATATTAACATAAATAAATAGGCTGTTAAAAGTAGTTTGTTCTTCTGAATACCTTTTCTAGTTAAAATATTGAATAGATTAAAAGAATGCCAGAGAATGTTTTTCCTCTCTGAGAATCCCAAAACAGCAGAACGGGCCCTTTAAATGTTGGATTTACCACTAGAAAACATACTTTCATGGCTCAAAACCAGCCTTCAGTGAAACCATCCCATTGGTATTGTTCCTATGTAGTATGTCATCTCTAGAAAGCTGATGTTTTAGGGAAGAAAGACATACATACAGGTAATCACAAAGTATTACATTAGTGGAACATGGGAACCTTAGGAAGTTAGAATCAGAAAAGAGAGCTCTTGTCTATTCGAACAGTTGAATGTGTAAAGCTGGAGGCAACTTGCGAGGTCAGCATTCAGACTTTAAAACTACTGCGTGGTGTGTATAGATGAGAAGGAAGTGTGAAAAGCAAAGAACAAATATCCAGGACCTGTGAAGATAGTTAAGAAGATAGGTAGTGGTTTGTGTATGTGTGTGTGTGTGTGTGTAAGCACACATGTAGGTATGCTCATGCATGGATATAGATTTATAGATAATACATGTTATCTGTATGTGTGTCTCTGTGTGTATGTGCATGTGTATGAATATCTGTGGAGAATTTCAAGGAAGAAAGAATGGATAGTTTAAATCTCCATAATCACTGAGGAATTCTTTAATAGTCTCCAACCTCTTATTATATATAGTTTCATTGTGTCAAAGCATGTTACACAAACAGACAAATATCATGCATATGCATAAGTATATGCAAATCTAGAAAGAATTAATGTATGGAAATATTTCCTAAATGAAATGTTGAATGAGATGCACTTGAACATTTAGCTACTGTTTGAAAATAATAAAGAAATTTACTTCCTACAATTTCCACTTTTAAATCTTACAGAGATAAGCCTTTTAGCAAGTAAAATGTAAATTAATCTATTTCATGAAGACCCAAGACACATGATTGAGATTTTCATATGATAAACTTTATAAATCTGTTCCAAGTTTCTGTCTGTCTTAAATATTTCATCTGTGCTTAAAAATTAATCTGTATTATGAAAGCTGGCAAAGCTCCACACAAAGTTGTCACTAGGTTCAAAAAGATAACAGTTGAAAAGATGTGCCTTAACCTCTCCTTGCATAGTGATTAGACTAAAAGCAGACAGCTTTACAATACAATAATGATGAAAATTAAAATGACTCCTGGTGTTAATTTTAACCAGTATCTGCAGTTGTATATTTATATTGTGGCTATGTTAGAAAAATCTATATGCAGTGAAATGTTTATAGGCAGTAAAATATATGGAGTAGCCCCAGTAAAATTTTAAATTAGAAAGAATATCTAATACTTTACATCATTCCATATGTTTTTATTATGCTTCCTAATAATTGCATCATAAATAGAGGCAGTGTCATTCCAGTATATTCTTTTTTAAACATGTTCTTAATGAGATTTAATGAAAGCTACCTTTTAATTTTATTTTATCCAGAATATGTGATCAATAACATAACACAATTTTACCTTTCATGAAATTCTGGAATTTTCCAAGGCTCTGATATTAGTTATTATAAAACATTAATAGACAGAGAATGGATTTGAGGAGTCAAATATTCTCTGTCTTTTCTCATTCTGGGTGTTTAAGTATGAGCATGTACTTGGCCTCTAAGTTTCTGCAATGCTGTCTGTATAACAATTGATCTCATAGACTTTCCTTCACTGTGAGATGAGAAGTTTTTCCTACATCTAGGATGTAGGATTAATGTAATTGTAATGTTGTATAGTTTTTAGAGTGTCTGTGTTAAAATCTATGCAATATACTTACTTAGCTTAATAGTTATAGAAAGAAACCAATGAGAATTTCTAAGTAAAATACTTCCAAAGTTCCTTGTTACTGTAAGTCAATAAATTCGATGCATAGATAGCTGATATAGTCTTAAGTGCTGAAGACACTGAATTATGAAATTAAAATTTTTTGCTTAAAATATGATAATCTATGAACATTTATATACATATGGACATATTTGTGCATTGTGTGTGCATATGTCATTAACATATAGCATATATATTATATGCCTATAAATATAATTTAAATATAATAAATATAATTTAAAGGGCTTGAAGTATATTGAACA
Source organism: Phodopus roborovskii (assembly GCF_943737965.1). Classification (NCBI taxonomy): domain Eukaryota; kingdom Metazoa; phylum Chordata; class Mammalia; order Rodentia; family Cricetidae; genus Phodopus; species Phodopus roborovskii. The sequence goes on from NW_026126485.1 coordinate 7,564,584, forward strand.
ACTCACATAGGCTAAGCAACACGAAGTGTTTTTGATCACTCCTGTTGGTCAAGGATATGTTTTGGAGACATGATAAGTATGTTTTAAGTCTGATGACTAGCCTGTCATCATATGTTTACATCTGGTACAGCCACAGAGCACTGCAGAGGAGTTGAGGATGTATCTTAACAACAAGGTGGGAGAATCCTTTGTAGAGAGAAACAAGATGCAGACCTGGGGGAGGCAGGGATCAGTCCTGAATTGCTTGCTCTTTGGAGGGATTAGTGGAAGTGAGGATTAATTAGGGATTAGGTGCTGCTATGAGTTAAGGGCAGTTTAGCAACGGGGTATCCAATTTCTGGGTGGAAATAGCAAAGCAGTTCTAGGGTGTTATTAGACAGAAAGCAATAGCCACTTGAAGAGGGGGCCATTATGGCATTTACAGCTGCTACCTGACCTTGGAGAAAGCGCTTTCCTGAAGTCTGCAGCTGGCTTTATCTATCACGTGGTTCTTTTAAGTCTGACCAGCAAAGGGGTATGCTTCTGCTTTTTTGATCTTGCTGACAAACCAAGGTACATTTATTTGATTTTGAAACCATGTCATTTATTTCCTTCATGGATTTAGTATGCACGAGATAAAGGAAAGGTCACAAGATGAACACTACAGGGGAAATGGATGGATGTTACAGAAGTTGAGAGAGGAGGCATCCCAGAAAAGAAAAAGATTCAAAAACTTTAAGTTGCCTATTCCAGTGATATAAGAAAACTAATAGAAATGCACATGAAGTGTCTGTGTGGATATCTGGTAATCTTTCTCAGGACATTGTCACAGAACTAAAAGTGAGAATAGACTATGGACTCTCTTTCCAAAATATTTGAATTATAAATCAAATTTGAAGTGAAAAGGAGAGTGTGGTTGCTAAAATGGTACTCATTTTGGAGAACTTTGTGTGTGTGTATGTGTGTGTGTGTGTGAGAGAGAGAGAGAGAGAGAGAGAGAGAGAAAGAGAGAGAGAGAACACTTAGTAGAAAGATATAATGTAAATAAAGAGTAAAAAATAAATACACCAGTGTTCTCAATTACATCTATTTAAAAGGTCACAAAATGAAAATTAAGAGCACACACAACACTGGTCTTTAAAAATAATGTAAATGAAGATATACATAAAATGTTAATGTGTTAGTATGATGCTGCCTTTGTCTTAGTTTGCTTTCTGTTTCTGTGATAAATGTGTGGAGGAATGATTAGGTTTTTGTTTAGTTGGTTTTGTTTTTAGTTTACAGGTTAGACCATCAGGAAGGAAAGCTAAAACAGTACCTGCAGGCAAAAACTGGGGAAGAATAATGCTTACTGACTTGCTCTCTGGCTTTCTTTCTGCTAGATTTTAGTACAGCCCACACCCACTTGCCTAATCATGACACTTCCCATAGTGGGCTAAGTTATCCTACATCAATCATTAAGGAAGACAATTCCTTATAGATATGTCCATATGCCAATCTGATCAAAACAATGTTTCAACTCAGGTTCCTTTAGACAAATCTGGATTATGTCAAGTTGGTAACTAGGAGAAACCTGAAAAAATGAAGAGTGAAAAAGAAAATGGGTAGGACTATGATGAATAAATAAGATGGAATAAATTGCATTATTTGTCCATTGACACTAAGGCTAGGGCACTCACAGTCATGGATATAAGCTGGAGTCCTTGCTAAACCTTCTCAGCATAAGAAAATAAACTCATCTTACATCACTGGAAGAATTGTTTCAACTGCAATAATTAAATTTCCCTTAAACACATTTTCACTAAAATGAGCCTTTTATGAGTTTCTTGGCTAATAAATGTGTTTTACCATTTCTTGAGATGTTTGATTTTTTATATATCCATAGAACACAATCACAAAGACAACCCACCCCCCACATGCACATGTGCATATACACAAATATAGCTGAGGTACTGTCATATTTAGAAAATTCCAGTAATTGCAGTCTGAGGAGGTAGGGTTATAAGTACTAGACTAGCTGGGGCCAAACAGTTCCAGACATCGTGGGCTTACAGTGAAAACCAGTTTCAAAACAAAGACAAGCTCAAACAAACACCACTGATACATATAGAATTTTGCATGAATTTATCTGACTTTTTGCATATATATACACATCCTTCTTTCCCATGCAAATATGCAGTCACCATTTCACCATCTCCTGACTTGTGCTCAGAAATCTGCTATATATTGTTTATAAGTAGGAAGCTCTCTATAAATTATTCCTTCCCAATTTGGGTATATTATGTGAATTGCATCACATTACATAAATTTTCCTGAGAACTCTGTCTTATACTTCATTATTTGTCTCAGGATATCAATTTTAGGACTTTGTATACAAAATATTTCTAATAATTTTTGATCAGTTGACAGTTAGCTATTAGTGTTTTAAGACACCTTAAGGAATGTGTCCACAGCCGTAAAATGCACTGGTAATGAAAGTCAGTACTGTGTCTCAGGGTTGTTTTGTCTATATAGATATGAGCTTGTTCTGTTTCTCAGCATTCTTATATAATAAAATAAGATGCATACTAAAAATAAAAGTTTTAGAGATTTTTTTTCCCACTTGGATTGGCGCTGAATGGCTTTGCACATTCTTTGGAGAAAGATTGAAATCCTGTTAGCATTATGAGTCAGCTGTCTATATTTATGACATTGGTTTTATGGAGTGCATATATTTATTTGAAAATGCTACCTGAGGGAATAAGCAGATCAAGATGAATGTATCAGGCTGCTCCAATGTGATACTTCAGCAACTCAAACATTCTACCAATTCAGGAAACAAAAAGTCACACAAACACTCAAATTAGTTGTTTTGAATTTTGAATGCAGAAAATCAGGAAGAATGAATTATTAAATTTTTCATTATTTTTAATTACTGTAGATGCTGTTCTAAGGCAACACTTATATTGCACCTTTAGACTAAAAGTATGGAAACTATTTGACATTCTCAACTTGCAAAATTATGTGTGAGGTCAAGACAGCATTTTGGATTTTCAGCTTAACAGTATCACTCCAGGGGCACAGACAATGAAAGAAACAATTAATAAATGGGACCTCTTCAAACTTAGAAGCTTCTGTAAGGCAAAAGACACAATGGACAAGACCAAACGACAGCCCACAGACTGGGAAAAGATTTTCACCAATCCTATATCCGACAAAGGGCTGATGTCCAAAATATACAAGGAACTCAAGAAACTAGTCAACAAAACACCAAATTACCTGATTAAAAAATGGGGTACAGAACTGAAGAAAGAATTCTCAATAGAGGAAATCAAAAAGGCCAAAAGACACTTAAGAAAATGCTCCACATCCTTAGCTATCAGGGAAATGCAAATCAAAACAACTTTGAGATACCATCTTACCCCTGCCAGAATGGCTAAAATTAGAAACACCAGTGATGACTTATGTTGGAGAGGATGTGGAGAAAGTGGAACACTCCTCCACTGCTGGTGGGAGTGCAAACTCATACAGCCATTTTGGAGATCAATATGGCGGTTCCTCAGGAAAATGGGAATTAGTTTACCACAGGACCCGGCAATCCCCCTCTTAGGAATATACCCAAAGGATTCACATCCATGTAACAAAGACATCTGTTCAACTATGTTAATAGCAGCACTATTTATAATAGCAAGAACCTGGAAGCAACCTAGATGCCCCTCAATTGAAGAATGGTTAATGAAGATGTGGAACATCTATACAATTGAATACTACTCTGCAGAAAAAAATAATGGTATCTTGAAATTCACAGGCAAGTGGATAGAACTTGAAGAAACCATCCTGAATGAGGTAACCCAGTCACAAAAAGAGGAACACAGTGTGTACTCACTCATATATGGATTTTAGACCTAGAGCAAAGGATCACCAGCCTATAGTTCACATCACCAGAGGAACTAGGATACAAGGTGTATTCTAAGAGATTCATATAATGTCCCTCACAGAACTGGGAACGAACAAGTCCCCCAGAGCTCAGGTGAAGTGGGGGAGCAGCGAATGGAGAGAGAAGTAGGAGAAAATGAGGGGGGAGGAAAGGAAAACATGTGTGACCAGGAAGATTGAGCCTGGTTAGGAATAGAAGACAGGAAAGAGAGAGAGAGAGAGAGAGAGAGAGAGAGAGAGAGAGAGAGAGAGAGAGACAGAGAGAGAGACAGAGAGACAGAGAGAGAGACAGAGAGACAGAGAGAGAGACAGAGAGACAGAGAGAGAGACAGAGAGAGAGAGAACATAAAAGAGGGAGCCAATATTGGTTTGAAGATAAAAGTGAACACAAAGAAAGGTCTAGAGAACTACAAGACTGCTCCCAACTAACAATTTGAGCTTCCGTGTAAAGGCTATCATAAATGCCCTTCCCGGAGAGTGAGATCAACAACTAACTTCTCCATGGAGCCCTCAACTAATGCCTGTTGAAAACAGGATCAAACACCCATACATAAACACTGAATTGAAGTAGAACTCAGATGCAGATGGAGAGGACAAGACCAGGAGGCAGAAAGACATACAGACAGCTTACCTGAACAAGGAGGAGCTAATGGCCACTAGACTGATAGCTGGGAAGCCAGCTTGGGACTGACTCAGGCCCCCCTGAATATGGGTCTCAGCCAGAAGGACTGAGCAGTCTAAGAGACCTCAGACAGTGGAGCCAGGATGTATCCCTGGTGCACAAAAGGACTTTGTGAACATATCCCCCATGGAGGGATAACTGCCTTAATCTAGAGACAGGAGAGAAGCCCTAGTCCCTACTTCAATGACCTGTCAGATCTACATGACCCCAACTGGATGGCATTCCCCTACATATGGAATTGTGGTGGGGGGATGGGATGGGAGGGTGGTTAGAGTGCATGTGAGAGGGCAGAGAGGGTAAAAGGGAGGGAAGGAGGGAGGGAGGAAGGGAGATTAGGTGGAGGGAGGGAGGGAGGGAGAGGGAATTGGGATCGACATGTAAATTAATAAATTAAATAAAAAAAATGCTTTGACTCCAAAATTTAAGTTCAAGGACAAGTTACTGGGGAAAAGGATTTCTATTTTTGTTTCCACAGAAAATGAAAAGATGTGGATTCCTTCCAGACTAATGTGGTTTGATCAAGCCAGACTGCCTGAAACAGGGTACAAGGTGATCCTACATTCAAAACAGCTGGACAAAGCAGCCCTACAGACTACAGCCAGGATTTCTGAATCTTCTTTGAATCCCCCATGACAGCGCCCTTTACCAGCAGGAAGTAGTTTGGAAAGAACGATGCCTAAATTCCCAAATATTGTGTATAAATATTTATTTTCATTTAATTGGATTTGTTATATAAAATAAAATAATAAAAATATAAAAATATAATGTAGGTTAAAAAAAGTAGCCTCCAAAATTCTCTCTCCCTCTTCCTCCCACCCCCTTTCTATCTTTCTTTCTTTCTATAACTCTGTCTCTGTCTTTTCTTGAAGTGCTTAGGATTGGCTAGGACCTTGTCCAAGCAAAGCACAGATTTATCTCATTTTAAATGAGATAAATCATATCTGTAAAATATGCCATGGTTTTAGGTCTGATCAAACTAGGGCTGAATACCGGTGATCTTCATGGTGTCAAAGATAAAGCCTGTATTTATAAAAAAAAAAAATAGAAAAGAAAAGAAAAGAAAAGGCAAGCTGAATGTATGTAGTGTGTATACAAAGGAAGCAAAATGCAGAGGTTACATAACAATTTATAGGAGAACGAGAATGCTTGGTCTCTTGTTGCTGTGATACCACATTCAGCATAAACAATCTTAAATGAGGAAATATTTAGTTTTTATATTTTTTTAAGATTGCAAAGGGATCAATTTTTCTCAGTGTGGAAGTCACATTGGAACACAGAATGTTCAACTTTTTTTGTGGTGTGGCAGTCATGTTGGAACAGCTTACATTATGACAGACTTTAAGCAGATATCAGGAACAATAAGAGGCTAGGCCGAGATTTAGCTCAAGAGCACATGTCCCTTTGCACGTCTTTCTTCTAACCATGTCATACCCTCCACAGTCCCATTACTTCTCAAGTTTAAATCCATCAATGGATAAATTCAGTGATTAGGTCTGAGCCATCATCTCTGGCAATAGTTATATCTAGAGATCTGCTTCACTAATCTCCTGGGCATTTGCTCTTACTCCCCTCAACTTGTCAGTTATGATTAAGTACCAATGAGTGTGGTAACACACCTGACAGCAGACATGCATAGAACCCCAAGTGATCAGTATGAGCTTTGGAAGCTAGGAGTGTCTGGCATGACTGGAGTCTTCCAGAATTTATGAATAAATAGATTCACATGCCTACAGCATAATCTTGTAACTCAAAGGAGTAGCAATAACATCCTTGATTCTCTGCTTTCTAGAACAGCTCTAAGAACAGGCCAGTCTTATTCCCTCAACCTATAGTTTGTGAAAAAAAAAAAAAGAATGGGGGGTGTTTATGTAGATCATGTGTTTTATTTAAGGCCAACACCATGACTTAGAACCCATGTCTGACACTTTTGGATGGCCAAGAAAATAAGACTAGACAGAAAAAAAAAAACCCAAATACTATCGTTTAGCTAAGAGAACATAACAATAAAACAACTCCTAATATTCTGCTATGCCAATATATTGTTGTCTCACTCAGCAATCATCAGAGATGTTTCCTTCTGCAGTAGTTGGGAACTAGTACAGACACCACATGTGGCTAATAATTAGAGAGTAAGAGGCCTTGGGTTATTCAATACTAAATGGTATGTCTTCATCAAACTCCTTCCTTGAGGCTCAGGAAACTATGCAGAAGAGGAGATGGAATGCCTGAAAAGCCAAAGGAATAGATGACATCAATGAAATAATATCTTCCTGGCACAATAGGACTGACCTACATATTAATTAAAAAAGACTATAGCAACATGCACAGGGCCTACACAGGTCTGTACTAAATTGGGGTCCTAGCACAGAGAAAAGCATACATGTGCTCCCAAGCCTAACCGAGAAGCTATCTTCAAACACTTTAAGGGAAATTTTAGTTGTTTTTTTTTTTCCCCAAGGAGTCTCACTGGGTATCCAAAGTACAATTAAAGGCAGGCCCCATGCCTAGCATAGATGTAGATGGCTAACAGAAAACAGAAAACATACTGGTCATTTTCTTTTATATTAAGGTTTGTGATTTTTGAGCTTTACTTTTTCTTCCTTCCTTTCATTTTTTTCTTTCTCTCTCTTCCTTTCTCCTACCCTCGCTCTCTCTTTCTCTGTTTATTTCTTTCTTCCTTTCCTTCTTTTTTATTTTTTTTTATTTATTTTTTATTTTTCATGTTGATCCCAGTACCCTATCCCTCCCTCCCTCCCTTCCTCCCTCCCTCTTACTCTCTCTGTCCCCTCACATGCACCCTGGCCACCCTGCCCATCCATCCCCCTACCGCAGTTCTACATGTAGGGCAATGCCATCAAGCTGGGGTCATGTAAATCTGTCAAGTCATTTGAAGTAGGGAGCAGGACTTCTCTCCTGTCTCTAGGTTAAGGCAGTATCCCTCCATGGGGGATATGCATGCAAGGTCCTTTTGTGCACCAGGAATACATCCTGGTTCCACTGCCTGAGGTCCCTTAGTCTTCTCAGTACTTCTGGCTGAGACCCATATTCAGGGGGGCCCGAGCCAATCCCATTTTGGATTCCCAGCTATCAGCCTGTGGGCCCATTAGCTCCTTGTTCAGGTCAGCTGGAACCATTATTGGTTTGAAGAGAAAACTGAATCTAAAGAAAGGTCTAGAGACCTACAAGACTGCTGCCAACTAACAATTTGAGCAACCGTGGAAAAGCTACCATAAATGCCCTTCCTGGATAGTGAGATCAACAACTAACTTATCTACCATCATGGAGACCTCATCTGGTACCTGTTGGAAACAGAAGCAAACACCCATACCTGAACACTGAGTCGAATTAGAATCCAGATGCAGAGAGAGAGGACAAGACCAGGTTACAGAAACACATAGAGACATTCCTTCTTCTTCTTCTTCTTTTTTTTTTTTTTTTATCTGTTTCTTTATTTGTGTATGTTTGCATCCTATCTGTTTCTATGGGCTTACTTTTAAAGGGTTTTGGTTTTCTTTTCTAAAGAGGGAAAGAAGGCACTGAGTTGGGTGAATGGAGAAGTTGAAGTTGAGAGAATCTGAGAGGAGATGAGAGAGGTCAAACCAAGATCAAATGTATTGTATGAAAAAAAAAATTAAAAATATAAGCCATAACCTAGAGGTGAGAGAGAGGGCCTCTCTCCTTGACAGATTTTGTTGATCCCTCCTGGAAGGCATCACCCTCCCTGATGAATGAGGGGGAGACAGTATGGGAGGGTGGTGGGGGAGGAAGGGGGGAGGGAAGGAGAGGGAACTGGGATCAATATGTAAAATAATTAAAAAAAAATAAAAAATATAAGGTGGAGAACAGTAGAGGAAAACACTTGGTATTGACCTCTGGACTGTATGGACATATGCATGAACACACATGTAAGTAACCACCTCCCTGCCCCAAAAAACAAAACAAAACAAACAAAAAACAACAACAACAAAAAACTGCACAAAATCTTTGTAGAAGAATTAGAACTCTCGAACACATTATTTCTCTTGAAATGGTTACTATACTAAAATTAATTTCTCCTTTATATGACCCTTAATGGGACAGAGCAAGATAGGAAAGTCTATCTGAAGCAATCTGAGATGTATAACTCTAAGAAAATGTTTTTTAAATGAATGCCCTGTCAAGGCTGCCATGCACATTAACACGCAGTAGCTGCAATGGCAGACATAAGGCCTATACAAGATCAAGTCAATCAAAATCCCAACATGGATGGGGAAAGTTCCATGAAGTCCCACCCATAGCTAGGAAACTATTGGCAAACGATGAGTACTGGGGGGAAAAGAGTAAGTTTTCTTCAGGGAGAAGCCCCTGAAAAGGCTCTAGCAGATGGTCTTACATCAATGCAACACTAAGTGGACTAGGTGTCAGGGGAGACAGACAGACAGGCAGACAGACAGAGAATACATGATGACGTTGAGAGGGAAAAGTGGTGTGGGTGATAGAGATGAAGGGGAGAGAAAGCAATGGAGTGACCAAAATCCATTTTATGTAAGAATGAAGTTCTCAATCAAATAAAATTTGATGTAACGTAAGAAAAGAAGGCAGAGGTAGATAGTGGTTTCTCTATTGGTTTTCCTTCCCTTTCCTTTCACTCTTCTTCTCTCCCCTTCACTTTTCCTTTTCTTTTTGAGATAGTCATTTTCTGTGTAGCCAAGACTGGTCTTTCACAAACTTTCTGCCCCTACTTCCCAACTGCTAGAATTTCAGGATTATAACTTCTTAATAGGTTTTTTTTATGCTTAGACATAGCCTCATTGTTCCACCTATCATGCCTGAGTTAGAACTCACAAGCTTACAATGAACATTCAAATAAATCCCAAAGTTTATATATGAGTGTGTGTGTGTGTGTGTGTGCATTCATGCACACACACACACACACACACACACACACACACACATATATATATATATTTACAAGCACTTTTTCCTCCAGCCTGTTCCCACAGCCAAGTCAGCCCCAAATAATACAGAGAGATGCTGTATTAGCTATAAAGCTGTTGGCCTGTTGGCCAGTTACTAGTGTTTCTTATTGGATAGCTCTGTCTTAAATATTAATCCATTTCTATTAATTTAAGTGTTTCCAGGTGGTCTTTTCTTACCGGAGAGGATCCAGACTTCTTCTCTCAAGTCCTTATATCTTACTCTCTACTACATCTCCCAGAATCCTCCTTGACTCTTAATCCTGCCTATCTTGCCTTCCTATTTGCCAATAGTACTTTATTCATTAACCAATAAGAAGCATATTTACAGAATGACATCTCTCATCATGTGTATATAACTGTATATGTATTTATCTAGTTAAACACAACACAGAGTATTAACTCTGTGTGTGTATGTATATATATATACATATATATATATGCATATATATACATGTTCAAATAAACAATTAATAACTCTTTTAATTAGAAGCTAAAGACACCACATAAAATCCTAGGTTATTATACCCATGCCATCTCTGGTCTTCCTGTGCTTGAATCTTGTATATAAGTGTGTATACTTACTCATTGCCTTATTCTAATTAAACATGCTAATGAAAATAAGTTACTAAAATAGTGTGTCTATCATCTGTATTGATTAAAGACCATTCTTAGGATGCCATTGGTAAAAATATAATAGTTTGTCTTTCTAACGTATTTATTATGTGAGTGTTGCTCATGAAATTTCTAGGGTGGTGTTTGGGAACTCCCTGGTCCACCATTTAGTTCTATTGTATCTTGCAGCAGTCTGCCAGTGCTGATGCAATGTGGAGTGACAATTGGAAACAAGCTGGAAGAGGGAATGTGGGCTAGGGGAGAAGAAGGAAATTGCAGCATAAAGTAGCAGCCTTAGAGACATGCCACTTTTTTATGAACAGTATTAATATGCTTGAGGAAGGCAGTGGCTTTATGTTTAGTGCCTAACATGCTGAAGACAAGTTGATAGCAGAGGACTCCATGAGCTTCTGCAAGAAAATGCTGACTCACATTTCTGTACATGGAAATACACTATGCTTAAACCTAAGCTGACTGTTTCTAGTGGTTTGTGTTTCAGATTACTGAAGTATTCCCTGAATGCCTTTATCAATAGCTGTTTTTATATGATTTGATTATTTTATTTTTATGTTTTAGTAGATTCCCCCAAACTGGAATTATACATAGTTGCTACTGCTTGATATAGTTGCTAGGAACTGGACCCAGGTCCTCTGGAAGAATAGGTAATACTATTGGACACTGAGCAATCTCTCTAGTCCCTTGATATATACTTTCTTATCTAAAGGAACAACACTTTCCCTTCCCTGATAATGAGATTGATGACCAACTTATCCACCATTATAGAGCCCTCATTTAGTGGGGCTCTACTAGATGATGGAAACAGAAGCAGACACCCACAACTAAACACTGAGCCAAATTGGAATCCAAGACCAGTCTACAGAAACCCACAGAGACAGCTGACCTGAACAAGGAGGAGCTAATGGGCTCCCAGACTGATAGCTGGGAATCCAGCATGGGACTGACTCAGACCCCCTGTACATGGTTCTCAGTTAGAAGGCCTGGGCAGTCTAAGGGTCCTCTGAAAGTGGAACCAGGATGTATCTCTAGTGTACAAAAGGACTTTTGGAACACATTCCCCATGGAGGGATACCCCCTTAACCTAGAGGCAGAAGGGAGGGCCTAGTCCCTACTCTAAATTTAGATGACCCCTCCTGGAGGGCATTACCCTACATGGGGAGTAGGAGGGATGGGATTGGAGGGTGGTCGGGGGCCATCAGAGGGTAGGAGGGAGGGAGAGAGGAAGAGTGAACTTGGGTCGATATGTAAAATAAGAAAAATAATTTAACAATGTAAAAAGGAAAAACATTTTCATAAGAGCAATAGAATAATTGGAATTTATTAACTTTTGAAAACTCATCCATTAGTAAAATTCCAGGTAAAATTCATATCTATGTACAACATGTTGAACAAATTTTGATCATCCTTTATGTCATTGTAAATGTGAAATAACTTGCCTTTTAATATAATGTTAAAGACATGCTTGGTAGGAGAAGTTAATATCTGAAGGAACTCATTGGTTACAGAGAATATCTATATCTTGGAAAAATGTATCTCCCCGTAGCAACATATGGGCCTCTCTTTAAAAGCATAAGCTTTTCAAATCCCTGGAGACATGCATTTTTCTAAATAGTTACGTTTAAACTTCACAAACAAGCTAAACAACATATGGGAGGATTATGATTTACATAAAATATGATGTGGGAAATGTCCCATAAATTCTTCCTAAGTTTGTTGCACACTTTTTTGTTGGAAACCACAAACCCAAGAGAGAATAAATAACTGTTTTAATTTTATGAACCCTTTCAGACTGAACTGCCCTCCCTACGACCCTAGCTTTTCTCAGGGATGCTTACTCTATTTAAGTGCTCACTGTACTTTATTTTTTTAGTTGAACGAATCATTTTTGGAACAAGAAATTTTTTCTATGATGTCATAAAAGAATATATGTCAAGTCCCCATATGTTTCTGATTATGCAGTGTTGGCTGCATTCATGGTAATGGAGACACACAGAAGCAAGCATAAACAGGTGCCACAATTCCTTTATATCCTGCAAAGGATATAATTGGTTCTGTAAGGAAAGGGAGATCATTCTCACTCACTGCTCTGATATTGGAAAGAAGCTTGCTCATGGTTATGTGTAATGTTTAACATGCTTATGAGAACCAGGGTATAACATAGCTTCTCGCATCTTGAATTGATGTTTTCTATACATAACACAGTGGCTACATATCTACTATTTCATTATAGTGAAAATGCAATCACATCGTTTCCTTCACTACTCTTACTCTCTCCCACCATTTCTATTTTCTCACCCTTTAATGGCTCCCAACATGACCTAGTTTTCTACAGTTTTTATTGTACACATTTTAATCCTTTTATCCAGAGCTGAGGATCAAATCCAGAGCCATGCACTTTCTAGATGAGTGCTCTACCACTATGCTAAAATCCCAGCACCACATCCACATTTTTATATCTCTGTTGTCCTTCATGTGGGGATTGACTAAGGGTGCAATAAATGAGATAGGAAGAGGGAGCTGCTGGGGTTGAAAACAATGCCTGCTCTTAAGTTTTTCACACTGCATCCACTAACTTATTTGTCCTCATGTTCTCTGTGCTTTTCAAAAGCACAGAAGGAAAAGCTTTAGGATTTCAACAGAAACAAGCTACAGAATGTGTCTCTGGCCTGTCCTAACACTACTGCTATGTCACTATAAGACTGGGTATCTGTTGCTATAGAAGTATATTGCAATGCTTGACATTCTAGTTTTGAATACTGCTGATTTTCAACTGATAATGTACAAGAAATTGCTTTGGAATACAATCAACAAGTAAAAATATGTTTTCCAACAATATATCCCATAACAAACCATATTTAAACAATACATTTCCACAAATCCAGCCTTGCAGGAAGTACTGGAAGGAAAACTCTAACCCAAAGAAGTTAGCTACACCCACAAAAACACAGGCAATAGATAATCCTACTTAACCAAATCCAAACAAAGGGGAAACACACAATACCATCACCACCTCCAAGTCCAAAAATAGCAGGAATTAAAAAATCACTGGTCATTAATATCTCCTAATATCAATGACCTCAATTTGCCTATAAACAGACACAGGCTAACAGAATGGATAGGAAGACAGACTCCATTCTTCCACTGCATACAAGAAACACACTTCACCTTCAAATACAGATATTACCTTAGAATAAAGAGTTGGGAAAAGATATTTCAAACAAATGGACCTAAGAAACAAACTGGTATTGCTGTGCTATATCTAACAAAATGGACTTCAGACTAGAATTAATCAAAAGAGATGAAGAAGGACATTTCATATTCTTCACAGGAAAAATCCATCATGATGAATGTCTATGCCCTAAAGACAAGGGCACCCACATTTGTAAAAGAAACATTACTTAAACTTAAATCACACTGGATTTATGTTGAGGTCTTTGATCCATTTGGACTTGAGTTTTGTGCATGGCGACAGACATGGGTCTATCTGCAGTCTTCTACACACCCTCATCCAATTGTGCCAGCACCATTTGTTGAAGATGCTGTCTTTGCCCCATTGTATAATTTTAGCTGTTTTGTCGAAAATCAGGTGTTCATAGGTGCGTGCATTAATATCAGGATTTTCAATTCGATTCCATTGGTCTACCTGTCTATTTTTATGCCAATACCAGGCTGTTTTCAGAACTATAGCTCTGTAGTAGAGCTTAAAGTCAGGAATGGTGATGCCTCCTGATGTTCTTTTATTGTATAGGGTTGTTTTGGCTATCCTGGGTCTTTTGTTTTTCCATATAAAGTTGATTATTATCCTTTCAAGGTCGGTGAAGAATTGTGGTGGGATTTTAATGGGGATTGCATTGAATCTGTAGATTGCTTTTGGTAAGATTGCCATTTTTACTATGTTTATCCTACCTATCCAAGAGCATGGGAGGTCTTTCCATTTTCTGGTATCTTCTTTAATTTCTTTCTTTAGAGTCACAAAGTTCTTATTATATAGATCTTTTACTTGTTTGGTAAGCGTTACACCAAGATACTTTATGTTGCTTGTGGCTATTGTAAAGGGTGATGTTTCTCTGATTCCTTTCTCTGCCTCTTTGTCGTCTGAAAAAAATAGGGCTACTGATTTTTTTGAGTTTATCTTGTATCCTGCTAGTTTGCTGAAGGTGTTTATCAGCTGTAGGAGTTCCCTGGTAGAGTTTATTGGGTCGCTTATGTAAACTATCATATCATCTGCAAATAGAGACAGTTTGACTTCTTCCTTTCCAATTTGGATGCCCTTGATCTCCTTTTGTTGTCTTATAGCATTAGCTAGAACTTCTAGTACGATATTGAAGAGATATGGAGAGAGAGGACAGCCTTGTCTTGTTCCTGATTTTAGAGGAATTGGCTTAAGTTTCTCTCCATTCAGTTTGATGTTGGCAGTTGGTTTGCTGTATATTGCTCTTATTATGTTTAGGTATGTTCCTGTTATCCCTGACCTCTCTAATACCTTTATCATGAAAGGGTGTTGAATTTTATCGAAGGCTTTTTCTGCATCTAGGGAGATAATCATATGGTTTTTCTTTTTCAGTTTGTTTATATGGTGGATCACGGTGATAGATTTTCGTATGTTAAACCATCCCTGCAATCCAGGTATGAAGCCTACTTGATCATGGTGGATGATTTCTCTGATGTATTTTTGAATTTGGTTTGCCATTATTTTATTGAGTATTTTTGCATCGATGTTCATCAGGGATATTGGTCTGTAGTTTTCTTTCTTAGTTGTGTCTTTGTGAGGTTTGGGTACCAAAGTTATTGTGGCCTCATAAAAAGAGATTGGCAATAAACCTTCTGTTTCTATCTTGTGGAACAGTTTGAGGAGTAGTGGTATTAGTTCTTCCTTCAATCCAGCCACATTGAACCTCTTAGAAGAGAAAGTAGGAGGTACTCTTGAACAAATTGGTATAGGAGACCGCTTCTTGAACATAATTCCAGGGGCACAGACACTGAAAGAAACAATTAATAAATGGGACCTCTTCAAATTTAGAAGCTTCTGTAAGGCAAAGGACACAGTTGACAAGACCAAACGGCAGCCCACTGACTGGGAAAAGATTTTCACTAATCCTATATCCCACAAAGGGCTGATCTCCAAAATATACAAAGAACTCAAGAAACTAGTCAACAAAACACCAAATAACCCTATTAAAAAATGGGGTACAGAACTGAAGAAAGAATTCTCAATGGAGGAAATCAAAAAGGCTGAAAGACACTTAAGAAAATGCCCCACATCCTTAGCTATCAGGGAAATGCAAATCAAAACAACTTTGAGATACCATCTTACCCCTGCCAGAATGGCTAAAATTAGAAACACCAGTGATGACTTATGTTGGAGAGGATGTGGAGAAAGTGGAATACTCCTCCACTGCTGGTGGGAGTGCAAACTCATACAGCCACTTTGGAGATCAGTATGGCGGTTCCTCAGGAAAATGGGAATTAGTTTACCACAGGACCCGGCAATCCCCCTCTTAGGCATATACCCAAAGGATTCACATCAATGCAACAAAGACATCTGTTCAACTATGTTCATAGCAGCACTATTTGTAATAGCAAGAACCTGGAAGCAACCTAGATGCCCTTCAATTGAAGAATGGTTAATGAAGATGTGGCACATCTACACAATGGAATACTACTCTGCAGAAAAAAATAATGGTATCTTGAAATTCGCAGGCAAGTGGATGGCACTTGAAAAAACCATCCTGAATGAGGTAACCCAGTCACAAAAAGAGGAACACAGTATGTACTCACTCATATATGGATTGTATACCTAGATCAAATGATCACCAGCCTATAATTCACATCACCAGAGGAACTAGGATACAAGTTGTATTCTAAGAGATTCATATAAAGTCCCTCACAGAACTGGGAAGGGACAAGTCCCCCAGACCTCAGGTATAGTGGGGGAGGACAGCTAATGGAGAGAGAAGTAGGAGAAAATGAGAGGGAGAAGAGGAAGGCATGTGCGACCAGGAGGATTGAGCCTGGTTAGGAATGGAAAATAGGAAAGAGAGAGAGAGACAGAGACAGAGAGAGAGAACATAAAAGAGGGAGCCAATATTGGTTTGAAGATAACGTTGAACACAAAGAAAGGTCGAGGGAACTACAAGACTGCTCCCAACTAACAATCTCAGCTTCCGTGGAAAGGCTATCATAAATGCCCTTCCCGGAGAGTGAGATCAACAACTAACTTCTCCATGGAGTCCTCAACTAATGCCTGTTGAAAACAGGAGCAAACACCCATACATAAACACTGAGTCAAACTAGAACCCAGAAGCAGATGGAGAGGACAAGACCATGCGGTAGAAGTACATAGAGACAGCTTACCTGAACAAGGAGGAGCTAAGGGCCACTAGACTGATAGCTGGGAAGCCAACAGGGGTCTGACTCGGACCCCCCTGAATATGGGTCTCAGCCAGAAGGTCTGAGCAGTCTAAGAGACCTCAGACAGTGGAGCCAGGATGTATCCCTGGTGCACAAAAGGACTTTGCAAACATATCCCCCATGGAGGGATAACTGCCTTATTCTAGAGATAGGAGAGAAGCCCTAGTCCCTACTTCACAGGACCTGTCAGATCTACATGACCCCAACTGGATGGCATTCCCCTACATATTGTATTGTGGTGGGGGGTTGGGAGGGGAGGGTGTTTAGAGTGCATGGGAGAGGGTAGAGAGGGCAAAAGGGAGGGAAGGAGGGAGGGAGGGCTTGGGGGGAGGGAGGGAGGGAGGGAGAGGGAACTGGGATCGACATGTAAAATAAAAAAAAAAAAACAAAAAACAAAAACGCTTTGACTCCAAAATTTAAGTTGAAGAACAAGTTACTGGGGAAAAGTATTTCTATTTTTGTTTCCACAGAAAATGAAAAGATGTGGATTCCTTCCAGACGAATGTGGTTTGATCACACCAGACCGCCTGAAACAGAGTACAAGCTGATCCTATATTCCAAACAGCTGGACAAAACAGCCCTACAGACTACAGCTAGGATATCTGAATCTTCTTCGAATCCCCCAAGACAGCGCCCCTTACCAGCAGGAAGTAGTTTGGAAAGAACGACGCCCAAATTCCCAAATATTGTGTATAAATGTTTGTTTTCATTTAATTGGACTTTGTTATATAAAATTAAATAAAAAATACTCTATATGCATTAAAAAAAAAAAACTTAAATCACACACCAAACCTCACACACTAATAATGGAAGACCTTAACACTCCACTCTTGGCACTGGACAGGAAAACCAGACAGAAAGATAACAGAGAGATAAAGGAACTAACAAAAGCTACAGCTCAACTGGGTTTAACTGACATGGGTTCTCTGGGTTCTCAGGACCTCATAGGACCTTCTTGAAAATCAACCATATATTTGGCAACAAAATAAACCTCAACATATAAAAAAATTGGAATAACTCCTTGTATCTTACTATATCACCATGACTTAAAGTAAAATTTTAACAACACATATTAAAGAAATCCTACAAACTATGGAACAATGCTCAATTGAATCACAATCACCCTGGGTCATGGTAGAAATTAAAAAAAAATAAATTAAAGATTTCTTAAAAGTCAACAAAAATGAATGAACAACACACCAAACTTATGGTACACTTTGAAAACTGTGCTAAGAGTAAAGTTCATAGCACTAAGTGCCTACATTAAAAAAAAAAAAAAAAGAAAGAAAAGAAAAGAAAGAAAGAAAGAAAAGAAAAAAACTGGAGAACTCTCACACTAGTGAATAACAGCCTACTTGAAAACTTTAGAACAAAAAGAAGCAATCTCAACCAAGAGGAGTAGATACCAGAAAATAATTAAATTGAGGGCTGAATCAATAAAATAGAAATAATCAATGAAATGAAGAGTTGGCTCTTTAAGGAAATCAACAAAATACATAAACCTTTATCTAAAGTAACCAAAAGGAAGAAAAAGAATGTGAAAATTAACAAAATCAGAAAAAAAGTGGACATAACAATAGACACTGAGGAAATCCTTAGAATCATCATGACATACTTCAAAACCTGTCTTCCACAAAATTGGAAAATTTAAAGGAAATGGACAATTTTTTTTTGGATAGGAAACTTGTACAACTGCTTTGGAAATCAGCATGGAATGTTCTGAAAGAATAGGGAATCAATCTACCTCAAGACCCAGAAATACCATTCTTGGGCATATACCTAAAGATGCCCATTCATACCACAAGGACATCTGTTTAACTATGTTTATAGCAGCATTACTTGTAATAGCCAGAACCTGGAAGCAACCCAAATGTCCCTCAACCAAAGAATGGATAAAGTAAATGTGGTACATATAAAAAATGGAGTACTACTCAGTGGTAAAAAACAATGATATCTTGACATTTGCAGGCAAATAGATGGAACTAGACAAAACCATAGTGAGTGAGGTAACCCAGACACAGAAAGCAAACATGGTATGTACTCACTCATAAGTGGATATTAGACATAAAGCAAATGATAACCTGTCTACAAGCCCCAACCCTAGAGAAGCTAATTAGACACATATGAGCTTCTCAGAGAAGGGTAAAGGTACACTATCTTCTGAGTAACTGGGGAGAAGAGGAAGAGAGGAGAACACGAGGGATCAGAAAGGTCAAGTTGGGGGAAGGACAGAGAAGGAGAGCAAGAAAAGAGATACTTTGATAGAGGGAGCCATTAGGGGTTAATGAGAAACCTGACACTAGGGAAATTTCCCAGGAGTCCACAAGGATGACCCCAGCTAAGAATCTAAGCAATAGTGGAGGGGCTACCTTAAACACCCTTCTACTATAATGAGATTGATGACTACCTTAATTGCCATTATAGAGCCTTTATCCACTAGCTGATGGAAGTAGAAGCAGAGATCCACAGCAAAGCACTGGGTCGACCTCCTGAAGTCCAGTTGTAGAGAGGGAGGAGGGATAATATGAGCAAAGGGGTCAAAACCATGTTGGGGAGACCCACAGAAACAGCTAATCTGAGCAAGTGTGAGTCAAGCTCACTGACTCCAGACTGACAGCTGGGTAACCTGCATAAAACTAGACTAGGCCCTTTGAACCTGGATGAGAGTTGAGGGGCTTGGGCAGTCTATGGGGCCAATGGCAGTGGAATTTTATAGAATTATAAACTAGGGAATTTTTTACCCTAGTTTATAAACTGGCTTTTTGAAGCACATTCCCTGTGGAGGAATTCCTTGCTGAACCTAGATAGAGGGGGAAGGTCCTTGGTCTTGCCCCCCCAAAGATGTGACAGACTTCATGATTTCCCATGGGAGGCCTAATCCTCTTTGAGGAATGGATGGGGGTGGGATCATGAAATGGTGGGGGAAATGGACGATGGGAAGAGAGGGAACTGGGATTAGTTGTAAAATAAGATTGTTTTAAAACTGGTTTCCCTTTTTCTCTTAGTTTATCAAATTATCTGAGAGTTATAAGAAGGAAGAAACCTGTGATAAAATTCAGTCCCTTTAATTCTGAGGCAAAACTGAAACAGATTCTGGGGCACAATGATATTTCCCTTGCTGCTACAGAAAGCTCTCCTAGTACCTACCCTAAGCTTTTGCTTTAGAAAGCAGAGCTGCTCACCTGGCCTGGTATTTCTGAAGTTCTATGCTAGCTCACTCATAGTTTATATATCGTCTTTATGATGGACCTACTTACTAAACCTTGTATAGAAAACCATGGTGTTAATTGAAAAACTTATTGTGCATTATTTCATAATGAACAGCTTCTCTCTATATATTTTCTTTATTTCAATTCATATGCGATAGGTATTAACAGAACATTTGTTCTAAGTCTATTGACAAATGAAACAGGTATATCTCAAGCCAAAGCCTTACATCATTAAAACAAAAACAAGGTATGTTATACTCACCCTTTGCAACTAAATAGTTCACTTTATACAATATTATGTGGAGAAAATGCAAGAATAGTCTGAAAATGTAACTTCAGATGATTTTTTTCTACTCTGTCTATTTATCTTTCATAACCAAGAAATTTTTCAATATGGACATAATATTGTGTGCCTGTTACAGGAGGATTAATAGTGGTAAGACAGTATGATAAAGGAGGAAATGGATTTGAGGTAATGCTGAATATAATATGAGTCCATTTATGTCAGTGTATAAATGTTTGTAGATAGTCTATCAGTTGTTGCTGTCTAACATGCATGCATATGATGAGATTTTTGTGAAGAAGAATACTTCTGATGGGAGATGTCATTCTGCAAATATTTCTCTTATTGGTTAATGAATAAAGCACTGTTGGCAAATAGGAAGGCAAGATAGGCAGGACTAGGAGATAAGGAGGATTTGGGGCGATATAGTAGGAGATTCAAGATGTAGAGACTTGAGAGAGAAGAGGTCTGAACCCTCTCTCTGGTAAGATAAGATCACATGGAAACACTTAGGTTGATAGAAATGGTTTAATATTTAAGACAGAGCTAGCCAACAGGAAACACTAGTAACATGCTAACAGCATTATATCTAATACAGCCTCTCTGTGTGTTATTTGGGGCTGACGAGGCTGTGGGACCAGCAGGAAAACTGCTTGTAACATACTTCCTTATATTTGCTTACATTATTTGCTAATATTTTCCTTTTACTGATTTTATATTTTTACTGTGAACATATGGTAATACATAATCATAGAAATACAAAATTAAGCTATCCTCCAAGAAGTAACGATGGGCATTCAGAAAAGTTTACATATGTGCTCTTAAAAGTCAAAGGTTCTCTCATTTCATTTCCTATATTTAGCAACAGACATTCATATGTCATTAGCAAATATTCTCACACCCGGAAAAAAGAAATAAAATATCAGTGACGCTGAGAAATTTCATTACTGTGTAATATCATTAAAATAAATTTATGATACTAGAAAATTACAATTGGATTTATGGAAAAAATGTATGAAGTTTGAAAATATTTTTAAATTGTTGAGCTATAATCAAGCAAACTTACAGCAATATTTCATTTTTAATGAATCTTATCTTTTTAATTAATTTTTCAACACATATATATAATAAAATTATAAATTACTACTTCTTTGAACATTTCAGAGTCATTGGTGTGAAGGAGAATGGAGGAATCTTGTTTGCCTCATATGTGCTCTAGGAGCAAATGTGGGTGAAGTGTCTTGGCTGTTTCACAAGAATGCAAGCACATGTGCCCATCCATATGTTTAGTCAAATCCAACCATGCCAAGAATTGCCTAGCAACACAGTGCAGAGACAAGATGAGGATCAGGGTTGACAAGACCAGGGAAGAGGATGCTACATGATCAAATGTTGAAGATGCTGATTTATTTTAAGGAAAAAAATAGGAGACTAATTTCCAAGTTGTATTTACTGTGTAAATACAGAGCCTAAATTTACAAGCATTGAATGGGACACTTTATTTATTTATTTTAATCTGAGAGACACTCACCATCTTATTTAGTCATTACATGTTTCTAGTGAGATTTATCAGCAAAAATGCAAAGAAAAGGTGTCTGTTATTCTATACCACCCTATAACATCTATGTGATATGGCCTGCAAGTAAAATACACATATCCATGAATACTTTTACAATATAGACATAAATATTCAAATACACACACACACACCACTCGTAGGAAATGTCAAAATTGTATTCAGCCACCTAGAAATCTTATGGCTATATCAGGTTAATGCATAAAATCAGTTTGCATATATATTATGTCTTAGGCAATGTATGCTTTATATATGTATTTTTATGTGATGTATATCAGTATAGCATAAAGTGTTATATACAAATAAGAAGGAAGTGGAGGGATGAGAAAGGAGTGAAGAGAAAGGAGAAAGGGGAGAAGAGAGGCAAGGAGATAGGATGCAACTATGTCATAACTTAGAATTCTACTTGCAGTTCTAAGTTGACTAAGTTCTAAGTTGACTGGGTGTTTCAAAGTTGGAAATTATTGAACTTTCAAAAGTGTAAGTCCTTAATTATGTCAAAAATCTTGATTGGTTAGACTAGTCCCACAAACCAATGTAGAAAAATCCATTTTAAGCAACACAGATCCAGAATAAAGCAGCAAAATAATTTCTGTAATATGAGTCAACCCTGAAGAATAAACAAATCATACTTTGTCTAGTATTACATGAGTTTTGTATTTTTTCTTTGACACTATCATAGTTGAAGTGTCTTGTGAGATTGCTGTTCCTTGATGTGGTTCTTAGAGATTTAAGACAGGTCAAGTGAATTTTCTAGGAAAATGGTGAAAATGTGTACCAGCATTGATCTTTTCTTGTTGGAGTGACTGGACACAATGTGACCTACTCCCATAATTTCCTGAAATATGGAGTACACTGTCAAACTATGAGCTAAAATATACTTACTTTCTTAAAAATGGAAATTTTGTGTTCCATTCACTAAACAGGACACTGTCCATTAGTATCCCAGTCCCTGTGGCATAGTTTTTCAAGCACTGTTGTACGCTCACATTTGATTTCACAGACTGAAAGCTTCATTTTGTACATTGTAGAAAGAAATCTATGAATTACAACATTATACATGATAAACTTCAGAAATGCATTTTCTCTTTTCGACTTTAAGAACTCAACCCAGCTGAAATACCAGCATGGATGGGTGGGGGTTCAGGAGGTCTCCTCCCTTGCTGAGGAGCTATTGTCAGTGGATAGCCTCAGGCAGGGAGAAAATCATTCTTCCCTGAAATTGTGGTAGGCCATCTGTGTTTGTGCTCCAGTGGATGACCCTACACCCATGCTCAGATGGGCAGGGATGAGAGGATCCATTAGGATTCTACAAAACATGTAGGTGTGTAGTTGGGAGAAGGTGTGTTGAGGGGATTGGTCATATTGCCTATATGTATGAATTTCTCTCTTTTCTGTATTTTTTAATTTTTTTCTTACTTTACATACTGACCAGTTCCTTTTCCCTCCCACCCTCTAATGTCTCCTGACACTCCTCCCATCCTATTCCCCACCCACTCCCCAGGGAGGCTGATGCCCTCCATAAGGGACCATCAAAATCTGCCAAGTCATTTGGAGTAGGGCCTAGGTTCTCTCTCCAGTCTCTGGGTTAAGGGAGCATCCCTCCATGGGGAATGTGCTCCCAAAGTCCTTTCGTTTACAATAGACACATCCTGGTTCCATTGTCAGAGGTCCCACAGCCTGCCTAGGCCCTCTAACTGAGACCCACATTCAGGGGGTCTGGGTCAGTCCAATGCTGGTTTCCCAGCTATCAGCCAGGGGTCCATGAGCTCCCCCCTGTTCAGGTCAGCTATCTTCATGGGTCTCTGAAGCCTGGTCATGACCCCTTTGAATTTCTCAAAGAATAAGCATAACTGTTTTTAAAAGACCAGAACAAAAAAATTCAAATAAAAAAAATGAAAACATTTTATTTGGTTTAAAAGATGTTCAGTTTGTTCAGAATGGTTAGAAATATTTGCAGCAAGAGACCCATGTATACTTAGATTTGTAAATAAGTGTTTAGAATGATTCTGTAAGTTACAAACCAATTTGTCCCTTACAAATGGATCAGGGCAGGCTCATTAAATTTGTTCATTAGTCCTCCATATGGGGCGTGCTGTGTTAGGAGACAAAGAGAAACATTTTGGAAGGAATTTGTTATGTAAATCAGAGAATGAGTTGAAAAGGAGAGCTTGAGAGCTTATAACTTTTATGACTCTGAAATAATTAAGTAAATAAATAATTAAATAAAAAATTACACAGGGCATCTGGGTGATGTCTTTGAAGCTTTACATTAGAGAGCAAAGGGCAGGTGTCACTCTTCAACAAAGCTGAAAATCTCAGGGAATTGTAGAAGGGTAAGCTCGATCACAAAACTTACTAAGAATTATTTTACTGCTCTGTCTGGTGATTTCCAAGGTTCAGCCTGTATAACTGTTCAAAATAATATTAGTGAATTCAAGGGACTATGAGAAAATTTGTGGACAACCACTTAAGCTACAAACAGGGATTAGTAACAACCTTATTTGAAATCAGACAACTTTGGAAGTCAGGTATGTGATATTTTTCCCTGCAAGTCCTACGTAATAAACTGATTATTATTCAAATTGATGTAAATCAATGAATGCAGATTAGGATGCAAACAGGAATGTGGGACCCTGAAGCAAAGTAACCTCATGTAGACTCATTAAATTATTGCATTAAGCATCACTCTCACATAATTTTTACTGCTATTTAAAAATTATCAGTTTACTTTTTATTTATTATTGTTATACCTCATTTTTATCACAATCTTTGCGTTTTTTGTCTGTATTAAGTTTGTTTTATATAAGGCATTATTAAAGTCCTTCAACTTTCATAGCTCACTCCCATTCTCTTCCTTGGTTCTGTCTGACAAAACCATAGCATGTTTCATGCCCCAAACTTAATTCTTACTTTTCCTCAAAACTTCCCTGATCAAATATATGACTCGACATAAATAATATTTCTGAATAATAATTTTACACCCATACTTTATCATATGTGCTTTTAAAATTGATGCATCAGTATCTTATGTGCTGTGTTTCTCTAGATTTGTACATTCTTGGCCTCTCCTTAATCAGTATGTCCCATAAATAATTGATTAATAATAAATAATTGATAATGAAATAAAGCTGATAGGTTCTGCAGAATATCTATGGAACACTTCAGTCAAATAACAGCCAAATATTTACAAACCTCAAGGCACATTGGAGATTCCCCAGGAAAGACGAAGAGCTCATTAACCAAAACTAAACAATTGCTTAGAAAATGCTAGATGCTTTTATTTTTTTTTTCTGAGTACAGCATAGTGAAGCCAGAAGTCAGTACAAGACCACAGTATTTAAAGAGATGCTAATAGGTGTCTATAGTTAGGGGGGAGAAAAGAAAGAACTTGAGGTGGTAAACTAATGTTATACTTTAATAATGCAACAATGAATAATGAACAAAAAAGAAAGCCAGCAGGAAAAAGGAAATGATTGATGTTAGAAGGGAAATTAGTGAAACACTAAACAGAAAATCCATGGAGAAGAGCCCAGGGTACCAGAAGATGTTTATTTTTAAAGAGCAACATATTGGCAGTTTTTTTTTCAGTTACACTGATCAATCCCAAAAAAGAGGATCGCTGCTAAATTCAGGAGTGAAGGAGGGAACTTCAGCAAAAGCCAGCTTGCAGAAATAAAGAGGATTTCAGGGCAATGAGCTAAATGACTTAGATGAAGAGATCAAGGTTCCAGAAATATAAAAGCTTCTGAGATTAAGTCAGGAGGGATTTAGAAATGTTCAGTTGACCTTTGACATAATAAAGATATTTTAATTAGTAATTTAAAAACTTCCCAAGCAGATAGACAGCCAGTGGGTATCTTTTGTGAGCTTTAGTAGATAATAAAGAATTACTAACAAATATTTCATTTCAAAAGTTAGACAACTCCTAACCTACTCTTTGCAGCCAGTTATATTAATAACAATACCCATGAGGAGCCATGAAAAACTATCTTTGTATGTCTGTATACTAAAAATAATTGCCAGTCAATTAATCACATGAAATAAATATAAAACACGATGTAGCAAATGTCTCCATTGAAAATGAGATTGAAGCATACCTTTCTCAAGATGGTTTGAGATTTTAATGATTTTCTCACTGGATGAGAGATGTGTAGTAATTATGCAAAAATGTAAATATCACCTCTCTGCTCCCAATTCTTTCAATAAGGATTCTTACACATCAGTATGAAAATCACTGTGATACTCTAGAGCAAATCTAGAAAGAGCCTACTTTAACTTTCACTTTTTTTATTTTATATTTTGGGATCTAGAGTTAGCTTGGCTTATTGTTTGGAAACAGAGGCAGCCAAGGATTTATTTATTTTTTAGCTTTGGATTCAGCAAGGAGATATATTTTCTTTTTGTTATGTACAACAAAGCATTCAGTATGTGTATTACATCTACACACATTCATGAAAATGAAAAATTCCCAGACAGTTACACAAATGTAGAGCAAGCTGCCACACACACACACACACACACACACACACACACACACACACACACACACAGCAGAACTTTGGGATTCTTTATTCTGCTAGAATAATTACCTGTGGATTAAATGTCTCCTCTGAAGTTACTTTGAGTTTGAGACAAGTTCAAGCTTCCCTTGTGTGTATGTGACCATTTTTAATTACTTAGTAGTTTGTAATTTAATTTACACTTGAAATTGTGAGTTTATGTGTGATGTTTCAGTACATGTTTAGGTTGTGCAACATTAAAATCAAGATAAACACACAAAAAATATACAACATTATGAAGAGGGATTCATCTCAGAGGGGAAAGATTGGATTAGCATCCTAAAAGTCAATTAATGTAATATACCATAACAATAAGATAAAGCATAAACACTACAGGGTCACTTCAATAGACATAAAAAGCAGTAATAAAATTCAGTGCCACTCATTAAAAGCAGTCAATAAGAGTAAAGAGGGGGCTTACTGTGGTAAAATTTTCTTTTAAAATACTCAAAAAGTTGACATCTGACTCAAGAGTAAATTACCTTAGCTAGAAAACAAGAAAAACTACTCAACAATTGTGACTTCTTTTAATTTAAAATTTTTGAAAAATATAATTCCATCCATTTCTTACCCTGTTTATGTTTCTCCCTCAACTCCTCTCTTGTCCTTTCTCTCCATTGTTTCCCTATTTCTTTTTAACATTAGACTGGAAGATATAGGTCAGGGAGGGAAGACTTCACTAAGGTTAAAATGGAAATATTAAAAGTGTCTGAAGTGTCTGTGTGCATAATATACAATCTAGTATACAGGACATCCTCATGAACCTACTCAATTGATTAAACCAAAAAATTTGTGAATGCTTCAGCTCACAACATAAACACACAGAAATAATTTTATTTCTGTGTGGTAGCTGTGAACAACCCCAAAATAAATCAACAACAACAAAAATTCCACAGAGCCACAGAGGCATATTTTAAAAATATCTAACAGAAGAAAAACAAAATGTATACTGTGATAATACCTGTTGAACTAAATTGGTGATCTGAATATATGGAAAACAATTTAATGCTTGTGAAAATGAAGACAGTCTAGCTAAAACAGAAATTGACCTCCAGACTGGATAATGTCCCATCAATAACCTAGATGCATAGCTGCAGAAATCAACAAACTTGGGAGCTGAGAGACAGGGAAAAGTTTCTGAAAAATAGCAAGTGGGAGGTTAATAATTCCTACTTTCAAAAAACAAAGCAAGGTTTTTTTTTTCTTTTTAAATAATGAGACCTACAATGTGTAACTGGTGAAGGCAGTATAAACCAATGAGTAGCATTCAGATTTAGGAATAACCTTAGTTTGCTTCCTTTTTTGCTCCGATAAATACCACGACCAAAAATAACTTGGGGATGAAAGGGTTCATTTCAACTTACAGATTACAATTCATCATGGAGGGGAGTCATGAAAGATCCTGAAGCAGGGTCCTAGAAGCAGGTGCTGAAGCAGAGACCATAGAGGAATGCTACTTACTGGTTAAATCACTTTGGTTTACTCAGCTACCTTTCTTAACACACACCAGGCCCACTTTCCCAGTGTTAGCTGGATCCTCCTACATCAATCATTAATCAGGAAAATGCTCTGCAGATGTGCCTACAGGTCAATCTGATGGAGGGAATTCCTACGTTGAGATCCTCTCTTCCTAGGTATGGCTAGGTTTGTTTCAAGTTGGCAAAAATGAACTACAACAAATGTCTTCACATAGCAACGTAATTAACAACAACTTTAAACATACACAACCTCAATTTCAGCTGGCTAATGCATAAATTTAAGCAATCTGTTTTTAATGAGTCTAAATTCCAACATTGTTTCTACTGAAGGATTTAAAAAATATATCTTCATGTAATATTAAAAATAATTGAAGTTCTGATGTGAAACTTTAGCATACATAAGACTTTCAGACATGCTACTTTGAAAATGGTACTTAAAGAAAATGGAGGAGGGCATTTCCCAACCTGCAAAGTGCAGAAATAAAAATCTAATGTTGTGCAAAAGTGGGAACACTGCATTTTTAGGCCCATATGACGACCAATAAAAATACAGTAGATAACATTACTA
The DNA here is from genome assembly GCF_943737965.1 of Phodopus roborovskii. Classification (NCBI taxonomy): domain Eukaryota; kingdom Metazoa; phylum Chordata; class Mammalia; order Rodentia; family Cricetidae; genus Phodopus; species Phodopus roborovskii. Next base: position 7,592,835 of record NW_026126485.1, read on the forward strand.
TGAGGCTCAAAGCCATGAAATTTACAACCCCCTTATCCAGCATCAGTAAAATGTGAAGCCCTTCCTGGCCAGTGTGTTTAGTTCAGGGGATTCTGGACAGTTTGATTCAGTAAGGGAAAAATGTTCAACTTAAAGGTTGAACGCAGATTCAGCTGATCAAGAGATTGTGCATGAATTTATAAAACATTTGCTAAGATATATAGGGGAATTGGTTTACACAGAAAAGGAAGTTTTAAACTAAGATAAAACTTATATAAAGACCAACACAACAATATTAATTCTGTTAGTCAGGGCCCTATAGAAGAATATAACCGATAGTATGAATATGTGCCAGAGGGAGTAGGGTGGGGACTGATTCTGGGAGTGGGTGTGCTTACAAAGAATTTATGGATCATATTAATGAAATATGGTTAAAATATTCCAATCATACCTGTATCAAACCAGAGAGGCAAAAATCCTAGTAGCCTCTCCTTCTTCTAGGCTGGGTGTGTCAGGAGTCTTTGTGTACTTCTAAAAGCCTAGAGGGTCACTAGATAGCTAATGGTCTTCAGTCTATTTCAAAAGCCCAGAAAAAGTGGTTCAAACATCAGTGACAGAAGAACAGTGGCAGCAACAGAGTAAACGAACTCAGCTACTAGATGGAAGCTCAGCTAGAAACCAACCAAATTCCTCCTTCCCTGTCCTTTTTCTTCTTCTGTTTTTAAATATGTGCGATGATTTTGTTCATAAGGAAGACTTTGCTTACATTATTGTATGACGGTAGCACATAGCTATATAGTCCCCTCACCCCTTACTCTCTAATAAGAGCCTCAGGTAAAAAGGAACCTTATAAACAGAATAAAATTATATTTAATGATAAACAAAATGCAACACCCTGTGGACCATTTAACTATAGCCTGGCTAGTTGTGAAGCTTGCTGGAAAAGGCGCATGCATATCTATTAGCAAGGAGTCAGCTGAGTTTTAACTTTATGAACCTGAAAGGGGTGTGGGAAAGAAAAGGGGTTGTTCATGCACCATACAGGTGACATGTTCAGTAGTGGTCCACTTAGCCACAGTGTCTAACTAGATATTTCTGAGGTTAATTCCACTTTGTAGTACTGTTAGTTCCTAGAAGTGACCAGCAAGTAAATGAACCATGATGTTCCAGCTTCATCTGTAGTTAGCCCAAACATTAACTAAAAGAGCCCCCATCATGTACATTGGAGCCATTGGAGAGGATGCTTAGGACCCAAGTGAACTCTGCACCATTCTGAAGCCACAATTCAAGAGCAATATCAAGAAGTCACTTTTTAAATGACGTAGGGAAGTCTATGTAGTAGACAGAAGTGTGAATATGAGGTGAACTCAAATCTAGTAAACAAAGGAGCACCATGGCACAAAAGGGTTTTGGGTTGTATCTGAAGATTCCAATTCATGTGGGAGATATATTATGGAGTGCAGATGTTGGTTTCCCATGCACACTCTTCTAGGTAGTAGATTATTTATTTATTTATTTTTACCTTTTGAATTGATATTTTACTAACACTGTTTTTGTCCTAGAATTTACTGGTCCTGAGTAAGTAATTTTTTATTCCTAGAAATGATTATTTAAATAAAACCCATACTTCTCTTCCATATCTGTTTCATATCTGATTTCTGCTCATGTGTATAGATTCAAATACCCACCTTCAAAGACAGTTTGATAGATGAATGGGCTTTGGAAATTTTAAACTAAACCCTTGTCATTATTTATAACTTCCCATCCTAATAGTCCACTATTTTTGCCTTGCATACATACAAAAGTTACCTTTTAACTACAACTACTCCAGATAAAATTTTTATTCAGCTCCTTACCGCCTCATTCACTTTCTCTTTAAGTTTCTCTTAACAGGATAAATCCTGTTATCTCTTCAAGCATTGAACATAATTTTTCTTCCCTTGTTAGCGTACTGCCTTGTTAACTCTGATTCTGATTCTTTATTTCATGCAGGGGTATTTGTTCATGCTTATGATCTAGAGCTCACCTACAATGCATTGAGTGAATATGTGTGTGGCGCCTTGTCAGTAATAAATCTTTCACTTTATTCCTAGCAGTGGCATCTTCTGTATCATTTCCTTTTCACCTCTGCCTGATACTTCATTTCATTTTTGCTATTCCAGCTGAAATTATTTTATCTCATTTCCAGTTAAACATAAAACATCCTTTGTCTCTCTTTCCTCCAATCTCCACTCTCTCAACCTTCAGATTCACCTTCTGCAGAAATTCACTTAACTATTAATATGTATAATATTTCTGGAAACAGCATTTTCATGACTGTATCAAGTGCCTATGACTGACAAAAGCTATATTCCCAGAGGTGTGAAAAATATTTTGCTGGGTGTTTGAAGTTATCGCTAGGTCAGACTTATTTCTGTTCTCAAGCCGTTCATTGTTCACTAGAAAATTTAAGATATGCTTTTGGTTTCTATGATGAATTAACAATATTAATAAATAGAATAAAGCCATGTGGCTGAAAAATTGACATCCTCTTCAATGTCTAAGTGTCATTCTGACTCAAAGGAATGGAGATTGTATTATGGGGAGAGATAACTTGGATTGGAAATTGAAAGCACCTGAAGCAGAGATATCTGGGGAGAGGTGCAGATGAGACTAAGACTATTTAATTTCATGAAATAAGAAGTTTACAAACTATTTTTGTGCATGAAAATGACATTTACAGGAGAGTTTGCTATTAAAACAGAACTGGATGCATTTTGTAATCACTGTAGTTTAAGTGATTCTCATATTTCTTTATGGAAGTGATGGCAATGCTCCTGCCTTGACAATAGGATTTTATTTTATTAAGGTATAAAAAATTTCATTCTTTTGGGAAGTGGTGGCATCATTTTACCTGGGATAGGAAATGTCATGTTTGGCACTGGTGTCCTAAGTTGGTTGCACAGAAAATTTTCTGCTGTGACCATGGAAAAGAAAATGTGACTTCAGACCAGTGATGGATGACAAATCCTATACTTCAGATGCTAACAAGAAATCTCAGAGCTCCATTTATATTTGACTCAGTTTTTGCCACAGCTCTTTAAAATAAATATCCCTTTGATCTTTTCTCTAGATCCCACAAATTTTATCAAGTAAGAAATCTTTATACTATTGACTCAGTATGAGTACTATCACTGCCTTTCCAGAAGATCCAAGAGTCCATAAGACTCGGGACCAAAATGAGTTATTGACCATTCAGAAGTGACATGAAGGTGCAATAAGGAGATGTCAGTGACCATGTGCTATGCAGACGGCTACACAGTGGACAGAAATGTATCTCAGGGTGTCAGGAGGCAGTTGTGTGTGTTAGGTCTAGGTGATGATGGAAGTAATGGAGGATGACTATGGAAACTGAATAGTATCTCTTTCAGTGATTACAAGACCATATTAAAAAGCCCCTCATACCCTAAGGGGGACATGCATGGGCCTCAGGTAAGGGGAGAGGGATAAGATCTCCTGGACAAATTGGGAGCATGGGAGGAGGGGAGAGGGAGTTACGAGAAAGAGAAGGGGAGAAGAGAAGGAGCAGGAAGGAGCAGGGAAAGAATAGAGGAGAGCAAGAAAAAAGATATCATAATAAAGGGGGCCATTATAGGTTTAAAGAGAAATCTGTCAGCAGGGAAATGTCCAGAGAGCTATAAGGATGATTCCAACTAACAATCTAAGCAATAGTATAGAGGCTGCCTTAAAGGTACTTCCCTAATAATGAGATTGATGACTATCTTATGTGCCATCCTAGAGCCTTCATCTAGTAGCTAATGAAAGCAGAAGCAGATACCCATAGCTAAACACTGAGCCAAAGTCCTGGAATCCAGTTGCAGGGAGGGAGGAGTGATGAGCAAAGGGATCAAGAACAGGCTGGAGAAACCTACAGAAACTGCTGACCTGTACAAGACGGAGCTCATGAACCCCAGTCTGATAGCTGGGAAACCAACATAGGACTGGACAAGACCTTCTAAATCTTGGTCTCAGTTAGGAGGACTGGGTAACATATGGGGCCTCTTGTAGTAGATCAGCATTTATCGCTAGTATATGAAAGGACTTTGTAGCCCATTCCACATAGAAAGATAGTCTCTCAGCCTAGACACATGGTGGAAGGCGTAGGTCCTGCTCCAAGTGATATGACAGACTTTGAAGACTCTGCATGTCTCAACTTCCCTGGGAAGCAGAAAGAGATGGGATGGGGGTTGGGAGGGGGACAGGGGAGGAGGGGAGGGTAAGGGAACTGGGATTGACATGTAAAACAGGTTTGTTTTAATTTAAATAAAAATATCATAAAAACAAACAACAACAACAATAAAAACCTTCATGTAATATAATGGGGACTCAAACATCTTCAGGTAATAAAGTCTTCAAAACATTTTTGTCATTTTCCCTGACCTTTAATAATTGTAGATAACTGTGGAAAACTTGTTTATAAATTTATTTTAAAAAATTAATAAGTAACAATAAGGCTAAGTTCTATCTATAGGTGTTCAGTTATACCAAAATCATGATATGATGTGATTTAACTGTTATACCTATGTAAATTTCAAAAGTATACTAGAAGTATATAAAATTATATCCATTTTACAGATAAGAAAACTGAAAAACAGAGGAATGAAACATAAAGATTAAACAGTAAGTGGTAGAGATGTGTTTAAAAATTAGCTTTCTAACACTCTTCATGTCTTCAGCTAATGAGTTTTACTGGTATTTATGTATCTCATTTAATAATCAGTCCTACAGTATTATGTAATTATTTTCTTTGAATTGAAACATTTTCTTCTGGAGAAAACAAATATTCTGAAGATTCATGAAACTCACATGAAACATGTAAGATTAAAAGCAAGGCAAAACTAAACTCGTGGAAACACATATGATTCTTGCTGCCCTCCCTGAGTTTATATAAGCCATAACTAATTTCTGAAGAGAAAGATTCTTCAGTTTAACTGTCTGCAGGTTTTGTAGAATGCTCCAGGATGTAGCATTCATAAGTCATCGCTCTTGCTGGGGTTGGTTTTCTGGAAATGCAACTACCTAAGCCATCTGTACTGTAAGTGAATCTTCACCTATGTTCTTTTAATTAAGCCCAATAAACTCAATTATTCAGTAAGCTAAACTTGGAATCAGTTCATTGGGCATTTTTTGGTGTCCTCTTTGTGGTGAATAGGCATTTTTTCATGTTTCCCCAGGAGAGGTTACGGTACATATAGCTGACTTAACTCCAAAGCTTAAATGTGTACACGCACATTTATACACCTAGTTATTTCCCCCATATATATTTTTATAAGAAATATTTTTTACAATGAATCTTTCCTTAAGATCCAGATTACAAGTGAACTTACCACTTTTCTTTTAAACTAATTTCTATAAAAAACAGCAAGTATGAATGGTGAGATAGTTAAGTGAGTAGAAGTGCTTGTTGTCAGGCAAAACAGAGGATTGACACTCCCCCCCCAACCCAGGATTCATATAATGGAAGGAGAGACCAACTTCCCAAAATTTTCATCTGATTTCCATATGGGTGCCATGGCAGGCAAATATTCCCCTTTTACACACAAATAAAGGAAAAAATGATATTAGGGTCATTTAATCACTGCTTTTATTGTCAAGAACACTAGTATTTAGTTTTGCCCTAAGTCACTAGACTATCTAGTGTCTGGTTTTCATTCACCTAATCAGTGTCAGAATAAGTTCCGTCTCATGGAGTGGGTCTAAGATCAAATGAGACATTGGTTGGCTACTCCTGTAAAATTTGTGCCATTACTTTCCTAGCATATTTAATAGACAAGACATCATTGTAGAACAAAGGTTGTGGCTGGATTGGTGTTCATGTTTTTCTTTTGGTAGCCTTAGAGTATCTTTCTACACCAAAGAAACTAAAACATGGGGGTGAATGTTCTATGTAAGCACCAGCTGGACCTCTTCATGTTCAGTGATTTTTGTGGGTGTTATTTTCAACAATGGGACCTTGGATTGTTTGCATTGTTCCATGGTACCCCTTTTGTCAACAACTCAATTGGATGTAACTAAGTCCTTGTACTGGAAGCTTTATTTGGTGACAAAGGATGGTCAGCAGGGTCTCCATCTTGCTTATTCTTTGGAAAATTTATTAGAATTACCTTTGTATCTTTCTTTTCTTTCTTCCTTTCTTTCTATCTTTCTTTCTTTCTTTTATATAACCAGGTCCATTTAAATAAAAAACAAACATTTATAGACAATATTTGGGAATTTGGGTGTTGTTCTTTCCAAACTACTTCCTGCTGGTAAGGGACGCTGCCATGGGGGATTCAAAGAAGATGCAGAAATTCTGGCTGTAGTCTGTAGGGCTGCTTTGTCCAGCTGTTTTGAATGTAGGATCACCTGGTACTCTGTTTCAGGCAGTCTGGCTTGATCAAACCACATTAGTCTGGAAGGAATCCACATCTTTTCATTTTCTGTGGAAACAAAAGTAGAAATCCTTTTCCCCAGTAATTTGTCCTTGAACTTAAATTTTGGAGTCAAAGCATTTTTTTTATTTAATTTATTATTTTACATGTCGATCCCAGTTCCCCTCTCTCCCTCCCTCCCTCTCTTCCTCCCTTCCTCCTTCCTTCTCTCTCTCCCTCCCTCACTCCTTTCCTCTTCTCCTCCCTCCCTCACTCTTACACTCTCTGCCCTCTCACATGCACTCTAACCACCCTCCCCTCCCATCCCCCTACCACAATTCCGTATGTAGGGGAATGCCATCCAGTTGGGGTCATGTAGATCTGACAGGTCATGTGAAGTAGAGACTAGGGCTTCTCTCCTGTCTCTAGGTTAAGGCAGTTATCCTTCCATGGGGGATGTGTTCCCAAGGTCCTTTTGTGCACCAGGGATAAATCCTGGCTCCACTGTCTGAGGTCTCTTAGACTGCTCAGTCCTTCTGGCTGAGACCCATATTCAGGGGGGCCTGAGTCAGTCCCATGCTGGCTTCCCAGATATTAGTCTGGGGACCCGTTAGCTCCTCCTTGTTCAGGTAAGCTTTCTCTATGTGTTTCTGCAGCCTGGTCTTGTGCTCTCCATCTGCATCTGGGTTCTACTTCGATTCAGTGTTTATGTATGGGTGTTTGCTCCTGTTTCCAACAGGCATTAGTTGAGGGCTCCATGGATAAATTAGTTGTTGATCTCACTATCCAGGATGGGCATTTATGGTAGCCTTTCCACGGAAGCTCAAATTGTTAGTTGGCAGCAGTTAGTAGTTTTCTAGACCTTTCTTTGTGTTCAATTTTATCTTCAAACCAATATTGGCTCCCTCTTTTATGTTCTCTCTCTCTCTGTCTCTCTCTCTGTCTCTCTCTCTGTCTCTCTCTCTCTCTCTCTCTCTCTCTCTCTCTCTCTCTCTCTTTCCTGTCTTCTATTCCTAACCAGGCTAAATCTTCCTGGTCCCACGTGTTTTCCTTTCCTCCCCCTCATTTACTCTTGCTTCTCTCTTTATTCGGTCCCCCCACTTCCCCTGTGCTCTGGAGAACTTGTCCCTTCCAGTTTCTATGAGGGACTTTATATGAATCTCTTAGAATACACCTTGTATCCTAGCTGCTCTGGTGGTGTGAATTATAGGCTGGTGATCCTTTGATCTAGGTATACAATCCATATATGACTGAGTACATACTATGTTCCTCGTTTTGTGACTGGGTTACCTCATTCAGGATGTTTTCTTCAAGTGCCATCCAGTTGCCTGTGAATTTCTAGATTCCATTATTTTTTTCTGCAGAATAGTATTCCATTGTGTAGGTGTGCCACATCTTCATTAACCATTCTTCAATTGAGGGGCATCTAGGTTGCTTTCAGATTCTTGCTATTACAAATAGTGCTGCTATGAACATAGATGAACAGATGTCTTGGTTGCATGGGATGTGGATCAGTTGGGTATATGCCTAAGAGGGGGATTGCCTGGTCCTGTAGTAAACTAATTCCTATTTTCCTGAGTAACCACCATACTGATCTCCAAAATGGCTGTATGAGTTTGCACTCCCACCAGCAGTGGAGGAGTGTTCCACTTTCTCCACAGCTTCTCCAACATGAGTCATCATTGGTTTTTCTAATTTCAGCCATTCTGGCAGGAGTAAGATGGTATCTCAAAGTTGTTTTGATTTGCATTTCCCTGATAGCTAAGGTTAGAAGTTCCCTACTGCAATAGTTTTCTATAGCACCTGTCAAATGCCCCTCAATTCTCTCTATCCCATATTCCTTCTCTAAACCACATTTCATCTTCCCTCCCCATCTACCCTCCCATTCCCATCCTCCTTCTCCCAGTCCACCCATAAAATTTGTTCTATTTCCCCTTCCATGGAGGTCCGTGTGTATCTCCTAGTCCCTTCCTCTATAACTTACCTCTCTGGGTCTGGCTATCATTTACTTAATGGCTAATATCCATATATAAGCAGGTATATACTCTGCTATGTTCATAGGACAATGTATTATTCAGGCATCATCAAAGAAGCTTCTTTCTGCAGCAGATAGGAACAGATACAGAGACCAAAATCCAGATATTACACACACACACACACACACACACACACACACACACACACACACACATAACACTGAGAGGAGAGAGAGAGAGAGAGAGAGAGAGAGAGAGAGAGAGAAGGCCTAGAAACACACAGCTCTATATGGGATGACTCCATCAACTGCCCCCCCCAAAAAAAACTCAGAGAATCCTGTAGAAACGGAAGGAGAAAAAGTGTAGGAGCCAGAGGAGATGGCAGATATCAGAAGAACAAGGACCTGTGAATCAACTGAGCAGAGCTCATATGAATTCACACATAATGAAGCAGCAAGTATAGTGCCTACAAGGGTCTATATCAGGTCCACTGCACATATATTTAGACTTTAGTTTAGAGGTTTTTTTTAATTAAAATATTATTACATATCAATCCCAGTTCCCTCCCTCCCTTCCTCTCTCCCTCCTTCCCATGTCCTCCCTCCCCTCGCCCCACTCCACAGGGAGGGTGGTACCTTCCAGGAAGGGTCAACAAAATCTGTCAAATCATTTGGAATAGGAACTATGCCCTCCATCCTGCCTCTAGGTTAAGTAGAAATCCTTGCATGGGAATGTGCTCCCAAAGTCCTTTTCTGCATCAGGGATACATTCTGGTTCGACTTTCAGAGGTTCCTTAGACTGCCTAGGCCTTCTAACTGAGACCCATCTTCAGGGGTTCTAAGTAGGTCCAATGCTGGTTTCCCAGCTAGCAGTCTGGGGGCCCATTAGCTCCTCCTTGTTCAAGTCAGCTTTCTCTGGGTTTCTGAAGCCTGGTCTTGTCCTCCCTCTCTGCATCTGGATTCTAGTTCTGCTCAGCGTTTAGCTGTGGGTGTCTGCTTCTGTTTCTATTAGCTACTAGATGAGGACTGTATGATGGTGGATAAGTTAGTCATCAATTTCATTATCAAGAGAGGGCATTTAAGGTAGCCTTTCCACAGTTGCTCAAATTGTTAGTTGAGATCAGTCTTGTAGGTCTCTGGACATTTCTCTAGAGTCAGTTTTCTCTTCAAACCTATAATAACTCCCTCTCTTATGGTATCTCTCTCTCTCTCTCTTTTTTCTCTCATCTATTCATCCCCTGATTCAGTCTTCCTAGACTCATGTGCTTTCCTCTCCTCTCCTTCTCTTTCTCCTAGCTCCCTCTCAATTCACTGGCCCCACATTTCCAATAGGTTCAGGAGATCTTGCTCCTTTTTCCTTCTGTGAGGGACCTTATATGAATCCTTAGATTCCTCCTTGTATGCCTACTTCCTCTGGTGGTTTGAATTATAGGCTGGTGATCCTTTGCTCTGTGTCTAAAATCCATATATGAGTGAGCACATACCATGTTCCTCTTTTTTTGACTTGGTTAGGTTACATCATTCAGGATGGTTTCTTCAAATTCCATTCATTTTCAAGATTCCAATTGTTTTTCTCCACAGAGTAGTATTCCATTGTATAAAGTGCCACATCTTCTTTATCCATTCTTCAGATGAGGGACATCTAGTTTAGAGTTTTTAATGTGACTCCCAAGTATGTGAATGTGTGAGTTTCTGATCCTTATGCCTTCCCTTATTTTCTTTCCCTTCTGTTCGTTTGCCTTGTCCAACTTCGAAGTGATTCTTTATTGTATATGTTTGTGTGTGTTTTGGTTTGTTGTTATCTCTTAGAAGCCTGTTTTCTTCAAATGAGAGACAGAAAGGGAGTTGATCCAGATGGGAGAGGAGATGAGGAGGAACTGGGAGAAGTAGGTGAAACTATAACCAGGATATACTGAATGAGAAAATAACCTATTTTTAATAAGGAGGGAAGAGTAAATATTATATCTATGAGTCTAAGTGAAAAAGTTCTCCTTTTCATTACTTATTTTTATTTGTATTACCTATAAACTATTTAATGTGTCTATTTGAAGAAAACTGACTCATCTCTGATACTAGTAGGGTCATTTGCAATTTGTGTGGTAATACTTAAATTACTGCTTGAGTATGAAACAAAAAGCTTCAGCACATTAAGCCTCAGGGAACATAGAAAAGTATGTAGTTGGCCACCTTAAATCTCACCTTCTACATCAGAGTTTTCATAATAAGAGAATATCTTTTTCATATCTTGAAAAGCAAGAATGACTTTCATATATGTAATCTGGTGTCCATTCCTGTGTGTTCATCTCAGAATTTGTCATCATTGATTACCTTCCTCCTTGGAGTATCCAGGCTCTGGCTCCACTTTCTCTTACTTCCCACCTACTGAGTGCTTATTTGGTGAAACTTAGTTTTTCTCCACTTTCAGGTCAAGGTTAGTACCCAGAATCCCCTAGGTACCATCTTTCTAGACTCACCTTTTTGGAGATCCTATAATTCCCAGCAGTTTTATATGTGCCCTGTCCAACTTGGAATTTTAGTGCCATCTTTTTTATTGTTTTCTATTTTTGGAGTCGCTTATATTTTTTCTGTCTAAATCACCTTAATTTTATTTCCATTTTATTATATGAAACAATTTTTTAATTTAAACATTCTGATATTTCCTCTCACCCAAGACCTTCCAGATCCTCCTCACTCCCAATTTCAAGTTCATTCTCAAAAAAGTAAAATAAAATAAACAGAAACCCAATACAACTACAAAATGCCCCCAAATCAAGAAAACAAAATAAAGTAGCACCCAGGCAGGAAGAAAAAACAAAGAACAACTCCACAAACAAAATAAAACAAAACTCATCAGACTGTAAACAAATAAACACACACACACACACACACACACACACACTCATACACAAAAGAGGGCCTTGTTTACCTGGAGTTTTTCTTCCCTGAAGTCAGTGTTAGTTGCTGTAATTGCCTTTACTATGTTGAGGTATGTTCCTTGTATCCATAATCTCTTCTGGACTTCTGTCATGAAGTAGTGTTTTGCTTTGCCAAAGGCCTTTATGCTTCTAATGAGATGATCATGTGTGTGTTTTTTTTTCTTTATTCAGTTTGTTTATATGGTGGATTACATGTATTGTTTTACATATGTTGAACCATCCCTGCATTACTGTAATGTGGTCTGCTGATAATGGTGGATGATCTTTTTAATGAGTTCCTGCATTTGGTTTGCACAGATTGTATGAGTGTTTTACATCTATGAATTTGATCTGTAATTCTCTTTTTTTGTTGAGTATTCATGTTGTGTGGGTATCAGGATAATCGATGCCTTGTAAAATGAACAGATCAATATTCCTTTGGATTCTATTTTGTGGAAAACTTTGAGAAGTACTGGCATTAACTTTTCTTTCAAAGTCTTGTAGAATTCTGCTAAAATCATCTGGCCCTGTTTTTTTTTTTTTTTTTTTTTTTTTTTTGTTTGTTTTTGTTTTGTTTATTTTTTTTGGTGGGAGCAAGGAGGGCACTTTTATTTAGTGCTTATATCTCATTAGGGATTATAAGTCTGTTTATTTAATTGTTTATCTAATTTTGGTTTAACCTTGGTAAGTGGTATGTATTAAGGAAATTATCAGTTTCTTTTAGACATTTCAATTTTGTGGAGCACATGTTTTTTTTTCAAGTATGTCTTAATATATTTTTTATAATTTTTATTGAAAAGTCTTCCCCCACCATCAACATTCTACCCATTATTATCAACAGCACATATGTAAAACTCACAAAATTAAAAGAAATTAAGTGTTGAATTTCCTATTCATTTTTTACTCTCTCGTTTTATCTATCCCTCATTCCAAGCCTTTTGACTACTCATTTGCAAAGGTTGCTTTATACTAAGGACCCCAGGAACACTGGTTGGCATCAAATAGGCTGTGACAACATTTCAGGCTTAGTTACAGAAAAGTGAGGCTCATCTTGTCCATTATTAGGCAACAGGCTCCATCTCAATACTATAAGCATCATCCATCTGATGCTATGCAACAAATTCTTTTGTTTTTGTTCATATCCAAGGGAAATTAGCATACATTTCTCCATTCTCTTGGCTGATTTTTTAATCCCATCTCAACTGTTCCATAAAGAGTTCTAAGAAACGCTGGCATCATTTATGAAGCTTTCCCTCTGTGCTAAAGAGATCTAACAATGGATTGCATGATGCCAAACCCAGGATGATTCTGCTGACTTCAGAAAATTTCTTGCTTCAGGTAAAGCAGTCTATGGAACTCAGAGGTGGCAAGCTGAAGAGAGAGTGTGGAAAAAAACACACATCAAAGGGTCCTAGTACAAGTGTGGTAGGAAAAGCCCCCAGAGATACATAATTCAATCTAAGTACTTTAATATCTCAAGGATTAGTTATATGCAGACTAATTCTTGAATCTTTTTGGCTTCATCATCTGTCTTAACGAATCTCTGGATTTCCTCAGTGTCTGTTATTTTGGTCATACTGATTTTCTCAAAGAACCAACTTATTGTTTCATTGATTCTTTGTAGCCTTGTGTTGCTGTTGCTGTTTTTGTTTTATTAATCTCAGGTCTGAGTGTGACTATTTCTTGTCATCTCCTTTTGGGTGTGATTTCTTCCCTAAAGCATTGAAGTATGTAAGTAATTTGTTGGTATGGTATCTCTATGTCTTTTTTATGTAGATAATTTGACTTTGTGAACTGTTTTAATTGTGTCATGTAAGATTGGGTATATTGTCTATTCGTTTTTATTGAAATTTAGAAAGTCTATAATTTATTTCTTAGTTTGTCTTAACCAATTTTTTATTCAGTAGAAAGATGTACATTTTCCATCAGTTTGTAAGCTTTATGTTGTTGCTGTCTAGCTTTAGTCCATGGTGGTCAGATAGGATGCAGACTGTTATTTCAAATTTCTTGTTGCTGTTGAGATTGGCTTTGTGTCCAATATGTATTCAATTTAAGGTACATTATGTGTTTTTTAGTGCCATCTTAAATTTCAGATATTTAACACTGAGTTATTTTGACCTCCACACTCAAGTGTGTTCTTATTAATGCTTTCCTTTAATCATTAAGTCTTCAAACTGTCTTTGAGAAAAATCAATAGATGATGAAATTTAAATGATCCAGTAAATTATATATCTGTAAATATTTTGTTAAAACCATTTATTCATAGAAACACATGTTACAAGTACTCATGCATGCATTATTAATATCAGAAATCAGAGATTTATTTGAATGATCAACTATTATAGAAAATTAAATTAACATGTAAAAGGCACATTAAAATTATTATTGCATTTTCAATTTTACATAGTAGCATGTAGTTAATTATAATCTTTACCAAACTGCTATTACCTACTAGTACTTTCTTACATTTTATAGAACTATTCTAAATATAATTTAGACTGTACTATGTTAGTTATTAATGCTATTTGCCAGAGATCTGCTTAGGTAGGGGCTCAGCTAACAAAAACCACACTTTTTTTTTCCCACATAGGATTAAGCCATAGAAAAGGGGCCTGTGAGCTGGGGTGTGGCTTTGGCTTGATATCATAGGTTGAGAAAGCTATACTTAACTTTGACAAGTCAATAGTCCCATGTTAATGGAAGGGCCATAAATTCCTCCTACTGGAGATAAGAATTTTTTTTCCCAAACAGGAGCTTTTCTCAAGCCCTGGAGGGAATGTGGGCCCTTTTCCAAATGCCTGACCTTGGAAAAAGGACTTCTGGGGTCACTTATACTACAAAAGAGCAATTTTAATTCCACAAAGTGGGAAACATTGAGCTAGTCTTATTGTATGTGCCTATTTTCCAGATGCATTCCCAAAAATCAGGGTCCTGATGTCTCTATGATTTCTAATTTCTTTATGCTTATCAACTGGACTCTTGCCCTAACTGCCTTTTGTTCTGGTTCTGAATTGCAGACATTTCATCCTTGGGATTAGGTATGCCTAGTAAATCTCAGACTTTCCTGTTCTTGGTGTAATTAGGAGGACATGATGGGATTCCTGGTTCTGAGGTGGTGGGAAATTTTTTTCCAAAGAATTATTTTGTTAGAGAAAATTACACACATTTTCATCTTTTACCAAAGCCCGCGCAAAATTTCCCAAAGGGAAGGCATTAATAGTGAAAATCATTAAAAGTGAAAGTTAAACAGTGTTGAGCATTGTGGTCTGCAGTGTTGAAATGCTGGAACTTTGTCAAGCAGCAATGATCTCCATGAAGTCCACATCAATCATTAATCATAATTATTAGTAAGTATGTATCTTGGAGTTCACTTGGCAATTGATCATGGCACTGAATTCACAAATTATTTAAAACTTGTAAACAATTAATTATTCCTGAGAAATAGTGTATACATTTTTGTGTGTGGAGTTAGGGATTGAACTCAGAATTTTGTACACTGTAGGGGTGTAGTGAGATAGTTCTGTGGCACTGACCACGCCCATTGGGGGTGGAGCCATGGGCGGAGTGACCTGTGGAAGGAGGTAGGAGGGGGCCAGGAAAGGCATTCTTTCTGGCGTGACTCGGTCAGGAGAGGATCAGGTTGAATTTCCTGGTGTTCATCTGTCTAGGTTGTAAGTTATTTCTCCCTGAATAAACATCTATTCGGCCTATTTGTTTTTCCTGTTCCTTATTTAACTGCGATAGTAGGGGTTTTCTGCTATTGAAGAATTGTCTCCAGTTTCAAATGTGTGCTATAGCAAGATGTATAGCATGACTGTACAGCATTCCTCATGTCATAATTTGACCTTCCTGGGCTTTTGTACTAAAATAATATGGAGATGTTTAAATATTTTAAACTGTACTTAACATTTATAAACAAATTTGGATGAAGAGATTATTAATATTAATTCTCTTAATAATAATTCCCATGGACAATATCTCACAGTATTGATGTGCCTGTGATACCTGACATATTTGATCACATAATCCCTAAACTATTAACATTTAATGAA
This sequence comes from Phodopus roborovskii, assembly GCF_943737965.1. Taxonomy (NCBI): domain Eukaryota; kingdom Metazoa; phylum Chordata; class Mammalia; order Rodentia; family Cricetidae; genus Phodopus; species Phodopus roborovskii. The sequence goes on from NW_026126485.1 coordinate 7,608,145, forward strand.
AACTTTGAAATGAGTATACTCTGTCATCCCAGGTTGATTTCTGCATTCTACTGGGGACCTCATAAGAAAATAAAAAAATCATTTCCCATTAAATAAATCTACTTTTAATTCAACAGAGAATATAATGTTATAGTTTTACTTCATATAGAGCAATAAGGTAATTTTTCATATTTGCACAAATAGTATTAGAATTAGGATGGGAAGTAGGGGCCAGATATTTTTGGTGAGTTTGTTATTTTGCCTCTAGAGTAAAGAATCATTTTCTTCTTTTAATAACATGGTCTAATGAAATAATATGGAAACAATGCAAAAAAATGTCTTTGCCTGTCTGTGATGAGAATGTGGAAAAATTCAATGCTTTTTAAAGATAACACACACACACACACACACACACACACACACACACACACACACAGAGGATATCTTTCAAGAAAGGGGTAATTAGTACATGAAGAGAGAATGATAGAATCCTTTAGGATCTGTCTTCTGTGTAGCCCCTTAGCCATTTATTTCGAATGGAGATTGCAGCTCACATAGACAGCATGCAAGATGAACACTGCCTAGGATTCTTTACAATAATGGCTTTTATTGCTTCTTTTGTATAATTTTCTTTTTTTAAATTTATTTACTCTCCACTCATATATTACATCCCAATTGCAGTTTCTCCTCTCTCCATTTTTCGCATCCTCTCCCTATTACTTTTTAAGTAAGAGTTTATTTTCCCTCATTGACTTTATAAGTGTGACTATAGATTTTTATTTTAACCCCATTTGAACATAAACTCTGATGCCATTTACAGTGCAAAAGGAAAGTTTGTAAGTTAAAATGTTAGAAGGTTGCATATTAAAGTTAGACCACTGTGATCCCATTTTTCTTGCTATATATGTGCATAAGGTACAGTGGTTAGGATTAGGCTGCAATAATGACTTCTCATGGTGTCCTCAAACATACAGTTAACTAGGTAATGAGGATATGCAAATTTTCTTACTCATGACATGTGTTTCACATTGTTTACAAATATCAAGGCATCAAGGTTTACATTTCACACTCATGATTTTTTTTTAATTATTGAGTACATTTCAGTATTTATATGCCTTTGATCTTTTGTTTTTATTTATCAAGCATATCTCAATAAAACATTGCTAATCCCACTGATTGAGAATAAGACCACTGCCATGGTTTAAAGCCAGATTTGAAGCAGCTTTTAATTAAATACAGGATAATGAATAGGTGTTGGTCAGGTCCATATCAAGGCTCCTGGGAAATGGCCCAAAATCAAGTATGGCAAGGCTTAAGAAGGAAAACCCTAATTTATTGCATTTTTCATAATGTCCAATCAGGGGCAAGAATACATCATTACCCACCTCCAGTCTACATCCAATCAGGGGCAAGTATATATATCCTGACATACTTCCTGCTTGTGAACCTCAAACCCACCTGTGCAGATGGGTCAAATAAACTTGTTTAGGGGAGTGAAAAACCTGTGGCTTATTATCTCCAGCATTTCAGGAACTATCCAGCCTCCAGCATTTCAGGAACTATCAGTCACTGGGCAAGGGGCTTGCAGTTTAGAAGTATTTTTGTTTCATGGATCGCTAAGGCATAGTGTTTAAAACTTTGACACTCACAGTATGTGTATGTGTAGGGTAAAAGGTACTGAACTCTGTAACTAATTCATGAGAGACCCTTATATTTTAAAATTTACTCCACTTTACTAAAAATGTTAGAAGATGAAATCAGTTGAAATGTGGTAATTTTTCTTTCCATAGCAAGTAAAAATTACACAGGAACAAATAAATACATCTATAAATGTATAAGTTTGAAGAAAGCAAATTGTGGGATGACATTTTGTTAAAAGTATATCCATAATGTCTAAAAGTAGTGCTTATACATAGGAAGACACACACAAACATAAAGATATTTAGATATCTTTGTCTAACATATATATATATATATATATATATATATAATGAAATAAACCAGATGAAATAATTGCAAAATATCAGTGTGCAAGTTTTACATAGATACATGAATCTAGGAAGTTAAATGAGAATATTAGGGGAATAGACATGTTCTGTGAATTATAGTGAATATGTAAAGTGGGAGATTTCAGTTTTCATGAGAAAATGAAAATCTGGTAAAAGACTGGATAGGGGAGGGAGGGAGGGAATTGCACTGCATAAAAGTTCTTGAGTAGGGGTGTGTTTACTATGTCAGATGAACAAGGAGAATAATATGTCAGAACTAAGGTCTGCTAGTTGGCAGAGAAGCAGGCTGTAAAATGAGCTGGAAATTTCTACTATAGGGCCTGACTAACCACCAGAAGGACAGGTTCTAAATGAAGTATCTTTAAAATGTATAAGGTCGGTGTGTAGAGCTCACACTTCCTCAGCTTTTAGAAGATTATCAGAGCAGGAAGTTTTCTACTCAGCAGTTTTATCTGTAAATGAATAAGAGAGCCATCTAAAGTACTATGACTCCAACCCCTTCCTGCCACACAGAGTTTGTGACAAACTCCTGCAATTGCTGGCAGTCCTGTAAATCATGAGAGGGTATTCCCCTTAAGATCTGGGTATATTTGGCATTTTTGTAATCTGGTGTCAAGCATTTTGAGTTTCAGAGGATCATAGATCTCAGGGTCTTCGTTGAAAATGGATTGTCAACCTGTTATTTTGCTTTAATGTGGGGTGAACTGTGATGTAATTCCATGATAAGAAGACTATTTGAATTAACATGCCAACACACTCCTAATTTCTAGGTTGTGATTGTCAATCTAGAATGCTTGCTTGCTGGGTTGAAGTTGCTAGTTTAAGGGTTTGAGTCTTGAATGCATTGCTCTGTACACTTTATTGCAAAAGGTATGCCTCATGTCCTATTGTTACTTATCTAGCTTGTATTGTATCTATATTGCAGGTAAGGTTCACAATGTACACCTCCTCAGTCTTGACACTTTTATGCACTTAAGTTGCTATTCTTAATGAGCTATGGTTTTCTGAGGTAACCTCAGAGTGGAATTCACACTTGCATATACTCTATGGGTATATATTTTTGTGTTCACATTTGTAGATGAATACCTATGTGTTCATCTATAGACTGTAGATGGGACATTACAGAAAAACTTTGGGTGATTGAGCAGGCGAGTTGTCTCTCATTTCTAGAATTTATATATTGTCCTGTGGTCTTTGAAGGAGTTGAAGACAGATAGTTATGGTTATAGTTTTCCTTAGTTAGGATTACATATAAGACTTTAGACTCACAAAGATAGGATAGATGATCAAATATTTTCTTTAAATCTTTCTAAATGTTAATGGACTAAACATTGATAACTATAGTTCTTATTTGATAACTATTTTGTTATATATTTTGCTATGTTAAGTTTAAAACCCATCTTTTTATTTAGACAGAAAAGAGGAGATGATGGGAGATGTCATTCTGTAATATATTTCTCTTATTGGTTAATTAATTAAAGCACTGTTGGCCAACAGAAAAGCAAGATAGGCAGGGCTGGGAGACAAAGAAGAGAAAGGAAGTATTAGGGAGGGGTCAACATGTAGAGACTTGAGAGAACAGAGGTCTCGGCCCTCTCTCCGGTAAGACGAGACCACATCGAAATACTTAGATTAATAGAAATGGGTTAATATTTAAGATAGAGCTAGCCAATAAGAAATGCTAGTAAACAGCCAACAGCATTATATCAAATAAAGAGTCTCTGTGTGTTATTTGGGGCTGGCACAGCTTGGGGACAATACAGACAGGGAACGCACATGTGTAAGTGTGCTCATATGTGTGGAGACCTGAGACTGGAATATGAGGTTGGAAGTCTTCCTCAATTTCTTACCAGTTTACTCATTGAGGCAGGATCTGTCAGTGAAACCCAGAGCTCACTGATCAGGATAATGTAGCTAGCCAGCTTGTTCTGGGGATCCCTTGTCTCTGCCTTCTGAGTGGTGGAATTACAGGTGAGATATTCCGTGAACACAGGCATTTGTATGGGTTCTGGGATTAAACTCTGACTCTCATCCTTTTTTGTTTTATTTTTTATTTTATTTATTTATTTTATATAACCAAGTCCATTTAAATGAAAACAAACATTTATAGACAATATTTTGGAATGTGGGCGTCGTTCTTTCCAAACTACTTCCTGCTGGTAAGGGGCGCTGTCTTGGGGGATTCGAAGAAAATGCAGAAATCCTGGCTGTAGTCTGTAAGGCTGCTTTGTCCAGCTGTTTTGAATGTAGGATCACCTTGTACTCTGTTTCAGGCATCTGGCTTGATCAAACCAAATTAGTCTGGAAGGAATCCACATCTTTTCATTTTCTGTGGAAACAAAAATAGAAATCCTTTTCCCCAGTAACTTGTCCTTGAACTAAAATTTTGGAGTCAAAGCATTTTTTTTAATTTAATTTATTATTTTACATGTCGATCCCAGTTCCCCCTCCCTCCCTCCCTTGCACCACAACTCCCCCACTCCCTCCCAACTTCCCTCACTCACTCCCTTCCTCCCTCCTTCCTTCCCTCCCTTTTACTCTCTCTGCCCTCTCACATGCACTCTAACCACCCTCCTATCCCCCCCATCCCAATTCCAAATGTAGGGGTTTGTCATCCAGTAGGGGTCCTGTAGGTCTGACAGGTCATATGAAGTAGGGACTAGGGCTTCTCTCCTGTCTCTAGGTTAAGGCAGTTATCCCTCCATGGGGGATGTGTTCCCAAAGTCCTTTTGTGCTCCAGGGATACATCCTGGCTCCATTGTCTGAGTTCCCTTAGACTGCTCAGTCCTTCTGGCTGAGACCCATATTCAGGGGGGCCTGAGTCAGTCCCAAGCTGGCTTCCCAGCTATCAGTCTGGTGGCCCATTAACTCCTCTTTGTTCAGGTAAGCTGTCTGTATGTGTTTCTGCCTCCTGGTCTTGTCCTCTCCCTCTGCATCTGAGTTCTACTTCGACTCAGTGTTTATGATTGGGTAATTGCTCCTGTTTCCAACAGGCATTAGTTGAGGGCTCCATGGAGAAGTTAGTTGTTGATCTCACTCTCCGGGAAGGGCATTTATGGTAGCCTTTCCACGGAAGCTCAAATTGTTAGTTGGCAGCAGTCTTGTAGTTTTCTAGACCTTTCTTTGTGTTCAATTTTATCTTCAAACCAATATTGGCTCCCTCTTTTATGTGTTCTCTCTCTCTCTCTCTGTCTCTGTCTCTCTCTCTCTCTCTCTTTCCTGTCTTCTATTCCTAACCAGGCTCAATCTTCTTGGTTGCACATGTTTTCCTTTCCTCCCCCTCGTTTTCTCCTACTTCTCTCTCCATTCGCTGCCACCCCCCCGACTTCCCCTGAGCTCTGGGGGACTTGTCCATTACCAGTTCTGTGAGGGACTTTATATGAATTATAGGCTGTGATCCTTTGATCTAGGTCTAAAATCCATATATGAGTGAGTACATACTGTGTTCCTCTTTTTGTTACTGGGTTACCTCATTCAGGATGGTTTCTTCAAGTGCCATCTACTTGCCTGCGAATTTCAAGATGCCATTCTTTTTTAATAAGTCCTTTATCTACTGAACCATTTCCCCAAACACATTAATTATATTCTTGTTGTTTTGCATAGATATATTTTCTTTTTCAGTTTTCAAATTCTTTTTATTGCTTATATCATATGAAAACATGTTGATATTGTGTTATCTGTAGCTTTATATATGGCTATTTTCAGTCTGGCAATCTCATTACAACAGCTCATTAAAAAAAGTGTCTTTCAAAACTAAGTGAAATCTGTACTTAAAACAATATCTATGTGCTTATTCATTTATCACACACAATTAAAAACAATTCTACTCAGATGTGTGTGACTAACATATCAGATTTCATCTCCCAATGGAAAACAGCTGAGCAGAGTTATGTTTTATTTACTTGTTCTTTCATTCTTTCTGTACAGTTGATATTTTCAGAATGGATCCTGAAATACAGCAAAGTGATCATGTTCTATGACCTGCCCCAAAACAAAATAAAACTGATACAGTGCTGAAGGGTAAGTCTCCTGCTGCATCTTTTGTTCTGGCTGCATCCTCTTTGCCTACCCTCTGATGTTTTGACATACCTGTGCTCATGATTTGCATTGTGCAGCTGAAGCTGCTTCCCATCAAACAAGAAGGTTTCTAGGTAGACACACTTTCTAAGGGAGAAGGAGGGTTGACAGTGGAAGGCATGGCAAAGACCCATAGACTGTCATCCGGTCTTGAATCAGTAGCTGTGTACACTTACCTCTGTTGAGAGTTGCTCCTTGACCTCTGGGGTGCTTGTTTTTCTGTCTACACATTCAGCAAACCAGGAAAATAGAAGTATATCCATGTAGGATCCTGAAAATTTGCTCCTGGGAAACCTTAATACCCCATGCTATTATGATCAAGTAAACTCTTGACAATATTTCTAAATAACTACAACTTTTAGACACACATGCAGACCAAGTTAAATCAAGGCTACAGAAATAGGTCAGTCATTAAAGTTCTTGTTGCACAAACAGAGGGGCCCAAGTTCAGACACCTGGGATGTATATCAAACAGCCAAGTGTGGGGACATGTGTAGTGGTTCCTGTAATCCCAGTGATGGAAACAGATCCTTGGAGTTCACTGCTAGCTAATCTAGCTGAACTGATGAGCTTCAAGTTCTATAGGAAACCATGTCCCCAAAGCTAAAGTGGAGAGAGATAGGAGAAGACAACTAATGTTCACAATTGGCCTTCATATGCACCTTCTAATAGATGCTAGCACACACTGACTCTCTCTCTCCCTCTCTCTTTCTCTCTCTCTCTCTCTCTCTCTCTCTCTCTCTCTCTCACACACACACACACACACACACACACACACAGATACCTTAGGAATAAATGCTAGGTCTATTCATCTCAGCCTGTCATTCTCACAGCAGCAGCATTAAGCAGAAGTCTGTCATTTGAAATGGTGTCCTTTGCTCTGAGCATATCCTCACAGCCCACTCACAAGCAAGCTCTTCAAGTAGTTACGATGGCTTGGTTTTTATGTTTTTCCTATTTTCATCATTAAACTTTCCCCCAGTAATTAGCATTTCAGAGATAATAGCAGTGTGTTCAATCAGATATGCCTCAGAGCAGAATATCTATTTTGAAAAGGTAATTATTAAAAATAATAAAAGAAAGGGCACAGTATTATATGTACATGTATCATAATTTGTCTATTTTTGAGTAATTTGTCTGAACTTTGCTATGATAGTCATATATACACACTCTCTTTCTTATACACACACACACACACACACACACACATATATATATATATATGTATCTATCTATCTATATCTATTTTTTGGGGGAGTTTTGGTTTTTGGGAGAAGCTCCTATGTAGGTTAGGTTAATCCTGAATTTGTTATTTGACTGAGGATGATCTTGAACTCCTGATATTTCTGCCTTCATCTCCAAAATTCTGTAATGATAGTAGTGTGCTACCATACTCTTCAAATATTCAGATATTTTTAATAATTTATAACTATTTAGAAACCCAATTGTTTTTAATAGCCAAGAGAACATGAGTGACCCATTTTAAAAAGTGATAACCAATAGCATTACTTCTTTTGAATAACTAGTTCTGTTATCAGATTTTTAGGCAAATTTGACCCCTTAGTTGCAACTCACCATAGCCTAAAATGCCAGAAAATTCTGCCTACATTTTTGTATCAAGTAAGGAAATGGATCAGTTTATTTTGATTCCCAGTTTTGCCATTTATACATTAAAAATTAGGGATATATCACCATGGTCTCTTGCAGCTGGAAGGCTTTGTTGTTTTCCCCCACCCAAATTTCCAACCATACAGATGCTAATAACAAGCAAGTAGTTAAAATACAAGCCTCACAGACCTTTTCAAAATTGTTAAACATCGGAGAGTTTTGACAAAAAGTACAATTCATGCACTCTGGGATCTGTTTTGAGAAATATGATAAACAGAAACAAAAGAGCTAAGTGACAGAGGATAGACAATATGAAATTGAATAACAAATGTGTCGGGTAGATAAGAGTCAGGGAGAAGGCCAGGGCAACCTGCCAGCCTGTGGTAAAGACTGGATTGCTCTGTGCAAGCAGCAGTGCAGTGAACTAAGCCTGTCCAGGTGCATCTGTAGAAGCCTGGTGGCCTTCTGTAAATGTTAATTATATGGTTCAGTAACAGACACATGAGGAAGGGAGGCTAGAATCATGGGTGACATGGAGATTCAAAACACAGATAAACTATACTGAAGAGAATTATGTAGAACATTGGTCAAGCAGGCAACTAAATCAACAGCCTGGAGAATGGACCTAGAGACCTCCTGTATCTTAGCAAAGCTGAAAGCAACTTCCATTTAGGTCCTGGGCCAGAATGGTGCCAGAAATCACAGTAGTAGAGACTAGGTCCTAAGACTATTGTGGAGTACAGTGTGGGAAACATGTTCACGTCTTTCTGATTACAGTACTTGTTTTTACAACACTGGTTGTTTCACTGAGCATAATGTTCCCCAAATTTGTGAAATGTACAGTATGACATGTTACTATAGTTAATATTATTGTAATACATTCTTGAAAATTTCAAAGTGAAGATTTGTAGTGTTCTTTTCATAAAAGAATATGCAGAATAATATACATTAGCCCTCCTATAATTTATACATACTTCAAACCTGTTGTGCAAGAAGAAGAATATAAATTAGTTTATGTTCTCAATTATACACTTCTTGTGTTTAAAACTATAATTTTCCATAAGTGAAAGGTCTTTTACATTAAATAGGAAATTTTAGACTTGTATATTACTTTCCTAAAACTGGCTTGGGAGAATACAGCTTAGAAAGGATGATATTTTTATATCTGTATTTACACGAAGGCCCGCAGTTGTTAATTGCTCATTGTCATACTAAAGACCATCAATTTCATCCCACAAATTAGAATGTGGGAATTAGAATAAAGAATAAGACAGATGTAAAAAAAGAGGAACTGCAATATGGTCATAAAATTATGAGCAGAATGGAATTGGGAATTCCTTTTGATTGTGACAGATTGTTCCCATTTCCAGTGCTGGCACACAGAATCTTTGAATGAGCAGGTTACTATACACTTCAGTAAGCAGTTGCCACACACTCTTTGCTAGACAGGAATGTTTGGTAGAGCATGCTGTGTACTAGAACGCAGGCACCTGTTAGCCAGGCCTCTGGGGTTAAGTGCTAACTGAAGTGTTGGCTTTACCAGATTCTGCAGTCATTACAGTTCCTTCGAGATTGTTCCAGGAGCCTGATGCCTGCAGCCACACATCTAAGCATAGGGCAGAATTGCACTTTAATCTTCTGGAAGAGGATCAGAAAAAGAAAAACAAAATTAAGCACAAGCAAGCAAAAATGAGAAGGAAATCAGGCTTTCTGAAGATTGTTCCTCATGTGGTCTGTTGATGGGAAGTATTGTTTAGGCAACCTGCATATATTCTTTGGAATGGTATTATTAAGCTCAATTGCAGTTCACAAGAGCAACACTAATAGTTTTAAAATATTATTTTCTGTTTTCAAATTACTTGGTAGTGTATGAATATATATCCATAGGGTGAAGGAGGTAGAGAGTCAGTCTCACTGTACATACAGCCCAGTGATTACAATCCTGCTGGAGTTATGGGCATATACTCCATTACCAAGTTTTTGTTATTTTTGAATCCATGACTAACTTTCATTTCAGGTTACCAATGTCTAAGAAGAAGCATAGGCTCTCCATGTGATTATGTTACTTTATGGTATACTTTTAGAGGGTGGCATCTAAGGAACATATTTGAAGACATAATGATCACTTAGAACACATTTGAAGATGCTAGAAATTTGATTTTGGGGGGGGGTGTTTCTGCATATTTATAATGAATACAACTTTAGGATATACTATTAGAAATTGAGAATTTTAAAAAACGAAAACAAATAACCCAAAATTGTTTCCTTTAAATAGCTAGTTTTGTTACAAATCCTGATGCAAAAGGTAGTCTTTGTTTGGAACTTTCAACAGGCTAGTGTATAGGAAAAATATGTCTTGGTTTGTTGTCAGGAAATGAAATAATCCTGACTACATTTTTCCATACATACATTAAAAATTAAATTATATATCCTACAATATTTCTTGTAGATGAGAATTACATATTTTCCTTATCCATCTTTTAAAAGACCTGCAGGTTTCTATTATGAATATGCCTGAAATTAAAATTCATTGACCTACAGGATGCAATATTTGATCCTGTTTAGTAGCCATGATAACTATTTCAACATGGGTTTAATGCACCAAGTTGCTGCTTTCCTGGTTAAGGAACAAGGCTTTAGTCAGATGTCCATGGTTAGCAGTAGATGTTTGATCACATTAAAGAATTGTTGACAAGTTGTGAAGGTTCACCATACATATCTTTTTACAGATGTATACATAGTCTTAATTTTTGATTAACTAATTAGTTAGTTAGGTACAACTGACCCCTTGTCAACTTGACACACAAACACACCATTATTAAACACCATTACTTTCATTTTCATGCCTAAGATCTCACATTAAAATCATAAATAATTTTAAAAGTTTCACAATCTCATATTCAAACACATTAAATTTTTAGTCTCTTTAAAATATCTAGTCTCTTAAAAGTTCAAATCTTTCAGTTGTGGGCTCTTTTAAATATCAAAATTATATACCTCTTCAAAAGGGAAGAACCAGGGCAATGTCACAATCCCAGCCTCACAAAACCAAACTCCAACAGTATAAATAACTCAATGTCCAATTATCTGGGTTCACTCATGATCTTTTGGATTCCTTCAAAGGGCTTGGGTTACTTCTCCAGCTCTGACCTCTACAACACAACACACACTGTTAATCCTCTAGGCTTCAGCTGTCTATATTCCACTGCTGCTATTGTTCTTGGTGGTCTCCAAAATACTGTGTACCTTGCTACGACTGGGTAACAGATTCACCAAGAGCCTCTCATAGGCTCTCTTCATGGTGCCAAGTCTCAACTCTTTGCATGACCCCTTTAGGTCCTGGCCTTTCAAAGTGCCAAACCTCTGCTCTTCTCCATGACCCCTTTATGGCCTCAAAACGTATACCTGGTGATGCTTACAAATTACAAAGTCTGGCTCTCAGTATAATGTACAATCTTGGCTACCTCTGGAACACAGTTTCTCTATGCTTTCAGAAAACATTTTCCAGAAGATTTCACTAATGATGCTGGTCTCTTATTAATCATTGCTAATTTCTTAGCTTCAGCCAATCAACATCAATAGTCCCAGTAGTGTAAAGGTTTCACTTTAGTAATTCTGGTATCCCGTTAATCACAGATGATTCTTTAGCCCAGCTAACCAGAACCACAGAATATTAATTCAAAATAACAAACAGCCCTGTGAAATTTTGCAAGCCATGTCCCTATTTAATACACTGCTCTTAACAGTCAATGGTTCTTCTAGTCCAAACTTCCAAAGTCCTTGCACAACCTCTGCTCCCTAAAATGCTAAGGTCTGCCATGGCAATACCTCACTACACTGATACCAATTTGTCTTAGTTAGAGTTCCTATTGCTGCAATGAAATACCATGACCAAAAGACAAGTTGGGGAGGAAAGTGTTTATTTGACTTACACTTCAGCATTGCTATTCATCACTGAAGTAAATCAGTACAGGAACTCAAACAGGGAGCGTTTTCAGAGGCAGGAGCTGATGCAGAAGTCATGGAGGGGAGCTGCTTATTTGCTTGCTTCCTATGGCTTGCTCAGTCCATCCTCTTAAAGATTGAGGACCACTGGCCCAGGGATGGCACCACCAACGTTGGGCAGGGCCCTCCTGCACTGATCACTAAATGAGAAAATATCTTAGAGCTGGATCTCATCAATGCATTTTCTCTACTGAGGTTCCTTCCTCTGGCAATTATAGCTGTGTCAAGCTGACACACAAAACCAGCCAGTAAACTAATAATTTTGGTTTTAGACAGGTTTCACACTGTAGCCTAGTCTTCTATTAAACACACTACTTGCCTTCACCAGAGTTTTGAATGCCAGCAATAGGGAAATGAACTAACTTTCCTGTTTTTGAGGTACCGTTTAGACACAGATAATAATTTAAAACACGTTTTGTTTAAGAGCTGAATATAAAGGAACTTTAAACGTGATTTTTTTTATTATTTAGAACAGGACCAAAAAGGCTAAGGATAAGAGAAATAGAATGGATTGACCAAACAAATGTCATAACTATTTTCTGTCCAAGTTCCTCCCACTAGTCTGGCACAAATATCTCTTCACATACATCTCCAAAGCATTCAGATACTTGAATTTTGCAGATAAACCCCTAATTTGAGGACGCTTTTTGTATTTTTATCCTGAATTGCTTTTTTAAACCAATAATTATCACTTCAAATAATGGGATTATATATTATCCCAATGAAAATTACTCCTGTGTATTAGGTATAGCTTTAAATTTAGGGACATTTATTTTTAGTTTCTTCAAGATTTTCTCATTAAAATAAATGCATGATATGGAGAAACTTATTAAGAATCACTTTTAGTAGGAGCATATTTTTCTCCATTGTCCTTTTTTATTAAGGGGAACGTTATTACAGGCAGATGGACTGAATATTGTTGAGTAGACATCCATCCAGTGGATCGCAGAATGTTTCCTGCTTGAAAAAGATCTTTCAAATGACAGATGTATCAAACAAGATTTGCGGATCTTAAAACGCACATTCTCTCTAACTGGAGTCAGTTGGACTCAGTGACTTGATCTCTTGTCAAATTCTCTTAAGAATTTATGTACTGGGATTTTGATGGGTGTGAAACCAGCGTTAGGCAGACCCAGACCCCCTGAACCTAGGTCTCAAAGAGAAGGCCTGTGCAGTCTACGGGACCTCTGACAGTGGAACCAGGATGTATCCCTGGTGCACGAAGGGACTTTGGGAACACATTCCCCATGAAGGTTAATCCCTTAAGCTGGAGACAGGAGGTAGGGCCTAGGCCTTACTCCAAATGATTTGACAGATTTTGATGACTCCTCCTAGAAGGCCTCACCCTCCCTCTGGAGTGGGTAGGGAATGGGATGTGAGGGGGTTCAGAGGGCATGGGAGGGAGGGAGAGGGAACTGAGATTGATATGTAAAATAGTAAAAAATAAAAAAAGAATTTATGTAAAACATATAGCATTTTATCCACATGAAATTTTTCCTGTGTTTTTCAATAAATAAGAGAGCAAAGCCTTTTGTCAACAAGAGACACACCCAGACATATAGACAGACCCACTCAGAAACATATATATACACAGAGAGAAATAGGGACAAAGTCACAAGACAAAATTCAAGTAGGGACATATTCAGATTTATAGAATAGACAAACCAGGACAAAGAAAACATAGGGAGAACTAAGGAGAGAATTCACTTTCAGTTAATTGACACCATTGGGCAGTGCTTTTCATTTTTTTCAGTAATCAGACACTAACACATTGTTTATGACTCTGAGTTTATACTAATGTATTAAATTTATTGATACCTCATATTAGGAATCATTAATGCATTAAATATATGTAATATAGGACCAAAGAAAAAATTAGTCAATATTAAAAAGCCATTATACTAGTATATACAAAAATTTAATTGATATAGAGTTAAAAATAAGTGTATATTACTGAAATTAAAAAGTGGTGTTATTCACAGGAGCAGAGAAAAAAATAAAAGGAAGAATTAAGCTTTGCCCCTCAGATAAAGCTCCGATGTGTGACTATGCATGTGCCAATAGTTCTCTGATTCCACAACTCTTCAGTTTTGAATTAAAAATAACCACAATCAATTCAGCACGTGGTAGTTTCATATATATTACATGACACTATGGAGGACATCCTACTATGTTCTTTTCTTCTACCCTGTTGTCTTCCTCATCCCACTCTTCCTCCTCCTCCCAGTTGTTCTCCTTCTATGTCTTTCTTGTTGTTTTTCTTCTACTTCTCTGATGTTTAACCTCTGTATCCTTCATGCTGCCTTCCCTTTACACCTTTCTTGATATTTTCCTCCTACATCTCTTATTTTTCTCTTATCCCTTTTATACTTCCTAAGACAAAAGTTTCTATGCAAGAAAAGATCACTTCACAACTGCAACCTATATATTTCTGAAAATATTTATACCAAGAAACTGAGGGCAAAAATGGGTACAAGAAATTAATTGCCTTTGGTCACCAACCCATCTTTGGCAAGAGATGCACATTGGCTTGTAATAACTGGGCTGCCTTTGTTCTTGATTTTTGACTTCAAGTAACTCACTCAATTACTAAAAATTTTCATTTTTAAACTTCAAATTGTTTCTCAAAGGCATTAATAAAAACATCTTAACCAGGCTGGGTCAGGAGGAACCCAGGCTTTTTAGCCTGAGAACTACCATGGTAACCAAGTATGGTGTGGTGTGGGAGAGAGCAGAAAAAGAATGAGGAATTCAAGTCCTGTGGATAGAGATATAGCTAAAGAGGCAAAATAAGCAAGGAATGGGCTGAGATGGGTGACTTAATTGCCACCCAAGGTCATGATGTCTGGGACTGGGCTGCCACTGGAGCTCATGTCTGGGTTCATGGTTCTGTTGTAGCCATGGTCTCTGTTGAAGTCCATTGCTCCTGATACTCCCAAAGGCCAAGAGCATAGGACTGCACAGAGTTGGACCCACCCCCCACTTTCTGGAACACTAGGAAGAACTGATCTTGCCCCTCACCTGCTGAAGTACTTAGAAGAGAGGGTCCCCCACATTTCACCTGAGCAGTACAATTGTGTTGACCCTATTTTCAGGGACATGAGAATGGGAAAATGAGTCACTGTCCTCTCATTTGCTATGTGGCGGCATGGATGAAGGGAAGATGTATTCTTCCCCTCACTCTCATCATCTGCAACAGGAGGGGCGCCTGAGCCAACTCCTCCCCAACTGCAGCACTCAGAAGAACAGACCCTGTACCTTGCCTGGGCAGCAAAGTAGAGTTGACCCTGTAAAGGGGCATGAATGAGCCAGCTCTGTGGGCATGAGAGGAGCATAACTGGTATAACCTCCCATCTCTGTAGTGTAGTGGTGGTAACGAAGAAAAGATGGTCCTCCTCCCTTATCATCTCCAGCTGTCCATGGAACTGACTTTATCCTTTACTAGCTGCTGCACTTGGGAAATGGGACCCTGTAACTCATCTGGGTAACATAGCAAAGTAGACCCTGTTTATAGGGACACAGGTAAATTGGCCTGGGGATGTGAGAATGAGAGATCTGCCCTACATCTGCCATATGATGGCACAGGCAGGGAAGAGATATCACCTGCCACCCCTCACTACCTGTGGCAGGTAATAGATATGGCCCTGAGGGTTGTTCCTGTCCCTCAGAAGAGTGGCCCCTGCATCTGACCTGGGCAACACAGTAGAGTTGGCCCTGATGATACAGTTTGGGAGAGCCAACCTTGAGGGCATGAAAGCAGGAGACCTGGTCCTGTCCTTTGCTCATTGTTACAAGGGGTAACTAGCCAGGGCAATGTTAGAAAACATCAGGTTTATGAGTTGGCCAGCCCCAACATCCACCCTATTTTTGGTTGATAGGAACAGGTGACGAGTTAAGGGGTTGGTCCTGCAAACTCAAAGCTATAGGATCTTCATGACACGGAAACAACAGAATATCCAACAGGAGTCCCAGTGAGGGCTCAGAATAGATAAAATAGCAGACACCAAAAGCTTCAAACCATAAAAATTACTTTGCACTGAACACTTGCAAAAATGGACTAATGGGGGATGTCCTTCTATGTGCTGTGAATATATATTTCTCTTATTGGTTGATGAATAAAGCTGTTTTGGTCAATGGACAGGAAGAGTTAGCCAGGCAAGAAATGCAAACTGGGATGGGATAGAAAAGGGTAGTAGGCAGAGTGAGGAAGACACCATGTAGCTGCTGAGGAAGCAAGAGACCTAGTCAACCCAGGTAAGCCAAGACCAAATAGAGATGTATAGATTAATAGAAATGGTTAATATTTAAGAGAGAGAGCTAGGCAATAAAATCCTGAGCCATCAGTCAAACGTTTTATAATAAATACAAGCTTCTGTGTGTTTATTGGTGACCAAATGGTTGCAGGACTGGGTGGGACAGTAACTTCTTCCAAAATGAACAAAAGGGTTTCCTGCATGACTTGCTGTGTTACACTATAGCTTCCATAAAGAGATTTTTCCTTTCATTTATCTTTTTTTATCCTACATTTTATTCAGTTTTTGTGGGGACTTTGCAAGGTCAGGGGGTAGATACAAAGAGGCAAGGAAATGAATGGGACTGAGTTGAGTGGTATGAAGCACACAAATAATAAATAAAAATGAAGTTTAAAAATTTTAATTAACTTTAATAATAGTCTATATCTGTAAATTCTAAGAGTGCTGGTCATTAATCTGTTCTAGTGGCAATACGTGCAAAAAAGGCAATCTCCATTATTGTACCAGTGACACTGCCCCATGAGGGATTAGAAATGCCCTTAGAATTTTCATACAACCCACAGATTATAACATATGTGGTGACCATGATGACTATAAGGAAAGCCATGCTCAGTAACAGCACGGGGTCTTCAGCACACATAGTCCTGAAGACCTTGCCTCTCTGGACACATAGTCCTCAGGACCTTACCTTTCCTGACACAGTCCTCAGTACCCTTCCTCTCCTCAACACATGGTCCTCAACACATGTGCCCTCCTTGGAACATCCACCATGGTTATGCTGAACAATGAGTCATTATTCATGAGTTACAAAGCTGTTTGTTGTTCCTCTTTCATGGCTCCTAAAAGGTAACCGTTTGTTTATTTGTTTAGTTTATAGAAAAATAATATTTAAGAAATAACAAATCAATATTGGTATTGTTATTTTATATAATAGAAGTTTTTCAAATTGGATTTTATTCTTAGACCTTCCTGCTACCAATGTATCAGATATATTCCCCTATACTTCAGAATAATTTAGATTTATCTGATGAAAAATACAATTAAATATTGAACAATGCTATGATTTTAGTTCTTGTTATTTGTAAATCACAGATAGACAGGGAAGAGTCAACATTTTTCTTCATGTAAAGATGTTGTTATTTATTCCTGTTAAAAATGATTTGGAAGTTTTCACACAACATAATAACAAAATTCTAGAATTATTTTGATTTACTAATGTTTCTTATTAATTGCTTGAAAATTATTATCTCTACTCCTCTTTAATAAGGCATTTTTAATTTCCTTTAGTTAAATACATTTACTCTTCAATCTCAGATACATTCTTCAAATTAAAGGCATCATAACCCAACATTTTACTTTTCAGCGTTCCTGAGATTCAGTGATCATACTGTCATACTGTTGTTAGTGATGATAATGACAACAATGAGATTAGGTCTATGTACTAGTGTCTTATATTTAACCAAGTCAACCTGTCTATATATGTTTTATATCTATTAATCATCAATTAAGCATATATCTACTTAACCTATATTTATCTATTGTCTATTTACCTATACAACATCTATCTTGTATTACCTACTTATCAACCATATATTTATCTGTCAAATAGCTATCATCTATGTACGTATTATCTATAGATCATAGATCTGTATGCCTATCATCTCTTTACATATAAATATAGATATATTTATATGTATAATTTAGTTGTAAATATTCTGATAGAGATGATTTTTATTTATGCTCATTTTACGTATGGAGATTGACGTACACAGAGATAAGTGTTTATTCGGAGTCATTGAGCTGCAGTGGTGGAACTTTATTTGAACCAAATAAACAAACTGTGGAGCCCAGCTGATGAACAGAATGGGATCTTGTATAGATGGTAAACAGGACTAACTAAATTTTTTACTAATAAAGGCATGTGTTCACTTATCAGTCGGTGTTAATGATAAAATGACCTTCTATCCTAAACCTTATTAGGCTAATGTGCTTAATTAAGTGATGGAATACATTTATTTACAAATCTCCTTGAGTTGGCTATGACCTTCAAATACCCATCTGTCATCACAGCCATGGCCACTTACAAAGTAAGCATGTCCAGAGCATAGAATTTGTCTAGAAAAAAACCCTCAAATGTGATTGGAAGATTATGAGAAAGGGACCCTTCCATGAAAAAAATAATAGATATAGTGAACAACATAGCAAAGACATCATATATTTTAAATAGCAAGTATGAATTTAACACCAAAACCATGGACACAGGGGTCCTTTATTATTTTCATTGCAAAGTTTCTCTTTTGTATGTTTATTTGTACATGTACACATATTATTTGTATGTATTTCTGGAATGCTATGAAAGATTTCCTCCACATATATACACTGAAGACACATAGGCCACATTCTATTACAATAATCTTAGTGTTACAGATTTACTTTACTAAATGTAGTTGGATTTTTTTTTTTTAACTCTTTGGGGGCCTGCTATCCAGCTAGCAAATAAACACACAGACTGACTCTTACTTAGAGTGCCTGGCCTTAGCTTGACTGGTTTCTATCCTGATTTCCTAATTTAAATTATCCCATTTCTCACCTCTGGACATTTTATCTTTAATTTTATATTTGTTCTTTTTATTTTATTTATTTATTTATTTATTTATTTATTTATTTATTTATTTTGTTTTTTTGAGACAGGGTTTCTCTGTTTTGCTTTTGAGCCTGTCCTGGAACTAGCATTGTAGATCAGGCTGGCCTTGAACTCACAGAGATCTACCTGCCTCTTCCTCTTGTTTGTTGGGATTAAAGGTGAGTTTCACTAATGCCCAGCTTCTATATAGCTTTCTTTATTTCTTATTCCATGGCTAGCTGTGTAAGTCATAACTTGGCCCTGGCATCCTTCTCTCCTACTTTTCTTAATTCTCCCTTTATTCCTTCCAAGCCTAGATTTCTCCTTCTATTTACTCTCTCTGCATGCCAGCCCGACCCATGTCTCTCTCTCTCGCAACTATTCACCATTCAGCTCCTTATTAGACCAACCATGTTAAGCAGACAAAGTAACACAGTTTTACAGAGTTAAACAAATGCACCATAAAAGAATACAACACATCTTTTGTGTCATTAAACAAATGTCCCACAGCATTATTGAATGTAACACATCTTAAACTAATATTACACAATAACTAAGTAGCTTTTGTAACATACATATTTGGCAATTTATACAAATCTTCTGCTCAAAAGTTTCACAGGCTTTTAATTGGTAAAAGAACTAAATGTAGGGGAACTTTCTAATTTCATACATCTTAAAATGTAATCCACAGGAAAAGGTCTTAAAAATTTGTATATAAATAAATGTAGTTGTAGGAGATATTCACTCTGTTAAATCAGGATATGTAGTACTTTAACTGTTCATAGCAGAAACTTCATTTGTGTCTGATAAATATGTCTTAGACTATTTAGACTGTAAAATGATAGAACATTTTTTTTAAATTTGCCTTCTATATCTCTACATCTATGTCTGTCTGTCTGTCTATTTATCTATCTATGATCTGCTTATC
The DNA here is from genome assembly GCF_943737965.1 of Phodopus roborovskii. Classification (NCBI taxonomy): domain Eukaryota; kingdom Metazoa; phylum Chordata; class Mammalia; order Rodentia; family Cricetidae; genus Phodopus; species Phodopus roborovskii. Next base: position 7,627,627 of record NW_026126485.1, read on the forward strand.
TATCCACCCATCTATAGGATCTCATATAGCTCAACATGACCCTAAACTCACTATATAGCTGAAGATAACCTTGAAAGCCTCATTTATTTATCTCAATCTCATAAGTATTTTATCCTGGAGTCTCCATGCTACTATGGGGCTTTATGGAAGTCAGGTAAACATTTTATCAATGGGGTACTCCTCTGCCATTTTATTTTGAAGACTATTAAAAGGAAAAAGGAAATTCAACTAACATCATTCTGCTAGTGATTATAATGAAATATATAATATCCTGAATATTTTGAATGGCAGGCACTATACAAAAAATGACTCCCTGCTCACTGCCTGATTTATAAAACTTGGTCATGATACTTGTGTACAATGAGTATCAAATGGCATTTGGAAAGATTATTTATGCAGGGATATTTTGGTTATGAGAAGCAGGGAAATCATGAACAGTCTTGTTTTATTTCCAAAAAGCTTAACCATTTAATCAAGTATTATGGTCAATGTCAGTTTATTTTGTCTGCATGATCCACAATATGGTCCAGGCTAACTTGATTAGTGGACATGGGAAGAAATAAAAAAAATATCTATAACTTCATGGATTTAAGAAACATGAAACTGGGGCTCTATCCACAGGACACAGTTTCCAGGGAAGAAACATTTTGGATAGATTTATAAGCAGCTAATATACAAACAGCCTTGGCATTATTACTTTGAAATTTTGGTACATCATTTTTCCTAACACACCTAACACAGTCCTGCTCTCTGTTTAAAAGAGGTCAATGATGATGACAAGGCAAGCACAAGCACATTGAAGCCCTAGTAATGGTAGCTTCTAGATGTGGATCCTAGGATGTCCTGCATCTGAAACCAGAAGCAGCACCTGTGCAGCTTTATGTCATTTGTATTGAGTCACACACTGTTGGTTGACAAACAACTTTTGTTATCACAGGTGCTGTAATTGTAGGTTTAAGACTGGGGCAAATGTTGTTGAGAATCAGATCAGTTTAAATAATCATTCTTTGTTTGTTTTCTTTTGTTTTGGGGGTTTCCTTTTTTTTTTGATAATTTTTAACTTAAATTTGAAACAAGCTTGTTTTAGATGTCAATCCCAGTTCCTGCACCCTCCCATCCTCCCCTGTTCCCCCCAGCAATCCCCATCCCATCCCCTTTTTGCTCCCTAGGGAGGGCGTGGCCTTCCATGGAGGATCTTCAATGTCTGTCATATCATTTTGAGCAAGGCCTAGCCCCTCCCCCATGTGTCTAGGCTGAGGGAGTATCCTTCTATGTGTAATGGGCTCCCAAATTATACTGGTATATTAGGGATAAATACTGATCCATTATCAGAGGCCCCATAGACTGCCTATTGCTAAGCTGTTAAAGGCTAGGCACACAACCAAAAATATAACTAATCGTTCTTAAACACAACCAGTTGTTCACTGTGAAGAGCAGAATGGCAGTTTGATAATTCCAAGATATGCACTTTCAAAGTCAGCTTAAGTTTCAGAGTATTTCAATAGATTGGCATATCTAACATATTTTAATAGAACATGTTCAGCATTGAAATGTGAAAATCAGAAACTTTGCTAAGGAGATATTAGCAATTGCTGGAAGAGGGAAAAATCATTCTTTGTTGAAAACATGACCATTGCTAGATTATCTGTGCTCCAGTGGATGGCCCAAACCTTGTGCATTTAGGGCAACACCAGTTAGACTCAGTTGTTAAACAACAAAACAGACATGGAGACAGATGTGTTGGGGAGAGTTGGAAGGAAGAAATTTGGTAAATATGATTATATTTCATTATGTATATCAAAATAAAGAAGTTTTGAAAAGAGAAATCAATGTATCATCCAAAATCAAGATTTATACCCACATTTTCTTATAAGAACTTTCATAGCTGTATCTCATACATATATTTTCAAAATATATTTTGAACTATTCATTTAGTTTAGGTGAAGGTTGTGGTTTAGGTTTGTTCTTTTATAAGAAGGTCAACAGCTGTTGAAACATTATTGATAAGACCATCCCTAAGCCATTTAATCTTGACAGTCCTGTGATAAATCAATTCACCTTACATGTATAAGCTTACTTACAGATTATCAATTCCATATATTGGTTTTCACAACCACTTTTATTGTAGCACCTCTGTATCATCATTATTCTAGTGTGCTAGAGTAGCTTAACATTGAGATACGAATATTTTCCATTTTTTCCTTTTTGAATATAATTTTGACTACTTAGTTTCTCTTACATTTCCATGGGACAGCTTCTTGGTATCTAGGAAAAAAATAACATCTGAGATTTTTAGATGGATTTTATTGAGGATTACTAAATTCTTAGATGTATTGAAAGGAGAAAACTAAAGGGTTTAGTTGATTTCATTAGTGTCTGAATTTTTATAGCCACATCAAAAAGACTTACCTACAAAATCAATTTACCAAGAAGAGAGATTTTGGCTCATTATTTCATAAGTTTCAATCCATGATTACTTTGATTGATATGGGTTTGTGGTAAGGAAAAACATTATGCTGTCAGGAATTTGTGCTAGAGGATGGTATTCATATCATTTAAGGAGGGAGAGATGAAAATAGATGATACAGAGATAGTTAGGTGAACAGATAGACAGATGGATGGATGGATTGTTGGATAATTGATGACAGAGACAGAATAGTACAAAGAGAATGTAGGTGAACCTGATTTTATTATAAACATTTCTTGCGGGACACAATCCTCTTTGATGTGCATCCTCCCATCATCGTTCACTACTGGCTTCTACCATTTCCAAACAATGTTCTCAAATTATTATTACTGTTAATGGTGCAATCCATCTGTGAGGTCAGAGCTATCATGATCCAAACACTTATCAAAAGCCTATCAGTTGTCAGACATACTTTTAACAATAGAATCTTTGGGGTGAATTTCAGATTCAAACCATAAGAATCTATAAATTTCCAACTATAATACATTTTAGTAATTAAAAATCCCAGTATTTACCATGTTAGAGAAAGCATAAGCACCAGTGGTTAGTATGTACTTGCTTGACATGTATTAGATCTTCAGCTGACCATTGATTGCCTATAGCATTCTGAACAAGTTATTTCCTTTTATCATGAGTCTCAACATTTTCTTAATTGTAAACTGGGGGTAACAGAGTATACATCAAACCATTATATTTCAAGTTACAGGACTTAGCAAAACGTAGTGTCATTAGCATGGTGCCAATTGGCATTAGATTTTGGATATTACTTTGAAAACTAATTTTATTGGGAAATATGAATAAATAATAACTGAATTAATAATTTCAATCTGCATACATAAAATACATAGTGAATGTGTTATTACAGAATCAATTCAAATTTGCCTTACAAGGATTACATTATTTATACCAATACAATTTGGGGATATGACAGTACATTCATTTAAATTGTCATTGAATTCCACTAAACATAAATTGCTTTCACAAGGCAGAAACTTGGAGTCTACTAATCATGAGAGGTAAGGTGATAGAATAAAATTTCCTAAGGCAGTTCATCTACCCCTTTATCTACGATAAAGGGGAAATCTGTGTTAGTTTGCAGAAACGAATATTCACTATAAATTCTCACAAAGGTAGTTTAGGCTCTATGGCCATGCATCAAACAAGTTGAAATTTATTGGATTTGTTTTTATAGGTTTAAAATTCTCTGATTGTCACTTCAACTCTTTATGCTACACTTCAATGAAGATTAAAAGTAGAAGGTATCTAGGACTGAAAGACTCTTGTAGATTTATAACCAGGAGTTAAAAGCCATTTAGCTCACTGTACACCAACAAGATTTAAAAATATACAAATCTGACAACATTTTATTTGGTTTGAAAGACTTCAAATGAAAACCACACTATCACTTCTGAGTAGAAGGGTATCAAATATGATGTGACAAAGCTTTATTGAATTATTTTACCATTTACACCTTGATTAAAACTTTCAAAACATGAATTCACTAATAAATTTCTTGTTTATTCAACAGTATGAAATTTCAATAAACATTAGAAATGTGCATGAAATGCCCTTGACTTGGAAGTAATCAGGAATCAAAATAATATCTTTTTTCTTATTTGTATGTGCTATATTAGCATCATACAATTCAAAATATGGAATAGAAATCAGGCATCATAAGGAAATACATTCTGAAACAGCTTAATGCTTATTGTCAGATTTTGATGGAGTGGTGGAGGGGCTGGAGAGTGGATCAACTATTAAAGTGTTTGTCCCACAAGCATTAAGATGTGAGTGTAATGCTTACAGTCCATGAAAAATTAAGCGAGGAATAAGAATCCATGCCTATGATTCCAGTGGTAGTGAGGTAGAAACAGGAGGATCCCTTGAGCTTGTTGAAATAGTGAGCTCTATGTTGAGTGAAAAATCTTGCTTCAAAAATTAAGGTATACATAATTAGGTGGTAAATCCCTATTGCTGAGGACACCACTAACTTTGGCCAAAAAAGTTTCTTTTTGCACCAGGTAGTGGTTAATGAAGGGGCTCTAAAATAGTCAAAAGTGTTCTGTTAAAGTGTTCAGCATTTGATAGGTATTTATATCAGTCCCCTACTGTCTAAGGTTTAATGAACTCCTAGAAAGAGGGCAGACAAATACAAGATTTGACAGATGGAGAGAAGAATTATGTATGGATAATAACGTCTGGACATGGAATGGCTGTTGTATACATAAGCAAATGGAAGCTGTAGCTACCTGCATGAGCCCTGTACAAAATAAAGTTAGTCAAATTTTCAGAATGGATGAGGTAGATATTTCTAAGGCTTAACCCCTATTGGATGACATATTGGCAGCTGATGATGCTGAGGGAGGAAGAGTCACTCTCCTTTGTTAGTGTGACAGCTGGTAGGTTTCTCATACCCCCAGTTGATGGCAAATACCTATGGACAAATGGGCAACATTCATTGTACTCAAAGAATTATTAATAACAAAATAAATAAAAAAATGATCATGAAGTAGGGGGAGTATGCTGGAGGGAGGGATTTTTTTTTGCATAGATACCATCAATATAAATTGGATAAATTGTCATAGAGTAAAATAGCTACCAAAATATTTACATGACATAGTGACTGAGATAGGTACTTGATATCGAACTCTGACCTCTATATGTACATGGACACGTGCACTTGTACACATTCATATACATATATACATATAAACACATAAACATACATAAATTTTTGGTAGTTATCTATTCTAAATTCTATTATGAAAGCCTTAAAAACTGCAAAATAATAAAAAATCAACTTCACATAACAAAGTCAAGTGTATTTTGACATCACATACCTGAGCATGTCTTGCTGTAAGCTAGCTACGTTTCTGTAACTCGTTTCTACATTAGTAATTTATGACACTGAGGTATTAGGTCAAGGTTGAGCGTGATTAAGATTCATGCTCTTATGTGTTTTTTTTTTTGCTGGAAAACAATATTTCATGCATTTTTGGATCCAATTAGTTTATTTGTTCAATATGACCTTCCTAGTACCTTTTCAAATGCAGGGTGTTGAATTATGCTTATCATTAACAGCAAGAGCTATACCAAATGCTACTTTTTAAAAAAACCTGTTTTCTGAATCAAATTTAATGGATACAATAAAAAAATACCTTAGGCTTTGCAGCTTCATCCATTTGTACATGCAAATCCAGTAATTGCTTATAAAAATTGAGTAAACTGTACATGAAAACAAGTTGTTAAGTGTTCAATTAATCAGTATGAAAAAAATCTCCCAATGTTTTTGCTACCAGCAAACTATTTCCAAGGTAATTCATATAAGTTGGAAAGAAACCTAATATTTCATGTGCTCATGTAAAAGTTTTCTTTATTTCTGAGGGGCTGGCTCTGTTTATTTCATTCATTCTATACTATTTTATACACACATCATAGATTTCAGTTGTAAAACTGAAAAACAAGTGCCTCTGTCTACCTTGTGTTCATTTTGAGCTCTTGAATAAACTATTACAATATAAAAACATGTAATATTTATCTTAATTTCTTTCATGTAGTCTTCAAAGGCAAGTAGTGGTAATGCAAAACTGAGACCCAGGTTTTATTCTTAGCTATTTAGAATTTGTTGAAAATAATATGATTTATTTTCCAAAATTCTCCATGTTGCAAAATAATATGGTAATATGGTTAAAAATGTATTTTTAACATCATGGTAAATGGTTGTCACTCTGAGATATCTGTACTCCTATGACTTCTTTCTACTAATAATTTAAAAGTTATAATATTTTTAAATACAGAAAATTTAATTAGTCTTTCTTTGGACTGCCGGCTACCAAATAATGACACTTTCTATTAATTATAAAAGCTTGGCCATAGCTTAGGTTTTTCCCCCAAAAACTCTTAAAACCTAAATAACCTATGCCCCATTCCTCTGTGTCTCATTGGCGAATCTCCAAATCTCTGATTCTTCCCTTGAGTACTTCTCTCTGCCTAAAACTCCTACTTATCCTCTTCTGTGTACCTACTAGTTGTTCAGCTCTTTATTAAACTAACCTGAAGGTGCCCTAGGCAGATGATATAAAATAGAGACACATCTTCACACAGTATGAACAGATATCCTGAAACAAAAAATTCTACCAGGAAAAAGGAACCTTAGTTATAATTAAACCTTATTATCTGGTTATCAAGACTTTGAAGTAGTTTGCACAAATTTAGAAAGCATTAGGGAAACTGTAGGATGCTGCCAGCAAAATTCAGTGGGCAATTATGATGGGAGATCAGATTTGAATGTTGATATAAACTCTGATGGTAAAGGTAGAGCTCATAGGATCTCTAGTGAAAAGGAGGATTCCCAAGAAATTGAGTAGATTCCAGTTACATTGCTTTTACTTCCAGTGTCCTAAGAGTCCTCTAAATGATACACTATTTTGTCATTCTTTATTTTATGTATGTGGAAAGCAGTAGGCTAACAATTAGGGCACTTCAGCTCTTGGAGTACACAGTATCTACCTTGGGAGCATGGTTGGATACTTAGGATGGGGCAGGCGAATGAATTTGTGTCTAACTAGGTAACACTGATGATTCAGATACCAGAATTCTGGACTGAGTAGAAAAAACAATACATATGCTGTATATCACATTTATTTGCTTTAGGTCATGGAAGCTTCTATTCAGATTAAAAACCAACAACAACAAAAACCTCATGGTGCCAAGCAATGTATGGCAGGGTCAGGAGTCCTATAGATGGCCCCTAAGAAGGTGATGTGTGGAGTTATGAAGGTGAAGCCACAGATATAATGGCAACTCCAGAATGTGGACGATATTCAGACTTGAAACGTCTACAGAGTCATCAAAGATAATCAATACAATAAAGAGGCCATACAGATTGTAACTTTTTAATGATTGTACTTTAATTACAATATTTCTTCCCTTTATCTCTTCAAACCCTGTCAATACAACTTTCCTTATCTCCTTCATAACTTCTACCTTTTTTGTTCTTATTAACTAATTGTTATTACATGCATATCAGTAAATGTATTTACATATATATTCCTAAACATAACTTGAAATAAAATCTACCTGTATGTGTGTTTTCAGACTGACTGCTTGGCACTAAACAACCAATTGTTCTTTTCTGTGGAGAGGACCACTTCTGCCCCCAGATTTCCTCAGTTGTTGCCTATGGTTCTTTGTGTACACTTGACGCTTATGGGCTTTTCTGTCTGTTTTAGCAAATTTGTTGGTGTCAACCTTGTTCAGTTCATATTTGGGCAGACATGCTGGTGAGACTTTATAGATGTAGTTTCTGCTATTACTAGAATATGCATTGTAAGAGCCAGAGGATCAGAGAGTTTACCCAACTTTTTGAAGCTCATATCATGACATATTTTCCAGATGCCAGATATAGTTATAGGAGTCAGTGTTTTCTTTGTTTGCTTTAGTTTTCCTTTTATCTGACTCTTCTTTGATATTCTTTTACTCATCTCTGATGGAATGAAGATATTTATTTCCAGACATTGTGTTGTAAAGATATAACTTGCTCTTTATTTTGTAGCTGTTCATAACTAAGAGTTGCTTGGAGTCTAACTTGGGCTTTTGAAAGAATTGGACTTACTTAAATCTACTATGGTAATTGAAGTGAATGAAATAAGTTTTTTATTTTGAGATGTCCATGAGGGCAGAATTTCATGGCTTAAGAATATATATCTGGGTGAATCTTGATTAGCAGTCTAATTTGATTAAGGGCAGCCTAGGAATTGTAAATCACATCTCTGAGCATGTTTAGAGAGAATCTTCAGAGGTAGTTAGATGCTAAGGCCATTTAACTAATGAGATACTTAACCATAGATGGGTTTATAATATGATTACTGAAACTGAATAGAGCTAAGGTAGTGTCAGTTCATAAAAAGACAGTCACTGGATCATTTTAGTGCATTATTTGCCCTGATTCCTTCCTATTAGAGGTTTGCTCTGCCTCTTGTTAGCACAATGTGACCTGTGGCTACTTTGATGTCACAAGTAATAAGTTTTGGTCCTTCCCAAAGATAGACTAAAAAACATTGAAACCACGACTAAAATAAATCCTTCTCTACTTTCATTGTTTCTGCATTGTATTTCAGTATAGTAGCAATAAAATAATACATGGATTTAGATCATGCTATTTCTAACAGGAAATGATATCACCTGAATAGAGGGCTTCCTAGTGAAAGAAATGCTTGATAGGTCCTTCGTACACTTTCTCACCTGCCTGTCCAATACTCATTCATGGTATCAAGATCAAAAATTTAGTCCTGGAGTGGGTAGGTAATTTTCTTAATTTCATTTACCCATAACATGGTACAGCTGTGAGTCTTAGGTAATTCTGTGTAAATCCAACTTACATGATGCACAATCCTTTTCATCACTTCTTGGCAATTGCTGCTTTCCATATCATAATACAATCACTAGTTTGGTTTTAGAAGGCTCATTATGCATAAATTTGAAAGAACACTGATTTTTTATGAGATGATATCATTTAAACCTACAATATTAAGCATAATGCATGTTTCTCTAAGTGATGACCTATTCAAAAATTTGTATCTCTGTAAGTTTTACATTTAATGAAAATATATTTCATTGGTTATAGCATTGTATGAGACTTTGTAATAATTTGCATGTGTATCAGAAAAGAATATCTTATCACTCCTCAAGAGATACGTTTGAACATATAGTTTTAAAAATCTTCTTTTCAGACCAAGAGATAATCTGTTCCTAGTATTTGACCATAAATTTATAAGGGTCACTTTTCAATTATCTAATTTTAAGAAAATTGAAGCAGTTAAAAGTCAAATGTATAGAAAAGAAGTTATTTCATTTTGATGCATTTATTTTTCTTTTGTACTTACTCTTTTGGAACAGGTGCAATGGTTGGTCTCTGACTTTTTTTTTACACATGCAATAATAGTGTCTATCACCAGGCATACCTTTATACTATAGCACAGCTCACCCACGGCACTAGGGCTTCATTTCTGGAACTATGGTTTAGAGCAATAGACACTTCTGTTTTCTTGTGGCATTTTTCAGACAATGTTGGAAGAAGTTTTTACATTTTATGTTTCACACATCAATGAGAACCTAGGCTGTAAGGATTTTTAAAAATATACTGCCAGGATGAAGAGACATCTTTAGTACCTATAAATGCTGGGCTGAGTAAGTGAAAGTAAGAGAAACAATAAATTTCTAAGAATAGGAGGAGTTGATTCATAGATGGAAATAAAGCTATGAAATGTAAAGGAAGCAGATTCAGATTCTGGAAAGGAGAGGCCTTATGGCTTCAGGACTGAGATAAGAAACTGCCTCAGTTTGTTGTAGGTAGTCAGGGAGAGGGCCACACAGAAATTGGCCATCCATGTAGTCCAATGTGTTAGAAGGAATTTAAAAATAGGAGGGATGGAGACAAGTTGTTATTATTTAACCCTATTATATATATTTGTTGTACATGGTACTGTGTTACATAGGATATTTTTGCACGAGTCTTTATTGGATGTTGATTCAATTTCCTACCATACTCTCCTCCTATTTCTCCTGTCTCCTTTACTATTAGTTAGTTTTGAATGTGGATCCAGAATCATTATCCCATACATTTAAGTTAGATTGTCTTCATCTTTTTTCCAGTTTGATTCCCATTCCTTTGGCCTAAAATGATTTTGTGAATACTGTATTTTATCAAAGCAGGGTTATGTGCATGTTGTCTTTAGATCACAAATGATGGTCATGCATACTTTTCAGGGGGAGACAACGTTAGTCCTTTAGCTGTGTCTATGCTTTAGAAATAGTTTATTAATCTCATCAATCTACCACTCTGTAAAGTTACAGCTTTTCTAATGATGAAGAATGTTAAAATATATTTCTTTAGCAATTTCAAAATACTCAGTAATTTAATATTAATAATAGCGAACAGTGTGACAATTCACTAAAACTTGTATCCATTGATCCATGAATCCCATACCTCATATGTATTCCCTTTCTTCCAGCACCTGGTAACTCTTTTCCTACTCTTTCAGATTTTCATAAATGAATGAGCTCATGCAGCGCTTTGTTTTCTGAATCTGGATACCTGGGTTTGTATAAAGTCTTCTAGTTATATTAGCTGTGCCCCCCAAAGGACAGAATTTCTAATGCTGGCAGAGTGATTTACTCATTATTTTGAATCCCTGAGTATTTTGGAAGCATTAATTTTTAACTTTTATCTTAAATAACAGTTTAGTATACTGTGCAGTGGTGACTCCAGCTTTTGCCAATCATATAATCTAACACTAAGCAGCATATCAAACCCTGGAGAATTTTTGACAGTGTGTTTGCATTTAATATGATTAATGGAAATTTAATGTTCTTACAATTGTTTTTGCCCTCCCAGTAGCACTGAATAATTTATGAATAATTCCATATGCCTTTAAATAAAACACAGTTCTTTATCAGTCTAACCAAGAACAGCTATCATGGTTGATATGATTGTATCAAACCTGATGCTTGAGAATAGCATTTTTCATATACTAATTAGGGCTACTCAAACTTGGACATTGTCAAAAAAATCACTGTTCATCCATCCTGGTCCTGCAATGCTATTTTATAAATATCAAAGTGATTTAGTAAGCATATTGTTTGTTGTGCATAAGTTTAGACATGAGCTTGAATCTCAGAACACATACACGGTGACATATGTTTATATAGCATAACTTATGTGGAAAGACTGGGGACAGGAGAATCCCTTGAGGCTCGCAGGCCATTCTGTCATACACAGTGATGAGAAAACAAAGACCCTGTCTCACACAAGTCAGAAAGTACAGACCAACATGTAAGGTTCTCCTCTGACTGCCACATGCATGTCATGGCAGGAACAACCACATTGAAATAAATGTGCACAAATATCCATACACATATCCTATGTATACATACATCCCCCATTGTTGTTTATATATCTAGAGCATCATAAAGCCAGAAGAAATTCTAAGTCCTGAGTAGTGCAGGTCCCACCCAACACATATTTCCATTGAGCTGTGTATTGTATGATCACATGGTTTCTTCATTCTCTAGGTACATTCTGAATCTTCTCCTATAAATACTAAGTCAAAGAATCTTAGTTGTAATATATTGTTGATAAATGAACAGTGTTGACTTTCTCATTATTTATTGGGAAGTCATAGACTATAATTCAACAATGTAGAATGAAATAACAACATGGAGATATTGTGCTGATGAAAGAAATTATTTTAAATTTATAATATATAGATAGGATGTACTTAATGAATAATATCTCCTGCATTTACAGTTATATTATAATGTAGATTCCTTACATGGTAATTATTTAAGTGGTCTTTATTGTATCTGACAATTACAATAATAAAAGGCATGAAAATGTCACACTGTAAAATTTCTTGTTGGTTTCAGTGGAGTTGTATCAGGGGATGTATATAGATTAATGAATTAGTATTTATTGTTTTACTTCCATGATCTGATAAATATTATTGGTCATGCCTTATATGCTTTCTACACTTTTACCAAAAATGTTTGCTTAATTTCTTTAAAAGAATGGAAAGAACATGAGTGTTTTAATCAGACTCAGACATGACTTCTATTTTTCTACCTATTTCCATCAATTTTAACTTTAAAGGATCCTGTGTTTTTTGTTGTTTAGTGTGTAATGTTCCCTATAATGTCACACATTTGACCCATAGCTGATAGCACTGTTTGAGAAGGTTTTGTAATCTTAATGAGTTAGAGTCTTGCTGGATGATAAGGGTCACTGGAATGAACCTTGGAGTTGTATTGTCTATTACTACTTTAAGCATGTGCTCTGTGTCCTGAGTACAGACATAGTGTTAACTAGTCTTTTGTTTGCTTCTACCACTATCTTTCCTTGTTCGCCAATATGTCTCCTCCACTATGATAGACTATATCCCCCTATACCTATAAGTTAAAAATGAATTATTTTTCCTTAAGTTCCTTTTGTCATGGTATTTTATCCAGCAACAGGAACAAGACAGGAAATAAGATAATATTTACATAAATTATCAGAGACTGTGATCATCTACTAATGAAAGGCAGATACTTCTTTAGACATACATGATTTAAAAGAATGTACTTGTACCTTGAAAAAAATGAATTGAAATAAAAAGAAGTCAGCAAGTAAGTTTTATATTTAAAAATAAAATTTTCTCTCTTTTATGTTAAAAAATGGGGTGTTCATCAAACCTCTCCCTACACATCTCAGGAATCTATATAGAGGAGGAGGTACAAAGATTGTAAGAGCCACAAATAGGTATTGGATGACTCCAAAGAATCAGTGTCTTGTAGACAGAAAAGGGCTACTGTATATTTAAACTCACAGATACAGTGGCAACATCCATAAGGCCTGCACAGGTCCAAACCAAACCTGGTCCCAACACTGAGATGGAGGAGTGGATATGGGGCCCCACCACTAACTAAGAAGCTACTTGCAATTGATACCCTCTGGTAAGGTCCTTTTCAAAGGACTATGAGTGGATATGTCAACCACATTCCAGGTGTTAGGTGACCAATAGTAAATGAAGGCAGTGGTATTTTTGTGGAGTTTCTGTTTCTTCATTTACTAATTGGCAATTTTTAGTCTTATTAATACTTTGTTTCTTTGTTTTGATTTTCATTTTGTGGGTTTTGTTTTGTGGTTTTTGTTTAAGAGTGGGGGAGTAAAATACATGATCAAAATATATTGCATGAAAAAGGTTTTAATTAAATCTTTTAAAAAAACAAATAAGAGAGGAAAATGAATATTTAATGATTGGCTTTACTTCTTGTATTGGCTAGTTTTCTGTCAACATGACCTTAGCTAGAATCATGAGAGAGGAAGAAGCTTCATTTGAGGAAATGCCTTCATGAGATCCAGTTGTAAGGCATTTTCTCCATTAGCAATCATTGAGGGAAGGTTCCACCAATTCTGGGTGGTGCCATCTCTGGGCAGGAGGTCCTGAATTCTATAAGAAAGCAGACCGAGTAAGCCACTGGAAGCAAGTCAGTAAATAGCATCCTTCCACAGCATCTATATTAGCTCCTGCCCCCAGGGTCCTGCCCTGTTTGAGCTTCTGTCCTGACTTCATTCAATAACAAATGGCAACAGGGAAGTATAAGCCAAATAAACCCTTCCTCCCCAACTTGATTTTGGTCATTGTGTTTTGTTGCAGCAATTGAAACACTAACACACTGCTATTGTCAGCAGAAGACACAAATAATATCTTGTTGCTTCTCATTTGGAAGAATAGTCCAGAACTATAAATGCTTAATGCATAGCTACCATTTTAAAATGGATGAAATTGCTTAAAAATCACTCATTTTGATTTGTCAAAATATAGAGGAAAAGATGCTGTCTTCTGTGGAGCAGTGAAAGTTTATAAAGATAACTTGTCATGACAATTTCAAAATTCCCAAGCAGAATGTTCATGTTTTCCCTCCACTTGACATCTTTTTGTGTGTTTTCCCTCAAATTAGCTAAGTGCTGCTAATACTAAACTTGGATTAGCATATGTTCAGAACATCTTCATCTTTAAAATATTGTTTATGTGTGTTGTTTTTGAAGGTCAGAGAGTTATCTCCGTATACTATGTGAGTTCCAAGAATTGAACTTCATTCAGTAGCTTGAGTGGCAAGTATCTTCACTTGTTGAATCACATAGCTGGCCTCCTTTTCTTTTCTTGAGCTGACACTTTCTGAAGGAAATTGTATGTGCCCATGGGTATTTCTATCCACCATATCTACAGTTCAGGGTCAGCATTCACTGTTTTTGTTCAACATTCTAACATTTTGTTCAAACATATGCTCACTTATGTCCCCAAAGATTCTACCATCATTCTCTTTTGAACTATGGCCTTAGACTATCATGCTCAATGAGTAAGTAGCAGCTCTCTGCATAAAGCCTCCATACTTCCTTTGACTGTTCTTAGTGAATGTTTTCCCATTCTTCTAACCATCCTTACCTTGACATTCTACTCATCAAAATGTGAACATATTGTTTGGACACAAAACTGTACATGACATGTCTGAATACACCTATAAGGATTATGCTGTAGACTTTAGCCCTTTGTCTAGCAAGGAGCTTCTTGATAAATTGAATATTGTTTTTCTATTAGAATTCATTTTCTTCTAATAAAAGGCAACATTTACACTGTTTCAGACCATGTCAGAGGTACTTTTATGTTAGTGTAATATACACAAGTAAGGTATTATACCTATTTTCCAAGGATAAATCATAGGGTCAATGAAGTTATTCACAATCAAATAATATTGGAACATGTTGATTCATTTATTATAAACTTGTCTTGCACTATACAATTCAGGAATTAAATGAGTTATCAAGTTGCTTCACAATTATATCTATCATCTAAATAAGGTGGTTGTGCTTGTAAGTCAACATACAGATAAAGTCATGTATCCAGAACAGTATTTCCAAAGTAGAATGGAAATAAGTGGATAATATCCTTTTGGAAAATCCTGGTCACTTTGTATCATGGTCAATATTTGAATCAAGCTTTTAAGAATCAGTAACTATTAGCCATGTAGAAATGAACTGACCTATGAATGGAAATAGCATATGGCAAAAATAAACACTGGTGACTTCTGGTGGAATAACAGAACCAAGAAGAAGTGATGTGTACTGGCCTTTCCACTTCCCCAGGACCGGTAGGGAAGTTGCCACCAGCTCACTCTGTACCCGTGTTGTGACAAAACCTCACAGGTCCCTTGAATTAAATAAGACAACAGGAGGCAGTGTGTTCTGAAGCTATGATCTGGAAGGCATTTGCTGCTGCACAGTTCTGAATTCTGGCTCAGCTCTCACAGGAGAACCAGCTGCAGGTGGGATTTCCTCTGAGAGCCTCCTAATTGCTTTGTGGGTTTAAACATTCAGTGCTAAGTTGTCAGGGATTGCTATGGATAGCCGACTCCATTTTGCTAAACAAAACCAGCAATTTGAAAAAATTACATCCCTGGATGCCATCATTGGCACTATGAGGACAACCTCCTTACTAACTGTTAAAAAGGAAAAAGAAAAGAAATGTTGGCAGTACACCAAAACAGGGAAGGCCTCTTTGTAAATGTAGCCCTTGGCAACATTCTAGAAAGGAAGTAAAATCACACACTGGATAAACATTTGATTTAACCCAGGATGAGGATGTCTTAGAAGGTGGAGGCTCTTTCTTTTTCTACAGTTATTTTTAAGCAAAAAATGGCATATTCTGTTTTGAAGTGTTAACCATATTTAAGCACTGTTTAGCAACTTTTACATAATGACAACTTTCTCTGAATAGCTGCTTAGTCATGAGACAGATATTCATAGGCCTATGGCTCATCTTGCTAGGGACTCATATAATCATGGCCATAAGGACACATCTGAGACATAATAACCAAAATAAGATGCTGACTGCCACATTGCCTTTCTTCCTTTCTTTTTTATTTTATTTTTTATATATTTTTTATTTAAAATAGAAACATGCTTGTTTTACATATCAATCTCAGTTCCCACACCGTCCTGTCCTCCCCTAAGTCTGGCCTTGAATTTCATATCTTTCAAAGGGGAAATTATTCTACTTGACTTAGGTCCAACACTGTGGAAAAAAAGGAATATTCTTATCATAAACCTGCTATCTGTTAGATTAAGTGAATCAACATGAGGTACATTGTGAGCCAGGCAAGGTAGCAAACACCAACAATTCTATTTTGTGGGAACTGAAGGGAAGAGAGTTGTGAGTTCAAGGTTCAATATTGATTCCATAATTTATTCCAGGCTAGTCTGGCTTCTTTTTTTTATTTTGAGAGTTTTCTCAGATAAACCAATGAAAAACAATACACCAAACAACAACAAACCCAGATCCATTGATCATCAAGCAAATGATGCTGTCAATGAGTACAAAAACATCACAAGCCAAAACTACATCAGCCTGTCTGGCTTGTAAGGTACATCAAATCTGTCTACAGTTGTCAAATAGATTAATTCTGGTTATTTGCTATTGTAATTATCTTTAAGTAGTTTGAAAACAATAGTTATGATGTACTCAACATCTCTTGGCATTTTCAGGCATCCCTTCCAATAAGTTTAATTCATCTTGCTTTATATTACAGATACTTCATTTTTCATTCATCTTCTGCAAGCTCTTTATTTAAGTATTGTTCCTCTTTTCATAAGGTTTCAAAGAAAACAGAATAATAAATAGTTCATGTTAGGAACGAGAGAAAACAGACCTTTTCTACACTTGAGTAGTTAGGGTTCCTTTCCCTGGTGTTTTAAAATGTTATTTCCTATGTTGCAAGGTAGTATGGTGTATCTTCATGTCCACATTAAGAAAATATGGCAGATTGAGAGACAGAGAAAACATTGGGCACTAAATCTGAGCTCAATAGTGCATTCTACGCCAGGGGTTGTTAGTTACATATTGCTGTGAATCCAGAACTTATCATTTTGACTAAGTCATTACAGTGCCTTCATAATAAATCAGTCATTTTCCAATTTCCATACATAGGCTAATGACTCCACAACCACTGAAGGTTGTATTTAATTACCTGTACAAAGTAAGCTTACAACAGGGTCTGTCCTTGAAGATACTCATACGAAAAGTCCATGTAATGCTTTTGGGTTATAATGAGCCTTAACTTTTAAAATGAAGTATCCTGTCCTTTCCATTAATAGGAAATCAATTGTCATATCACAAACTCTCAACCTGAGGATCATATATCAGCTAATTATTAAACAGAGATTCTAAATCATAGTCAAACAAATATATTTGTATCCATGGAATATTCACTTTGTTGTGGTCCTATTAATTCTTTTTTCATCATGTTTAACAAATTCAAAAGAACAAAATATCTTTGATGAACTTAATGAAACTTAATGATGGACTCTGAGAAACTTGAGGTTTTGCTCTGTAAAATGGGCTTTCAGAATGCCTCAATTTGTCTAAAGTTTGGTAGATTTTGAAAGAAATGAATGAAAAACAGAAATGATACAAAGTTTTGACTTTGAAACTAGACCAATGATAGACTTAGGCAATAAAATGGCTCAGAAAAAGAAGACACAGAATGAATTATGGCTAATCATACAAATTTTTAGTGCCGATTTGTGCTGAATATTTTACATAGGAAACCAGCTGGAGTGTTTATCAGATATTTTGAATAAAAAATAGTTTCTAAGGAAATTAAATATATATTAAGAACTTCATTCAAAATATAAAACAATTCCATCTTAGGAGATCAGACAGACTAAGACTGCCTGAAGATGATCTGGCCCTCAGATGACTAAAAGATTTGCTGGCAGCTGTCTCACCAAGCACTGTGCCCACACTAGAACTACTTTCCACATAACCTAAATACTCATCTGCAGTATTTAGGGTGTCATTTGATTAATCCTAGCTTTGAATAATTAATCATCTCAATTCAATAAAACAGGGATTGATTATTCAAAGAAAATCCAGTTCCTATCAAGTGATGACCTCTGCAATCAAATATTGATTTATATCCATTTTCTCAGTTCAGAAAGAGGCTCAATGAGATGGTATCCATTTGATGGAGAATCCAGTTATATGATATTAAATACAAAGGAGGTGGGATCTAATGTCATCTCTTGTTTTAGATAGGGCAGAGAGGATCCAGACTCATGTGTGATGCTGGTCCATTGCACACCTGTCTTGTAAGCCCATGCCTTTTTCTTCTCTAGATCATAAAATAACCTACTCCTATTTTCAGATTTAGGAGTTTGCACAAGGACACACTATTTTTGTGAGGTAATTTCCAATCTATTGTTTGGCATGATCCATGTCACCATTTTTTTTTTAAATTTCAATTATACATGGTAAAACTATTCCTATTGCTACTTACAAAACTGCCTTTGCAGCTGTTCTAATCTCTAAAAGATGGCAAATGACTTTCAGATTGGTATATGCCTGGTAGGCATGGTGTGATTCTTCATATTACAATAACTGTATGCTATAAATGATTCTTCTACTCATTTTTTCAGATAACTGTAAGTTGTCACAGACATCTAAGTTTTAAAAGTAGAAGAGCATGTTTTGGAAGGTCAATCCTATTCTGGCACACCATCCAGTAGAAGTGACCCCTGATGTCTCAGAAATGGCCAACTATCTCAAAAACAGAAATAATCAAGCAACTTAAAAAGCTACATTGTATATGCCAAGATGCTTGTCCACATTCAACAATGAATTTGCCTGTCCATGAGGAATGCTTGCTGCTTGTTCAAAGCCCATGGCTTTCTCAGGCATAACACAATTCTCAAAATATGCCATGCTTACTAATAAAGCTGAGAGCTACTGTGTCTACTGTGTCTTTAGGGAGATATGAACAGAACTGAAACTAACAAGGAAGAATTTATCTGCTTCATAAAATTGGCACCTGCAGTCTAAAGTGCTCTGAGCCAGGATTAGTTACATAAACATTTTCAAAACAATAAAATCCATGGGCGTCTATGTATTCCTGTGAGTTCAATTCCTATTTCTTGCACTAGTTCAGGTCCTTCACATCTGTGAATTAGTTTCCTGGACATGAGGAAAGTGAGAATAAATGGAGAGTGAAGGCAACTGGCAGACCTCTGGAGGCCCTATAAGTTGATTCAGCATGTGAACAGAGCATTTGCTCCAACTCTCATTACTCAAGAAAGGATGAAGGAAATCTTGAACAGGTGTCCTCTTTACCTAACATCAGATTTCAGAATTCAATACTATATAGGTAGAGGTTAGATGTTTCATCTTTTAACTTTTACCTACCTGAATAACAACCTAGAAGAAAGAATATATTTATGACTGGCTAATTCTATACAATGACTCCATGACATTTTCAGAGGAAAGGACTCAGCTTGATCTCTCTTCTCAACAAATTCTTTTCAGAAGATAAGCAAATCCACTTAATCTCACCATGATGATGTCTGCAGCACCCCATCATTTGCAGCCTTTGCCACTCCTTGAGCTGATGCATCCTTTTGGAATAGTCTCATTTTGGGCTTCTATTTTCTATTTGTTTACAAGTGAGGATGATAATTTACTTCTTGGAAATAAGTGCCCCTTTTTTATCCTTAATCAGGTACTTAATTGAGATACAGTGTTTTCTTCATAAATTCTTGAGGCAGGGAGATGTTTGGCATAAAACTGATACGACAAGGCATGAAAGCTCTTTGGAAATATTCTCCTTAGAAAAACTTGTACTTTATGTGCAATGGATGAAAGTACTTTAACTTCAAGCAAATATAAGACACTGTGTCATCTGAAAACTTACCAAAACTGGTAAAAATTGTAATATGCTTGGTAACACACACAGACACACAGAGAAATATCATAAATTGCAAATATGTGAGATTTGTAAATGCTAATCATTGATAGAATCCTCTCAAAACTACCAATAAAGTTATATCTATGTACTGTCATACATAAATTCAGAAACAAAAGAAATTCCATTTAACACAAGCCAGTCGTAAGCTATGGCTATTGTAGGTAACCATGTGTATATGCATATATGCATCTATCAATCAGACATCCATCTATATCATTTTATTTGTATCTTTACCTCAACATGCCATTTATATCTATTTCTATGGTATAACTTATATTACCTCTACACACTATGTATCTCTTGTCTATTACTCACCTATATTTCATCTATCTATTTATTATCCATATTTTATATATCATCTATATATTCTTCTGATGAGAGTTGCAGACTTTGTAGTTGTGTCAATTATCATATGGGTTTTAGATCAGAAGAATTACGGAATTCCTACCTTTTCCCTTTCACTGACTGGGTCAGATGCTACAGATGCAGTGAGTTGTTTCTGCAAGGGTAAGACTTGGTGTCAGAACACCAGATACAAC
Source organism: Phodopus roborovskii (assembly GCF_943737965.1). Taxonomy (NCBI): domain Eukaryota; kingdom Metazoa; phylum Chordata; class Mammalia; order Rodentia; family Cricetidae; genus Phodopus; species Phodopus roborovskii. Next base: position 7,647,967 of record NW_026126485.1, read on the forward strand.
TGTTTACAAACAATTCTATCTCACTGAATTCTGAAGTCTACTCTTAAGCACAGTTTTCAGGGCCTTTATGACTGGAACACACTTTCACTTTGTCAAAATAGGTGATAATATTGATTGTGTTACATTATTGTGGGACTAGCTATAATTGTTCTTTCTGTCTGTTTCACATTTTCTTCCCTTTCTCCAATAAGATCTCAGAGCCCTTTCTAAGATTTTAATGGCATGAAGGAGCAGAAGAATTTTAAATAATGATAAAAAACATGGATATTTTGTCTATAAAAATATGTTGATCAGACCTCATATGTATTTCTGGACATAAACAACCTAAAATAAACATCTGTTAGAGATTATAAAAAGTTGATCAAATGTTAAGAATAACCATTTTCAAGCCATTTCAATATTTCTTCAGCCCCTTACAAGTGTGTCCTAACATCTTCTGGCAGCTTTGCTGAATTTGTAAACCCAGTGTACATTTAAGAACAAAAGGCTGATGAGTTGTTAAAGTTATACACTCTTAACACTGAGAACAAACTGTTTTATCCAGTAGTGATAAAGTCTTTTTCCAATTTCTCAAAGAGACAATGAATATTATTGTTTTATACTCTTCTGTAGGGAATAGTCTCAATTGTTGTACCCTCTCTGCTTGATATATTCCATCTCACAATTTATAGTGTAGGAACCAAGTGGACTTCAGACTCTTCACTTGATAACCAGGGTAAATAATGAAGGATACAAAAGTCTAGAATCTTTGGGATACGGGAACTATGCCTGGCATTGTGTTTGGAGACAGTTGGAGGCCTTTAAAAGACACTAAATCACAGTCTGTATTACTTAATTGAAGAAAATCATTTTGCCTGGAAAGACATTGTAGAAGAGAAAGAGATGAGGAGAGTGAATGAAGAGAAGACACAGGGATAAAAAGAAGTAGAGGAAAGAAAGAAAGAGGAAAGGGGTAAGGAAGAAAGAGTAGAAGGAATCTAGAGGAAGACTGATAAAATATTCACTTCAAGTTTGCAAATATGTCACTAATTTCCCCACTTATTTACTGCAAAATTATGAAACGTGGCCATAAGGAGTAAGAAAATTTGAATTTCTCATTTAATTTTAAATGCAAGATATTAGGAAATTCACCTATAGGTTTCTCACTCAGAAATAAAATAAAAGACCATTGGCTGTGTGAGGGATAGAGTGAGATGATGATTCTACAAAATGGGAGGAGATAAGTACAGCCAAATGAGATTTCTAGAACCACCATGATTGTACAAATAAAAAATAAATAAATAAATAAATAAAGGCACTGAGAGATAATCAGACTAATGAGAAGTGGCATCCTCCCTGAGATGAGTTATTATTTGTAGAAATATGAACATAAGACAAGCACAGTCAAGAAATGGTATATAATAGAAAGCCAAAAGTACCTGGAAGCTTAGAATGGTCACTATAGGTAATGTAGTTAGTGTTGTCATATAAGGCCTGGGATGGACTTGATCTCATCTCACTCAGGTATGTTTTAGAACAAAAGAGTATGTCCAAATTCAGATTCTTGAAGGATCAACAGTTGGCAGTGCCTTTGTGGTGAAGGTCATGGAAACCTGGCTCTTTTTTGACAGTGTTTCCAAAACTTATCTGAGAAATTACATCAAGAAACATCCCTAGAATCAGTAACAAACTGCACAGAAGAGTTTATAGTGGAGAAGAAATCTTCTTTTTGCTAAAAACATTGAGATGATAAAGACCAGGAGTGAAACTTGAGTAGATCAAATTTTAAGATCCATTTGTATGCATTCTTTCCAAGTTGACTCTTTTGTGTTCTCCAAGTCATGAATAACTTATTTTTTTGAGAATGAATTTTCTTCAAAATTGTGGGCAGCAAAAGAAAAAAATGATTAACCAAAGTACATAATAGAGGGAACATACATTCTTTTTATTTAAATATATAGAAGTATAACCTCATTCTTGCTAAGTTGATGGCTAACATTTCTGTTTGGGAACAGAAGGAAGAAAACTGCATCCATTTAAACTTGAAAATTCATTGGCTAGCTTTGGTTTAAAAAATGAATGAAAAATTCATTTATGATAGAAAAAACCACCTGTATCACGGTTCTTTAGAAAAATAGGGGCATCTCTCTCTCTCTCTCTCTCTCTCTCTCTCTCTCTCTCTCTCTCTCTCTCTCTCTCTCTCTCTCTCTCTCTCTCTCCATCCCCCCACCCCCGCACACACACTGTAGGCTATAGGAATGTGTCAGCAGTTAAGGGAATTTACTGCTCTTACAGGGAGAATCTAGAAGTTTTATTCCCAGTACCCACATGTAGTGAGTGGCACACAACTAACTACCTATAACTCTAATTCCAGGGGATCCAGTTATTTCTGGACTCCATGGGCACTCTGAAGCATGTAATTCACATAAACTTATGTAAGCACATAAACATAAAAATAATTTTAAATATAATGTATATACTTATGTATGATATTTATATTTACAGAATATACAAGTATAATATATTACTGTATAGTATAAATATACATTTATTACATATTTTATATATATATAGATATAGATATAATATGAGAATTTATTGGATTGGCTTACATACTTGGAGGCCAGTATGTCATGCACACAATTACTATTTGTGTGACAGGGAACCAAATATTCTGTTGGTAGCAGACTGATTATCAGAGTAAATAATAAAGACAGCCACTCAGTCCATTAGAAGTAGCTTTAGAAAGAGGAAAAGTAGTGGTACAGTCCCAGTCTGAGGATTAATAGATGGAAGCTGCCTGGAGAGTCATCAGTTCCAATCTGAGTTGAAACCCTGAAGAACTTGAGTTCCCTATGGTTATGTGTGAAGACAATAGCAGTGGATGCATAGATATTCTTATTAAAGAACAGAGGAGTCAGCATATACTTGCTTGGCTTGCACATCTTCTGCCTATGTTTCATGCTGAAGGTGTCAAGACTATTGGGTAATCCAATCCACATTCAACAATCATCTTAGGAAATGCATCCATATGACTACCTAGAAGTGTGCTTTAGTCACGTCCTAAGTATCTCAGGCTGTCAGTCAGAATTAACCACTGTGCCTTATATTTACAAACAAACACACTTGCTTTTACCTGTACTTCTTACAGGTGATGTGTAGTGCATGTTTGTACACTCTTAATGCAATAATGTCCTCTAGTGACAGGACAGTTGTGTTATCTTAAACACACAGTAAACTTTAGACAATTCCACACTGAAGGAAGCTATCTAAGTGTAAGCTCATCATCACTTCCATTATTGAGGACATAGCATTTAATAATGATAGCCTTTAACTTTGGTTATTGCTGCACTAAAGTCACTTAAAGAGGCAATCAAAACCATCCTCAGCTGAAGAGCCAATGCAATGTGCTAACATATCCATAGCCATTCTATACCAAGTAAGTATTTCATGTTGTGTATCCCATGGTATGAGAGCAAAGGAGGCAACTTGATTCATTCAGTGATGTTTCTGGTATTTACACACCAAGGTGCCTGTGTATTTGAAGTTTTTGATAACAAATTACAACCTATCTTGGAGCAAATAGATAAACATCACTCAGTTTTAGAGCTTGTCTGGATCAAGTAGCCAAGGTACCAAACTGTATCAAACTAGAGATAAACTGTCTTTGTACTTCACTCTTGTCTTCTGTCCTTGAATGGAGTCTGGTCATGCTGCAGCCCAGTGCTCTCAGGATGGTTCTTAGGGCTTCCCACTTAGGAATCCTGGATAAAGGTCAGTTAATATCCTTAAGCTCTGTTTGATTTAATTTTGTTAATCCATGTCATAGCTCACTGAAGTCATATTACATACAGATAACTTCCACTGAACCCAGAGGCTCCTGTAATCAAACCAAACTCATTCCTTTTTCTAAGGGGCCATCCTACACAGGTTTCTGAGTTAGTCTCTGACCCATTCATGAGCATCCTATATCTCTTAAACTTTCACATCTGATCAATGTAACATACCCATAGTGTGATATTGCTGTTGTACTTCTCTTTAGAAGCTATGAATTGCTACTCTTGCTGTTGTTTTTCTCTTCCATGTCTCTTCAAATCATGGTTATGAAAATGAACTAATTAAAATATTCAAATGGGTTAATCTGTGCATGAGGAATACTTCCTAAAAGTTCCATGGTCTTGTTGCCTTACCTGGCCCTGATATGAATGTGTCAGAATCCTCCTGCGTGGACAGGACATATCTTAACATGTTAATAAGCACTACCTTTCCCTTTTTTTTTTTTCAGAAAGACTGATACATTGAACATGTAGAATAAAATTGAACTGCTAACTTTACTACTTAACTGTACTGAGACAGTAGTGCAAGGCCTCTTACTGAAGGGCATTGTAATGCTTCTGAGTTTTGGCAGTTATGAATAGAGCTGTTATAAGCATCCATATGCAAATTTTCATGGGGCACATGTATTTCCATAATAGAATAGTCAATTAAAACTAAATGTAATATAAACTACTTCTCATAATCTTTTACTATACCACTTAAACTATTTTGATAGATTTGGTGTATAGAATATTTTATGACTTATGGAATTCACCATTTTGTGCAATGGGGCATTTACCTTAAGCCTCTTCTCTAAATCAGCCTTGTATCTTTTGATTAACATCTTATCTAGGTATGTTACCATGGACTCTGGTAACCATGATCAAATTCTCTTCTTTTATTAGTATGACATATTCCAGATTACACAGATCAGTTAGATCATGCAATGTATGAGATACATATGTGTACATCTTCTTATGGGTGTGTAAATTCTGGATACCTTTCTCAATAACTTATCACATTTTTTTTTGAGAAATGAAATGAAGCTTGCTAAAACTAGAGCTCACTGATTGGCTAGGCTAATGGGCAGTTGCTTACCTTCAGGTATATCCTGTCTCTATCTCCCTAGTGCTGGGATTACATATGTGCTTCCATAGCAGAATTTTGGGGCTTCATCATGTGTCTATATAGAGTTTTGAACTTGGCTTCTATGGAGTCATGCATTTTACTATTTGCAATAGATAGGAGGGATAGACTTTGGAGTTGACACTCCATAAGAAATCTCTCTAGAGAGAGCAGTTTCCTGAGGCTGGAATCAGGTCTACAAGGAACACAAAATATTTTCAAAAGATTTCAATTTCCTGAAGGCCACTAAAATTTGAAGCTAACTTGCAGAATATATAATTTAGACAGTCATTAAAAGTAAAACCATTTTAGTTTAAAAGACATAATTTCAACTGATTTAATGTTTTCAGTGTTACACACACACACACACACACACACACACACACACACACAGACACACACTCCATGACAATCATTAAATCTGCTAACTTTATTACCAGGCAATGTTCTCCTAAATCATTTCATTCAAGTGGAGGTTAGAATGCTGTCTTGTATTACTGTATAGATATTTTCTTTGTGGAAAAATACATATGCCTATAGAGATGGCCTGAAACTAAGAATATTTGCTTTGATTTTTAGCTAAAGTTCAAAATATGTGGTGAATTTTTTGGTATTTCAAAGCATTCTACTGCTTGCCAAGATACCATTTTCTATCACTGTATTTTTCTCTGATTCATGCTTATGTCTATGGATGACAAAGTTGAATTTCCTAGGGCTTTAGATGGGAGAAACAAGGCACTTAAGATTTTCAGTTTTCCTTCTATATCATGTCCACATCTGTTCTGTAAGAAGTTTAAGAAGTTTATTACTCTTAATAAGCATTAACAAGATCATTGAGCCAAAGATAAGAGCAAGTGTGACTTACAGAACACTTTGTTAGGATCCTAGAGTGTTCAAAGTGATTCCATGTAAAGATTTACTGTTACATCAAGTATTTTCTGAAAAATCTCAACAAAATATCTTAGATTTTTAATCACATATATATTGTTAAGAAAAAATTGAGAGAAACGTATTTCAAAAATACACACATGAACTATGAACACATACAATGACAAGGTAACTGCATTGGGTACACTTTATCATGTCTGTACAATAATTAAACACCTCATCAGATAGTTCTCAGAACAAGGTTTTATTCACTACTATAAGAGAAGGAATGGCTTTGGAAAGTATCATATGGTGTTCAAAAGGGATGTAATGGATGAAACTGAAGGCATTCCTTGGACTTCTGTTTTTGCAGTATCTATGAAGTCAGCTGTTTCTTATGGAGAGGATGGCAGAAGCAAGAGAACAGATAGAAAAATCAATATGCACAAAAGCAATGAATGAGTAAGCCACTTGTCAGGAGCCAAGGACTTTGGATATCCTTGAATAATAGTACAGAGCCACTAGCAAGGAACAGCCCTAAGGATTCATTGGGAACACTGCTGGTTTTTCTAATGTAACTGTGCTTTGGCAGAACTCCAAACATTTTGGAACCAGGGATTAAAATGTTTTCTCACTAAGTCTGGATGCCTATTACAAGTACAGTTTCATCAAATACTATGCTCTCTCTCTCTCTCTCTCTCTCTCTCTCTCTCTCTCTCTCTCTGTGTGTGTGTATGTGGGTATGTGTGTGTGTGTGTTTGTGATATGCTCAGAGGTGTGATTATTTTTTTAAACATAAAAATATTTATTTTTAGTTTATGTGTACATACACCACTTACATGCTTCATGTCTATGGAGACAGAAGAAGGCATTCTATCCTCTGGAACTGGAGTCATGGACAGTTTTATGTAGAAAGCTGAGCCATGATCCTTTGCAAAATGAGCAGGTATTCTTAAATGCTGATCTATCTCTCCAGTCACACTAAATTTTAATCAGTGTGTTTCTGGAACAAGAGAAGTTTGCATTCCAGGAGTAACATCAGCATGATTTATGGCAGAAATGAATCTAACATACCCAACATACCTGAACTTATGCAACACTCTGAAAGCAGTGCTACAAGGAAAGTTCATTGCACTAAGCGCCCATATGAAGAAAACAGAAGATAGTCACATTACAGAATTAACAGCGCAAATGAAAGCCTTAGAACAAAAAGAAGCAAACTCACCCAGGACGAGTACATGCCAGGAAACAATCGATTTAAGGGTTGAAATCAATAAAGTAGAAAATAGAAAAACAATAAAAAGAATTAATGTAACAAAGAGGTGGATTTTTGAGAAAATCAACAAGATAGACACCTTTATCCAAACTGACCTAAAAGCAGAGAGACAAATGCAAATCAACAAAATCAGAAATGAAAAGGGGGACATAACAAAGGACATTGAGGAAATTCAGAGAATTTTCAGGTCAACTTTGAAAACCTGTATTCCACAAAATTTGATAATTCAAAGGAAGTGGACAAATTTCTGAATAGCTATCACTTACCAAATTCAAATCAAGAACAGTTAGGCAACTTAAATGACTATAACCCCTAATGAAATAGAAGCAGTCATAAAAAGCCTCCCAACCAAAAAAAGCCCAGGGCCAGATGGCTTCAGTGTAGAATTCTACCAGAAATTCAAAGAATAGCTAATACCAATATTCCTCAAATTGTTCCACACAATAGAAACAGAAGGTTCATTACCAAACTCTTTTTATGAGGCCACAATCACCTTGTCACCCAAGCCACACAGATACATAATTGAGAAAGAGAACTATAGACCAATATCCTTCATGAACATTGATGAAAATATACCCAATAAAATACTGGCAAACAAAATCAAAGAAAGCATCAGAGAAATCATCCACCATGTCCAAGCAGGCTTCATCCCAGGGATGCAAGGATGGTTCAACATATGAAAATCTATCAATGTGATCACCATATAAACAAACTGAAGAAGAAAAACCTCATGATCATCTTACTTGATGCTGAAAAAGCCTTTGATAATGTCCAACACCATTTCATGATATAGGTCTTGGGGAGATCATGGATAACAGGAACATACTTAAGCATAATAAAAGCAATATACAGTAAACCAACAGCCAACATCAAACTGAATGGAGAGAAGCTTAAACAATGCTTCCCACTCTCTCCATATCTCTTTAATATTGCACTTGAAGTCCTATCTAAAGCAAAAAGACAACAAAAGGAAATCAAAGGATACAAAATGCAAAGGAAGAAGTCAGACTGTCACTATTTGCAGATGATGTGATAGCTTACATAAGTGACATGAAAGACTCTACCAGAGAATTCCTACAGCTGATAAACATCTTCAGTAAATTAGCAGGATATAAGATGAATTAAAAGAAATCAGTAGCCCTATTATATATACATGAAAATGGACTGAGAAAGAAATCAGAGAAACATTACCCTTGGCAATAGCCACAAACAAGTTAAATTATCTTGGGGTAATGCTTACCAAACAAGTAAAAGACCTATATTGCAAGAACATTGTGTCTTTAAAGAAAGAAATTTAAAAAGATACTAGAAAATGGAAAGATCTCCCATGATCTTGGATAGGTTGGATAAACAGTAAAAATGGTAATCTTGCCAAAAGCAATCTACCGATTCAATGCAAGCTGCCTCAAAATCCCAGCACAATTCTTCACTGACTGAAAAAATAATACTCAACTTTATATGGAAAAACAAAAGACGCAGGATAACCAAAACATCCCTGTACAATAAATGAACTTCAGGAGGCATCACCATCTCTGACTTCAAGCTCTACTAAAGGGCTATAATCCTGAAAACAGCTTGATATTGGCAAAAAATAGACAGGTAGAAGAATGGAATCAAATAAAAATTCTTGATATTAATCCACACACATACGAACACCCGATTTTTTTGAGAAAACAACTATAAGTATACAATGGGAGGAGAAAAGCATCTTCAAACAAATGGTGCGGGCCCAACTGGATGATGGTGTATAGAAGACTGCAGATAGACCCATGTCTATTGCCATGCACAAAATTCAAGTCTAAATGGATCAAAGACCTCAACATAAATCCAGCCACACTGAACCTCTTACAAGAGAAAGTGGGAGGTATCCTTGAACAAATTGGTACAGGAGACTGCTTCCTGAACATAACTCCAGTAGCACAGACACTGAGATTGACAATTAATAAATGGGACCTCCTGAAACAGAGAAGGCAAAAGACATGGTTGACAATACCAAACATCAGCCCACACACTGGGAAAAGATCTTCACCAATCCTATATCTGACAGAGGGCTGATCTCCAAAATATACAAAGAGCTCAAGACTAGTCACCAAAACACCAAATAACCCTATTAAAAATGGGGTACAGAACTGTATAGATAACTCTGAATAGAGGAAATCAAGAAGGCTGAAAGACATTTAAGAAAGTGCTCAACATCCTTAGCTATCAGGGAAATGCAAATCAAAACAATGTTGAGATACCATCTTACTCCTGCCAGAATGGCTAAAATTGGAAACACCAAGGAAAACTTATGTTGGAAAGGATGTGGAGAAAGGGGAACAATACTCCACTGCTGGTGGGAGTGCAAACTTGTACAGCCATTTTGGAGACCAGTATGGCGGTTCCTCAGGAAAGTGGGAATCGGTACACCACAGGACCCAGCAACCCCCCTCTTAGGCATATGCCAAAATGATCCACATTCATACAACAAAGACATGTGCTCAACTATGTTCATAGCAGCATTTGTTTGTAATAGCAAGAACCTGGAAGTAACTTAGCTGCCCCTCAACTGAAGAATGGATAAAGATGTGGCCCATTCACACAGTGGAATACTACTCTGCAGAAAAACAAAACAAAACAAAACAAAAAACAACAGACACACACACACACACAAAACAAAAAACAAAAACAAACACAACAAAAAACAATGGGATCTTGACATTCCCAGGCACATGGATGGAACTTGAAAAACACATCCTGAATGAGGTAAACCAGTCACAAAAAGAGGAACATGGTATGTACTCACTCACATATGGATTTTACACCTAGAGCAAAGGATCACCAGCCTATATTCACACCACCAGAGGAACTAGGATACAAGGAGGATTCTAAGACATTCATATAAAGTCCATCACAGAAGGGGGAAAGGGACAAGCTCTCCAGAGCATATGGGGAGTGGGGCAGGCAGTGTGTGGAGAGGGAACTAGGAAAAAAAGAAGGGGAGGAGAGGAAAGCATGTGGGACTAGGAAGATTGAGTCAGAGGAGAAATAGAAGACAGAAAGAGAGAGGGAGAGAGAGAGAGAAAGACAGAGACAGAGAGAGACCATAAAAGAGGGAGCCATTATAGGTTTGAACAGAAAACTGAACCTAAAAAATGTCCAGAGACCTACAAGACTGACTCCAACTAACAATTTGAGCAACAGTGAAAGGCTACCATAAATACCCTTCCCTGTTAATGAGATCAACGACTAACTTATCCACCATCATGGAGCCCTTATCTAGTAGCTGATGGAAAAAGAATAAAACACCCACAACTAAACACTGAGTCAAACTAGAATCAAAATGCAGAGAGGGAATACAAGACCATGCTGCAGAAACACATAGAGAAAGGTGTCCTAAACAAGAAGGAGCTAATGGGCCCCCAGACTGATAGCTGGGAATCTAGCATGGGACTGACTCACACCCCCTCAACATGGGTCTCAGCTAGAAGGCCTGAGTAGTCTAAGAGACCTCAGAGAGTGGAACCAGGATGTATCCCTGGTGCCCAAAAGGACATCTCCCATACTTCCTTAACCTAGAGACAGGAGTGAAGGCCTTGTCCCTACTTCAAATGACTTGATAGAATTAGATGACCCTCCTGTAGGGCATCACCCTGTATGTGAAGTGGGGTGGTTGTGAGGGGAGGGTGGTCGGGGGGCATGAAAGGGTGGGAGAGAGGGAAGGACGGAGGGAGGGAGAGAGGGAAAGAGGGAGGGACTGATGGAGGGAGAGGGGACTGGGATTAATATGTAAAATAAAAATAAAAAAGAAATAAATTATAGAAATTTAATAGAAATTCGATAGAAATTTAAAAGATATAATTCATATATATATATATACATACATACATACATACATACATACATACATATATAAAATTAAAAGAAAACCACTGAGCCAAATTCCTGGTATCTACATGCAGAGAGGGAGGAGAGATAAGAAAATGGGGTCAAAAGGCTACAGAAACTCACAGAGACAGCTGACCTGAACAAGGGGAAGCTAATGGACCTCCAGACTGGTAATTGGGAAACCAGCATTGGTAGAGGGAACTGGGATTGATATGGAAAATGAGAAAAAATTTATATATATATATATATATATATAAATTTTGAACTTTGCTTCACTATAGTAAGTTGTGGGAGAACTTAACATATGAGAGGACAGAGATCATTGTAGTCACAGTGAGTCATATTGAATGTTGCAATAGATGTTCCTGGATGAGTCAAAGCTTTCTTGGTATTCTCTATACTGGGCAGGGTTTGCTTTGGATATTGGGCGTGGTAGCACACTTTATTCTGCTATAATCTTAGAAATTTGCTTCAACCCTGGGGCATCATGTATTGCTCTTGGAATCTTCCACTATGTTAACCTGAAAAACAAGTGTGCTGGACTAGGGTGTTACTGTTACTGATGTTCAATGAGAATAGTCCATATGAATAGTCTATAAGGGGTCCTGAAATGTGTGACTATATCAAAAATAGAACTTTAAATATATGTGTTACTTTGAGGTTTCCATGCCTCATAAAATTCCTTTCAGTTTCTATTTGTGTGTGTGTGTGAGAGAGAGAGAGAGAAAGAGTGTGTGTGTGTATGTGTGTGTGTGTGTGTGTGTGTGTGTGTGATAGTACATGATTGTGTGTACATAAGCCTGTAAGGTCCTGCAATTCAGCTGTAACATATCCCATCAATATTCCTACAGGTAGGAAATTTACAGGAATGTTGGGTCGGCTTGAGTCTTCATGTTCATGTAGCAAATTTTAACACACATAGTGTCATCTCTCCAAATATTTTACAGTGTCTTTCTCAATGATAAGTGAGTATATGCCAGAGTGATGACATATGTTTAAAATCCCAGCTCCTGACAGGTACAATCTGGAGTATTAAGAGTTCAGGGTCTTCTTTGACCATATAGTAAGTTCAAGGCTACTCTGGGCTGCATGAGACCCTGCATTAAAATAAAATAAAATAAAATATGTCAGTTTTGAATTTGTAATGTACAGGAAAATATGAGATATTTAACATAGAGGTATATAATATTGGAGTTATCAATCTTTTAAACATATTTGTATTAGTATTTCCTAATAAAAAATTCAATTTTGGTTCATTGTTTCATTTGTCAAGTTTTCAAAATAGGAATATATTACATTTTTTTCTAATTCTTATTGTTTCAATATCCATGCCCTTGTCTATATGAAGGCAAGCCATATGACCGAGAAAGGGTTCTGTTTAGTTTAATATTTGATAAGAGCTGAGTAATTTTTATAACCAAATATGTCTTAGCTTTTTGTTTTACATAAGCTGTGTTCCCTCTTTCTGCAAACACTTGACAAAAGTTCAGGAGAAGTATATTAACAATGAGATTCTTACACTTGCAGTAGCATCTCTTTCCAGATGACACACATCTAAGTTTTAACACCTGTCCTCTCTCCTCCAATGCTATCATTCTTTGGTTATAATTATCATTTATGAAGCAAAGAAATAATGTGTTTCTTATAGTACTTTCTGGGGATATCTGAAAATATGTAATTTCAGATGTTCATATGCTTGCCATGACTGACAGTGACATTACATTTCAAGCTGACAGAGTTCTGGCATTGGTCTTATAGCAACAGATGTTCCTTGGAGACTTCACCACATGAGCTGTGAAGGATGCACTATAAAGGACAGATGTTTTGGCGTTTTTTTCCCACATAATACAGAAAAACAATGCATACTGAATGAAAATGAATTTTCTAATGGCTGAATACTTTTTAAAGACTATTGTTATAATTTGTTCTATTGTTGCACCTTGTGTAGGAAAGATTTATCTAATGACACAGTAACTGTCCACCATCAAGGGGAGCCAAGGCAGGAACTCAAGGCAGCAACTTCCAACAAAAAGTCACAGAAGAATGATACTTCCTAGCTTGTTCCCCTGTCCCTCTTAGTTTATTTTCTTCTGCTGTCATTTACAGCTAGGACCATCTGCCTAGAAATGGTACTGATCAATTAACAATGGAGTAAATGCCTCAGTGGCATGGTTACAGGCCAATGTCACCAAGGCAATTCTTCAGATGAGCTTCTGTTTTTTTTACCAGACAGCTGAAACTATGACAAGTATACACTGGAAACTCTGACTTCTGCTTCCAGATTTAATGAGTGACACAGGGGTCCATTTTTAATAACAACGCCATGTTTGTTTCTCAGGATTGGAAGCAATAGTCCAGTCCTCATATATCTGTGATACATTTTTTTGAAGAAATCTCATGATGTAGGTCCTCCACTCAACTGATTCTTGGTCTTAGAACAATTTCCAAACTCAGCGAAAACTCTGAAGTCCCTGCATAATTCTAAGAATATGCTGAGCTGAGGGGGCTGATCTCAGAGTCTAGGAAAGTTGAGGTACCTGGAACTTGAGAGTGTTGGCTCTGGAGAATAAGTGGTTGAACTGTATGAGGCAGAATTTCAATATGTGTTCTGAATTTCATGTACCTAGTTTGAAAAAGTCCTATCAGAATGAAGGAATTATGCTAATGTCAAGGGTGGAAAATGGATGCAGAGGATAAAGCTGTGCTAGGGTCTGGTGAGTTGTTAACCTAATTGGGACAGAGAAAACTCAACATCTCATTAAAAAGACAGCATAAAGATAAAACAAGGGAAGACCAGTATAAGAACAATATACTACTGCATGCAAGTATCAGATGCAAATACTACGGCTAGACAACATCTTGAGGAGAGATGTCAGAACAGTCTATTTGTGGTCAAGTTGATATAAAAGCAGCAAAGGACAATATGGAGTACTTTTTGAAAGAAGTGTTCAAAGAGAAATTGACAGTAACTTTTCCTATAAACTATTATAAAGGAATATATACAAAAATCAATATAAAGTGTATATACTCCAAGAAAGCAGATAAAGAGAAATAAATGTACCAAACATGAAGAAAACAAAGCAGTCAGAGCAGATATTCATTGAATTCAGATAAGAAAAGTAGCAACTCAGTTTGAAACCCTAATTTTTAAGACATAAGACAATGCTAATAAACTAGGCAGAGAAGTACATGGTCTGAATATTAGAAACAAAGTGAGGACATCATGTCCCACAAATTTTCAGAGAAGAAAAATTCTATGCAAAAAAGTTGAGCAACAAAGACTCTTTGGAAATACAAATTTCCAAGTACAGGTCAGACAGTATATTGTAACAATAGTATATGTACTAAAAATTATTTTAGTTTAGATGTACATTTTTATTTTCATTTTATCGTATTTTACATATCGATACCAGTTCCCTCTCTGTGCTTACCTTCCTCCCTCCCTCTCTCCTTCCCTCACTCCCTCCATCCCTCCATCCCTTCCTCCCTCTTTCCCTCTCTTCCCCCCTACATGCACCCTATCACCCTCCCCTCCCCTCCACCCCCACTCCACATGTAGCATGATGCCATCTAGGAAGGGTCATCTGAATCTGTCAAGTCATTTGAAGTAGGGACTAGGACTTCTCTCCTGTCTCTAGGATAAGGTAGTATCTCTCCATGGGAGATGTGCCTATAAGGTCCTTTTGTGCACCAAGAAAACATTCTGGGTCCATTGTCTGAGGTCCCTTAGACTGCTCAGGCCTTTTAGCTGAAACCCAAGTTCAGGGGGGATTGAGTCAGTCACATGCTGGATTCCCAACTATCACTCTGTGAGCTCATTAGCTTCTCCTTGTTCAGGTCAGCTGCCTCTATGTGTTTCTGCAGCATGGTCTTGTCTTCCCTCTCTGCATTTAGATTCTAGTTTAACTCAGTGTTTAGTTGTGGGTGTTTTATTCTTTTTCCATCAGCTACTAGATAAGGGCTCCATGATGGTGGATAAGTTAGTCGTTGATCTCATTAACAGGGAAGGGCATTTATGGTAGCCTTCCCATTGTTGCTCAAATTGTTAGAGTCAGTCTTGTAGGTCTCTGGACATTTATTAGGTTCAGTTTTCTGTTCAAACCTATAATGGCTCCCTCTTTTATGGTCTCTCTGTCTCTGTCTGTCTCTCCCTCTCCCTCTCTCTTTTCTGTCTTCTATTCCTCCCCTGACTCAATCTTCCCAGTCTCACATGCTTTCCTCTCCTCCCCTTATTTTTCTCCTAATTCCATCTCCACTCACTGCTCCCCCTCCCCCACTCCCCATGTGCTCTGCATAACTTGTCCCTTCCCCCTTCTGTGAGAGACCGTATACAAATCTCTTAGAATCCACATTGTATCCTAGTTCCTCTGGTGGTGTGAATTATAGGTTGGTGATCCTTTGCTCTATGTTAAAATCCATATATGAGCAAGTACATCCCATGTTCCTCTTTTTATGACTGGGTTACCTCATTCTGGAAGGTTTCTTCAAGTTCCATCAATTGCCACCGAATTTCAAGATTCCATTGTTTTTTTCCGCAGTGTAGTATCCCATTGTGTAGAACTGCCACATCTTCTTTATCTGTTCTTCAGTTGAGGGCCATCTAGGTTGCTGCCAGGTTCTTGCTATTACAAATAATGCTGCTATGAACATAGTTGAGCACATAGTTGCATGGATGTGTATCATTTGGGTATATGCCTAAGAGGGGGATTGCCAGGTCTTGTGGTAAACTGATTCCCATTTTCCTGAGGAATCTCCATACTGATCTCGAAAATGGCTGTACAAGTTTTTACTTTCACCAGCAGTGGAGGAGTATTCCCCTTTCTCCACATCTTCTCCAGCATATGTTATCATTCGTGTTTCTAATTTTAGCCATTCTGGCAGGAGTAAGATGGTACTCATGGATGTACTTATAAAGGTAAACTTGGCCTACACTTTCAGTGAGTGGAAGAAAAAGGTGCCAATATGACACAGATATTTCATTTGTTAATGACAGCATTAATATAATATAAAGCTGAACATATTGTAGGAAATTTCTGTCTTTTAGCCTATATAAATACAGACTGGGAATTTTTTTTGAGAAAATATGAATCTATAGAATCTAGTAACATGTTAAATGTCCAGCTGGTACTTGTTCCAGAATGCAAGAATATTTCAAATTTTAAAATCAATAAAATTTTATACTTTTGGTTGTGATCCTTGCGTTTAATGGCACACCCCAGGCAGATGAGCCACTCACCTCAATGAAGGTAGAGAGGGCTAGCTGCTGCCTACATGTGACCTCCACCACACATTCTAATCCCTTTGCTGTAGGAAGGTACTTTGAAGACTATGGAAATAGGAACATGAAAAACAAGCTACACACAAAATACTCAACCTATATTCTGATCTGCCTGAAAGATATGCTGGGACAATGGTGTTACAAATTTGTGGGAGTGGCCAACCAATGTCTGAGTTAACATGAGCCCATGTCCAACACTCCCTGAATAAACAGGAACCTGAGACTGGATAACATAGAGATGAAAAAATAATATCAATGGAGTAACTCCTAATATCATATATAGGTACCTTGTCCAGTCATTATCAGAGAGACTTCTTCCCTAAGAAGATGGGAGTGTGGGAGTGGGCACAGAGACCAACAGCCAGACATTATGTGGACAGAAGCTTAAACTGCAGGAGATATATATATATATATATATATATATATATATATATATATATATATCCCAGTTCCCTCTCCCTCTCATGCCCCTGTCCCCCTCCCATCCCATTTCCCACCCACTTCACACAGAGGGTGATTCCTTCCAGGGGGGATTATAAAATCTGTCAAGTCATTTGGAGTAGGGTCTAGGTGCTACCTCCTACCTCTAGGCTAAGAGAGTATCTTTCATGGGGGATGTACTCCCAAAGTCCGTTCATGCACCAGGGATACATCCTGGTTCCATTGTTAGCGATCCCTTAGACCGCTGAGGCCTTCTAACGGAGACCCATATTCAGGAGGTCTGAGTTTATCCAATGCTGGAGTCCCAGCTATCAGTCTGAAGGTCCATGAGCTTCCTCTTGTTCAGGTCAGCTGTCTCTGTGGGTTTCTGTTGCCTGGTTTTGACCCATTTTCTTATTATTCTTCCCTTTCTGAAACTGGATTCCAGGAGTTTGGCTCAGTGTTTAGCTGTGGGTATCTGCTTCTGTTTTCATCAGCTACTAAATGAGGGCTCTATGATGGCATATAAGTTAGTTATCAATCTCATTATCAGGGAAGGGCATTTAAGGTAGCCTCTCCACTGTTGCTCAGATTATTAGTTGAGGTCATCCTTGTAGCTCTCTGGACATTTCTCTAGAGTCAGTTTTCTTTTCAAACCTATTAAGACTGATCTCCAAAATATACAAAGAACTAAAGAAATTAGTCACCAAAACACCAAAAATCCCTATTAAAAATGGGGTACAGAACTGAATTGAGTATTCTCAATAAATGAATCCAAAATGATCGAAAGACATTTAAGAAAGTACTCAATATCCTTAGCCATCAGGTAAAGGCAAATCAAAACAATTCTGAGATACCATCTTACTCCTGTTAGAATGGCTAAAATTAGAAACACCAAAGACAGCCTATGCTGGAGAGGATATAGAGAAAGGGGAAACACTCCTCCACTGTTGGTAGGAGTGCAAACTTGTACAGCCATTTTGGAGATCATTATGGCAGTTCCTCAGGAAAATGGGAATCAGTCTACACAGGACCTAACAATGCCACTCATAGGCATACACCCAAATGATCCATATCCATGCAGCAAACACATCTGTTTAACTATGGTCATAGTATTATTTGTAATAGCCAAAACTTAGAAGCAACCTCAATGCTCCGCAACTGAAGAATGGATGGAGAAAATGTGGTACATTTACACAATGGAGTAATATTCAGTGGGGGAAAATACATTGGAATCTTGAAATTCACAAACAAATTACTGGAACTGGAAGAAAGCATCCTGTGTGAGATAAACCAGTCACAAAAATAGGAACATGGTATGTACTCACTCATTTATGGGTTTTAGACATAGAGCAAAGGATTACCAGCTTTCAATCCATACTGCCAGAAAAGCTACGAAATAAGGAGGACTCTAAGAGAGACATACATGGTCCCATGGAAAAGGAAAAAAGGAAAAGATCTCCTAAGCAAATTGGGAGCATGGGTGGAGTGGAGAGGGAGTTAGGAGAAAGAGAAGGGGAGAAGAGGAGGGGAGAGAATAATATGAGGGATCAGCAAGACTGATTTGGGGAAGAATAGAGGAGAGCAAGAAAAGACATACCTTAATAGCAGGAGCCATTGTAGGTTTAAAGAGAAATCTGGCACTAGGAAAATATCCAGAGATCTGTAAGGATGACCCCAAATAACAATCAAAGCAATAGTGGAGAGGCTACGTTAAATGCCCTTCCCTGATAGATAATGAGATTAATGAATACCTTCTATATCATCCTAGAACCTTCATCTAGCAGCTGGTGGAAGCAGAAGAAGAAGAAGCAGAAGAAGAGCCAAACTGCTGCAATCCAGTTGCAGAGAGGGAGGAGTGTTGAACAAAGGTGTGAAGACCATGCTGGAGAATCCCACAGAAACTCCCAATCTGAGAAAGGGGGAGTTCATGGATTCCAGGCTGATATCTGGGAATCCAGCATAGGCCTGACCCAAACTCCTTGAACACTGGTGTTAGGAGGACTGGGCAGTCTATGCAGACTCTGGTATAGATCAGTATTTATCCCTAGTATATGAATGGACTTCGGTAGCCCATTCCACATAGAGGGATACTCCCTCAGCCTAGACACATAGGGAAGTGTCTAGGCCCTGCTCCAAATGATATAACAGACTTTGAAGACTTCCCATGGAAGGCCACACCCTCCCCGAGGAATAGAAAGGGGAAGGGGATTGTTGTGGGAGGTACAGGGGAGGAGGTGTGGGTGAGGAAACTGGGATTGACATGTAAAACAAGCTTGTTTCAAATTTGAATTTAAAAAGATTTTTTAAAAAGTAAGAAATTGCAAAAAAAATAAAATAAAAAAGAAAGAAAGGAAGGAAGGAAGGAAGGAGGAAAGACAGAAAAGGCATTCATGAACCACAATAATATAAAGAAAATACAGTTATCACACACTAGAGTGAGATGGCCCTATGATCAGCATCAGAAAGAGGCATGTTGGCATGGTTGTTTTAAAAACACAATAGCATGCCTTATGTAGACATTTCCTTTTAATTGAGAACTTCCCTCTTGGAGAACAGAGGTAGAGTCCTAAGACTCAGGGAGCAAATGAAATACTGTAGAAGATTCACTTGGCCCCTTTCAGAGAATATGTAAGCCATAAGGAATTTCTGGGGAAGGTAAGGCTTTTCAATGTTACGTCTTGAAAATCTGAGGAAACTATGGACATGCAACTTAGTGAGTTATCTCCATTACTGGGATGGTTTTTTTGCTGTGGAAAATGCCTTTAAGTCACCATTGGCCTTGTAAGTAATTGCCATAATCTCATTGGGTCACAAAGCACACGTGCCTCTCAATGGTGTCCTGTGCAGTACAAACTAATGTTTTCTTTAAAATGTAATGCAGGAAGCTGATATGATATTGTCAGTTTCATTTACATAGAGGATAGTATTCTTAATAGAAAAATTCCCAAAAATCTAGAATGAAAAATTCATAGTCAATAACCAAGTTTGACAGTGGTAGAGATCATTAGACTAGTGTCAATGATTGTATTCAGGCATAATTTCTCTAAAAAATAAAACAAAATTCAGCATGAAAGCATTTTCTTTATTGTTTTTCAATGGCATATAATGTGGTGGATAACACTATGCCATTTTAAATCAAAGTATGTTTTACTTTAAGTTTAAAAATAAAATTTAATTCCTTCTTGGCTTCATTTGTAGAAGAGTTCAACTATCATTTTATATTTCCAGGTGTTTTTTCCATAAATACATCTTCCTTATTATCTCACAAATATGTGTAAGTCTACTTCACAAAAATATTGAAGTACACATGTGGGGCTTCTTTAAATTTACCTTGTGTTGAGTTTCTTATGAAATTTTAAAGCTGTTACTCATTTTGAAAATTTCACATTACCTCTTCAGATACTTCTTTCTCCTCCTTTTTGTGTTTAACCTTAATGTTTTAGGTTTATACTTTGATTCTATCTTTTGTTCACTTTTATT
Organism: Phodopus roborovskii; assembly: GCF_943737965.1. Taxonomy (NCBI): domain Eukaryota; kingdom Metazoa; phylum Chordata; class Mammalia; order Rodentia; family Cricetidae; genus Phodopus; species Phodopus roborovskii. The sequence continues at coordinate 7,668,078 of NW_026126485.1, forward strand.
AGCTGAATTTCTGTTCAAGTTTTTATTATTTGTGTGTAGCTGTTGTGTTCATAAAATTATCCTACTCCTGCTGTGTCTATTTTAACTTTTACTATTACATTTTCATTTTTCCATGACTGTGTTATATATTTAGAAGACATTGTCCATTTTTAAAACTGATTTGTTAAGATTGCATTGCTATGAATTTTAAGGGATTTGTTTTGTTAGTGACAAAACAAAATAATCATGTCTCAAATTATTGGAGAATTGTTGAACAAAGTCCAAATAATCTGTAAAACCATCTATGATTTTACTGACATGTCACATGTGAATTGAGTATGCCTCTCAGGTTCCAAGTTGAGATGGCCTGGAACATGCATTTAGTCATTACAGTTAACTTGTCTCCCTGCATTTTGGTAAGCACAGGTGGTCTTCAGTCTCAGCTCTAGAATGATTTGTAACGCAAATAGTTTTAAGTTGAATGAGAAATTCTTTTATGGTGTATCCTTAACCATCTCCCAAACCCCAGCTCTACACATTCCCCTTGAAAAACAAATACAGATACACTGTCGAGGTACAGCAAATGGGCATTGCCTGAGGACACCTGGAAAGGACACCTGCTGCAGGCCAAGTGAAAGATGAACTCACTCAACAGTTTTCTCTCCATTTGACATTTTTCTTGTATATGACCAAAGGGTCTTCCTTTGTACACACAGTGCTAAAGCTACATCACAGACTCCTTCCCATCTTGATGCCTTCCTCCACACATATTTTATTTCCAATCAATTAGTTATGTATATAGCTTCTTTCTCTTTTTTTTCAAAATATAGCAGTAGACTAAGGAAAGTATCTCCTTAAAACAGAAGTGTTTTCTCTACCAGCAAAAAACATAAAATTACCTCCAAGTAGTTGCATTTTACATCTATGAGTGCTTCTTTTATTAAAATAGATATAAAATAGATTAAGTACAATGCAGTGCACCCACTTTACTAAACTGTAAGAGTGTGATGAGAGACTCCCTTGATTAACTAGAATGTTTGGCAGTGTCACAGAACAGTTCTATAGTCTTAGACCTCTTGGATATCATTTTAAAATTAATTTTAACTCAGAAATACACCACTTAGACAAATTTGTCTTAGATGTCGTGTGTGTTTGTGTGTGTGTGTGTGTGTGTGTGTGTGTGTGTGTGTGTGTGTGTCTCCCTGGGATTAACAGCCTTCTAAAGCAATAGTCCTTTACAATTTTTTTTTTTTTATGCTATAGAAAACCTCCATCTAAGACTTCTCCTACACCTGAATACTATAATAAGGCCTGACTGTAGATGTTACATTCCCTACTCTCTTTCAGTAAATTCATATTCATTTAACTCCTTAGTCATGTGCTCAGCTGCTCTTCACTGTTACCAATCTCTGGCTTAGTACAATCCGAGATGGTAGACAAAGAGTTGCATTCCAGGTAAAATTTTAATTGCCCTTTATGTGGCTGCAAATGGAAAGTCTTGGTCCAGTTTAGATTTATGCTCTCATTTCTGCAAGAGGTTACATGGCTCCTGTGTCCAGCTGACCTTAGACTAATTGTACAATTAATGTTGTAATAGAAAGTCTCTAAACTAAGTACAGATTCTCCTCTGATGTGATTAACTCCTGAGACTCAAGGCAGCAGGCATTAGGCACAAAGTGCAAACTAATTAATGTTAGAGGACAAGAAAGAGGGCAGGCCAGGCTACATAGTTGGCAAATTCACATCAGCATCAACTGCAATAGAAAAAATCTTTCACTAAAGCAGTGGCAATGGTAGTGTACCCAAACTGGATCTTACAACTATCCTCTCCATGTCTCTTGGTTGTGCAGGAGGTGTGACACCACCAGAAAAATAAAGGTCACCATAATTGTACAGACACTGAGAAGAAAAACAAGTGAGGACATCTCAATATAGTCAGCCCTGTCTGCTTCCCCCTTGTTGGTGGTAGGGACCTGGTACCGTCTGTGTTCTCACTCAGTCTTTGATTTACACTTAGGGGAAGCATGGCCAAAATAGCACCATGGTGATGAAATTGCTTTCTTTGCAATGTTGCCATCAAACCCTAAATATAAGACATGTGAGAAGATTACACACACAGACACACAGATACACAGACACACACACACACACACACACACACACACACACACGCAGCAAAATGCCACTAAAAGAGCTGATAATAATTGAGGTTCTTCCTATAGTTTTTAGAACTAAAAACCTTTCTAGAATGAAGAGTCATCCTTCAAAATCTTCTTTTAACTGTAGAATAAGAATTTTTTAGAAAATACTCTCTTGAATATTTTGTGAGTCTTTTTTATATAACATTAACTGTTATGAAATGGCAAAAGGCAAAAAGGAGTATAAGCCTTACCTGAATGAAATCAGAAAATATCTGCTGACATCCTGTCAGCCACCTGTACTGGATCCTCTTGAAGGCCAAAGCTATCAGATTTTGACAGGCCAGTTAACGGAATCTGAAAGACACATGGGATATAATGCCTTCTCCAATTTTGAGTGCAGTTGTGGAAAAAGCAAGGAAGAAAATTATCCTTTGTGGTGAAGAGTGTGTGTGAGAAAAGCTGGCCTGCAGTCCCATGCCTTGGAACTATCCAGGAAATACCCAGCAATCATCTGTAATGCTTAAGTTTCATGATCCAGCATGCCTCCAAAAATTCTTTGAGGACTTGCTAAGTAGAAAATTAGCTTAGAGTAGACACTGGGAAGTCAGTAGTGTACAATCACAATGTCAATTAGTACATTACAGAGTCTCAGGTCACTGAGTGGAGGAGTCTCTCGTATTTGTTTGAGACTACAGCTTTGTCTTTACACAGGAATCTTCAGCCCCACTTGTGTGGCACTTTGAAATAGAAACCATAGAAGGGTATGCTGTTTGATGGAATGTTCTGGAAGCATTGTTTCTTTTTTTAATGATGCCAAGGATGACCAGAAGCTAGTAAATTTCTTCTTAAAATATTTTCAAAATATTTGGGTTGAATAGCATTAAATGAATTTTAAAAACATGCTCAGTGAATTCTGGAAGTCCAATCTTTTGGATTATTCAGTGAGACTTCTCTCTTACTTTCCCATGACACACTAGCTTAAAAGGTTAGCTGAGTGTCCCATCTTAAACAGGATAGGCGTCACCACCATAACAGGAGTGCATTGTGGGGTCTCTCTATTTCACAGGGCAGAGCAGATGGGCAGAAGGTGTCATTTGGGCCAGTGATTTATTTATAATCTTTAGATTTATCTATAATCTTTAGAATATTGTCAGGGCATTAGAAGTCTGCTCATTGGCTCCAGTTTGAGATTCAGATATTTGTCTTCTTTACCAACCTTAGCCTGGAGATGAAAGCAGTGCTTTGCTGGATTAAGCTGCTAATGATTAAGTGATCCAAGGAGATTATTATGACAGCCAGACCGAGCTTCCTTTTCAGGGAATAAATACTGACATTGAGCAACTTTCTGACACAGCAGGAAGAGAAATAAATACCCGTTGCCATGAGCAATAAGATGGTAAATTATAAAGTGTTTTGAAATCTCATCCTTAGTATGCCATCAAACCTATATTTTCACTCCTCTTTTCTTTGGCTTTCTCTATTCCTTTTTTTTTTTTTTTCCTTTCTCATATGATACATCTTGACTGCAGTATCCTATGCCTCCATTAATCTTAGTCCTCAATCCCCAACCTTCCATATCCTCAAGATATCGTTTTGTTTCCATTCAGAATAGAGCAGGCCTCCAAGAGATATCACCCAAAAATAGGGTAAAAAGCTGCAGTAAAGATAAGCCCAAACCCTCATATCAAGGCTGGACAAGGCAACATAGGAAGATTTCCAAAAGCAGTCAAAAGACTCAGAGGCCCACCTTGCCACCACTGTTAGGAGTTCCATAAGAATATCAAGCCAGACAATCATACCATATATATATAGAGAGAGGACTTAGCACAGACACAAGCAGGCTCTGTGATTACTACTTCAGTCTCTGTGAACCCCTGTGAGCCCTGTCTAGTTGATTCTTTGGGCCATGTTCTCCTGGTGTCCTTTACCCCTCTATTTCCCACAACCCTTCCTCCCCCTCTTCTGTGGGGTCTCTCCAGCTCCTCCTAGGTCTCGCTTTCCAGCCATCCAGCAGTGTCTGGCATAGGCTCCTTCCTTCTCTTGGTGTGGGCCTCAAATTGGCTTTCTCTATTATTGCCAGTTACACATAACATATTAGATATAATGTGGGGAATCATAAATACAGAAGTTCTTATCTCTAGTTTCATCTGATAAATCTTGTACATGTTTATCTATATGCCCTACATATAGATGTTTTGATTAAAATAGTGAAACCAATCCTAAATCTATGATTGTCTTAATTTTTATTGGTTTATTTTTATTTAATTTTGGGTCCCGAGCATGATTTTGGAAGCCTGAATTCTTGTTACATCAAGGCATTCTGTGAGAAAACTCAGTTCCCCAGATCATTTGTGGTGCTTTAATCTTTTAGAACACTTTTTCAATACAGTTTATACCAGGGGATTTCTCATACAAACCCTCTTTACACATGCAAGAATAACACAGGCAGGAATTATTTGCTTCTGATCTCTGTAGACGAGACATGCAGGAGTCTAGTGGTTTTCTGTCTTTTTTACTTAACAAGAGGAGATTAATAAAATATCTCTATGCTATCTGATATGCAATTGGTTGTATAGCTGTGGTGCATTTGTTCAACTTAAGGGACAATAAGAGAGTACAGTATCCATAAAAGCAATACCTATGGAACAGGACAGAGGCCACAGTGCAGAGCAACACCTGTAACATGAAGCTGGATCAACACTTTCCCCAGAAACTGCATCCCACCCTTCCATGCATCCCCCCTATCTAACCCCCCACCCTTTTCCCAAGGATAGTGAGGCCTTCTATGGGGGATTAACAAAGTCTGTTACATCATTTCGGGGAAGGCCTAAGCCCTCCTCCTGTGCTGAAATAGTATCCCTTCATGGGGACTGGGATCCTGAAGTCCATTTGTGCACTAGGGAAAAATACTGGTTCCACTATCAGATGTCCCATAGACTGCACATGCCTCCTAAGTGGCACCCACATGCTGAGGGCTTGCTTTGATCCAATGGTTGTTCCTCAGCTTCATGACTGGGGTTCTTGTGCTTTCACTAGGTCAGGTCAGTTGTTTCTGTAGGTTTCTCCAGCATTGTCTTGACTAGTTCTGCCCCCCTCCCTTTCAACTACTGGATTCCAGGGTTGACTCAGTTCTTACCCGTGAGTTTCTGTTTCTGCTTCCATCAGCTACTGAATAAAGGCTCATGCTTGTCTTTTTGTGAGTGCATTATCTCACTCATGATGGTTTCTTCCAGTTCCAATCATTTTCCTGCAAATTTCAAGATTCCATTGTTTTTTTCTGCTGAGTAATACTCCATTGTGTAAATGTACCACATTTTCTCCATCCATTCTTTGGTCAAGGGGCATATAGATTGCTTAGAGGTTCTGGCTATTACAAACAACGCTGCTATGAACATAGTTGAATATATGTACTTGTATGAATGCACATCCTTTGGGTATATGTTCAGAAACTGTTCAACATCCTTAACCATCAGGGAAATGCAAATCAAAACAATTCTGAAATACCATCTTGCTCCTGTCAGAATGGCTAAAATATAAAACACCAATGACAGTATTTGCTGGAAAAGATGTGGAGAAAGAGGAACACTCCTCCACTGCTGGTGGGAGTGCAAACTTGTGTGGCCACTTTGGAAATCAGTATGGTGGTTTCTCAGGAAAATTGGAATCAGTCTACCTCAAGATCCAACAATTAAAATAAATATCTTAAGCTATCATAAAATAGACTGTTAGACAACATAGGAACTTTATAAATGAAGAGAAGTATATTTGATAAAGACACATTTTATGAACTCTGTAACAGTAAAGAAACCAAGTGACATAGCTTTAAAAAAGATTTTATTTTAAATTATGTGTATATGGGAGTATATTCACACAGTTGCAGGTGTCTTCAAAGGTCAGAAGAGTACTTCAGTTCCTCTAGAGTAGGGGTTACAGGTGGCTATATGTCTCTGACCTGGCTTCTCAGAATCAAATCAAGTCCTATGAAAGAGCAGTTAAACATTCCAGATCAACACATTTTTTTTTTCATTTCTTAGATACACATTTTGAGCAACAAACTCATTTTATAACTGCAACCATAATTCTATTTTATAATTAGCCTTTAATTACATGTAGAATTTTTTATTGTGCATGTGCGTGTGTGTGTGTGTGTGTGTGTGTGTGTGTGTGTGTGTGTGTGTTTGTGTGCATATGCATGCTATACACATTTTCATGTCTTCTGGTGACACATTTTAGGAAGACATTCCCTACTTTGATGCTACATTGTGATTTTATTTTGCAAATTCTTTCATAACTTTTTTGCCATACTTTTATTTGACTTAAAATGATTTAAGATAAGAAACTATTTAGAAAAACTGGCTGATTATCTAGCAATATTCGCTGATTAGTTAACACCAATTAAAATACCTATTACATTTCAGTAAGTTGTGTCATCATATTTTTGTCTATTTCTATTCTCTCTGCTGCGTTTTTCTGGTGGTTGAGCTTATCCAAACATAATTACTGAAGACTTCCTGGACCTAGATTCACAAGGAAATCTTTCACTGTTTTTGTAAAACTTGATCACTTACTAGTTTTGTATACTATCTTCTTTAACTGGTTTAATAACACCTAACTGGATATTGACAACCAATGTTGTTTGAAGAATAGCTTGTGTATTTCTCCAGACTGATTTTTATCTCATCTGTCTTTAGACTTTGGTATCTTTCCAAATTGAAATCCCAGCTGCCACACAAGTACTCATATTTTTAAGACCTCTGTCTTGGCTTTTCCAGGATTAAATCTCAGCCTGTTTCATCTGCTAATTCATTGTACACTCTGCAATGAGTGCTGTGGAAATTCCACAGCCCAGTTCTTAGTTTAAAGCATGTGAAGTGGCACAGAGCTCTTCCTCCCCTTTCAGTGAGGTTGTTGTATTGTGGATTTCAAGGAACTTTGAACTCTGAATGACAGCTTCCTGACAGTCAAGGCTGTCATGGGAAACATGGGAAAGCTGGGAGGGTGGTTTGCACCTGGGAGTTTTTCCATTTATTTCCTCCCTGCTGACATGTTGGGTGTTGAAGGATTATATCTGAACATAACTATTGTTTATATGGCTATGGTCTGTTAAGACCACAGCTAATACAACTATGGTGACAAGATAAAAGTTTTACTATAATATTCAACAAAGTACTAGAAGTTCATACCAGAGTAATTAGTCAAGAAAGTAAACAAAAACTAAATACAAAGGAGAAATGGTTAAATTGTCTAAAGGTAGCATAATCATATATAAAAATTATCTTATATGTTTTATTGCAAACTGTGAGAGTTTATAAAAATGAAGTTTTCAAATGTTGTTATTTTGCATTAAACTTCTTGTAATTTTCTTCACTTCCTGAAATTTTAGCATACAGAATCTATATGGGTAATACCTGTTTTATTGATCTCTTCCAAAGCTTAGTATGCCACTACTTTTTCTTGCCTTATTGGATGAGTGAATTTACATTAATATACAGAATAAATAGGGGAAGATTTACTGGACCTAGGTTCAAAGAGACAGCTATGAATATGTCTCTATCAAATTATTTTTGTATATTTGTATATAGTCAGCTCCTATTGCAGTCGTAACATTTAAGTTGATTTTTAGAATTGTATTATTTGTCATTAATCATGAATGACTTTTGAATTGATTTTAGTGTCTCTAACAATGAATGTCATTCATTTATAAAAATATTTTTATCATTTCTGTGAAGATATGCTCAATTTTGAGTGTATAAATGAAAATAGCATTAACCTAATAATTGCTTGTACATTTAATTATTTTTTGTGACTGAGTATTACACTGCAGCCCAGTCTGGTGTTGAACTCATTATGTTGTTCAGGCTTCTCTAGAATCAAGTGATCCTCCTACCTACTTCAGCTTCCTAAGTGTTGAGATTACAGGCATGCACCACTGTATCCAAATAAGAATTCTTTACATAAAAGATAATTTTCAGAAAAAAGTAGTACTATTACTTCATCCAACATTTGGTAAAATTTACTGTATTACTTCTATACCATGGAATTTCTTTTAAAGAAATATTGGAATGGTTAATTGAATTTGTTTAGAATTTGCAACATTGAGCCTTCTCAGTAGCTGATGGAATCAGAAGCAGATATTCACTGAGCCGAACTCCTGGAATCCAGGTTATGAGGGAGAAGTGATGAGCAAAGGGGTCAGGACCAGGCTGGGGAAACCTACAGAGACAGCTGACTTGAGCAAGTAGGAGCTCATGGACTTCAGACTGACAGCTGGGGAATCTGCATAACACCTAACCCGGCTCCCTGAATATGGATGTCACTTGCAGGGCTTGGGTAGTCTTTGGGGACTCTGGCAGTGGAACCATTATTTATCCCTAGTACATGAATTGGCTTTTTGGAACCCATTTCCTATGGAGCGATACTATCTCAGACAAAAGACATGGGGGAGGGCTTCTGTCCTACCCTAAATGGTATGACAGACTTTGATGATCCCTCATGGGAGGTCCCACACTCTCTGAGGGGTGAGCAAGGGTGGGATGGGGAGATGATGAGCTGAAGGGGAGGAGGACAGGAGGAATTGGTGTGTAAAATATGATTGTTTTTAATTTAAGTTAAAAAATTAATTAAGAAAGAGTTAGTATTCCATCTCTATAGATGGGGTTTATATACGTGTTTTCCCCCCAGGATGGGTGTGTTTGATACATATTCCAAAGGCATTTTCATCATATTTCTCTAAAATTGTTTTCAACAACTTTGAAATCAGTAATTATATTTATTTATCACATCTAATTAAAAATATTTATGTCCTCTCCATTTTTTTGTTTGTTTGTTTTGGTTTTTGTTTTATTTTATTTTTGAGACAGGGTTTCTCTGTATTGCTTTGGAGCCTGTCCTGTAACTAGCTCTGTAGACCAGGCTGGCCTCGAACTCAGAGATCCTCCTGACTCTGCCTCCATAGTACTTGGATTAAGGGTATGTGGCACCACTCTAGTTTTTCATGATTGATATTCCTAAGAATTTACAAATTTTAGAGCTTCTTATAAATTCAGTTATTTTTTCTCATGTGAGTTTTTTAAATTGAGATCTACCTTTTAGTTTCATTATTTCATCCTTTCATGTTCTTATTGCAAACGTTAATGATGTAAGGACTCATATAAACATGTATATAAAACCCAATAAATTAATGTTAAAATTTAATATCAAATAGTTTGAGTTATTTTTGTAACAAACTAAATCATTCCTTAATCTATGTGCAGTTTTGAAGTGTTATATTTATTCAAGGCTAGGCTAATGAAGGTACTGGAGAGGGGTTAGTAGAGTTTCAAGGTAAAGAGAACATTCTCTATGTAATTTTTAAAACATCAAACTGTGTTGAGCTTTACAAGTATTATTTGGAGGAGAACATTTTGGTAACACGTTTGCAGATTTAGTTATATATTCATTAACATTTAAATCATTTAAATATTTTTGAAAATTAAATGTATAAGGAATAATAGAAATAAAAACAATTCAATTCACAGATATTAAATAATCATGACAAACTTATAGTAAAAGCAAGGTTACATGTGATTTATAATTTTCATAAATATTAAATTCCCCACATTTGTACAATAAATGCACAATATTTCATAAATGAATGAAACCTATGCTTTGCATCTTGGTTATGTAGATTTATTTAATCAAAACTAAACAGTTTAGATTTAGCTATTGAAGCTGGATCTGAGTTTTGTGAATAGATCTAGTGTGACTTGCTATTACAATAACAGAAAAAAATGCATAGAGTTAGCAAAAATCACTGATTAATATTGTAATTAAGTTTGTTATGTCCACAAGAAACACTCAGTACCCTATGCCTAATACACAAGTTTTAGTTGTTGGGTAACATGCCATTCTTCAGGCATTCTAGATGTGTGGAGTGTGGGGTGAAATTTAGGTTCTAGAGGCAATTTGGTCATGATCATGACATTCTTAAGTTCTAGAATAACAAGGAAGGAGAGGGGAAGAAGAAGAAAAAATAAACACTAGGAGAGGAGTGTCCTTGCTGGGCTTCCTATAATATGAATGGTAGATGAGTTGAAAGTAGTGAGTCAATTTATTCTGTGCATTATTTAAATTTTTTCTCATTTATATTTCATTAAATATTTTATAAACAACCTGAGGCAAACCCCACAAACATAAGGAAATATTAACAGAATATCAGAAAATAAACAAAATTTGAAAACTTAGGAATTTATTTATTAAATTGTTAGTTAATCCACAATGTAAATCAAATGATTTATTTTGATATACTTAAGAAATCAATGAGCTCTCAGTGCAATGCAAGAGCTAGGTAACTAACTTTAGGCATGATATACTTTACAAGTGTTTTTATCCTCCCCAAAGACAAAAACATTAAATTATGTTAATGTTTTTAAAAGGTAGCATTACATTTTATTGGCTTGATATTTCTATGACCAGGAACTCAAGTTATAGCAAAACATTAAAATGCCCAGAGGTAGTTTCTTATTTTAATTAAAATGTAAATATCAGACATCAGAGTAAGAGCTATTAATGGTCACACATCATTTTTTCATGCCATTAATGGAAAATAAACTGAATTTAGATATTTTCCCCAAACTAAAACAGTGAAGTAGTGTCTCCTGGATTGTTCTTTAACTGAAACAAAACAACAAGAATTGATATTTATAAAATAGATTATTTCTGTAGTTTTGTCAGAAGTCCAATCTAACATATTTTCTGAATAACACTTACGATAAGATTAGACATAAAGTCCTGTGAGGAGTTCAAGTTCCTTCATCAATGAATTGCAAATAGAGGCCCAAGCGCCTGCTATTAAAAACCTTTGCAACACTCTGGGAATCTTTAGGAATTTTAGTATTTGAAATTGCCATTAAACACAAACATCATGCTTACAATTTTAAACACTGTGGAATTCATTACAATTATCATTAATGACTCATTCATGATAATTTTCTTCACCATCATTGAAGCCAGTAACTATTTCATGCATAATATATAAATGTAAATTCAACTAGCCGATAGTATAATTTTCCTCTAAGCTCTTGCAACTGCCACACTAGTCAGATAATACTGATACTTCCATTCAATAAATGAAGAGTCTAGACAGGAAAGTGATGGCACATACTTGCAATCCGAACACTCAAGAAGCAAAAACGGGAAAATCAAAAATCAGCTCCATCTGATGGTTAGTGAGTTTGAGGACAGCATTCAGTAGTGAGACTGTCTCAAAAACAAACAAAACATAAACATAAAAAGAGAGAAAAAGACAATCTAAAGTGTTTGGTATTGAGGATGGCATGCAGAGGGAAAACAGAGTGCTGGAATCTGAGACTGTTACACTTCAGTATCTATATTATGTCTTAAATACACAGATTTAGTTTTAGTTTGCAGTGAGCACCTCGTAAAAGAATAGATACTAAGAAAAGAAATAATTTAGCAATTCTTAAGGGGCACTAAGAATATAGTGCATATCATGAAATATAGAATGGATATTAGCATGGTGCATGTAAACAGAACTTTCTGATAATGGAGCTAGAAGAGAAAAATATTGTTGGCTTTTTTGATTTTTTTGTCGTTGTTTCTTGCATTTTTGTCTTAGCATTTTACAAAGGACACCAGGAACATGAGCATATGGAAAAGGGGGGGGCTGACAGATTCCAATTAATTACCTTCAATTTCCTTCATATATCATGGTCTCTTGGGGGATCTTTGAGTTCTGAATTTAGTGAAAACAGATAGAAATATTTTCAACAACTCTAAAACATAAAAATTCATCATGCATTTGTTATAGTGCTGTCACTGAATATTCCACTGGACATAGATAACAGAATAATCTATACCAAAAATGAAGTGTATTGTTAGCATTCTCTTTCCACCTCTGTGATTGTTGCTGCAGTTACATTCATAGTGCCAAAGGCTTTATGTCCTTCTCTTTGTTTTACATGGTACTTCTAATTGTGTGTAGACAAAAATTATTGCTACATCAGGAAAAAGTGTTCAGAAATTCCATATCTGAACATTGTTACATTAGAAAATATAACATACCAGTGTTCTTTCCTCTTTCACGCATGGCCCTAGGGATCCATGTGGGTGATGCTGAGGGTGTATATTAAGTATTCATTCAAGTCAGCTAACAGTTAGTACCTGAGGGTGGAATGAGTTCTGCACCCATTAAAAGATTTTCTCTGTAGCCTTGGGTCATTTGTAACTTTTGCTTGTTTTACTTTGTGTCTGGCTTACCCTGGTTCACAAGCTTCAGCAGCAGGATAAAATCAATTTTTCTATATAGCAGAAAACAATGGCAACAGGGACAGCATATAAATCAGATTCCTATAAAGGGCAGGTCAGGGTAATAGACCAGATCTTCAAATCACTCTTTTCCTGACTACAAGTTGCATGTATATGTAAGGCCTGAAAATCACAAGTACATTTCAAACAGATCATTACAGAATGATAAAAGCCAAGCAAGAAAGAATTTACTACCTGTGCACAACTTTAACCTATTTTATACTGACAGGTGTTTGCTGATCAATGAGACAGCATTGATTTAGCTAAATAAAATCCATGGGTTGAAAAAGAAATAATTTGTTTTGTCTCCCTAAAAATTATATACAGCTCTCCAGGAGTACATATACATCTCAAAGTAAAGTCTCTGTGTACTGTGCTATGTAAGTTGTATGTCACACATCATGCTGTGTATCAAGGAGACCACTGCATGCATTTACATAACTGTTTGCATAGTTGGTGTTACTGATGCTTTTTGGGGGAATTTTGCAAATGGCAATTCCTAGAGCAGGAAACTATGTTCTACACATTGCAGAGAAACACACCTGCTTCCACAAAAGCCTACAGCTCTATCTGTTGGTTTTCTAAAAGAGAAAACAGCATCATACTGGTAGGAAGGTAGAGATCTTGGAGGTGATGAGAAAGAAGAAACTGTGATCAGAATATATTATATGAGAAAATATTTACAATAAAAATAAAATATAGTGATAACAATCATAACAACTATAGACAGAGAGAAAATGAACAACTAGATTAGTCTTCAAAATATGGATAGCTTAGCTACTTTTTTAGTGATCTATTTAAATTAAGTTTTTAAAATTTATATTTGTTGCCCACCTACGGTCCTGACGCTCTGGTTGAGCACTGGGACAGAGGGTGGAGCCAACAGTCCACCCTACTTCGGAGACCTCTCGGAGCAACTCTGAACAAAGGAGACCTGACTATCCACGTGGGACCACCTGTAATTTCCACCGGCTTGGTCCCTGACCCCACCTCCAGCCCTCTGCTGGAGTCCCAGGCCCCTCCCAGAGATCCTCCTATCTCTGCGGGTCCACTTGGAGTTCCTGCAGGCAAGATCCTTGACCCACAAATCCAGGCCCCTGCCAAAGAACGAGGTCTCAGCTGGAGAGCGCCAGTTTCCAGTGAGATCCCACTACCCTGCAAAACCTTCTCAAGTTCCAGTCCAGCCCTCGTCCTCTTCTGCCGGCTATTGGCCAGAGAGAAGCCTCCTAGAGAGCTTGGACCACACAGAGATACAGACATTGAATCTTTGATCCACATAAGCCCATCTGGGAAGGACCATAGAGAGAGGGAAGAGACACCACCAACACATACAGGAAGAAACTATGGGAAGAAGGCAATACAAGAGAACACCTAACAACAGAAAGACAAACATGACACCACCAGAATCTAGGGAATCTACACCAACTAGAATGGAACACAACAACAAAGCAGAGGAAGCAGAAGGGTACGACTTAAAAATCACCATCATAAAAATGATAGAGGCCCTCAAAGAAGATATGAGAAAATCCCTTAAAGAAATAGAGGAAAAAACAAACAAAAAAGTGGAAGAAATGAACAAATTCCTTAAGGAAAGTACAGAAAGCCAAGAAAAAAACAATTAACCAGGTGAAGGAAACGGTTCAAGATTTGAAAACCGAAATTGAGAAAATAAAGGCAACACAAATGGAAGGAAAGCTGGAAATTGAAAAGCTGGGCAAAAAATCGGAAACCACGGACACAAGCATAACCAATAGAATTCAAGAGATGGAAGAGAGAATCTCAGGCGCAGAAGATAAACTAGAAGAAATAGATTCATCGACCAAAGAAAACCATAAATCCAACAAATCCTTAACACACAATATCCAGGAAATGTGGGACACCATGAAAAGGCCAAACCTAAGAATAATAGGCATAGAGGAAGGTGAGGAAGCCCAGCTCAAAGGTGCTGAAAACATATTCAACAAAATCATCGAGGAAAACTTTCCAAATCTGAAGAAGGACATGCCCATGAAAGTACAAGAAGCATACCGAACCCCAAATAGGCTGGACCAAAGAAAAAAAGACCCCTCGACATATAATAATCAAAACACCTAGCATACAGAATAAAGAAAGAATATTAAGAGCAGCGAAGGAAAAAGGACAGGTAACATATAAAGGCAGACCTATCAAAATTACACCTGACTTCTCCATGGAAACCCTCAAGGCCAGGAGGTCCTGGATAGATGTTCTAAAAGTATTAAGAGAACACGGATGCCAGCCTAGGCTACTATATCCAGCAAAACTCTCAGTCAATATAGATGGAGAGAACAAGATATTCAATGACAAAACCAGATTTTCCCAATATGTATCTACAAATCCAGCCCAACAGAAAGTATTGGAAGGAAAATTCCAACTCAAGGAAGGTAACTACGCCCACAAAAATGTAGGCAACAGATAATCCAACTACACCAGAAACCTAGGGTGAAGCAGAACAAATATATTCACAATACCACTGCCAACAACAAACCTAAATCAAACAACCATCAACAATCAATGGTCCTTACTCACCCTCAACATTAATGGTCTTAACTCACCTATAAAAAGACACAGATTAACAGAATGGATATGAAGACAGAATCCATCCTTCTGCTGCATACAAGAAACACATCTTAGCTCCAAAGATAGACATTACCTCAGGGTAAAGGGTTGGGAAAAGATTTTCCGATCAAATGGAAATAAGAAGCAAGCAGGCGTAGCTATCCTAATATCTAACAAGCTAGACTTCAAACCAAAACTAGTCAAAAGAGATGAAGACGGTCATTTCATATCCATCTCAGGAGAAATCCATCAACACAAAGTCTCAATTCTGAACATCTATGCCCCTAATACAAAGCCACCTACATTCGTAAAAGAAACACTACTAAATCTCAAAGCTCATATAAAACCTCACACATTATAGTGGGAGACTTCAATACACCACTCTCAACACTAGACAGGACCACAAATCAGAAACTCAACAAAGAAACAAAAGAATTAACAGAAGTTATGTCTCAACTGGGGCTAACAGACATCTATAGAACATTCCATCCAAAGAAAAAAGAATATACCTTCTTCTCTGCTCCACATGGAACCTTCTCTAAAATCGACCAAATACTAGGAGACATAACAAACCTCAGCAGATACAAGAGAATAGAAATAGTCCCCTGTATCTTATCGGACCACCATGCTTTAAAATTGGAATTCAACAACAATACAAATAGCAGAAAACCTGCAAACTCATGGAAACTTAACAATGTGCAATTGCACCACTCCTGGGTCAAAGAAGAAATAAAGAAAGAAATTAAAGACTTTCTAATATTCAACGAGAATGAGGATACAACATACCCGAACTTATGGGACACCTTGAAAGCAGTGCTACGAGGGAAGTTCATTGCACTAAGTGCCCATATGAAGAAAACAGAGGATAGTCATATAAATGAATTAACAGCACAACTGAAAACCTTAGAACAGAGAGAAGCGAATTCACCCCGCAGGAGCAGACACCAGGAAATAATCAACTTGAGGGCTGAAATCAACAAAATAGAAACCAGGAAAACAATACAAAAAAATCAATGCAACAAAGAGTTGGTTTTTTGAGAAAATCAACAAGATTGATAAACCTTTATCCAAATTAACGAAAAAGCAGAGACAGAACATGCAAATTAACAAAATCAGAAACGAAATGGGGAACATAACAACAGACACAGAGGAAATCCAGACAATTTTCAGGTCATACTTCGAAAATCTGTATTCCACAAAAATTGAAAATTCAAAGGAAATGGACAAGTTTCTGGATAACTATCACTTACCAAAATTAAATCAAGAACAGACAAACAACTTAAATAGACCTATAACCCGAAATGAAATAGAAGTAGTCATTGAAAGCATTCCAACGAAAAAAAGTCCAGGGCCAGATGGATTCAGTGCAGAATTCTACCAGACATTCAAGGAAGAACTAATACCACTACTCCTCAAACTGTTCCACAAGATAGAAACAGAAGGTTTATTGCCAATCTCTTTTTATGAGGGCACAATAACTTTGGTACCCAAACCTCACAAAGACACAACTAAGAAAGAAAACTACAGACCAATATCCCTGATGAACATCGATGCAAAAATACTCAATAAAATAATGGCAAACCGAATTCAAAAATACATCAGAGAAATCATCCACCATGATCAAGTAGGCTTCATACCTGGATTGCAGGGATGGTTTAACATACGAAAATCTATCAACGTGATCCACCATATAAACAAACTGAAAAAGAAAAACCATATGATTATCTCCCTAGATGCAGAAAAAGCCTTCGATAAAATTCAACACACTTTCATGATAAAGGTATTAGAGAGGTCAGGGATAACAGGAACATACCTAAACATAATAAGAGCAATATACAGCAAACCAACTGCCAACATCAAACTGAATGGAGAGAAACTTAAGCCAATTCCTCTAAAATCAGGAACAAGACAAGGCTGTCCTCTCTCTCCATATCTCTTCAATATCGTACTAGAAGTTCTAGCTAATGCTATAAGACAACAAAAGGAGATCAAGGGCATCCAAATTGGAAAGGAAGAAGTCAAACTGTCTCTATTTGCAGATGATATGATAGTTTACATAAGCGACCCAATAAACTCTACCAGGGAACTCCTACAGCTGATAAACACCTTCAGCAAACTAGCAGGATACAAGATAAACTCAAAAAAATCAGTAGCCCTATTTTTTTCAGACGACAAAGAGGCAGAGAAAGAAATCAGAGAAACATCACCCTTTACAATAGCCACAAGCAACATAAAGTATCTTGGTGTAACGCTTACCAAACAAGTAAAAGATCTATATAATAAGAACTTTGTGACTCTAAAGAAAGAAATTAAAGAAGATACCAGAAAATGGAAAGACCTCCCATGCTCTTGGATAGGTAGGATAAATATAGTAAAAATGGCAATCTTACCAAAAGCAATCTACAGATTCAATGCAATCCCCATTAAAATCCCACCACAATTCTTCACCGACCTTGAAAGGATAATAATCAACTTTATATGGAAAAACAAAAGACCCAGGATAGCCAAAAAACCCTATACAATAAAAGAACATCAGGAGGCATCACCATTCCTGACTTTAAGCTCTACTACATAGAGCCATAGTTCTGAAAACAGCCTGGTATTGGCATAAAAATAGACAGGTAGACCAATGGAATCGAATTGAAAATCCTGATATTAATCCACACACCTATGAACAACTGATTTTCGACAAAACAGCTAAAATTATACAATGGGGCAAAGACAGCATCTTCAACAAATGGTGCTGGCACAATTGGATGAGGGTGTGTAGAAGACTGCAGATAGACCCATGTCTGTCGCCATGCACAAAACTCAAGTCCAAATGGATCAAAGACCTCAACATCAATCCAGCCACATTGAACCTCTTAGAAGAGAACGTAGGAGGTACCCTTGAACAAATTGGTATAGGAGACCGCTTCTTGAACATAACTCCAGGGGCACAGACACTGAAAGAAACAATTAATAAATGGGAACCCTTCAAACTTAGAAGCTTCTGTAAGGCAAAGGACACAGTTGACAAGACCAAACGGCAGCCCACTGACTGGGAAAAGATTTTCACTAATCCTATATCCGACAAAGGGCTGATCTCCAAAATATACAAAGAACTCAAGAAACTAGTCAACAAAACACCAAATTACCCTATTAAAAAATGGGGTACAGAACTGAAGAAAGAATTCTCAATGGAGGAAATCAAAAAGGCTGAAAGACACTTAAGAAAATGCTCCACATCCTTAGCTATCAGGGAAATGCAAATCAAAACAACTTTGAGATACCATCTTACCCCTGCCAGAATGGCTAAAATTAGAAACACCAGTGATGACTTATGTTGGAGAGGATGTGGAGAAAGTGGAACACTCCTCCACTGCTGGTGGGAGTGCAAACTCATACAGCCACTTTGGAGATCAGTATGGCGGTTACTCAGGAAAATGGGAATTAGTTTACCACAGGACCCGGCAATCCCCCTCTTAGGCATATACCCAAAGGATTCACATCAATGCAACAAAGACATCTGTTCAACTATGTTCATAGCAGCACTATTTGTAATAGCAAGAACCTGGAAGCAACCTAGATGCCCTTCAATTGAAGAATGGTTAATGAAGATGTGGCACATCTACACAATGGAATACTACTCTGCAGAAAAAAATAATGGTATCTTAAAATTCGCAGGCAAGTGGATGGCACTTGAAGAAACCATCCTGAATGAGGTAACCCAGTCACAAAAAGAGGAACACAGTATGTACTCACTCATATATGTATTTTAGACCTAGATCAAATGATCACCAGCCTATAATTCACATCACCAGAGGAACTAGGATACAAGTTGTATTCTAAGAGATTCATATAAAGTCCCTCACAGAACTGGGAAGGGACAAGTCCCCCAGACCTCAGGTATAGTGGGGGAGGACAGCTAATGGAGAGAGAAGTAGGAGAAAATGAGAGGGAGGAGAGGGAAGGCATGTGCGACCAGGAGGATTGAGCCTGGTTAGGAATGGAAAATAGGAAAGAGAGAGAGAGACAGAGACAGAGAGAGAGAACATAAAAGAGGGAGCCAATATTGGTTTGAAGATAAAGTTGAACACAAAGAAAGGTCGAGGGAACTACAAGACTGCTCCCAACTAACAATCTCAGCTTCCGTGGAAAGGCTATCATAAATGCCCTTCCCGGAGAGTGAGATCAACAACTAACTTCTCCATGGAGTCCTCAACTAATGCCTGTTGAAAACAGGAGCAAACACCCATACATAAACACTGAGTCAAACTAGAACCCAGAAGCAGATGGAGAGGACAAGACCATGCGGTAGAAGTACATAGAGACAGCTTACCTGAACAAGGAGGAGCTAAGGGCCACTAAACTGATAGCTGGGAAGCCAACAGGGGTCTGACTCGGACCCCCCTGAATATGGGTCTCAGCCAGAAGGACTGAGCAGTCTAAGAGACCTCAGACAGTGGAGCCAGGATGTATCCCTGGTGCACAAAAGGACTTTGCAAACATATCCCCCATGGAGGGATAACTGCCTTATTCTAGAGATAGGAGAAGCCCTAGTCCCTACTTCACAGGACCTGTCAGATCTACATGACCCCAACTAGATGGCATTCCCCTACATATTGTATTGTGGTGGGAGGTTGGGAGGGGAGGGTGTTTAGAGTGCATGGGAGAGGGTAGAGAGGGCAAAAGGGAGGGAAGGAGGGAGGGAGGGCTTGGGGGGAGGGCGGGAGGGAGGGAGAGGGAACTGGGATCGACATGTAAAATAAAAAAAAAAAAAAAAAAAAAAAAAAAAACGCTTTGACTCCAAAATTTAAGTTGAAGAACAAGTTACTGGGGAAAAGTATTTCTATTTTTGTTTCCACAGAAAATGAAAAGATGTGGATTCCTTCCAGACTAATGTGGTTTGATCACACCAGACCGCCTGAAACAGAGTACAAGCTGATCCTACATTCCAAACAGCTGGACAAAACAGCCCTACAGACTACAGCTAGGATATCTGAATCTTCTTCGAATCCCCCAAGACAGCGCCCCTTCAGGAAGTAGTTTGGTAAGAACGACGCCCAAATTCCCAAATATTGTGTATAAATGTTTGTTTTCATTTAATTGGACTTTGTTATATAAAATTAAATAAAAAATACTGTATATGCATAAAAAAATTTATATTTGTTAATCAAATTTGTCTTTTAAAACTTAATACTTAAAAGTGTATTTGACTGGTCCTGGATAGAAGTTCTAAAAGTATTAAGAGAACATGGATGCCAGCCTAGGCTACTATATCCAGTAAAACTCTCAATCACTATAGATGGAGAGAACAAGATATTTAACGACAAAACCAGATTTTTCCAATACGTATCTACAAATCCAGCCCTACAGAAAGTGTTGGAAGGAAAACTCCAACCCAAGGAAGGTAACTACGCCCACAAAAAATGTAGGCAACAGATAATCCAACTATACCAGAAACCAAGGGTAAAACAGAACTAATATATCCACAGTACCACTGCCAACAACAAACCTAAATCAAACAAGCATCAACAATCAATGGTCCTTACTCACCCTCAACATTAATGGTCTTAACTCACCTATAAAAAGACACAGGCTAATAGAATGGATATGAAGACAGAATCAATCCTTCTGTTGCATACAAGAAACACATCTAAGCTTCAAAGATAGACATTACCTCAGGGTAAAGGGTTGGGAAAAGATTTTCCAATCAAATGCAAATAAGAAGCAAGCAGGCATAGCTATCCTAATATCTAACAAGTTAGACTTCAAACCAAAATTAGTCAAAAGAGATGAAGACGGTCATTTCATATTCATCACAGGAGAAATCCATCAACACAAAGTCTCACTTCTGAACATCTATGGCCCTAATACAAAGTCACCCACATTCATAAAAGACACACTACTAAAACTCAAAGCTCATATAAAACCTCACACACTTATAGTGGGAGACTTCAATATACCACTCTCAACACTAGACAGGACCACAAATCAGAAACTCAACAAAGAAACAAAAGAATTAACAGAAGTTATGTCTCAACTGGGGTTAACAGACATCTATAGAACATTCCATCCAAAGACAAAAAAATATAGCTTCTTCTCTGCTCCACATGGAACCTTCTCTAAAATCAACCACATACTAGGTGACATAAGAAACCTCAAAAGATACAAGAGAATAGGAATAGTCCCCTGTATCTTATCAGACCACCATGCTTTAAAATTGGAATTCAACAACAAAACAAATAGCAGAAAACCTGCAAACTCATGGAAACTGAACAATGTACAATTGCACCTCTCCTGGGTCAAAGAAGAAATAAAAAAAGAAATTAAAGACTTTCTAATATTCAACGAGAATGAGGATACAACATACCCGAACTTATGGGACATCTTGAAAGCAGTGCTAGGAGGGAAGTTCACTGCACTAAGTGCCCATATGAAGAAAACAGAGATAGCCACATAAGAGAATTAACAGCCCAACTGAAAACCTTAGAACAGAAAGAAGCGAATTCACCCCAAAGGAGTAGACGCCAGGAAATAATCAACTTGAGGGCTGAAATCAACAAAATAGAAACCAGGAAAACAATACAAAAAAATCAATACAACAAAGAGTTGGTTTTTTGAGAAAATCAACAAGATAGAAAACCTTTATCCAAATTAACGAAAAAGCAGAGACAGAACATGCAATTTAACAAAATCAGAAAGGAAAAGGGGAACATAACAACAGACACAGAGGAAATCCAGACAATTTTCAGGTCATACTTTGAAAACCTGTATTCCAGAAAAATTGAAAATTCAAAGGAAATGGACAAGTTTCTGGATATCTATCACTTACCAAAATTAAATGAAGAACAGACAAACAACTTAAATAGACCTATAACCCACAATGAAATAGAAGCAGTCATCGAAAGCCTCCCAACCAAAAAAAGTCCAGGGCCAGATGGATTCAGCACAGAATTCTACCAGACATTCAAGGAAGAACTAATACCACTACTCCTCAAACTGTTCCACAAGATAGAAACAGAAGGTTCATTGCCAAACTCTTTTTATGAGTCCACAATAACCTTGGTACCCAAGCCTCACAAAGACACAACTAAGAAAGAAAACTACAGACTGATATCCCTGATAAACATCGATGCAAAAATACTCAATAAAATACTGGAAAATCGAATTCAAGAATATATCAGAGAAATCATCCACCATGACCAAGTTGGCTTCATCCCTGCAGGGTTGGTTTAACATATGAAAATCTATCAATGTGATCCACCATATAAACAAACAGAAAAAGAAAAACCATATGATTATCTCCCTAGATGCAGGAAAAGCCTTCGACAAAATTCAACACCCTTTCATGATAAAGATCTTGGAGAGGTCAGGGTTAACAGGAACATACCTAAACATAATAAGAGCAATATACAGCAAACCAACTGCCAATATCAAACTGAATGGAGAGAAACTTAAGCCAATTCCTCTAAAATCAGGAACAAGACAAGGCTGTCCTCTCTCTCCATATCTCTTCAATATCGTACTAGAAGTTCTAGCTAATGCTATAAGACAACAAAAGGAGATCAAGGGGATCCAAATTGGAAAGGAAGAAGTCAAACTGTCTCTATTTGCAGATGATATGATAGTTTACATAAGTGACCCAATAAACGCTACAAGGGAACTCCTACAGCTGATAAACACCTTCAGCAAACTAGCAGGATACAAGATAAACTCAAAAAAATCAGTAGCCCTACTTTTTCAGATCACAAAGAGACAGAGAAAGAAATCAGAGAAACATCACCCTTTACAATAGCCACAAGCAACATAAAGTATCTTGGCGTAATGCTTACCAAACAAGTGAAAGACCTATATAATAAGAACTTTGTGACTCTAAAGAAAGAAATTATAGAAGATACCAGAAATGGAAAGATCTCCCATCCCATGCTCTTGCATAGGTAGGATAAACATAGTAAAAATGGCAATCTTGCCAAAAGCAATCTACAGATTCAATGCAATCCCCATTAAAATCTCACCACAATCCTTCACTGACCGTGAAAGGAGAATAATCAAGTATATATGGAAAAACAAAAGACCCAGGATAGCCAAAACAACCCTATACAATAAAAGAACATCAGGAGGCATCACCATTCCTGACTTTAAGCTCTACTACATAGAGCCATAGTTCTGAAAACAGCCTGGTATTGGCATAAAAATAGACAGGTAGACAAATGGAATTGAATTAAAAATCCTGATATTAACCCACACACCTATGAACACCTGATTTTTGACAAAACAGCTAAAATTATACAATGGGGTGAGGACAGCATCTTCAACAAATGGTGCTGGCACAATTGGATGAGGGTGTGTAGAAGAATGCAGATAGACCCATGTCTGACACCATACACAAAACTCAAGTCCAAATGGAGCAAAGACCTCAACATCAATCCAGCCACATTGAACCTCTTAGAAGAGAAAGTAGGAGGTACCCTTGAACAAATTGGTATAGGAGACTGCTTCCTCAACATAACTCCAGGGGCACAGACACTGAAAGAAACAATTAATAAATAGGACCTCTTCAAACTTAGAAGCTTATGTAAGGCAAAGGACAAAGTGGACAAGACCAAATGGCAGCCCATAGACTGGGAAAAGATTTTCACCAATCATCCTATATCTGACAAAGGGCTGATATCCAAAATATACAAAGAACTCAAGAAACTAGTCAACAAAACACCAAATAACCCTATTAAAAATGGGGTACAGATCTGAAGAAAGAATTCTCAATAGAGGAAATCAGAAAGACTGAAAGACACTTAAGAAAGTGTTCAACATCCTTAGCTATCAGGGAAATGCAAATAAAAACAACTTTGATATACCATCTTACCCCTGCCAGAATGGCTAAAATTACAAACACCAATGATGACTCATGTTGGAGATGATGTAGAGAAAGGGGAACACTCCTCCACTGCTGGTGGGAGTGCAAACTCATTCAGCCATTTTGGAGATCAGTATGGCAGTTCCTCAGGAAAATGGAATTAGTTTACCACTGGACCCAGCAATCCCACTCTTAGGTATATACCCAAAGGAACATCCATGCAACAAAGACATCTGTTCAACTATGTTAATATCAGCACTATTTGTAATTACAAGAACCTGGAAGCAACCTAGATGCCCCTCAATTGAAGAATGGTTAATGAAGATGTGACACATCTACACAATGGAATACTACTCTGCAGAAAAAAAATAATGGTATCTTGAAATTCGCAGGCAAGTGGATGGCACTTGAAGAAAACATCCTGAATGAGGTAACCCAGTAACAAAAAGAGGAACACAGTATGTACTTACTCACATATGGTTTTTAGACCTAGATCAAAGGATCATCAGCCTATAATTCACACCACCAGAGGAACTAGGATACAAGGTGTATTCTAAGAGATTCATATAAGTCCCTCACAGAACTGGTAAAGGACAAGTCCCCCAAGAGCTCAGAGGAAGTGGGGGGGGGCAGCGAATGGAGAGAGAAGTAGGAGAAAACGAGGGGGAGGAAAGGAAAACACGTGGGACCAGGACGATTGAGCCTGGTTAGGAATAGAAGACAGGAAAGAGAGAGATCGAGACAGTGAGAGAGCGAGAGAGCGAGAGAGAGAGAGAGAGAGAGAGAGAGAGAACATAAAAGAGGGAGCCAATATTGGTTTGAAGATAAAATTGAACATAAAAAAGGTCTAGACAACTACAAGTCTGCTGCCTAATAACAATTTGAGCTTCTGGGGAAAGGCTACCATAAATGCCTCTCCCAGAGAGTGAGATCAACAACTAACTTATCCATGGAGCCCTCAACTAGTGCTTGTTGGAAACAGGAGCAAACTCCCATACATAAACACTGAATCGAAGTAGAACCCAGATGCAGATGGAGAGGACAAGACCAGGCTGCAGAAACACATAGAGACAGCTTACCTGAACAAGGAGAAGCTAATGGGCTACTAGACTGATAGCTGGGAAGCCAGCATGGGACTGACTCAAGCCCCCTGAATATGGGTCTCAGCCAGAAGGACTAAGTAGTCTAAGGGACCCCAGACAGTGGAGCCAGGATGTATCCCTGGTGAACAAAAGGACTTTGCAAACACATCCCCCATGGAGGGATAACTGCCTTAATCTAGAGACAGGAGAGAAGCCCTAGTCTCTACTTCACATGACCTGTTAGATCTACATGACCCCAACTGGATGACATTCCCGTACATATGGAATTGGGGTGGGGGGATGGGAGGGGAGGGTGGTTAGAGTGCATGTGAGAGGGCAGAGGGGGTAAAAATGGAGGGAAGGAGGGAGAGTTTGAGGGAGGGAGGGATGAAGGAGAGGGAACTGGGATCGACATGTAAAATAATAAATTAAATCAAAAAAAAAAATGCTTTGACTCCAAAATTTAAGTACAAGGACAAGTTACTGAAGTTACTGGGGAAAAGGATTTCTATTTTTGTTTCTACAGAAAATGAATAGATGTGGATTCCTTCCAGACTAATGTGCTTTGGTCACGCCAGACCGCCTGAAACAGAGTACAAGGTTATCCTACTTTCTAAACAGCTGGACAAAGCAGCCCTACAGACTACAGCCAGGATTTCTGAATCTTCTTTGAATCCCCCATGACAGCGCCCCTTACCAGCAGGAAGTAGTTTGGAAAGAACGACGCCCAAATTCCCAAATATTATGTATAAATGTTTGTTTTCATTTAATTGGACTTTGTTATATAAAATAAAATAATAAAATAAAATAAAATAAAGATATAGGTTGTAATAGCAATTAATGATAAAAAGAGGTCATGAATTTGAAAAAGTGAGGAGGATAGGACACTTTAGAGATAGGAAATGGAATGGGAGATATAATTATAATATAAATCAAGAAATAAAATAAATAATTCTCAAAAATACGATACTTTAGGAAAGGTACATAAATAATTACCCTAACTTTAAACTTATGTTTAGCATTCATCCACATTTAATTTATTGTAGCATTTATCATTTTCTGTTTTTATTTTAAACAATCTGATTTTATATATCAATCCCAGTTCCCTCCCATCCTCCCATGTTCCCCACCAACTCCAAATTCCACCCTCCACCCACTCCCAGAGAGGATGAAGCCTTCAGTGGGTGATTATCAAAGTCTGTCAAGTCATTTGGGAGAGGACCTAGGCCCTCCTCTATGTATATCGGCTGAGAGAGTATCCCTCCATGTGGAATGAACTCCCAAAGTCCACTAGGGATAAATACTGATTCCACTGTCAGAAATCCCATAGACTAGTCAGATCTCCTAACTGGCACCCACCTTCAGAGGTCTTGGGTCGGTCCAATGCTGGTTCCCCAACTTTATTACTGGGTCTTTGTACTCTCACTTATTCAGGTCAACTATTTCTGTGCATTTCCCCAGAATGATCTTGACCCCTTTGCTAATCCTTCCTCCCTCTCTACAACTGGATTCCAGGAGTTTGGTTCAGTACTTAGCTGTATATTTCTGCTTCTGCTTCTATCAGTTACTGGATGAAGGCTCTAGGATGGCATTTAAGGTAGTCAACTATCTCATTACAGGGGAAGGACATTTAAGGTAGCCTCTCCACGTTTGCTTAAATTTTTAGTTGCGGTCATCTCTGGACATTTACCTAGTGCCAGATTTCTCTTTAAACCTATAATGGCTACTGCTATGAAGATATCTCTTATTTTGCTCACCTGGAGACTTTTAAACAAACATCCCAGTGCCAGAAATGTGATACGTAACTATGAATTGTTGGCCAAAGATATATCAGAGGTACTCAAAACAATATATTCTATTGCCATTTCTCTTGGTTTCCCACCAGAACTGCATGGCAAGTGTCTGTTGTTGAAGACAAGGCATTGAGGATGCAGGAAGCAGAAATCAAGCTGATTTGAACTAAAGGTTTCTGCTCTGCTACCTATTATACATAATAAAACTTGTATGTTGTGCAAGCTGCTGCTGGAGAAGAAATTTTATCAATAGCCTTACAGAGCTGTGGACTGTGAACATTACAATGGGTTATCAATCTCCCACAAGACCCAGTTGTACTACTTACAGGCATTTACCCAAAGGATGCTCCAATCTACCACAAAAATATTTGCTTAACTACAGTGTAAGCAGGTTTATTTATTAATAGCCAGAGACTGCAAACAACCTACATGTCTCAAAAGAAAGAATGGATAAAGAAAATGTGATACACTTGCACAATGGAGTATTACTCAGCTATTACAAACAATGACATCATGAATTTAAATGAAAATGGATGGAACTAAGGATCACCGCCTATAATTCACACCGTCAGAGGAAGTAGGATACAAAGTGGATTCTAAGACATTTATATAAGGTCCCTCATAGAAGGGGGTAAAACAAGTTCTCCAGAGCACATGAGAAGTGCGGGGGGGCAGTGAGGGGAGAGGGAACTAGGAGAAAGAGAAGGGGAGGAAAGGAAAGCACATGGGACTTGGAAGATTGAGTCAAGGGAGGAATAGAAGACAGAAGAGATACAGAGAGGGAGAGGGAGAGAGAGAGAGAGAGAGAGAGAGAGAGAGAGAGAGAGAGAGAGAGAGAGAAAGGGAGAGAGGGAGAGGAAGAGAGAGAGAGAATATAAAAGAGGGAGCCATTATTGGTTTGAAGAGAAAACTGAACCTAAAAAAATGTCTAGAGACCTACAAAACTGACTCCAACTAATAATTTGAGCAACAGTGGAAAGGCTACCATAAATGCCCTTCCCTGATAATGAGATCAACAACTAACTTATCCACAGTCATGGAGCCCTGACCTAGTACCTGTTGGAAACAGAAGCAAACACCCATAACTAAAAACTGAATCGAACTAGAATCCAGATGCAGAGAGAGAGGACAAGGCCAGGTTGCAGAAACACATAGAGACAGCTGACCTGAACAAGGAGGAGCTAATGGGCCTCCCAGACTGATAGCTGGGAACCTACCATGGGACTGACTCAAAACCCCTGAATATGGGTCTCAGCTAGAACACCTGGGCAGTCAAAGGGACCTCAGGCAGTGGAACCAGGATGTATTCCTGGTGCACAAAAGAACCTTGCATGCATATCCCCCATGGAGGGATACTCCCTTAATCTAGAGACTAGTCCCTACATCAAATGACTTGGCAGAATTAGATGACCCCTCCTGAATGGCATCACCCTACATGTGGAGTGAGTGAGGGGGAATGGGAAGGGAGGGTGGTGGGGGTGCATGTGAGGAGGGAGAGAGGCAAAGAGGAAGTAAGGGAGGGAGAGGGAATTGGGATCAATATGTAAAAAAACAAAACAAAACAAAAAACAGAATAAATGTTGCAGTTGGCCATATTGTAAAAAAAAAAAAAAAAAAATGAAAAGAAAAGAAAAAAATTATCCTTAATGAGGTAGCCCAAACCTATAAAGACTGTTATGAGCAGGTTTTCCTGCCGGCCTGGTCCTAGAGCCATGACAGACCCAAATAACACATAGAGAAGCTGTATTAGACATAATGCTATTGGCCAGTTACTAGTTTCTTATCAGCTAGCTCTGTCTTAAATATTAACTAATTTATATTAATCTGTTTTCACGTGGACTTATCTAACTGGAGAGAAGGCCAGGCTTTCTGCTCTCTTGGTCCTACATTTTGAGTCCTCTCCTACCTCTCCCTAAAAACTCCTTGTCTCCTAATCCCACCTATCTTGATTTCCTATTGTCCAACAGTGCTTTATTCATTAACCAATAAGAGAAACATATTTACATAATTACATCTCCTATCAAAACATGGTATATACTCCCTTATAAGTAGATATTAGCTGTAAAGTTAAGGGTAGCCACAATCCACATACCCAGAGAAGCTAAGTAACAAGGAAGATTCAAGGTGGGACTTGTGAGTCTCCCTGGGAAGGAAAATAGAATAAATTTCACAGGTGGACTCAGAGCAGATGGGTATGGGAACAGGGAAGATTATGTGGGATAAGGGATGGAGGGAGAGAGTACTGCGAGAGATAACTAGAATTGGGAGGGTGCATTTCATGGGTGATGTGAAAACCTACTGAAATGGAAACTCCCTGGACTCTTTGAGGGTGACCCTAGCAAAGATTCTTAGTAGTGGCACCACACAGCCTGAACCAGCCATCTCCTGTAACCAGACAAGGCTTCCAGTGGTGGCACTATGACATCAACCCTATAACAAAACCTTCCACCTTCAATGTTCCATCTGAAAGATGTGCTGGAATAATAATGGTGCAGAACTTTTAGGAGCTACAGACCAATGACTGGTCCAACTTGAGGCCTAATTAAGAGAGCTAGCTGACTCCTGATACTTCCTAGATTGTCAGGACCCAGAGGCTGTATAGTTCAGAGACCTAAGATAGAACCAAACATGACTCCAAAAAATAAAATAAGTCAATGAAATGATTCCTAATGATATTCTGCTATATTCATAGAAGGTGCCTAGCTTGATTATCATCAGAGAGGCTTCATCCAACAATTGATAGGTACAGAGGCAGAGACACACACCCAAATATTAGGTAGAGCTGGAGAAATCTGGTGGAAGAGTTAGAGGAAGGAGACAGATGGGTAGAGAACACCACAATGGCACAGCCCACAGAGTCAACTAAGTAGTGCTCATAGGGGCTCACAGAGACTAAAGCAACAATCATGGAGCTAGGACCTCTGCTTATATGTTATGGTTGTGTAGCTTGATGTTCTTGTGGGACTTCAAACAGTGGAAGTGGGAGCTATGTCTGATTCTTTTGCCTGCTCTTGGGACCTCTTTTCTCCTACTGGGTTGCCTTGTCAAGCCTTGTTATGAGGGCTTCTGACTAGTCTTATTGTATCTTATTTTGTTGTGTTTGGTTGATATCTCTGGGAGGCCTGTTTTTTTTTTTTTTTCTGAAGAGAAACAAAGGAGGAATGGATCTGGGAAAGAGAGGAGGTAGGGGGATCGGGACATGGAGGCAGGGGAAACTTTGGTCAGGATATATTAATGAGAGAAGAATAAATTTTAAAAGGTAATGGGAGTGAATATAGTAAATATAAGTATGAAATTAAAAGCAACATTTAGAAGGTTTAATCAGTCTTAAACATTACATAGTGCTTGGCTATTCTGAGTATTCAGTGAATCAATGTTCACCGTCAAATTTTTCTCATGTTAACTTTTGAATATATTTAGTTTGCTTTCAATATTCCTCAAAGAATACTTTTGTCAATTTTTAATGTAAAGTGATTCAATTAGGGATTGCAGTTGTTCACATGATTTCTTTAGGGTTAATTGCAAATTTTATGAACTGTAATGTTAATCTTTACCTTGAAGTATCTTAATCTTAGCATTTTGGGATTTAATGACATAGCTATTGGTAACCACCTGACTTGAGTATGATACTAATGACATTAAAATTTAACATATATATTCTGATGAAATAATGTGGTAAATTTCACAATTTTTGGCTATTTTTGGGATTTCTAAAATATTTTAAGTGCTCCAGAATGCTTATAGTTAGTAATATTTCCTGTAGTCTATTTTAGTATATGCACATATTACAAAGAAAAGATCATTTACCCAAACTTTGTTGTGTTCCTATTTTGGCTTATTTTTGTTAGTGTTTTATTGAGGATCTACAATATCTTTTGTACAAATATTGTGTAGTAGTTAATGGTCTGAAAGTACTGCTTAAAACTCATGGTTTCCTTATCTTTAGGCATTCAGAGTATTATAAATCCTACAGTGATTTTGTTTCATGTTTCTGAGATTTTTAGAAAAAGTACATAAAAAGAATTAGTCAATAGACTTACTTCCTGTGAAGCCCAGAAAACTGATCAAGATTGCATATTTTATGTACACATTTTCAGTTTATTTGCATTATTGACCTTCAATTTGAAGGAGGCTGAAAGTACAGAGAAGCAGTCAAGAGTTAAATTATATGGAAATTCACTTAAGATGATTTCCTGGTTTTAAGCTTTTGCCCCTCTTTTCTGGATGAGCATGAGAAAGAGGGTGTGGAAATTAGCTTTGGATGGCACCAGATTGAGGGAGATCAGCTTAGTGAGCAGAGTCCTGAAAAGCAAACGTCTGTCTGCTGGAACATTCACATTAAGAAATATAGCATTCCCTAATCCTTTATCCTGGGTGTGCAATAGGGCAACTCCCACCAGGAAATTAAAGCTTTCAAATGACAGTTATAAATTACAGTGATGGATTGTAAAGGAGGTGGTGAAAAATTACATTTCTGGAAATTATTTTGCGAAGTCTGTTGATCAGGTTCTATAAAAGATGCGAATGGGCAATTACAGGGGAAGTGAAAGCACTGGCCCTGTGCTATGTGCCTGTTCCAGAATATAATCAGAGCAGTCAGCAAATTAAAGATACACACATTGGAGGCTGGTAATGCCAAGGAATACTTTCAGGTTCAGCTAGCACCCTATGACCAAACAAATATATTCAAATTCCAAGGCTGCACCATCAAAATACAAAGTAAGTAAATAAATAAATAAATAAGAAAGAAAGAAAAGTAGAACCAACTCAGAGTGAAATTAAAACTGCATAAATTTGACATGTTTATGGAGATAAAAAAATAATTTAATCAGTCTCTATAAATACAGTCTAAATAAAATGCAGAGTAAGGCCATGTGAGTGCATGACAGCAAGCCCTTCCTATCCTCATAACTTCATCAATCTGTTCCTGTCTGAATAAAAATTAATGTTAGAAAATAGGAAATGCTAATAATCAGCCTTCTGTATAGTGATTCATTTATACATTGAATACTTTGAAATTTCATAACTCAGTCATATTAGAATCCTTTCTAATAGGGTGAATACAATGTGACCTTTTGTAATTATATAAGAATTATAACTCTGACAGACATACTGCAAAATTAACTATATGAAACACCGCTGTTACAAATTCACTTTTTACAGACAATGGATGATTAGCTCTTCTCAATCCAGTAGCTTGACATGGTTGTTTAATAAAATTATACACATGGTTAGTAAATTCCAAAATTATGCTCTTATTGTTAAAATGCATTTTACTAGTTGCCCTCATGCCCAGTTTCACTTGCTTTGTGAAGGGGAGCCTTTTCCATTTAGTCCTCATGTTCCTGCCCAATTGCCCAAATAGAAATCATAAGAATAGAATTGACCTTCTAGGTAGGCATCAGAGGTACATTAATTTATTTTGATGTTAAAAAAAATTAATGTAAAACACTGAGTCAAACTAGAACCCAGATACAGATGGAGAGGACAAGACCAGGCTGCAGAAACACATAGAGACAGCTTACCTGAACAAGGAGGAACTAATAGACCCCCAGACTGATAGCTGGGAAGCCAGCATGGGACGACTCAGCCCCCCCCTGAATATGGGTCTCAGCCAGAAGGACTGAGCATTCTAAAGGACCACAGACAGTGGAGCCAGGATGTATCCCTGGTGCACAAAAGGACCTTGCGAACACATCCCCCATGGAGGGATAACTACCTTAACCTAGAGACAGGAGAGAAGTCCTAGTCCCTACTTCACATGACCTGTCAGATCTACATGACCCCAACTGGATGGCATTCTCCTACATATAGAATTGGGGTGGGGGATGGGAGGGGAGGGTGGTTAGAGTGCATGTGAGAGGGCAGAGAGGGTAAAAGGGAGGGAAGGAGGGAAGGAGGGAGAGGGAATTGGGATTGACATGTAAAATAAAAAAAAAAAATGCTTTGACTCCAAAATTTAAGTTCAGGGACAAGTTACTGGGGAAAAGGATTTCTATTTTTGTTTCCACAGAAAATGAAAAGCTTCGGATTCCTTCCAACTGATGTGGTTTGCTCAAGCCAGACCACCTGAAACAGAGTACCAGGTGATTCTACATTCAAAACAGCTGGACAAAGCAGTCTTGCAGACTACAGCCAGGATTTCTGCATCTTCTTAGAATCCTCCATGAAAGTACCCCTTACCAGCAGGTAGTAGTTTGAAAAGAATGATGCCCAAATTCCCAAATATTGTAAATGTTTGTTTTCATTTAAATGGACTTGGTTATAAGAAAAAATCAATGTAGAGCAAGCAGCTCTGTTAATCAATTATGCTCAAATAGCAATTTAATTAAATATTCATATACACTGTCATCTACTTACCTATGTATCTACCTACCTATTTATCTATATCTATTTAATACAAATTAAATTTAAATCTACTAATATAAAATTCATGAAAGTATTACATGTAGACCATCATCTACCTTATTTATAGAGATTTAAATGTATTAAGATTACAGAGATATTTTTTATTATTTTTATTTACATGTGTGTGTGTGGGGGTACATATGTGTATAGAAACACTCACAATTCAGAAAAGTGTTTGATCTCCTGGATCTGCAGTTACAGGTTGTGAGACATCCAATGTGAGTGCTGGGAATTGAATTCAGGTACTCTGTAACAGTCCTAGCTGTCTCTCTGGATCCTTGAGGGGATCAGAGTTTAGAATTAACTGTAACAATTGATTCATTGATGGATATTTTATTGTTTTCCTTTAAGCTAGAACATTTGATAATAACAATAGGATAAATCTATATTTATAGTACTGAACTTTACATTATAAATTATTGTAAGATTATATGATTAATATATTGTTTTGTGTCCCTTAGTTTTAAATTTTCTACTCTAACAATTCTCTGTGAATATCAAGTTCCCTTTAGAAAACTTAGGCCAGGTTATAAGGAAAGAAGTTTGGGATAATTTGCCTATATAATTTCTGGGCTTAAAATTCTCCAACTGTATCTTATATATCACACTGACTATGTGTTCTGTACTCAAAATTTTAAACTGTACAAATTGGTGTGGTGCATGAATCCTTACATTCCGTGTATTCCAATGAATACACTAAAATACATCTTTATGGATTTTTAATTTCATTTATTTTATACTCACTACTTGTTTCCATTGCATTAAAATTATTAGAAGGTAGAAGGTTAGACAGTATTTGCTGTCTCTTTTATTTTTAGCTCTTGATTAATAGTTTATCTTATTGTTATGATTAAATGCTCTATGATGGGAGATGTCATTCTGTAAATATGTTTCTTGTATTGGTTAATGAATAAAGTACTGTTGGCCAAAAGGAAAGCAAGATAGATGGGGCTAGGAGACAAGGAGGAAAGAGGAAGTAGTATGGAGGAGTCAACCTGGAGAGACTGGAGAGAGAAGAACACCAGACACCTCTCCGGAAAGATTAGACCATGTGGAAATACTTAGACTAATAGAAACGGGTTAATATTTAAGACAGAGCTAGCCAATAAGAAACTAGGAACTGGCCAACAGAATTATAACAAATAGAGCATCTCTGCCTATTGTTTGGGGCTGGTGCCATGTTGGGTCCAGACTTGCAGGGAAAACCCTTACACACAACATGGCACTGCGGTATGACCAGGCCGGAGGAAAAACATACTTGTAACAACCAGGGTTCTGGGTTCAGTTTTCTCTTCAAACCAATATTGGCTTCCTCTTTTTATGTTCTCTCTCTCTCTCTCTTTCTCTCTCTCTCTCTCTGCCTCCCTCTCTCTCCTGTCTTCTATTCCTACCCAGACTCTATCTTCCTAGTCACATGTGTTTTCCTCTCCTCCCCCTCTCTTTCTCCTACTTCTCTCTCCATTCATTGCCCCCCCACTTCCCCTGTGCTCTGGGGGACTTGTCCCTATCCTCTTCTGTGAGGGACTTTATGTGAATATCTTAGAATAAACCTTGTATCCTAGTTCCTCCAGTGGTGTGAGTTATAGGCTGATCATCTTTTGCTCTAGGTATAAAATCCATATATGAGTGAATACATACCATGTTCCTCTTTTCCTGACTGGGTTACCTCATTCAGGATGGTTTCTTCAAGTTCCATCCACTTGCTTACGAATTTCAAGATTCCATTGTTCTTTTTTTCTGCAGAGTAATATTCCATTGTGTAGATGTACCACATCTTCATTATCCATTCTTCAGTTGAGGGACATCTAGGTTGCTTCCAGGTTCTTGCTATTACTAATAATGCTGCTATGAACATAGTTGAGCACATGTGTTTGTTGCATGGATGTGGATCATTTGGGTGTATGCCTAAGAGGGGGATTATCGGGTCCTTTGGTAAACTCATTCCCATTTTCCTGAGGAACTGCCATACTGATCTCCAAAATGGCTGTTCCAGTTTGCACTCCCACCAGCAGTAGAGGAGTGTTCCCCTTTCTTCACATGTTCTCCAGCATAAGTTGTCATTGGTGTTTCTAATTTTAGCCATTCTTGCAGGAGTAAGTTTGATTTGCATTTCCCTGACAGCTAAGGATGTTGAGCACTTTCTTAAGTGTCTTTCAGCCTTTTTATTTCCTCTATTGAGAATTTTTTCTTCAGTTCTGAGTCAGGGGAGGAATAGAATACAGGAGAGAGGGGGGAGGGAGAGAGAGAGAGAGCGCGCATAAAAGAGGGAACAATTATAGGTTTGAAGAGAATATTGACCCTAAAGAAATGTTCAGAGACCTACAAGACTGACACCAACTAACAATTTGAGCAACAGTGGAGAGGTTACCATAAATGCCCTTCCCTGATAGTGAGTTCAACAACTAACTAACTTATCCACTATCATGGAGCCCTCATCTAGTACCTGTTGGAAACAGAAGCAAACACCCACAACTAAACACTGAGCCAAACTACAATCCAGATGCAGAGAGGGGGACAAGACCACACTGCAGAAACACATGGAGACAGCTGATCTGAACATGGAGGAACTAACGCCCCCCCCCCAGACTAATAGCTGGGAACCTACCATGGGACTGACTCCCTGAATATTGGTCTCAGCTAGAAGGCCTGAGCAGTCTAAGGGACCTCAGACAGTGGAAACAGGATGTATTCCTGGTGCACAAAAGGACTTTGTGGGCACATCCCCCCATGGAGGTATAGTCCCTTAACCTAGAGACAGAAATCATAGTCTCTACATCAAATGACTTGACAGATTTAGATGACCCCTCCTGGAGGGCATCACCCTACATGTGGAGTGTTGGGGGGTTGGAGGGGAGTGTGGTCAGGGTGTGTGTGAGGGTAGAGAGAGGCAAAGAGGGAGGAATGGAGGAACTGGGATCGATATGTAAAGAAAATAAAAATAAAAGAAAATAAAAATAAAAGCTATTATGTTACCATGAGTACTATAATACTTCCCCTACCCTGTCCTGTTAGAATGGAGGAATAATTGATTCTGGGCAAGAGTCCATTTTTTGTTTTATGTAGTCCAATAAAAACTCTCTATATACTTAAAGTACCAGCCCAAGGAGAGGAATTTAGGAATCTCATAAATATTTAAGACTGGGATTGAGAATATTAGGAGTACTACTGAAAATGAAGTACTAACAACTATTGTTTCTGATGAAACTGAAGACATGATTAGATTTTCTTTGTCTGCAAGCCCAACATCTCCTGGCAACCACTGATGTTATTTTAAAAATGGAAGCTTTACCTATCATACATAGTCTCCTTGACTACAGGAATCAAATGTAGGAATAATCAGGTATTGTTAAATAGTACATCAACTACCAAGTTCCTCATCCTGGATCACTGTACAAACCAGGTACAGTGACTTATACCTGATAGATCAGGAGCATCAAGAGTTCGTCAACTACACAGACAGATTTGCTGGCAGCCTAGGTATACAAGACCATGTCTCAATAATAAATGCTTATTTATTTTCAAAATTATTGAGATCCATTCACTACTCTTGGTAGACTTTATAATTGTAAGTTTCATACACACACGCACACACACACACACACACACACACACACACACACACACACATGTTCACATGAGATATTTCTAGCATCTGTGCCCTGTTATGAGCTCATCATTTTTATTATCAGTTCTGAGTGTGGCAGACATCTTATACATGTGTTGTTTCACTATATGGAAAGACTGTGAGAGCTAGAGGAACAGGAAGTTTGATATTAGATAGCGTCTCCTAGGAATGTTAAAAGAAATACCCATGAAGATTCACCAATGACACTTAAACATGACGAGTAAGTATAATATCAACAGATATATATGTTGGCATGGGTGGGGAAAGGCTCACAAAGCCTCAACCATACATTAAGGATTAATAGTAGTTGAAGAATCCGGATACCTACAGCAATAGTCTGCTCCAGGGAAGAGCACACCAATTGGCTATCCAATATATATATATATTGATTGATAAGAAGAAGACCATGAAATTCAAGGAGAGCAGGAAGAAATATATAGGATATTTGGAGGAAGAAAATGAAATGAAGAAATAATATTATAATATAAAATTAATAACACACTGTCAGATATTCTTGAAATATCTGGAAAAAATCAATATTTTCTTATATTTTTTATTAATTAAATATTTTAATTTATCCCACATCTCTACTGCAGTTTCCCCTCCCTCTTCTCCTCTTCCTGCCTGCCCATTCCTTCTCTGTTTTTGTTCAGAAAGGGGGCATGCCTCCCATGGTTGTCAACAAAACCTGGCATATCAAATTGAGGTAAGACTAAATTCCTCCCTTTTTATTAAGTCTGGGTGAAGCAATCTGGTACAGGATATAGGTCATTCTTGTGGATTCCTAGGAGGCACCTGGTTTCCCCCTGACCCAGAAATGCACCCCCATCAAGACATCTCTTTTATTACTCTCCCTCTTTATCAAGCCCTCAATCCTCCCAAACTGATCCCTCAAGTTTTCATCCCTCACATGCGTCATGCACCCAGTTTACCCAGAAGATCTCTTTTATTTCCCCTAACATACACTGTCATATGTTCTTGAAAAAAAATAATATTTTCTTATACTTAATCAGTTTTTAAAAGATTAATCTAAATATCATGATTATACTATATTTATACAGTAGAGATTGTGCAAATGTGTCTTCAGCTTTGAAGATCATATGCAAAATAATAGATAAATAATATATTAAGAAAACAAACACAAAATAAACAAACAAGTAATAAACGAATAAAATAAACAAGTAATAAAAGAATAAAATAAAGTTTTTCATAGTCTAGTTGTATTCTCACTATAATCTTAGTCTCTCTCTCTCTCTCTCTCTCTCTCTCTATATATATATATATATATATATAAACCCAATTTCCTGTACTCAAATATTCCATCCATTAGCAAATATGTAATTTATATAATTATCTACAAACATTTGATTACTTTTAAAGGTGCCACTGTCTTCACATTGTCCTGTTCCTACAAAGTATAGATATACAGAGAGTGTCTGCAGGTTTTGTATAGCCTAATCTATTTCAATAAAACTATGGCTTCTCAGAAAGCTGAGGCTAAACTTTAAGTTCCCACACTCTGTATTCAAATTATTTTATAATTCTAATGGATCAACCTTTATTCACATAAGAATCAATGCAATTTGATCAGCAACAGAAAAGATATCCCATTCCTAATGAAAATGTTAACAATGACCACAGTTACTGTTCCATCACTGTAACTGATGGAGCATTTATTTACTTGAATCAATAAACATTTCCTGTTTAGTAAAGGAAGTGTTAGAGAATTGCCTATTTATTAATATAGTTTTTCAGGGCATTTAGAATAATGTATGCATTATCTGTCATATTAATTCATTTTAGAATTATTTAGTGTGTGTGTGTGTGTGTGTGTGTGTGTGTGTGCATTGTAATGCAGTTGTTTATGGGATCTAGAAGAGAATGTGGGAGTCTCTGAAACTGGAGGTATGGATGACTTTATGTAGCCCAACATGATGGTTGGGAACTAAACTTGGGTCCTATACAAGAGGTGTATACTCTTGACAATTGAGCAATTTCTCCCAGCTCTTGTAGAATTCATTAACTAATGAAAGGAATGGCAAGATAAATATCCTGGCTACCATATGTTTGGCAATATTTCTATGATGAAGAACACTTGGCCAAGTTGAATTAGAATCCCTGTCAGACTGTTGGTTTTCTCCATTCTTTGTAAGCTTGCATGGCACCATGAAAGCTGGTTCTCAGTGAGAGGACATCCAGGTCAGTGCTCGCTCAGGGCCTTTGGATCCTGTTTCTGAAGTGCATGGTGTGCTCAGTAATAGTCAATTACCCTCCATCTCTGGAAGTAATAAAGGGAAACAGCAATAAGCTGAATGTTTTGAGAGTCTTTTATAAGACCTAGGTTAGCAACTCAAAAGAGAGATCCTTATGCTTGGATTGAGGTTTGTATTAGGTTGTTTGACTCTTATAGGGACTCAGCCCAGAGAAATATATATATATATGTAACGAGTACTTAATTAACCGTGATATATATATTTGTATATATATATATATATATGTATATATATATATTTGTATGTGTGTGTGTGTGTGTGTGTATGTATGTGATGGGAGATGTCATTATGTATATATGTTTCTCATACTGGTTAATAATAAAGCACTGTTGGCCAATAGGAAAGGAAGATAGGAGGGACCAGGAGACAAGGAGGAAAGAGGAAGTAGATAAGAGGAGTCAAAATGGAGAGTCTGGAGAAAGCAGAACTGCCAACTGCTCTCCCTGGTAAGACCACGTGGAAATACATAGAAATGGGTTAATAATTAAGACAGAGCTAGGTGATAAGAAACTAGTACCTGGCCAACAGAATTATACCAAATACAGAGTCTCTGTGTGTTAATTGGGGCTGGCACGGCGGCGGGACAAGACTGGCGGCAGGCAGAAAAACCTTACTCCTTACATATATGTATATGTATATTTATATAATTAATTTATGCATTATAACCAACAGTCCAAACTAGCTATGAAGCTTATAGCTCCAGCATGACATGAAGAATGTCATGGCACACAATTATCTTAGCAATAACTAACTGCTTTCTAATTAGAGGTAAGATCCTACAAGAGGGATACTCTGTCTGATACTGGAAACATAGATAACTAATTAGTGCTAATGACATCATGGTTACTGGAAGAAAATTTACAACTACTAATTTATGAAACCACAATAATACTGAGAGCAATCTATAAACATTTGTTCTTATATACAAGATAAGTGTAGCTTCCATCACCCTTTAACTAAGAAATTTTGTTATAGATGAAGACCACAACAGAAAACTACAACCAATTAATATGCAGAAGTGTGGAGTCCAGTTCCAATGACCTACAAAACACTCCCACACCTGAGACTCAGGAAACATTGTGGAAGAAGCAGTATAAAGTTTGTAAGAGCCAGAGGATCAAGGCTTTTCTTCTGTAAGATTGTGTTTCCCAGTAAAATCAGAAGCTATACCCTACCCATAAAACCTCACCAACATGACCACGCAAATGTGACACCAAAAATTCCTCACAAAATGCACAGGGAAAACCCACGAGACTTCAAACTTACACAAAAGAAGTGCAGGCATTTGAGGAGAGCTGGGAAGAGAGGTGGTCCTCCCCAAGGAAGAGTATACTAATTAGTTGTCCAGTATTAGTCAATCAGTCTCTCAAACCTACATAAAAATAACTATATATATATATATATATATATATATATATTCAAAAGGTACATATATTCAAAATGTTATATTTTAAAGTTTATAAATATACACCTAAATGTATGCATGCAATAACAACTGATGACAAAAGTGACCATGAATTTGCAGGAGAGTGGGGAGGGGCATATGGGAGAGTTTGGAGGGAAGAAAAGAAAGGGAGAAATATTGAGATTAAAATGCAATGTCAAAAACAAAAGGCAGTCAGAGGTAAACACTGAGAAAAAACATGTATGTATGTGACATTTCTTTCATTCATTCTCTTGTCACCCCAGTAATATGCTGGACACAGCAAGGTTTGGTATTATAGGTGTTATGGAAGGGGACAGTTTTAAGTAAGGGGGATGAAAATAAAACTGAAAGCTAAGCAGCATCATGTAGATGAGAAACAAAGCAGGCCCCAGTGGGGATGACTTTATACCATCTTAACACTTAGTCTAAGAAAAGGCTGATCCAAAATTATCCACATCTCACTGTGCAGGAAGGCAGCTGCATGACTTATGTTCTTTCTCTTATTCCACAAATAACAGGTGAATGCTGACCTGTAAGCTAGGGGAAGAATTTAAAAATATTTCACTGGACAAAGTTTCTACATTTATGTATACATGTGTTTTATTACCTAGGAAAAGAATAGATACAGATAAGGCCAGTAATTATGGGGTGATTTTTAATTTCAAAGAGACCTGGATACCCCACAGAAAGCCAAAATTTAGGGTAGAAGTGAGATATGTGGAATAAAGTGCTGTTAATTGTCTGGGTGGCATGTCTTTTTATTTGTTCCAAATGTCAGCAGGTAATCAGTCATCAGGAACAAGGTGTTGTGGGGATGTTGGAGGTTTTTAAAAATATGGTCATAAGATGATCTAGAGACTTGGAGAATGGATGCAGAATTTCAGCAGTTTCTTGGCAACTTGACACCCACTTGGGTTCACAGCTATAGTCAATCAAACAAACCGTTATTCTTAGCCTTGCTTTAATTACAGAGAGATGGGGTGTTGCTTTATGGCAAATTTGCATCTCTTCTGAAATCCTTCTATTGGATTATAACAGCAGCAAAATTTCATGCTAGGTAGACAGAAGCCAAATCCCCTGGAACTTATTTACATTGAGTGCTGTGTAGCAGTAGTTCAAATTTAATAATATGGCCATAATAAAACTCATAACCTAAATTTGAAAGCCTTTCAGAAACACTTAGTAAGGTGAAAGTGTAAGCGTCATTCTAATTATAAAGTGTAGGGCGTTAGGTGGCGATTAACATACCTCATAAAAAAATTAAGAGCAAATGCAAAGGAGAGCTCTAGCCTATGAATTGCCTCTGGCCTCTTTACTGCAGCTCCAGGCCTTACATGGTCGGGGGCGGACACAATCATTACATAGCCTGCGAAGAAAAGCACTTATACACCTAATGAGCACATGCAGAGAGAAGATGAATCAGTTATTGGCATAAACTACCACCTCGGCATATGCAGCTGGTTTTTTTTTTTCATATTTCTCCAGTCCACCCACTAAAATTTATTCTTTTGCCAAGCTGTGCCCCATTCTTGGTTTAGAAGCAAAAGACAATATTGCACTTTTGTGTACACACTTAAGACAGCTGGAAAGAGCAACTTCTGGTCTCTCTTTGTTTGTGCATGTAGTTTTAGAAACCGGAAATTGAAGACACAAACAGGACAGAAAGGCTTAGACAATTGATTGCTAATATGCACATGCTCACATGCCAAGTGTGTGAGGAGGATGAGGTAGCACAGGTTTGGCTAAGATGTATGCTTTTATTTTTCATAAGAAATCATTGTTTCCTATGGGATTTCCTTAAAAATTGATTTAAGTATATTATTTTATTGTGTGTGTGTGTGTGTGTGTGTGTGTGTGTGTGTGTGTGTATGTATGTGTGTGTGTGTGTGTGTAGGTGAGTAAAAATTCCCATGGAGTTCAGAGACATCAGAAAATTCTGGAGCTGCCTTTATAGAGGGTTGCAAGCTTCCTCGCATGGGTGCTAGGAATCTAATTCAGATCTTCTGCAAGAGATGAAAGGCTTTTAACAGTCGGTTCATTTATCCCACACCAGGATTATTTAAGTAGAATATTTTTCTTGAATTATCTGTGATAGATCCAAGCAATATTTAATCTCTCTCCCACTTCCCTTCTCTCTCTCTGTCTCTCCCTCCCCCGTGTGTGTGTGTGTGTGTGTGTGTGTGTGTGTGTGTGTGTGTGTGTGTGCATGTGTGTGACTGTGGTCAAGCATGTGCACATATGAGAAGCTGAGAGGACAATGTCTGGTGCTGGTATTCACTTTGCATGTTCAGCATTCTCTAGGCTCAGGGCCTAAAGATTCTGTCTTAGCCTGCCACCTCACAGTATGAACACTGAGATTATGGAAACTTGAGTGAAGTTCTTGGCTTTTATACAGGTTCTGCAGAGTCATACTCAGGTATTCACATCTGCATGAAAAGTGTTTTTTGTTGTTATTTTTGTTTTCTTGCTCAGTGAGCATTCCTCCTAGCCCTGTTTTCAGTCTTTATTTTCTCAGTGTTTGGGTAGGTGTGCAATTGTTCAATTGCTGAGGATTTAGTTTGTGTTTCCCTGAGGACCATTGAGTTGGAGTGACATTGGGTTTGTACTCTAGATATTCGATAATAAACTTAGACTCTTTCTGTGCTCTGTCTTCTTCTTCTCCTCCTCCTTCTTTTCTCCTTCTTATTCTTCTTCTTCTTCTTCTTCTTCTACTTCTACTTCTTCATCTTATTCTTCTCCTTTTTCTTCTTCTTTTAAATAAAAATTACTTCCTATGTTTCCAGCATATCTTCTTTTGTTGATATAAGTTTCAAAGCATATTCCATAGTCTCTTATTTGTCTTTGGACACTTAACTGTACTTTTAATAAGGAGAAATGACTAATTTTAACATCTTCTCACTCATCAAAACTTTGGAGTGCTAATGTGCCTCAGGTTCTGTAAATGAAATGTACATCCATGGATGTCACAAATCTATTTCCCTTTGGTAGATGCATTAACTTTCATGTGTAGATATGCAGACCACCTGCTCATTTCTTAATGTATTTAGTGGTTAAAATTACAACACATTTTCTCATCCTATGAACAGACAATATCATTAGATTTTTGTCAAAGTAGATTTGGTCATCATAGATTTCACTGGTTTAGAGTAATAATTGTTTAATTCAGGAGCCTGAGATGCAGTAATTGGCATGGGCCTGAGTAGAGGAGTATTTCTCTTCCTGCATCTTGTTTGTTTGTTTGTTTATTTATTTATTGTTTTTTGTTTGTTTGTTTTTTTGTCTTCTTAGTGCTGCATTTATTGATGCAATTAGAGTCCTGTGATCCAATCACTTTCCCAAAGCCATTAGTTGACAACCTAGCCTTTAACATGTCAGGATTCATGGGGCACTTCAAACACAAACCATAACAAGGTGTACTTAGCATACACTGATACTGGAGGAGGAGAATGTAATCTGATTGTCTTGATGAAACGAAAGAGCCACATCACAACTCAGCCCCTTTCTAAGATATCTCTGAAGGACAATAAATCTAGAAATGCTCCTACCGAGGTGAATACATGGTAGCCCTTTATATTTACGTATTTGCCTGTATATTTGTATAAGTATGTTTGTATTTAAAGACACAGTTGTGATAAATAGGCACAGAATGTATCATCATCATGAATATCATTATCAATTTTATAGTTATAGCAAGCATTTGTATTATGAGTACACAGTATTTGATTATGCTCATTCTTTAATATACTCATTCTTTAAATATAAATACAGAAAAAACTTTATTCTATCTATTTTGGGGTTTTATTTATTTTTATTTTATTTTAATTTGTTTTTTGTACCTCTATCATTTTCTTTCAGCAAAGAACTTCTAACATCTGACACCACTGTAGTAGATGTTTATGTTCACTTATTGTTAGTTTCTTTCACCTCCCTTGAGGAGTGTTTGAAGCACATACCTTCAAAGTAGTGATTTACTGGGTACGTTTGTGACCATCCTTACTGGCTTCTTGATGAAAGCCATCTTGGTAGTGAGTAACAGCAGGGCATAACTTCTTCTCCCTGTGAAGTCTACCTTCCTTTGTGGAGTTAACAAGTCATCAAAGAACTAATAGCAAATATCAACTATCCTTTCTCAATGGGCATGCAGGAAAACATCAGAAGTGCACTTCTGAAGCCTCTGAAGTAGGAACTTCAGAAAATAACAAAAAGGTAATGATCGTGGAAGGTGGAAGTGAAGAGTGGCAGAGGTAGGAAAGGACTATACTCTAGCTCTTTGCTTTCTCCTTAGACTCAATGTCATGGAATTTCTTTAGTCCCTTATCAAGGCTTGAGGTGTCTAACTGGCCTAATACAG
The DNA here is from genome assembly GCF_943737965.1 of Phodopus roborovskii. Classification (NCBI taxonomy): domain Eukaryota; kingdom Metazoa; phylum Chordata; class Mammalia; order Rodentia; family Cricetidae; genus Phodopus; species Phodopus roborovskii. The sequence continues at coordinate 7,712,877 of NW_026126485.1, forward strand.
AAAAAGCAAGGAACAGACAAACCAAAGCTAAAATTTAAATCAAAGTCCATATTATTATGACTATTTACTTACTAAGAAAGGAAAATACTTTTTATACCTTCCTGTGGGCATAAGGAAGTTGGCAAAAGCCTGAATAAAAGGATAACACATATTTATTTGGGGAACACTCACACAATAATAGTAGAAAGCCACCATGGTCTTTTGCCCTGGGATGCTGGAGGCTGTGATCTGATCCATGACTACCACCCAAGAGACTGAGAACAAACACAATCCTGCCCCCTTATCTGTTTATATGTAGCAACTGAGACCATGCCTTAATGGGCCAGTACTCCAAAGGCTACTGGCTGAATGAGTTCCTAGAAAAATTCCCCTTTTTGTTTAAATAAGAGGGTTCTAAACCTAATATAAAACTATACAATAAGAACAAATATCAAGTATTGTCCAGGAGAAAGTCAAGGTAAAAGCCATACACAACATTAGAACTACAAACAGCAAGAACAACATCAAGGAAGAAACACATACTAAATGTTCATGCTTTAGGTAATTTTCAAATAATAGAGATTATTCCAACAGTTGTCCTATCCAGATGAGTCTAAGTCTTGTACCAAAATATCTTAGCTAAGATATGGAAGGACAGTAACTGAGAGTATCTAGTCTTCAACCCCATCAAAGACCCAAGAAGCAGAACAATATTACCTGAGTAATCAGGAAGTATAAGCAGGTGTCTTCCAAAAGTGCAAGAAATGGCAGAAACAGCTAGCTACTCGGATAGTCACCCAAGGTCTTACAGTAATGTTGGGACAATCAACTTTTTCTATGGCCTAAAATATATGACAGGCCATATTCAGAAGCAGGAAGATAAAAAAGACTGTCATAACCTGTCTTGGCAAGGACTAGCAGTCACTTTACCTTGTATCCTGACTGTCCAGTTTGGACAGCTTGTCTATGATCAGAAATCGAGGCATGGGCAGTAGCCCAATAGGCCAGTTTTGCCAAGAGGTAAGCAAATTATAAATGGAGTGTCTCTGATGCCCAACATACTCTGTAGTGCCAGAAGCAGTTGTGTCTCATGTCAACAGAGTTCTAAATTTTTAAAGCATTTAAATGTCATATTCTGTGGGTCTTTGAAGTATTTGAAGATCATATAACTATGCACAACAAGAGAACCTGATTAACATAACTATGAAAAACATAGATGAATATAACCCATTATCCATTCACACATAGTATGAGACCATGACTTAATGGTCTGGAACCTCAAAGTTTATTCGCTGAATGAATCCTACAACTGCTACCCATAATTTTGTGGTTTGAGTGTTTACACATGTAGAGTGTCTTGTTTTCATTGACAGAAAGCATTTTCTCGCATTTTCATGAGGAACCGCCATACTGATCTCCAAAATGGCTGTATGAGTTTGCAATCCCACCAGCAGTAGAGGAGTGGGGGAGGGAGGGAGGGAAGGTGGGAGGGAGAGGGAACTAGGATCGACATGTAAAATAATGAATTAAATAAAAAAAAGTGCTTTGACTCCAAAATTTAAGTTCAAGGACAAGTCACTGGGGACAGGATTTCTATTTTTGTTTCCACAGAAAATGAAAAGATGTGGATTCCTTCCAGACTAATGTGGTTTGATCAAGCCAGACCACCTGAAACAGAGTACGAGGTGATCCTACATTCAAAACAGCTGGACAAAGCAGCCTTACAGACTACAGCCAGGATTTCTGAATCTTCTTCGAATCCCCCAAGACAGCGCCCCTTACCAGCAGGAAGTGGTTTGGAAAGAACAACGCCCAAATTCCCAAATATTGTCTATAAATGTTTGCTTTCATTTAAATGGACTTGGTTATATAAAATAAATAAACAACAACAACAAAAAAAAGAAAGCATTTTCTCTGTAGTTGCAGAGATTACTCTGGAGGAACATTATAATTGAGAACCCCCTTAGATGGTCTTCTTCATGTAAAGATAGATATCTGCATCCAATATTGCAGAAGTATTTCTGACACTAATGAATACACTTGGTGTTGGATTTATGCATAAAAAGTTAGAATCCTTGCATTAAGGCATCCAAAGTCAGCCTACGTCTTAGGTGCCTTTGTAATTTGTGGTCTTAGAAAATAGGAATATTCTTATTGACATGACTCAGAGGCATCCTATGGTGTTTAAATTCAGTATCAGCTTAAATTCACACCACCTGTACTGGTTAGGATACAGCCCAGTGACACTTGTTCAATAAAAGTTGATAAGTACTCAACACTGGAATGGTTACAATAATCCCTTTCCAACATCTGCTCTGGCCTCACCAGGTCCCTCCACAGTCACATTGGTTTCTGAGTTCTCACTCAGTCTTGAGCTACCCTGAGGAATAAAATTCCCATGGGAAGAGTTTCCTTTAGGGAGAGCACAGACTCTTCAGAGATCAAGAAGTTATAACTCAAAAATATACTTGATGACCAAATATACTTGATGAACAAATTGTGACTTTAATCATAAGGAGTATGACATTAATATCTCTAGATGCTAATAATTGTGGCTTTTGCTGAAGCAGTTCTAGAGTTCAATATAATTTGTTTCTTTTAAAGTAAATCGTTCCTTATTAAATATTAAAAATTTACTGCTTTGTACTGTACAACCATGACTTTCTGCCAATTGTTAGTAGTCTTTCAACCATCATCCAGTGGCTTTTGACACTTGCAGATAGCATGATCTTTAAACTCAGGAATCTCTCTTGATCGTAACAATTAGGATATTAGTTCAAGAGGGAAGGCCTCTTCCTCTGTACTCAACTCCCAAGAAAACCCAGTGACAGACTCTAACAGTTAAAAATGAAGATAAAACAAGTATGCATGTGCATAAATCAAGGTGTGAGAAGTAGATGGGGATTCTGCTCTTGTTGTCTTATGCACTATGCACAAACCACTCACTTCCTGGAGCCGAGTTCTAAAGCTAATCCTGGATGGTATTCACCTCTAGGGATTCCTGTATTGGATACTTTTCTTGCACTTAAGAGGGAAAGGATTTATTTTGTTCCAAAGATTGAAGAGACATAGTCCATCATAGTGGGAAAGGTTTGGCAGGGAGCCAGGTTTATACCACTCCTGCTTCAGTTTGATGAATAATAGGATTATAGGAATAGATTTCTAGAACTAACTGATTAACTGACTTGCACTTACACATTTTGTCAATATTGCTGTGTATTATGTTGGTGTGTGTCTGCGTGCGTGCATTCATGCATGTGTGTGTGTGTGTGTGTGTGTGTGTGTGTGGTGTGTTTGCTGGGTAGACAATGTTATAGGCTCACACACACACACAATTAGAAGCTAGAAGGTGGCATTGAGTATCTTCTTCTGCTGTCACTGTTCTTATTTTTGCATCAGATTCTGAACCTAAAACTCAGTGTTTTGGCTAGGCTGGTCTGCTCATCAGTTCTCAGGCTACACATGCCCACCAATTTTGAGGTTATAGTCACACATTGCCTTGCCTGGGTTTGAAATGTGTGTGGGGATCTGAACTCAGATCCTTTCATTTTCACAGCAAGCATTGTTACTTACTGAGCCATTTCTCCAGGCATTTGAATATTATACTGTATCATAATATCAAGTACCTGATTGCTTTATGTTGTATGAATTATAGTAAGCAATTAGAAGATATTAAATAAAACTAAATCATGTAGGTCAATAGAAGTGGGAATTGAGGAATGCTTTATTTGCTTCTCCTAATAAACTGTCACTATTATAATTTGAGAAAGTCTTTCCTGGTGTAAACTTGTGTTACATATCTCCTCCTTGCTGATTCACATATACAAACTTCTAATGATTGCCTAGGGACTTCAGCCATATCATATCTCCAGGAGTGAGCTGAAGAAATATTATCTTTTTGTCTCAGTGAACAGATATACAAAGTAATGATGATTAAAACATTCCCACTGAGGGAAAAATTATATTACTCATGTAGTCCTTCCTTGGGAAGCATATCTACATACAGGTAAAAGACAGTGGTGTGTCGGGGGGGGGGAGGGGGGTGGGTGGGTGAATGTGTGTGGTTGTCTGGATGTTCTATCTTTTGTGTAGATCTAATAAGAAGAAGAAATACATTTTGATTAGTCCCCTGTATCTTATCAGACCACCATGTTTTAAAATTGGAATTCAACAACAACACAAATCGCAGAAAACCTACAAACTCATGGAAACTAAACAATGTGCAGTTGCACCACACCTGGGTCAAAGAAGAAATAAAAAAATAAATTAAGGACTTTCTAATATTCAACGAGAATGAGGATACAACATACCCAAACTTATAGGACACCTTGAAAGCAGTGTTACCAGGGAAGGTCATTGCACTAAGTGCCCATATAAAGAAAACAGAGTATAGTCACATAAGAGAATTAACAGCACAAATGACAACCTGTAGCAAACTTATCCCGGAGGAGGAGGCGCCAGGAAATAATCAACTTGAGGGCTGAAATCAACAAAATAGAAACCAGGAAAACAATATAAAAATCAGTGCAAACAAAGAGTTGTTTTTTTTTTTTTTTTGAGAAAATCAACAAGATAGACAAACCTTTATTCAAATTAACGAAAAAGCAGAGAGAGAACATGCAAATTAACAAAATCAGAAACAAAAAGGGGAACATAACAATGGACATAGAGGAAATCCAGACAATTTTCAGGTCATACTTTGAAAACCTGTATCCCACAAAAATTAAAAATTCAAAGGAAATGGACAAATTTCTGGATAACTATCACTTACCAAAATTAAATCAAGAACAGACAAATAACTTAAATAGATCTATAACCCACAATGAAATAGAAGCAGTCATCGAAAGCCTTCCAAACAAAAAAAGCTCAGGGCCAGATGGCTTCAGTGAAAATTCTACCAGAAATTCAAGGAAGAACTAATACCAATACTCCTCAAATTGCTCCACACAATAGAAACAGAAGGTTCATTGTCAAACTCTTTCTACAAGACCACAATACCTTGGTACCCAAGCCTCACAAAGACACAATTAAGAAAGAAAACTACAGACCAATATCCCTGATGAACATCGATGCAAAAATACTCAATAAAATACTGGCAAACGGAATCCAAAGATACATCAGAGAAATCATCCACCATGACCAAGTAGGCTTCATCCCTGGAATGCAGGGATGATTTAACATATGAAAATCTATCAACGTGATCCACCATATAAAGAAACTGAAAAAGAAAAACCATATGAATATCTCCCTAGATGCTGAAAAACCTTCCACAAAATTCCACCCTTTCATGATAAAGGTCTTAGAGAGAATAAGGGACCCAATGAACTCTACCAGGGAACTCTTACAGCTGATAAACAACTTCAGCAAACTAGCAGGATACAAGAAAAACAAAAAAATCAGTAGCCCTAATTTTTCAGATGACAAAGAGGCAAAGAAAGTAATCAGAGAAACATCACCCTTTACACTAGCCACAAGAAACACACAGTATCTTGGGGTAACACATACCAAACAAGTAAAAGATCTATATAATAAGAACTTTGTGTCTCTAAAGAAAGAAATTAAAGAAGATACCAGAAAGTAGAAAGATCTCCCATGCTCTTGGATAGGTAGGATTAACATAGTAAAAATGGCAATCTTAACCAAAAGCAATCTACAGATTCAATGCAATCCCCATTAAAATCCCACCACAATTCTTCACTGACCTTGAAAGGATAATAATCAACTTTATATGAAAAAACAAAAGACCCAGGATAGCCAAAACAACCCTGTAAATAAGTGAACTACAGGAGGCATCACCATCCCTGACTTTAAGCTTTATTACAGAGCTATAGTTCTGAAAACAACCTGGTTTTGGCACAAAAATAGACAGGTAGACTAATGGAATCAAATTGAAAATCCTGATATAAACCCACACACCTATGAATACCTGATTTTCGACAAACCATTTATAAGACTACAATGTGGCAAGAAAAGCATCACAATTGGATGATGGTGTGTAGAAGAAGACTGCAGATAGACCCATGTCTGTAACCATGCACAAAAGTGAAGTCCAAATGGACAAAGACCACAACATCAATCCATCCACACTGAACCTCTTAGAAGAGAAAGTAGGAAGTATCCTTGTACAAATTGGTATAGGAGACAGCCTCCTGAACATAACTACAGGAGCACAGACACTAAGATGAACAATTAATACATGGAACCTCTTCAATCTTATAAGCTTCTGTAAGGCAAAGGACACAGTGGACAAGACCAAATAGCAGCCCACACACTGGGAAAAGATTTTCACCAATCCTACATCTGACAAAAGCTGATCTCCAAAATATACAAAGAAATCAAGAAACTATCAACAAAACACCAAATGACCCTATTAAAAAATGGGGTAAAGAACTGAAGAAAGGTTCCTCAATAGAGGAAATTGAAAAGGCTGAAAGACACTTAAGAAAGTGTTCAAAATCCTTAGCTATCAGTGAAATGCAAATCAGAAAAACTGAGATACCATCTTACTCGTGTCATAATGGCTAAAATTAAAAACACCAATGACAACTTATGTTGGAGAGGATGTGGAGAAAGGGGAACACTACTTCACTGCTGGTGGGAGTGCAAACTCATACAGCCATTTTGGAGATTAGTATGGCAGTTCCTCAGGAAAATGAGAATCAATTTACCCCAGGATCCGACAATCCCCCTCTTAGGCATATACCCAAATGATCCACATCCATGCAACAAAGACATATCTGTTCAACTATGTTCATAGCAGCACTATTTGTAATAGCAAGAGCCTGGATGCAACCTAGATGCCCCTCAACTGAAGAATGGATAAAGAACATGTCACACATTTACACAATGGAATACTACTCTGTACAAAAAAATAATGAAATCTTGGAATTTGCAGGCAAATAGATGGAACTTGAAGAAACCATTCTGAATGATGTAACCCAATCACAAAAATAGGGACATGGTATGTACTCATTCATATATGGATTTTAGACCTAGAGCAAAGGATCACCAACCTATAATTCACACCACCAGAGGAACTAGGATACAGGGTGTATTCTAAGAGATTCATTTAAAGTCCCTCACAGAAGGGCATAGGGACAAGTCCCCCAGAGCACCTGGGAAGTGGTGGGGCAGTTATTGGAGAGAAAAGTAGAGAAAGAGAAAGGGAGGAGAGGAAAGCATGTGTGACTAGAGAGATTAAGCCAGGGTAGGAATAGAAGATGAGAGAGAGAGAGAAAGAGAGAGAGAGAGAGAGAGAGAGAGAGAGAGAATGAACACAAAAGAGGGAGCCATTATTGGTTTGAAGAGATAACTGAACCTAAAGAAAGGCCTAGAGACCTACAAGACTGCTGCCAACTAAGAATTTGAGCAACCATGGAAAGGCTACCATAAATGCCCTTCCTGGAAAGTGAGATCAACAACTAACTTATCCTCTATCATGGAGCCCTCATCTAGTCCTGTTGGAAATAGAAACAAACACCCATACCTAAAGACTGGGTTGAACTAGAATCCAGATGCAGATGGACAGGAGAAGACCAGGTTGCAGAAACACATAGAGAAAGCTGACCTGAACAAGGAGGAGCTAATGGGCCCCCAGACTGATAGCTGGGAAGCCAGCATGAGACTGACTCAGGCCCTTCTGAATATAGGTCTCAGCCATAAGGCCTGAGTAATCTAAGGCAACTTAGACAGTGGAACCAGCATTTATTCCTGGTGCACAAAATGACCATGCAGATACATACCCCATGGAGCAATACTGCCTTAACCTAGAGATAGGCAGAAGTCTTAGTCTCTACTTCAAATGACTTGACGGGTTTACATGACCCCACCTGGATGGCATTGTACTACATTGGAATTGTGGTGGGGGGATGGGAGGGGAGGGTGGTCAGGGTGCATGTGAGAAGGCAGATAGGGTAAGAGGGAGGAATCGAGGGAGGGAGTAAGGAAAGGAGAGGGAACTTGGATCTATATTTAAAATAAAATATAAATAAATTATTTAAAATAAAAAAGAAATACATTTTGAGTTTCTTCTATGTTAATCTCAAGCATAGGTGCATTCAATCATCTAAGATACTAACACTCATCCAACTCTTTTTGAATTTGGTTCCTGCTGTGATTTTGTTCTTGCCACTCACTCACTTAGATGTGCAAAAATTTCTTCTTATATAAGATATACATATCTAAGTTATATGAAAACATATTGGTAAAAGTTTAAGTACAATTGTTGTGTTAAATCATTTAACCAAATTACTGTATTGACTATATGTAATGATTGTGTGGAATATTCATTCATGAACTGCATTATGTAATTCCAATTACTCCTCTCAATAACAGCTCATGTCTCCTTTGAGTTCTCACTCCATTGTGAAATCAATCCTCTATTCTACTTCAAAGAGTTTATTCATTATTGTTAAAAACAAGTGAGTGCCAAAGGTACTATTTTTCCATGCTTCCAGCAATTTGCATCCACTTGTAGCTCTATTTGTAAAGTTTAATTAATTCTTTAATCCCCAACCGCCTTTGTTTCATGAGCTAATTCCTTGAACAGTTTAAATGGGCATGAATACACTCTGCTTTATTGACATGCTTAAGTGCCTCCTCTAAGCTTCCTTACATACTATTGACAAATTGAAGACATTATTAGAGTAGAAAAAGTAAATAATAATACTTTCCCTGAGAAAGTGACAGGCATTTTAATATGGTTCAGAAATATTCACCTATATTTATTTAGTCTTTTTAAAAATAAAATGAGGACAAGGAAAAGGGTTTAATGTAGTAAATTATTATGCTTTAGGATGACAAGATAACTAGCTTGATTGTTTTTGAAAGAAGGCCATACTATGCAGCCCAGTCTGGCTTCCTACTCATGGTCATCGTTCTTAGCCTGACAAGTGCTAGAATCATAGCCAACTTCCATCATTCCTGGCATCATTTATTCATTAAATAGAAGATTTTTTTTTTAAAAAAAGTACATTTTCCCAGACCTGTATTTTATCATAGATAAACCTCACACCCCTTTCATTTACTGTACATTATGGCAATCAGATTACACTGTTCACTGATAAGATAGGGTCTAGAGGCACATTGGTGGATATAGTGAGCAGTGAGATTTCTAGTTTCTCTAACAGGATAGCTCAATTAGATCTCTAATAAAGTCAATATGCAAATGTGCCATATGTAGTCGCTTATAGATGGTGTACTCCTACATTTGAGCTGAAATTAAATAGTTGACCTTGTAACCACATCATTTCTATGTTGACAATATGAATATTTTCTGTTACTTTTTATTATCATTTTGGTGAATCATTAATAGTTCGAACAAAATTTTATCACTATTTAAAAACAGTGAAATAACTCCTATAATTTTAGCCCTTGTGGGGAAGAGGCAGAAAGATCACTCACATGTCTGTAATCATCCTGGGCTCCTTAACAAGTTACAGACAAGTCTTGGTTATAGAATGAGAGTCTGTCTTAAACAGTCAAATGAACATCCAATAAATGAATTAAATGAATAAATAAATAAAGTAATAAATTTATCAGATTGTATTTTTCTTTTTGTGCACCAATTTTTCTTACTGTTTAGATTTTTTTTCTTGAATTGGTAATTATTGACCACCATTTTTGTGTCAGTTACTTTTCTAAATGAATAGAACTACATATAGAACTTGACAAAGGAGAAGGGCATGGTGGATACAAAGGTCACCATGTATTTTCAAAGTGTAGGTCAATGCACTTTTCTCTTGTATTTTTTTCTTTCTCAAATTTAGTCTTTAGGATGTTTAAAGTGAGATATGATCCATTATATTTCATTATTTCTAAATGCCAGTCAAGAATTTGTGGAACACTTGTACATTCTTTGGATTTGTTTAAAGGATGGGGATATGGGAAAGGAGGGGAGGTATAGAAGACAACTACATCAGTAAAGAGCAGAGGTTCCCAGCCAGCTTTCTATGTAAGACCTAATTCAGGATTGGTAGACACTTATTATACTTATTTGAATATAAAATATTGCCTTCTCTGTTCATGTTTCCACTCGATTCCCCATTGGCAGGTGGCTTTTGGAATATGTGGAACTTTTCATTGGGAACTAGTTCACCATGAGTAGTCTTTGAAGTTATACCAAGGCCTGACTCTAATGTGGCTCTCTGCTCCAAACACATGAAAAGAACTCTGCTAACTAGGAATTGAACCATTCCCACCACCTGGATGAAGCTACTTATAAAATTGTACATATTTTTAAAACCTTTCACTTCTTCACTTGTTTCAGGCATTTGGTTGTATCATTCAAGAATGGTCACAAATACATTTATAGATTCAATTTTAACCAGTGACAAGCTCACTGGTATGTTCAGAAAGGCAAGGGTTACCAATACATTTAGGAATTTTAAAAGCTTAGCCATAGGTTAAACAAAACATAAGAATAGGTTTGATGTCCTGAAATTCCTGAGTGATCCCTGAAGAATACTCACTTTGCATTCTGATCATGTTTAATATCAACCAAGCTATAAAAGTGTGTCTCAAGACATTCATCCCAAGCTACTTTCCAAGTTTAGTGATTCTCAGATTGAAAATCCAACAGAATTAGTAAAGTCAGATGGCAGAGACATATGAAGAGATTTTAAAAAGGAAAATTCAAGTTGACAGGAAATTTCTAAAATTAAATACAATTGTAGGTACCACTCTGAATTTACATAATTTTCAGACTATAGACTATTTTCCATATTTTTCTCACAGCCAGAACCTAGAGTGACCTATTTATTATTTGTAAATTAAACTGTTGAAGTTTTCTGTCAACATAATAATATATTGACTATATAGCTTCAGCATTAAGGTTCACCAAAATAGTACCACTAATAAACATCCTGAGAGTTGAAACCCTTAGAACAGACACGACACTGATTGTGTTCACCTGTCACCTGGGCCTTAGAACTGTGATTATTGAGTCTGATGAGATATATTGTGTCTAGATTTCATGTTTCTCATCATCAAAGAGGCAGAAGCACTGAGGAACGGCTTTCAGTAACTAGCACATCACCACCTGAACCTTTCAAATACTACCAGCTGAGTAACCTTGAACTTAGTGATCAAGCCTGACATTTGTGGTTCTCCATTCTGCATGGAATTTCACTTTCAGGGTTATGCACTCAGTATCAACTGTCTCTCCTACTTCTTATTACTTTTCCAGATGCATATGATTGTGTCCTTGGATTACATTCCAATAAAAGCTATATCCACAAAATTTGTTCACAGAAGATCTTTAACTAAAAGAACATTTAGACAATATATCTTTTAAAAATCATACCAAAATATACCTTCTATGAGTTTATACTATATTCTCTTAAATCAATATCACTGGAACTTAGACATTTTATCATTATTTCCTAATTCCCTTCATGTGACTTCATCTCACTGGGACTGACAATCATCTATACATTGCTGATTATAGGAAATATTGTCTTGTATTTCAATCACATGACAGAAGAGACATAGTAAAGTCTGTCGTCTGTTCTGAGTACGATCCCATCAAAATAGCTACAGTATTGAACTTTTGATGTCAAGAATAAGACACGGGAATGAAAATGAAAACAAAAATTAATTCTCAGAACTGAGAAGAGAGCTGATGAATTCTATTTATCAGTGAAAAAAAAAAAAAAAAAAAAAAAGATTTCTCCTGGACTGTATCATCCTCAATAAATTGTTCTGTTGAGTGTTTTAGAATATTATTTGAAGATGTATTACATTTGTTTATGCTGTGAGCTATTTGGTAAATAATGTAAAGATGTGTTGCATTCTTTTATGTTGCATTTGTTTAACTCTGTGAAGCTGTGTTACTTTTCCTGTCTAAAATGCCCGATTCATCTAATAAAAAAGCTGAATGGCCAATAGCAAGGCAGGAAAAGATATAGGTGGGGCTTGCAGGCAGAGATAACAAATAGAAGGAGAAATTGAAAATTTTTGGAGGGACACGGTTCAGTTCAACTTGTGAAGCACCATATACTGGGAAAATGGAACACAGTCTTTACAACTAAAGTCCCCTTAACAAGAGTGCTACAGTACCATTAGAAAGATACATTTCAGTTAATCATTTCATGGTACTTAAGTGGTACATACTCAATGCCATTCTATATGTTGAAGCAAAAAAGAGGCGAGGAGGACATCAGGGACCAGCCACCCAGCTACACAGCCAGACATGGAATAAGAAGTAAAGAAAAGGTATTCAGAAATAAAGGAAGATAAAAGCCCAAAGGCAAAAGTAGATGGGATAGTTTAAGAAAAGCTGGATACTCCCTTAACCTGGAGGCATAAGGGAGGTCCTAGTCCTTATTCCAAATGACTTGACAGATTTAGATGACCCCTCAAGGGAGTCATCACCCTATATGTTGAGTCGGGGGATAATGGGATGGGAGGGTGGTCGGGGGGCATGGGAGGGTGGAAGAGAGGGAGAGAGGGAAGAATGGAGAGGGAACTGGGATCAATATTCGATATGTAAAATAAGAAAAATAAACAAACAAACAAACAAATAAATAAATAAGTAAATGCTGGCTGGAAACAAGCCAAGCTAAGGCTGGGCATTTATAAGAAAGAATATGATTCCATGTTATTTATGTAGGAGATGGGTGGTGGGCCCCCAAATTGCAAAGAATAAAAAGGTTAAGTGTTAAGAATAAGGTTTTTCCCTGTTGCCAGTCCTACTGCCATGCCAGCCCCAAATAACATACAGAGATTCTGTATTTGATATTATTCTGTTGGCCAGTTACTTGTTTCTTATCGGCTAGCTCTGTCTTAAGTATTAACCCATTTCTATTAATCTAAGTAGTTCCACTTGGTCTCATCTTACCGGACAGTGGGCCCAGACCTCTGTTCTCCCCTCTCTCTACATGATGACCCCTCCCTACCACTTCCTATTTCCTCCTTGTCTCCTAGTCCCTCCTCTCTTGTTTTTCAACAGTGCTTTATTCATTAACCAGTATGAGAAACATATTTACAGAATGACATCTCTCATCAGTTAAGAGTAAACCACAACCAACTATAGTTGACATAATCAAAGTGATTAATTCTATTTATACATTTTATTAAAGAGAGCTAGGAAAAATATAGTAGAGTTAAATATGACCAAGCAAAGAGGCATGAACTTATATAGTTTATCTTTCCTTTTGACTTACTCTTTTGCTGCAAAATTATATCATAAAACTAACTTGAGTGAGCTATAAAGAGATAGTTTTAATTTCTTAAAATTTTGAAACCAGAAGAAGTAGGTATAAAAAGTTACTTGTATAACATTGATTAATCTAAAAAAAGGGAAACCATCGTCAATTCCAAATACTTGAAATTTATCTATATTAATAGAGGTTTTCTTTATCCTTATTTACATGTGGTGTATCTATAGGGTCAGTACTGCACAGTTTCTGCAACAAAATATCCACAGTATATTAGAACAACAGGAATTAATGGTTTTCATGTCTCTGGATGCTAAAAGAATAAATCAGGTCAACAGAGACATGCTCCCTGCACTATGTGCAAGAGAATCCTTCCTTCTCTCTTCAAAACTTTTAGATGTTTTTAGGCAACTTGAAGTTGTCTGTCTTTCAGTGTATCATCATTTGGCATCATCATCATTTGACAGTCTGCTTTTTAAATTAGCCTTGTGTTATTGCCTTGCTTCTGAAACACTAATTATGCTTGATTGGGGGGTCCAGTTAATCCAATATGAGCTCAGCTTAATTAATGACATATTTCATGATCCACCCTATTTTTCTGTGACACCACATTGGAGGTACTTGGGACCTGTAAGGAGTACGGTTTTTCCGCCCGCCGCCAGTCTTGTCCAACGCCACGCCAGCCCCAAATAATGTACTGAGACTCTGTATTTGATATAATTCTGTTGGCCAGTTACTAATTTCTTATTGGCTAGCTCTGTCTTAATTATTAACCCATTTCTATGTATTTCCACATGGTCTTACCAGCTAGAGGCGGCTGGTGGTTCTATTGTCTCCAGATTCTCCATCTTGACTCCTCCTTCCTACTTCCTATTCCCTCCTTGTCTCCTAGACCCTCCTATCTTCCTTTCCTATTAGCCAACAATGCTTTATTCATTAACCAGTATGAGAAATATATACAGAATGACATCTCCCATCAGGGACCTAGGACATTAATTGAACATTTTTGGAGGGACATGGTTCAGTTCAACTTGTGATGCACCATAAACTGGGAAAATGGAACAGTGTCTTTACAACTAAAGCCCCCTTACTAAGAGTGCTACAGTACGATTAGAAAGATAAGTTTCAGTTAATCTTTTCCATGGTACTTGAGTGGTACATACAATCAATACTATTCTATATGTTGACAGAATTTTTTTTAAAAAACAATTTACCAGGAATATAATGAACAAAACCCAGTATACAAGTTACATTTAAGTGCAACTGAATTTCAAATTCTGAACAGCAATTTTGCTATATAAATCTGTAATAATAAATGTAATTTGTCTTATATAAAGAACTATTTTATAATACACAAGCAATGATTTTGGTCAGTTCTTGATAGTGTTTTCTTTTTCCAACTAACTCAGGAAGAAAATTTTATAGAAAGTCAATTACTATTTCCTCTTATATTCTTTATTTTTCCTTCTCCATGTTTACCACCCTTTTCTCATCCTCTCTCTTCCTTTGATTAATGAATTAGTCACTGATAACATTATTATTTAAATTACTTCATAGATATTGTTAACTAACACTTCAGAATTTTCATATGGAAACATTACACATTATCACTTAGAAATCAGGCTAAAATAGGAACCACCTCAAATGTTTTACAGAAAAATATCTTGAAGATTTTGAACAAAAGCTCATGTTATTGAAAGTTTTCAGTTAAGTTTTTCTTCATTTTATAAATAAAAGTATTTTCTTTCAACTATGCTCATTATGAACACTTTCAATATGCTATTTTTATTCATTATAACTATTTAATATTAGAAGGCAGCAGACAAGTATCATTCCAGTTTCAAGATTTTTAGGTGTCTTATTTGATAAAGAATTAATGGATGGGAGGGTAGGGTAGTCAGGATGCATGTGAGGGGGGAGAGTGTATAAGAGGGAGGAAGCAAGAAAGGGAGAGGGAACTTGGATCGACATGTAAAATGAAAAAAATAATAAAGTAAAATTAAAAAAGGAAAAATAAAGAATTACTGAATTTTTGAAACAAAAGGAACTTGAAATATTTGATATGTTTCCTAGTTAACCAATTCTTTAATTAAGAATGGTAATGTCCTTAATTCTTTAATATCAAACATTGCAGAAGGCAATGACTAGGATTATTAAAAAATTATTACAGTCTCTGTTCATTCTACACAGTGATTCTTAGTTGGGATAAAGTAAATAAGAAATGCCAGATATGAGAATAAATTATATAGACTAATTGGGTTATTGATTATAGATACAAAATAAATTTATAATCTATTCTACTATTTTAAAAAGTATATGTTTTAATTTTATAGGAAAATACCAGGTAAATAAAAGTAAAATGGTAACAAAATGTCTATTTTAAGAGTTTTTAACAATAACTTTTTGGTGGAAATAAGATTGAAATAATTTAGTCCCATGCTAGTAATGTGAATAAGTATTAAGTTTGTAATACTTGACCTTTATGTACAATGAATAAAGTAGGCATTCGGTAGCAGAATTTTTTTAATTTATTTTATTATTTTTCATATCGATCCCATTCCCTCCTTTTACCCTCTCTGCCCCCTCACATGCACCCTGACCACCCTCCTTTCCCATCCCCCCACCCAAATTCCACATGTAGGGCAATGCATCCAGGTGGGGTCATGAAGATCTGACAGGTCATTTGAAGTAGAGACTAGGGCTTCTCTCCTGTCCCTAGGTTAAGGCAGTATCTTTCCATGGGGGATGTGTCCGCAAGGTCCATTTGTGCACCAGGAATACATCCTGGTTCCACTGTCTGAGGTCCCTTAGATTGCTCAGTCTTTCTGGTTGAGACCCATATTCAGGGGGGCCTGTGTCAGTCCCACGCTGGATTCCCAGCTATCAGTCTGGGGGCCTATTAGCTCCTTCTGGTTCAGGTCAGCTGTATCTATGTGTTTCTGCAACCTGGTCTTGTCCTGTCTGTCTGCATCTGGGTTCTAGTTCGACTCAGTGTTTAGGTATGGGTGTTTTATTCTGTTTCCAACAGGTATTAGATGAGGGCTCCATGGATAAGTTAGTTGTTGATCTCACTTTCTGGGAAGGGCATTTATGGTAGCCTTTAACTGATGCTCAAATTGTTAGTGGGCAGCAGTCTTGTAGGTCTCTGGACGTTTCTTTGGGTTTAGTTTTGTCTTCAAACCAATGCTGGCTCCCTCTTTTATATTCTCTCTCTCTCTCTTTCTCTCTCTCTCTCTCCCTCCCCCCTCTCTCTCCTGTCTTCTATTCCTACCCTGACTCAATGTTCCTAGTTGCACATGTTTTCTCCTCCTCCCCCTCTCTTTCTCCTACTTCTCTCTCCATTCACTGCCTCCCCACTTCCCCTGTGCTCTGGGGTTGTGTCATGTCCCCCTTCTGTGAGGGACTTTATGTGAATCTCTTAGAATACACCTTGTATCCTAGTTCCTCTGGTGATGTGAATTATAGGCTGATGATCCTTTGTTCTAGGTCTAAAATTCATATATGAGCGATTACATACCATGTTCCTCTTTTTGTGATGGGGTTACCTCATTCAGGATGGTTTCTTCAAGTGCCATCCACTTGCCTGCGAATTTCAAGATACCATTATTTTTTTCTTCTGAGTAGTACTCCATTGTGTAGATGTGCCACATCTTCTTTATCCATACTTCAATTTAGGGGCATCACATGCTTCCATGTGATGGGAGATGTCATTCTGTATATGTTTCTCATACTGGTTAATGAATAAAGCACTGTTGGCCAATTGGAAAGGAAGATAGGAGGGACTAGGAGACAAGGAGGAAATAGGAAGGGGATAGGAGAGTCAGGATGGAGAGCTTGGGAAAACAGAACCTCCATTCTTCTGCTCTCGGTAAGACCACAGGGAAATACATAGATATGGGTTAATAATTAAGACAGAGCTAGCCGATAAGAAACTAGCACCTGGCCAACAGCATAATATCAAATACAGAGTCTCTGTGCTTTATTTGGGGCTGGCACAGTGGCGGGACGAGACCAGCGGCGGGAGGAAAAACCATACTTCTTACATCCATGTTCTTTCTATTATGAATAATGCTTCTATGAACATTGTTGTACAGATGACTTTGTTACATGGATGTTGATCATTTGAGTATATGCCCAAAAGGGGGATTGCCAGGTCCTGTGGTAAACTAATTCTCATTTTTCCTGAGGAACCACCACACTGATCTCCAAAATGACAGTAAGTGTTTGTACTCCTACCAGCAGTGGAGGAGTGTTACCCTTTCTCCACATCCTCTCCAGCATGACTTGTCATTGGTGTTTCTAATTTATCCATTCTGGCAGGAGTAAGATGGTATCTGAAGTTTTTTTTTTTTTTTTTTTTTTTTTTTTTTGTTTGTTTTGTTTTTGTTTTGTTTTGTTTTTTTTTTTTTTTTTTTGATTTGCTTTTCCCTGATAGCTAAGAATGTTGAGCACTTTCTTACGTGTCATTCAGCATTTTTGATTTCTTTTATTGAGAATTCTTTTTTCAGTTCTGTACCTCATTTTTTAATAGGGTTATTTGGTGTTTTGTTGACTAGTTTCTTGAGTTCTTTGTATATTTTGGAGATCAGCCCTTTGTCAGGTATAGGATTGGGGAAAGTCTTTTCCCAGTGTGTGGGCTGCCATTTGGTCTTGTCCACTGTGTCCTTTGCCTTACAGAAGCTTCTAAGTTTGAAGAGGTCCCATATATTAATTGTTCCTCTCAGTGTTTGTGCCCTTGGAGTTATGTCCAGGAAGCATTCTCCTATACCAATTTGTTCAAGGATACCTCCTTCTTTCTATTCTAATAGGTTCAATGTGGCTGGATTGATGTTGTGGTCTTTGATCCATTTGGACTTGAGCATGGCGAGAGACATGGGTCTATCTGCAGTCTTCTACACACCATCATCCAATTGTGCCAGCACCATTTGTTGAAGATGCTGTCCTCACCCCATTGTATTATTTTAGCTGTATTGTCAAAAATCTGGTGTTCATAGGTATGTGTTAATATCAGGACTTTCAATTCGATTCCATTGGTCTACCTGTCTATTTTTGTTCCAATACCAGACTGTTTTCAGAACTATAGCTCTGTAATAAAGCTTAAAGTCAGGGATGGTGATGCCTCCTGTAGTTCTTTTATTTACAGGGCTGTTTTTGCTAACCTGAGTCTTTTGTTTTTCCATAAAATGTTGAATATTATCCTTTCAAGATCAGTGAAGAATTGTTGTGGAATTTAATGGGGATTGTATTGAATCTGTAGATTACTTTTGGTAAGATTGCCATTTTTACTATGTTTATCCTACCTATCCAAGAGCATGGGAGATCTTTCCATTTTCTGGTATCTTCTTTAATTTCTTTCTTTACAGCCACAAAATTCTTATTATATAGGTCTTGCACTTGTTTGGTAAGCGTAATCCCAAGATTCTTTATGTTGCTTGTGGCTATTGTAAAGGGTGATGTTTCTCTAATTTCTTTCTCTGCCTCTTTTTCATCTGAAAAAGTAGGGCTACTGAATTTTTTGAGTTTATCTTGTATCCTGCTAGTTTGCTGAAGGTGTTTATCAGCTGTAAGCATTCCCTGGAAGAGTTTATTGGGTTGCTTATGTAAACTATTATATCATCTATAAATAGAGACAGTTTGACTTCTTCCCTTCCAATTTGATCCCCTTGATCTCCTTTTGTTTTCCTATAGCTTTAGCTAGAACATCAAGTACGATATTGAAGAGATATGGAGCAAGAGGACAGCCTTTCTTGTTCCTGATTTTAGAGGAATCGCCTTAAGCTTCTCTCCATTCAGTTTGATTTTGGATGCTGTTTTGCTGTATATTGGTCTTATTATGTTTAGGTGGGTTCCTGTTATCCCTTATCTGTCCAAGACCTTTATCATGAAAGGGTGTTGAATTTTGTCTAGGCTTTTTCAGCACCTAGGGAGATGATCATATGGGTTTTCTTTTTCAGTTTGTTTATATGGTGGATCATGTTGATAGATTTTCATATGTTAAACCAACCCTGCAATCCAGGGATGAAGCCTACTTGGTCATGGTGGATGATTTCTCTGATGTATTCTTGAATTCAGTTTGCCAATACTTTATGGAGTATTTTTGTATGCTTGTTCATCAGGGATATTGGTCTGTAGTTTTCTTTCTTAGTTGTATCTTTGTGAGGCTTGGGTACCAAGGTTATTGTGATCTTGTAGAAAGTGTTTGGCATTGCACCTTCTGTTTCTATTTTGTGGAACAATTTGACGAGTATTGGTATTAGGTCTTCCTGAATGTCTGGTAGAATACTGCACTGAAGCCATTTGGCCCTGAGCTTTTTTTGTTTGGAAGGCTTTCGATAACTGCTTCTATTTTATTGTGGGTTATTGGCCTATTTACATTGTTTGTCTGTTCTTGGTTTAATTTTGGTAAGTGATAGTTATCCAGAAATTTGTCCATTTCCTCTGAATTTTCAATTTTTTTGGAATACAGGTTTTCATAGTATGACCTGAAAATTGTCTGAATTTCCTCTGTGTCCATTGTTATGTTTCCCATTTTGTTTCTGATTTTGTTAATTTGCATCCTCTCACTGTGCTTTTCTATTAGTTTTGATAAAGGTTTGTCTATGTTCTTGATTTTCTCATAAAAACAACTCTTTGTTGCTTTGATTTTTTTTTTTTTGTATTGTGTTCCTGGTTTCTATTTTGTTGATTTCAGCCCTCAAGTTGATCATAGAAAAATTGCTTTGATTTCACAGGTTTTGAGCACATTGTTCCAGTCTTTTGGCGGAATCAAAAGACTTAGATGTTCAGAAGAGATCAAAAGTTTGAAAAGCTATGGCAAAATGTCATGCAACATATATATCTCAAAAACATTGAGTATAAATCAGGAAAGGACTGTTCATTGCTCTCAATTTGTATGGACAAAGTTAGAGTAGACATCGAATGAGGTCATACTTCATCAGACTTGCTGACTATTGCTGGTAAGTGAATACACATGGCAATAAAGGAAGTAGTGGGACAAAAATATAGATTCTTATTAACACAGCAAGGTAAGCTTAGCAATCTAAAACTGTCCAATTGATATATCCTTTCTTCATTCTGATAACATTCCTGCTCTATGTGACCATTTTTACATTTGACAATATAGAGGATTTTAACACCTTCTAGAGCAAGTCTTTCTATCTGTATGGTCTCAATATGTGGCCACCAGTTAGCCTGCAGGTAAACATATAATAAATAAATAAGCTCATGCTCATAGATAATGTATAACATATAAATAAGTCCATGTTTAGATAAATTTTTACGGACATGGTTCTGCTAAATACCCAACTTAACATCTGAGAGAAAAAGAAATGAACAATATCTCCTCCCTTTATTTCTTTTGTTTCTTTCCATGTGAGTCCAACAAAGATAATTAAAGGAAACTCAAAGTAATATTTTTTTATTTATAGAAATAATTTTATTCTCTGCACCTGCTCCCGAGACCAAGTGGTACACTTACTGAACAATTCTTGAAGAACACTTCACACAAATATCAAGTGTTTCAAGGTTGTGGCCTACACTGTGTTTTCCTCTCATGTCATTTATAACAGCTATGGTCTCTGACATTTAGTTAATTAAATCTGTCCACACTGTCTGCCTTGGTTGTATAATTCCTCTAATAATGTGATTTTTAAAGGTGGAAGAGAAATGGCTGACTTTAATGAGTCAGTTAGCCACAACAGCATGCTATTCAAGAAGACAGGAAAAGATTAGAAAGCTTGAGTTCTGTGTGAACCCAAAGTTCCTCAATATAACATAGGCATGGACTTACTTTGACAAGCATGAGGCATCAGAAACAAATTGTGATAGAAATCAACTGCAGTTTTAAATTTTACCAAGTGCCAATCTGGCATACATGCACACATGCGCACACACACACACACACACACACACACACAATCAGATCATATTTTTTCTGAATCATTTTATTTGATTTTATAGTTTCATCCTTTTGTTGTAATAAATACCACAACCAAAAGTAACTAAGGCAAGAAAAGGCTTTATTTCAGCTTGCAGGTTATACTCCATCATTGAGAAAAGTCAGAGACAATAGGGACTCATGGTAGACAAAGCTGGTTGCTTTTACATGTATTGTTATCTCTGTCCAAGAAATGTACTTCATAGAAACAGAATTATAGCAGCATTCATGGGAAATGTTGCTTGCTAGCTGATTTGCAGGTAGGCTTATACTAAAATAGCTTTCTTACATAGTGAAGGATAACCTATCTAGGGGATGGTGTAGCCCACAGTAAGTAGTTCCAAATATATGAACTGATAAATAAGACAATCTTCCACAGAAATGCCTGCAGGCAAGTCCGATTTGGAAATGTAGTTGATATTTCTTCTTCAGATGACTCCAAGTGGTGTCAGACTGAATGCAATTGCTAACTAGAATATAAGACCTTTAAAATGTATTTATTTTAATATTTAAGATTATAACATAATTACATAATTTTCCCCCTTCCCTTCAAATCCTCCCATAAATTCTTCCTTGAGTATTTCAAATTCATGGCCTTCTTTTTTTATTAATGTTGTTAGAAATACACACACATACACACATGCTCTAAGACAGAATAATACAACTTGCTCAGTTTGTATTATGTATTGTATGTATTTTTTATTAAGGTCATTTGAATGGTTTCCTTTCTTTCATTCTTAAAATACTCACTCAGTAGAAATGATGGATTTTATTTAAGTTTGTGTATCTCAGCCAACACCTATATTTTAGTATTACTTTCAATATTAAGCTCACACTATTCTTTGTTAATAATTTTTTTTATGTAAAGTAAACTTGGGCTTTGGAGCATTAGCCAGGGATTTCATTATTATATAACACCAATCTTGTTATTTCCACTTTGTTCTGTCTTCATATGAACACATGGTATAGAGGTTCAAG
The DNA here is from genome assembly GCF_943737965.1 of Phodopus roborovskii. Taxonomy (NCBI): domain Eukaryota; kingdom Metazoa; phylum Chordata; class Mammalia; order Rodentia; family Cricetidae; genus Phodopus; species Phodopus roborovskii. Next base: position 7,734,927 of record NW_026126485.1, read on the forward strand.
CTTTTAATTATTATTAAGGATTTATCTTTCACTGTATATTTGGAATGTGAGGGACATTATCAATGTGAATTTGTGCTATGTATTTACTGCCAGTATGACTTCAACATCAACAGTGTTAGTAGTTCTATAAATTACATTTTAATAACTATATTTTGATGAATGGAATACTTGAGCACAAAAAGGAAGAAATGAGGAAATATTCCTGAAAGGAAAAAAAACCATATGAATATCTAAGAAATTTTATTTTATTTTAGCAATCATTCTTGCACTGCTATTATCAAAGTCATTTTTATAGCCATATTTTTAAATTACAGGCTTTATCTGTGGTTCCTTTTGTTCAAGAGAGAATATAAATGTGCACTAAGATGATTATTTGCTTTTCCAAGACAAGACCTTCCCTGGATTTGTTTTCTAGTATTGAGAAAAACTAACAGAGTCTCGATGGTTAATGTTTTATTCTATTGAAAGAGTAATCACCTGGTTATTTTACTTTAAATGAATTCTATCTGTGATTTGGTGATTTATTGAAATGTATTAGATGAGCAGTTTTGGCAGCTGGTAGTGTACATGGTCCTGAGTTTCTCCGTCTTTAGAGTAATTGAAGCAGGGGTCCTAATGCAAAGAACTAAGTCACTGGGAGTGTTGGTCCAAGAATGAACAGCACCAATCTTCAGGCCAAGTCAAACAATAATAAGTAATGACTGAATTGTGTATCCTAGTTCTTGACATAAATTTTTTTTTTGTAGGTTGGAGTGTAGAACTAGGACCTCAAGCAGATGCTTCACACTTGTGCAATAGCTCTGCTACTTGTATTTTACACACACACACACACACACACACTATATATATATATATATATATATATATATTTCAAAGCATACAATCAACAAAATATGATCATATTTGCACTCTATTTCTCTCTACAACTACCCAGAGATGACTCCAAACCTTTATTATGGTCCTTACTTTATGCTCTCTTCATTTCTCAGTAAGTCCAATTAGCATTGCTAATATTGATATAGGGTGTCACTAAGTTGTCCAACGTGGCCTTGAATCACTTTGTAACCAAGCTGACCTTGAACTTTTACTGTCCTTTCTTCAACTTCTAGGCTTGAGTTATTTGACCTGGTTGATATTGTTAATTTCAACCAAAAGAATTGAGTCTTCATCTCTCTGAAGAAAAAGAAAAAAATTATTTTTTGTAATGCAAATATTGAAGCGAGAATCTTATATGAAGTGAAAAGAAAGAGGAAGTTAATATAACCACTACACTGGTTTTAAAATATTAAGGCATAATAAAAAGTACACAATTAGTCACTTCTGTATACAGCAACACTTAAAAACATGCCAGTTAAATCACAGCAAGTAAAATATACCATAGCTGGCTTGGATAGAAGTGAAAATGTCTGCAGAAGATAGAATTCTCAATGTGATAAGAAAATTAATGCAAAGGTTTGCAGAAAGGACATTCTAATCACCATAGACAGGAACTGGAAGAGTGTGTAAAGAACTGCAGTTTGGTTGAGCTTCTAGTAGTACTCTAGATGACCAAGGGAATGGTGGGATTCTTTACTGAACTTAGTATCAGTGTAAAGCTTGGCATAATTTTCTGGCATTACTATTCCAGAGGATTCTAGAAGTTATTAAAATCAAATAGAATAAAACAGAAACACTCATTTTACTGGTTTTCACAGAAACTTATGAGGTCACATGGGATAGTAACACATGTGTCAGTTGTACAGGGATCAGTCTAGGACATTGAGAATTTGGGTGACTCTCAACTCCCTTACAGTGTGATTGGAGTTGCTAATTCTCATCCACCAGACTAGAACACCTTGCATAGGTAATGGTGAATGCTCTGATGTATGATGAAAATGCTATAAAATGTGGGAAACAGTCTCTCTTGATGGGAGATGTCATTCTGTATATGTTTCTCATACTGGATAATGAATAAAGCACTGTTGGCCAATAGGAAAGGAAGATAGGAGGGACTAGGAGACAAGGAGGAAAGAGTAAGTAGGAAGGAGGAGTCAGGATGGAGAGCCTGGAGAGAACAGAACGGCCATTCCTCCACTTTCCGTAAGACCACAAAGAAATACATAGAAATGGGTTAATAATTCAGACAGAGCTAGCCGATAAGAAAGTAGTAACCGGCCAATAGTATAATATCAAATACAGAGTCTCTGTGTGTTATTTGGGGCTGGCACGGTGGCAGGACAAGACCAGGCAGCAGGCAGGAAAAACCATACTCATTACACTCTCTCTTGCCTTAGATGAAGTGAATTGTATTTAAAGAAGAAGGGAATTGATTGAAGTGGGGAAAGGGATTGGACTGTCAGTCAAGGATGGCCAGCTCACAAGTCTGTCACTGTGCTTACAAGTGTTTATACTAATCACTGTAATATGATTGTTGTCACAAACAAAAGGAAAGGACAATGACAATAGTGGAAAGAAGACCTCAGGAAGCACCATAGTTCTATGTTTGTGACCATTTAGTCTCCATCACATCTGTGGAGGAACATAAGTGTCATAGTATACACAGATCAGGAAGAAAAGAAATGTGTTTATCAGAGTTCACACACAACTAGATCTATAGATTGTGAACTATGAAATGGTTAGAAAATACTCAAAAGTTGAAGAGGGAAACAAGGAAGGATAAAAAGAAAGAATACTCTGTATTTGTGTAGAATTTTTTTGCTTTGACAGATTTTTAAAAAGTTGATATAAGGAAGATACATTTGAAAGAAAAGGTCATTTTCCATCATCCCCATCTCTACACCTATTCCCCATTTAAGAATGAAAGAATAAGTTTGTGCATCAAGATTTAGGTTTTTTTTTTTTTTTTTGTTAATATATGGTAAAAATATTTAATTCTAAAGAACTATTTCTTTCTTTTTTATATATATAACCAAGTCCATTTAAATGAAAACAAACATTTATAGACAATATTTGGGAATTTGGGCGTTGTTCTTTCCAAACTAATTCCTGCTGGTAAGGGGCGTTGTCATGGGGGATTCGAAGAAGCTTCAGAAATTTTAAAGGGATTTTTTTCCCTTTTTTTTTGATGACACACTTTATCACTTTTGATCTGAGAGTTACTAGAAATTCTAAAACATTAAGGAAAATGATTTGACCACATGGTAATTACAAATTTTTTGAATCAAGAATACCACTGGTGCTGGGCATTGTTGCACGTGTCTATAGTCCTAGAATTTAATACTCTAAGGCAGAGGGTTGGCAATCTGAGCTACATACTGAGTTCCCGGCAAGCCTGTGCTACAGAAATAGATCATGATTCCAAAATAATAAGTGGTAATTGTCTTTCTTCAAAATGATAATAGACTATAGAATGAGCCATCCTTACCTGTGGTTGTCTTCCTGTGTGACCTTGCATTTCTGTTTTCTATAATGTTTTTTATTCTCCTGAGTGGTTTCTGGAACTAGTCTGTTATTGCTCCTCTCAGATTAGAACTATCCCTGGGAGATCAGAGCCAATTAGTCCTTTATCTCCATAAGCTCATTTTATCTAAATCTCATTGGACCCCGATTGCAAAATCATTTGCTCATGCTTCATCTTTATGATTTGCTCATTGTGCTTTTCACATGGTCTGTGCACATAATCCTGAGACAGGATGTAGTTGATCCACTGAATGTGCTCTCTGACAAGTCCTTCCCAAAATTTGCCTGCTTTAAATACATAGCCATTTAGGTATCTTTTAAAATGCTGGGGTTTGTTGTTGTTGTTGTTGTTTTATGAGATCATACTGTAATTCTTTTAACAATGATTTCATAAGGAAAAGAATCCATGCCCATCATATCAGAAGAGTTGGCTATTCATGGAGGAGTTAGGATAATGAAATTCTTATCATTTACTTAAGTCAATGATATATTTCCAATGAATTCTTCCTTGAGGAGTAATTTGATCTATTTTGGATTTCATGCTACAAACTTAGAAAAACAAGGACCTACAGATGTATTTTAGATGCCATTTAATGCAAGCGTGAAGCATTTCTGTGATGGTTACTGTTGCCATTGTGGCAGAATCTAGAATCATCTTGGGGGAGCAATATAGGATTATCTTGTTCATGTTAATTGATGAGTTAGACCCACTCTGAGTTTGCATAGGGCTGTTTCCTTGGAAGATAATCTTTGCTGTGTAAAATGGGGAAATAAAGCTGACATATAGTAAGTAATTGCTGGTTTCTTTTTCTCACCCTCTTGACTTCATCACTATAATGTACTTGTCCTGACCTGGTATCCAGAATAAAACCTTTGTCCTTAATTTGCTTTCATCATTTTTTTTCACAGCAACAAAGACACTGCAACATTATTAGATATACAATAACATTTAGTTATATACTTTATACAGACAAATTTATTTATACACTTTAAACAATGTGGACTTTAATTATTTTTACACATGAGAAAATTAACCTTAACCAAAATATTCCAACCAGCAATTTCGTAGTTTTCAGCAGTTATCTAGAAAAGAAAAAAATTTCCTTGATGAGCATGGAAATAATCTAAGAATTTTGGAATAGATCTGATTCTTCTTGAAATATAATAGCAGGTGATTTCCATACTAGTGACTATCCCTTTTGTCATTTGGAATTCCAGGAAATGTGTTAAATTACACCCTTGATAGCTCAGCATTATAAAATATCAGATTATTTCTGACCTGAGGAACTATTGAACTATGTCTCCATTATATAGAAATACTATATCAACAATAGCTCACATTAATTATATTGGGAAATTGTTAATGCAACATTTCTTTTTCTTTTCTTTAATGAATCTTTAATTCAGTCATTAAAGTAATCATATGATAAGACTGTATTTTCTCATTGTATTTATTTATTGTATGTATTTTCATTTTATTAATTTTATAAATGAAAAAAGGAGAGATCAAGAGGTTAAATAACTTGCTGAGCTTATAAGTTTGGAAGGGATCAGAGCAAGAATAAAAAGACTCAAGAGTGTGTTTATATGAATACCACCAACTGCCTTTTTCAGATCAATACTCAGAAAAACAGGATTAGTTGCAGGTAGGTCAATGCTTTCTTTAACTAATGACCTGAAAAGTAACTTTCTCTGCCTCAAATATATCAACTTCAGTGCCTACCCCAACTTCAGTCTCTACCCCAAATTCTGAATATTCTACTATTAAGTAGTTGAAACTGCTCAACTCAGGACCTGTATTCATTTACATAGTTATTAGATCTCATGTCCATAATTTTACTTCTTCTGGTTATTCCTTTTGACAGTTCTGTATTTTCATATGCCTCTGGTTTATCTTCAAGGACATCAAAGCCACCAGGAAAAGAAATCTGTCTCAACTTTTCTCTTGCATTCCCCATTTTATCATTTATTTCCTTGGCTTTATGGATGAAGCCCTGGCTGATTTTCTACGCCATGCAGGTCAAATTACTATTTTGAAAGGCTTTGAAATATCTTTTAAGAAAAGAGAGCATTTTATAAGTCCCATATCTATTCAAAAAATCCACTTCCCCTGTAATCACTTCCTATAAAATTTTTAATGACCACACATCAGCCAAGCTATAGGAGAGTTATTAAAACAGTTCCATGAATAATCCCCAAAGACCTTTCTGTTTCCTGAGAAAAGGTGATAGTAACAGATAATAATAATTTAATACATCTCTCATATTAGCTGGCTCAGTCAGAAGCCATCCCATTTGTAGTGCAAGCACTTCTTTAATCACACTTGGGAGAAAAACCACACAGAGCTGACTCAGTGTCACACAATCTTATTATCCTACGTAAACTACCATGGGTCAAATTTGTTAGAGAGATAACAGTTAAGCAATTCTCACTGTGGGATGAATCCAACTGAAAAAGAAATACCTATTTGAGCTTGAGATAGTCATTAAATAAAATAAACCAAATAATTGCAATTCTATCTACGTAGAAGTGAAATATCTTAATTTATACAGCCAAAAGTCCTATCTGTGCTAATTATCCATTATTTAGGTTGCACAGGTTGATTTTATTTTTGGTGTTGTTTTATGTTCACTATGCCAATTTACATTGCACAAGATATATTTTGGATTTTAAAAGGATTATGTGGCACTTGCAATCCTGGTTGATATTTCTGCTCTTGTTTGTAATCTTTTAGAATTTGTCTCTTTACAATTCTGGTTTCTGTGAAGCAATGATGCAAAGTTGTACATTAGGCTTAATATAATTAGAATTGGAAAAAGGGGAAAGAAAAAAACTTAGGGAAGACAAAATGATTGCCATTTATGAACTGTAACATTCATCAGAGATCTCAAATTAAACATACTATTACAGTGATTGACACAAGTGTGTTAATTTTTTTTATTAACTAAGAATCATTCTACTTATATGATTTTAAAAAAGATTAAAGGTAACACATTCAGGTAACAGGAAGACCAACATTGCATATTTTCTCTTATCAGAGGTTCCTAGCTCTAAATCTTCAAGTACATATTTTGTAGTAACTGTAGAAACCAGGAAATTAGTAGGGAGCATTGTAAGAGTGGGGATGTTGGAGATCAAAAGAAAACAGGGTACAAGTGTCATAGTTGGTGAAATGAGAAAAGATGGGTGCTCTAATTAGGGTGGAGAGGAAAATAAATATAGGTAAAGTGACCTTTGATACACTCAAAAGTCTCATTGCAGAATAGACTGACCCAGGTTACTGTTGAATTTGCCTCTGAATTACTATATTTTGCCCCCCCCCCGAATATGGGTCTCAGCTAGAAGGATTGAGAAATCTAAGGAACCTCAGGCAGTGGAACCAGAATATATTGCTGGAACACAAAAGGACCTTGCAGACACATCTTTCATGGAGGGATACTCCCTTAACCTAGAGACAGAAGTCCTAGTCCCTACTTCAAATGACTTGACAGATTTACATGACCCCACCTGGATGGCATTGCCCTACATGCAGAATTAGCGTGGGGGATGGTATGGAAGGGTCCAGGGTGCATGTGAGGGGGGAGAGAGGGTATGAGGGAGGCAGGAACTAAACGAGGGAGGGAGGGAGGCAGAGGGAACTGTGATCGACATGTAAAATAAAAAAAAAAGTGATTAAAAAAAAAAAGAGTTATGGCCTTGTTGAAAAAAAAATGCATGTCCCCACACCACCTGGTATATATTTGGTTCTTTCAACTTTCTGGAATACATTTTCAGACAATACCTCACTTCTTTTTTTGTTTTGTTTTGATTTTTTTTCAGCTTTATTATAAAATGTATTTTCTTTTTTTTTTATTTTACATATCAATCCAAGTTCCCTCTTCCTCCCCCCTCCCATGCCTCCTGAAACCCTCCCATCCCATTCCCCACACATTCCACAGGGAGGGTGATGCCTTCCAGGAAAGATCATCAAAATCTATCAAGTCATTTGGAGTAGGGTCTAGGCCTTCCTTCCTGTCTTTAGGTGAAGGGATTATCCCTCCAAGGGCAATGTGCTCCCAAAGTCCTTTCATATGCCAGGGATACATCCTGGTTCTACTTGCAGAGGTCCCTTAGACTGCTCAGGCCTTCTACCTGAGACCCATGTTCAGGGTGTCTGAATAGGTCCAAAGTTGATTTCCCAACTATCAGTCATGGTATCCATGAGCTCCCATTTGTTCAGGTCAGCTGTTTCTGTGGATTTTTGTAGCCTGGTCTTGACCCCTTTTATTATCACTCTTCCCTTTCTGCAACTGGATTCCACGAGCCTGGCTCAGTAAACAAAGAGCTGTGGGTGTCTTCTTCTGTTTCCATCATCTACTAGATGAGGACTCATGAGGACTCTATAATAGTAGTTAGTTAGTTATCAATCTCAGTATCCGGGAAGGGCTTTTAAGGTAGCCTCTGCACTGTTGCTCAGATTGTTAGTTGGGGGTCAACCTTGTAGGTCTCTGGACATTTCTCTAGAGCTCTAGAGTCAGTTTCCTCCTCAAACCTTTAATGGCTCCTTTTATTATGGATTTTTTTTTTTTTTTTTTTTTTTTGCTCTGTTCTATTCGTTCCCAGACTTCCCAGACACAATCTTCCTGGTACCACATGATCTCATCTTCTCCCATTCTCTTTCTCCTAACTCTCTCCACTTACTGCCTCCCCTCACCTCCAATAGGATCAGGAAATCTTGTTCCTTTCTTCTTCTGGGAGGGACCATGTATGAATCTCTTAGGTTCTTCCTTGTATCATAGTTTCTCTGGCGTTGTGAATTATACACTGGTGATCCTTCTCTCTATGTCTAAAATCCATATATGAGTGAGTAGATACTATGATCCTCTTTTTGTGACTGGTTTACTTCACTCAGGATGGATTCTTCAATTTCCATCTATGGAAATTAAAGATTCCATGTTTTTGTTTTGTTTTGTTTTCGGCTAAGAAGTAATCCATTGTGTAAATGTGCCACATCTTCTTCATCCATTTTTCAGTTGAGTGGCATCTAGGTTGCTTCTAGGTTCTTGCTATTACAAATAATGCTGCTATGAACATAGTTGAACAGATGTCTTTGTTGCATGGATATGAATCATTTGGGTATATGCCTAGGAGTAGTGGTAGACTGATCCTATTTTTCTGAGGAACTGCCATATTGTTCTCCAAAATGGCTATACAATTTTGCACTCCCACCAGCAGTGGAGGAGAGTTCCTCTTTATCTATATCCTCTCCAACATAAACTGTCATTGTTGTTTCTAATTTTAGCTATTCCGACAGGAGTTAGATAATATCTCAGAGTTGTTTTGATTTGCATTTCCCTGATGGCTAAGTATGTTGAGCACTTTCTTAAGTGTCTTTCAGCCATTTTGAATTCCTATGTTGAGAATTCTCTATTCAGTTCTGTACCTCACACTCTAATAGTGTTATTTGGTGATTTGGTGACTAGTTTCTAGAGTTCTTTGTGTATTTTGGAGATTAGTCCTCTATCAGATGTGGGGTTGGTGAAGAACTTCTCACATTCTGTGGGCTGCCATTTGGTCTTGTCAACTATGTCCTTTGCCTTATGGAAGCTTCTCAGTTTGAGGAGGTCCCATTAATTGTCGATCTCAGTGTCTGTTCTATTGGTATTGTTTAGGAAGTGTTCTCTTTTATCAATTAGTTCAAGGGTACCTCCCACTATCTCTTCTAAAAGATTCATTGTGGCTGGATTTTATGTTGATGTTTTAGATCCATTTGGACTTAAGTTTTGTGCATGAAGATAGACATGGGTCTATCTGCAGTCTTTTACACATCATCATCCAGTTGTGCCACCACCATTTGTTGAAGATTTTTTTTTCCTTCTTCCATTGTACACTTTTAGCTTTTTTGTCAACATTCAGGTGTTCATAGATGTGTGGCTTAATATCAGGATTTTCAATTTGATTCCATTGTCCTACCTGTCTATTTTTTGTGCCAATACTAAGCTGGTTTCAGGACTATAGCTCTATAGTAGAGTTTGAAGTCAGGCATGGTGATACCTTCTGAAGTTCCTTTATTTTACAGGATTGTTTTCACTATTTGGGTCTTTTGATTTTCCACATAAAATTGAGTAGTTTCATTTGAAGTTCAGTGAAGAATTGTGCTGGGATTTTTATGGGGATTGCATTGAATCTTTAGATACCTTTTGGCATGATTGTCATTTTTACTATGTTCATCCTATCTAAACATGATAAAAGCAAAATACAGTAATCCAACAGCCAACATCAAACTGAATGGAGAGAAGCTTAAGGCAATTCCACCAAAATCTGGAACACAAGAAGGCTGTCAACTTTCTCCATATATCTTCAATATTGTACTTGAAGTTCTAGCTAGAACAATAAGACAACAAATGGATATTGATGGCATACAAATTGGAAAGGAAGAAGTCAAACTGTCACTATTTGCAGAGTATATGATAGTTTACATAAGTGACCTGAAAAACTCTACCAGGGAACTCCTACAACTGATAAACACCTTAAGCAAATTAGCAGGATACAAGACTAACTCAAAAAACTCAAAATTTATTTTCTTAAAGAAAAGAGAAATAATGATCAATTCATGGTGATTATTTTTTTCTTCATATATATGTAATTTTTAAATTTACATTTCAAACAAGCTTGTTTTACATATCAATCCTCATTCCTGCACCCTCTCACCAAGTCCCATCTCATCCCCTTTCTGCTCCCCAGGGATTGTGAAGCCTTCCATGGGAAGTCTTCAAAGTCTTTCATATCATTTTCAGTGGGCCCCTGGCCCTCCCCATGTGTCTAGGCTGAGGGAGTATCCCTTTACTTGAAATGGGCTCCCCAAATCCATTTGTATACTAGGAATAAATACTGATCCACTACTAGAGGCCCCATAGACTGCTCAATTCTTCCAATTAACACCTCACTCAGGGAATCTGGGTTGGTTCTATGCTGATTTCCCAGCTATCAGACTGGAATCTAAGAGCTCCCCCTTATTCTGGTCAGCTGTCTCTGGATTTCTCCAACATGATCTTGACCCCTTTGCTCATCACTCCTACCTTTCTGCAAATGGATTCTAAGAGTTTCACTCAGTGTTTAGCTATGGGTATCTGCTTCTGCCTCCTCCAGCACTAGATGAAGGCTCTAGGATGGCATTTAAGGTAGTCATCAATCTCACTATTGGGCAAGGGCATTTAAGGTAGTCTCTCTACTATTATTTAGATTGTTAGAAGGGATCATTTTTCTATATCTCTGGACATAATCCTAGTGTTAGATTTCCTTAAGAGAAATCTCTCACTCCTAAATCACATGCTTATAAGCCTCACTAGATATCCAAACAATACTTATAGCATGATGGATTTGTACACTAACAAACCTCAGTGACAACAGAAGCCCTGTGACTATTTGGGCATTAATGATTTCTGAGAATGAGAAATCCTCTGAAGCAAACTCAACAGGAAATTGGAATTAAGAAGTGTGGTTAGCAACAATAACTTTTATGAGAATGAAGACTCTGGGGTGAAATCAACTATAGACTTGAGGTTGAAAAATCAGTGTATGTAATATCTGGGAAGACTACAGTTATAAGGAAAAACCAGAAAGAAGGTGTGTTTATTTTCTATCACATTAATACACAAAGATAGCCATTATTTAGGTATTCAGGAGACTTAGGCAGGATATGACCTTTTGTCAAGACAAACAAAAATACCCAAACCAATGTAAATAAACAAACAAAAAATCATAAAGTCAATAGAGGGCAATTAGAAAATTATTAACTATCATACAGAAGGTCTATGATGGCTAAATCTCAATTGTCAACTTGTTGAAATGTAGAATCTCCTGAGCAACATCCCTCTAGGCATACCTGTAAGGGGTTATCTTTCTGGGGTGAATTGAAAAAGAATACCAGTTTGGGTGATAGACTTCCATTAGCTGAAATCCTGGACTGTGTTAAAGGGATAAAGAGAGTGGAACACAAACATGTACTGTTATGTACTTACTGATTTGTAGGTGTGATGTGACCAGCATAGCACCATTAAATGCCTGATGCCATGGCTTACCTGCCATGATGGATAGGACCCTGGAACTGTGAATCAATATAAACACTTTCTTACTTAGTTGATTTTGACAAGATATTTTATCTTAGTAACAAAAAAGTATTTAATATTAAGCCTTTGATCTGTTTTTTGCTGAAACAAAATAATTACTACAGTTTGAGATTTCTGTTAATCTATTGAAATGTTTTTCTATTATCAAAAATAATACATATTTCACACATATATAAACTTAGAAGAACATAATAATATTGCAAATGGCATAAAAGAGTTGAGTACAAGAAAATCTTATATCCATATGATATATATATATATATACATTTATATATATATATATGAAATAAGGGATATTTTTAAAAATTCTAAATTAATTTTTAAAATAAAGGACAACATTTTTACCTTATTAGGTAAAATTAAGCACCCAGAAAGTTGTTCATTTAAAAAAATAATTTAAGAAACTAATTGCTACTCCGTCCAGATATCTTTTCAACTAAAATACAGGACTCATATGATGGCCATTAGAATGGTGTGATCATCCAGATCACCAGTATATACATTACCTGGGAGATGAATTTAAGTCATGACTGCTTATATTAATGAGGTGATTTCAAGTAAAATATATTATGGAGAGAAATGTTATTTCATTTTATTGCTAATAAGTCTAGCTCTGTGTAAAGAAGAAAAAATAGCATTAGAGAGATACCATTTAAAATGTATCACATTACAAAGCATGAAAAATCAGAGTGAAACCTTCCTGCTCCAAAATATATTTGAAAATTACATGGTTTAACTAAATACAGAATGGTTCGTGTGCAGAAATGTTTAACTGAAAAATAGAATTATGGCTACAATAAGTCAGATAAAAGTGAGCTCATTTTTATATCATTGTGAAATGGCTTTTTTTCCCTGGCTTCTCTTAAATATTTTTTCTTCACATATTTCACAGTTCTCTCTCTCTCTCTCTCTCTCTCTCTCTCTCTCTCTCTCTCTCTCAGTGTGTGTGTGTGAGTACCCGTATTTGTGTTACATGCATTTATTATATATAGAAAGAGATCATGATAAAGAATAAATATTTTCTCTGTCCTGTCTTTTGTTGCAAATTCTAGATGCCATCTAAGAAAACCTATCAGCTTCATGAGGCTTTGAAACCCTTGCAGTGTGAAACAGAAGGCAATGTCAGAAAGCTGGAAGAGAAAATGTTAAGTCAGAGATAATGTTTGGTATAGGTAATAGCCAAAAGTTATAAAATAAAATGACAATACATAAATTAGAAAATACAGGAATGTTTGAAGCAATCCTTCCACCTAGCATAGCAACACTCAGTACAAACACTGAAGTTCTTAATATAATTTATTTGACTGTTACAGTCCATCAGACTGTTCAATTTCATAATCCATCTCTTAATTGGGGATATACAATAAATATTCCAGAGCTTACAAAATAATCTTTCACAGCAATTGGAATAACTAAGTAGTTCTCTGTGTCATGTTTCCTTCAGCCATATTCATCTTGGGGGTTATAGTAGGTATTCTAAAAGAATTTGCAAATGGATTAGAGTAGAATAATTATCAATGCTTTTTACCTAATTGTAGTTTCTTTTCTCTCTCTGTATCACATTTATTCAGTCTACAGAGGTAGTAGAAAATTCAAAATGAACCACGAATACAGAAGAACCAATTCTTATTTTTTGAGAGTCAGAATTGAAGTGTAAGCCTCCAAGAAATAATGTGTAAAATTGTTTAGAACACAAAACTTCAAAATTCTGATTTTAAATACTTTATGTCACATCTTTCATCATGAGTGAAGAAAAATCATGGGATAATTATGGAGATAGTTTACCATAATGATTTTTATACCTTATGATTGAATTAGTTAGGAGTAGGTTAGGAAAGATGCAAAATTCATAGGTAAATAGCTTCCTAGAGGAAAAGAGATTGCATAAATTGATAAAGTTGCAAATTGATGGTGAAGTTTTTATGAATAAGATGGATAGTATGCTGTTGCTTTTTTATGTTTCTTCTTGTTTTCCATAAATTTTTGTTAGATAAAAGATATCATACACTATCATGCACCTTGCTGTTCACAGTGCAGTGTGATGGTCCTCTATATCAATGCAATGAATATTATTATTCCACATAGTAATGCCATTTTTTGGTCTGTGAGATCCTATGTCTTTGGAGCATCTCCACTATTTCTTTCTTAATTGTGGAATAAACTGGTTGGATGGTTTAGTAAGGATACAATTACTTATACCATGCTGTGTAGTATTTCTAAAGCTGTGTTATGTGAAAATCAAGCCCTCTTCTTCAAGTTCCTTCTTAAACATAGGAACTAGATGTAAGAATCACATTATTGGGGGAAAGTATCTGTGCTACTAATCAGTAGTGTGTCAGTGCTTTCAACACACCAATTCCTCCTGTAGATGTAAATGCAGAGTAAAAGGAAATCACCTATGGGTGAAATATGCTCTTTAGAAAACATTTCAATGCCCAACCACTCCCCCCAAGAACTAGTCATACCTCAAAAATATGTAGACTGAACTGTGATATATGCATTCCCTTTGGTTTGCTTTTAGACATTCTTTCCCATTTAAACATTTCCACCTTTATGATTTCTGGTGCTTCTTTGTGGAAAGCATGTGAATAAAATACATTACAGTACTTTGTCTACAGATGCTCTTGCAATTCAAATAAACTGGATGGGGTCTATTGGGTTATTTTTGTTTTAATCCCAGCTCTAATGGATGAGATTTTAAAAAAGAAGATTTGCTTATCACCAATGGAGGACAAAAGCTTTCATCCACTTTTAACTGGATTTGGATTGTGCTCTTAAAAATCAGAAGGGCATTTAAATCCATACACACCCCACCCCTCCTACCAGCCCTGCTTAGCCTACAAATTCTTTAAAATTGCAATTGTCTTTCTCAATCCAAATAACAAGGTCATTAGTAAAAATAAACATGAACTGTATGTTCCAGATGGTGACTGGCCTGTTCTGTCTCTGGAAGACTCTTTTTTGCTCTTTTCCATCTTCATGGTGAATTCTTCCTCTTATTTCCATTCTCTCTCTCTCTCTCTCTCTCTCTCTCTCTCTCTCTCTCTCTCTCAATATATTGGTTGCCTAATACAAATTCTGCAGATAGCATTTAAAAGACATGTTGGACACAATGCAAATGATGAACAATTTGGTGAGTTAAGACTTCTGACTGGAAATATGTATGTTCAGTTCCACTTACCTGTAAGGAGTACGGTTTTTTTCCTCCTGTTGCCACTCTTGTCCCGTCGCCGTGCCTGCCCCAATTAACACACAGAGACTCTGTATTTGATATGATGCTATTGGCCAGGTACTACTTATGTTGATAGGGGGCGCTGTGATGGGGGATCCTAAGAAGACGCAGATATCCTGGTTGTAATTTGTGAGGCTGTTTTGTCCAAGCTGTTTTTAATGTTGGATCACCAGCGACTTTGTTTTAGGGGGTCTGGCTTGATCAAACCATATTAGTCTGGAAGGAATCCATAGCTTTTTATTTTTTGTGGAAACAAAAATAGAAATCCTTTTTCCCAGTAACTTGTCCTTAGACTTAAATTTTGGAGTCAAAGTATTTTTAAAAATATATAAATTGAATTAATTTAGTAGCATTTGTTTTAATAGTTTTTTTTAGTAGTTAAACAATACAAAGACAATTAATATTGTACAGTATCTAGATTGTTTTTGAGTTTTTCATCTTTAGGTGGCTTTATTATTACTCTATTTTTTTTTTTTAGTTTGTAGTTTTTATTTTTTGAGACAAGGTTTCTCTGTGTAACTCGTATCTGTCCTGGAATTCACTCTTCACCTGAAGAAATTTCACAATGATGCTGCTCTCATCACAGGACCTACATTTATCAGGACTGAGTAGTGTTAAAATTCAGTACTCCCAGTACACCATATTAATAGAACCAAGAACTCATAGGACCTATTACTCATAGAACCCAATATTCATGACGCCCAGTACTCATAGGGCCCGGTACTCAGAAACAAGTATTCATGTGACCTAGTATTCACATGTACCAGGAATCATAGCATCTTGTACTCACATGACCCAGTATTCACACAATCCTGTGTCTCCATGTTCCTCTATTTTTGACCCACTTGTGCTTTCAAAAGAGTGAATAGAAGATGATTGAGATGCCATATATTAATAAAGCATCTCCCTTTTACACTATTAATTTGCTTACATGATAAACACTCAGCACACCTACTTTTTTCTTCCAGGCCACTTCCATAATTATGAATATTAGCTTGATGCAACTTTGCTAAAATAAAATTCTACCTTGAGAATAATCGACTCTAAAATATTTAAGTGTTCCTTTACTTTCTTTCTAAGTGGTAATAATGTTGGAAGTTAGAGACCATTATACAGAACTGAAGACTAATTTTTAATGAAAATGTTTTGCATAAATAAAACAAGAGGCATACTTTCAAACAGTGAATTTGGTAATTTTTGCCCTGCATTCAGATGTGGCCAGGCAACACTAACAAATGTAAGAAAGCAACACATAGTATTTATTCATGAACACGTAATTCTCAGCATGTGCTGAGTTTTAAGTATGTGGTAGACCGTGTGTTAAATACATTTTAATTATTAAGGTACTTAAAATCCAATAAAGTATTACAAGGTAGTCTAATTTTACAGATGAGAAAACATGGTATGGCAGGTAAATAATTCATTGTTCCATGATACATTCAGTTATGTGGAAAAGAGATACAAATAGATACTTTTTGTTTCTGTTATTGTGTATGCTTGTGGGTTAGTTATGTATATGGACATGAGTGAGGGTGCATATAACTAAGTGTGCATGTTGCTTGTGTAAAGGCCATGGGCTGGTGTTCTGTCTATTTCTCTATCACTAATCACCTTATCTTTTTAGGCAGAGTCTTTCACTTGAACTGGTACTCACTGGTTGTTTAGACTAGCTCTCTAGTCTAAATCTAGACATCTAGATTTCCTCCTGTTTCTAGGGTGAAAGGTATGCACTGCTATTCTCTGCTTTTTGTGTGTATTCTGAGGATCTGAACTCAGTTCCTTGTACTGGTGCATTTTGTTTCTTTCTTTCTTTCTTTCTTTCTTTCTTTCTTTCTTTCTTTCTTTTTATAATTGAACTTTTTGTCCAGGCTTTAATTATTTGCTCTTTGCAATGCAAGATAAGGAAAGGATGGCGTATGAATGGTTGGAAGGCAGTCAGTTACAAGGTGGAGCAAGTGAGGGAGTGGGATACAAGATTACAAGAACACATTGTTCCTTGCAATGTGTGCAGAGTGTAGTTAAGGTGTTTTTTACTTCCTTTGGCACTTGGTGCCTTTCAGATTTTCTGGAGCAGTTCTTGAATTCAGCTTCTACTTAGAAAGTAACTGGCGAGTTTGGCTCCTTGCTACCACCTGACCCATATTTCTGAATGTGCAATTGGTGCAGATGAAGTGATGGGCTTGAATTGTACCCCCTACATTCCCATCTTTGGATGCTGATGCAGTTTGTGCTCAAGCACTCTGAAGCACAGGACCCTCAAATAAGAAAGTAGAGTTAGATGTCGATTCCAATTTTCACCTCTTTGACCTGTGCTAAGCTTGGAGTTTGAAAACTGAGTGTTGGCAAGACCATTTTGGCCTTTGCTGGCGGCAGTTCAAATTAGTCACAGCTCTCTAGAAGGCTTAATGTACTCTGGGCCCTGGTGGCTCAGGTCTGTATCTCAGTTCATTAGTACCTAGTCTAGTCATTGATCTTAGATATTCCTCTAATACTTCTAAGTACTCACAGTTAACATTAAGAATGTGGACTAATAAAATTACTTAATATTTTAATATAAATTATTAGTAAATTGAATAAAACAAAATATATTTTAGAAATTATACTTTGTGGAAATAAAATATTTATGATTCATTGTACTAAATATAGAATACAGAATATAGCCTGCTCAGCTTCTATAATGCTAACTGTATATAAATGAATAATTAGAGATATAGCAAGAGATACACAAAGAATTTTTTTAATGAAAATAGATTTTTTTCATGCAATAATCTAATTATAATTTCACCTCCTCTGACTCCTCCCAGTGCCTCCCTACTTTCCTGTTCATCTGGATCCATATCCTTTTTGTCTCTCCCTAAAAACCAAATAGGGATCTAGAGGATAATAGTAAAATAAAATAAAACAAATCATAAATACATCAAAACAAACAGGCAGAAGAAAAGAAAAATGGCCAAAGAGGAAACACAATAACCCAATAGCCACAGAGGCACACATAGTCACACCTATAAGAATCCCATTACAAGCACATAATAGAATCCATAATATATATATATATATATATTATGTTTAAATATATTATTATGTTTAAATATATATATTTTGTTTATATATATTTATATATATATTATGTTTAAATAATATATATATTAAGTTTTAAAAATGCTGAAACAACATGAGACAATATTCAAAGATGTCATTGAGTTTGTTTTCTTTTGACTATCTTGTACTGGGCATGGGGACCACTCTTAAGGATAGTTTGTTTCCTTAGTGAAACTCCCTGTAGAAAACGAACCTTTTTTTGCATTTGCATCTGCAAGTGGTTATCAATTGGAGATAGCTTCCGAATTATGGATGGTGGCATGGGTGCTTTTCTTTCAGTTCTGTTATCCTATCTGATGCAGACTCAGGCTTACCTTGTATGTGCTGCTACAATCTTTGGGACCTTAAATACGTGTTGGTAATGCTGTGTTTAGAAGCCCTTGTTTCCTTGGTGTCCTGCATTTCATTTGACTCTCACCTTCTTTACAATATCCCTGAGCCCTGAGGGAAGGGATTTGATGTAGACATACCATTTAAGGCTAAATGTTCCAATGTCTCTTACTCTCTGCATATTGTCTGACTGTAGGTCTTTGCATTTGTTCCCATTTGCTGCATAAGGAAACTTCTTTGATGGTGGCTGAGTAAGGTGCAGATCTATACATATAGAAGAATGTCATTAGGAGTTGTTTTATTGCTATATTGTTTTAGTAGAACAGTAGTATTTGGCTTTCCCCTGTGTCTCTGACCTATCTATTCTCAGGTTCTTGGTCACCCAAGTAGTGTCAGCTATTGGTTCTATCTTATGGAATGTACCTTAAATCAAATCAGATAATGGTTGGTTACTCTAACAAGTATAAGGTCATCATTACACTAGAGTATCTTTAGGCAGAAAACAGATGCAGATTGAAGGATTTGTAGCTGGGTTGGTATTTGCCTTTTTCCTTTAGTAGCATGCTGAATATATTTTTGTGGCAGCAATACTGCCCCACAGTGGCAAAGTTATAGGTAGGCTTAAGCTCAGTTTTCCTGTGTCTAAGTAGTTGTGCAAGGCTTTGGGGCCTTGCCATCAGTTTGTGGAAAGCAGGAGTGCTCAACCTGTGAGTTGTGATCTCTTGGGGGCCTGAATGATCCCTTCATAGTATCAAATACCATACATCCTAAATATGACCTATTTATCAAAATTACAGTTCTGAGGTAGCAATGAAAGCATTTTTAAGGGCTGAGTAATATTCCAATGTGTAAATATACTATATTTTCTTTACTCATTAATGATTTGAGGGAAATTTAGATTGTTTCAAATTTCTGGCTATTATGAATAGAGCAGCAATGCATATGGTTAAGCAAGTGTCTCTGAAACAGGATGAAGTAGCTACTGGGTATATGCTGAAAAGTGGTATAGTTGGACATTAAGGTAGATCAATTTCCATCTCCTTGAGGAACCATACCATATTTGCAGTCCACCAGCAAAAATGAGGGTTCTTTTTATTTTATATTCTCAGCAACAAGAACTGCTACTTTTATTAAGGATTTTTGGTCTTATGATATGTATAAGATGAAATCTCAAAGTAGTTCTGGTTTGAATTTCCTTAATGATTAAGAGTTGAGATTTGCTTTAAAGATTTCTCATCCATTTGAGTTTCCCCTTTTGAGAATTCTCTGTTTAGATTTGAGCCCAATTTTTATTTATTTATTAATTAATTAATTTATTTATTTTATATAACAAAGTCCATTTAAATGAAAACAAACATTTATAGACAATATTTGGGAATTTGGGCGTCGTTCTTTCCAAACAACTTCCTGATGGTAAGGGGTGCTGCCATGGGGGATTCTAAGAAGATGCAGAAATCCTGGCTGTAGTCTGTAAGGCTGCTTTGTTCAGCTTTTTTGAATGTCAGATCTACATGACCCCAACTAGATGGCATTCCCCTACATATGGAATTGGGGTTGGGGGATGGGAGGGGAGGGTGTGTAGGGTGCATGTGAGAGGGCAGAGAGGGTAAAAGGGAGGGAGGGAGGGAAGGAGTAAGGAAAGGAGGGAGAGAAGGAGGGAAGGAGGGAAGGAGGGAAGGAGAGGAAACTGGGATCGGCATGTAAAATAATAAATTAAATTAAAAAATGCTTTGACTCCAAAATTTAAGTTCAAGGACAAGTTACTGGGGAAAAAGATTTCTATTTTTGAACCCAATTTTTAAAAATGGGTTATTTGGTTTTTTGATATCCAGTTTCTTGAGATCTTTATATATTTTCGTTACTAACCCTCTATCAGATGTGAAGTTTGTAAAACTATTTTCCCATTCAGTAGACTGCTGTTTTTTCTGAGTGATGGTTTTCTTTACTGTGCAGAAGCTACTCAGTTACATGAAGTCTCCATTAGTGTTGACCTTAGAGCCTGTGCCAATGGTGTTCTGTTTAGAAAGTCTTTTCCTGTGCCAATGCTTTCAGGACTATTCTCTACTTCCTCTTCTAAGATTTGGTGTATCCGGCCTTAAGTTGAAGCCTTTGATCTACTATAGTTGAGTTTTGTGAAGAGTGATGAATACTGGCCAACAGTGCTTTATTCATTAACCAATACAAGAAACATATTTACAGAATGACATCTCCCATCACGTTTGCTTTTTGTTTTTGTTTTTGGTTTTTTTTTTCATAGTACTCAGATTTTTGGATGTTTTGTGCATGGATACATTTTTAAGATTTAGCATTTTCTTTGAACAAGGTATGCATATCTTCTATCTCATCTTCAATGTATGAGGTTCTGCCTTCAAATATTTTGAAACCAATTGAGATATGTTTTTCTAAATGAGGGGATTTAATGAAAGATGACTTGTATTTTAAAATTTTGAGACAATTTCTATTTATGAAAACAATATATATATTAACAACTTACATTATACTAATAATTGGATTATTAATGAGAATTATAGAAATTAAATTAGAAATACTTAAATCCTAACAAAGTGAATCAATACAACTTTACTTCTCAGAATTGACTGATACAAAAGTAGGAAATGTGAATGACAAAATTGCTAATGACCTAGAGAGCTCACTTTTGTGATGGATAATTCTCTTAATGTGGGATATATGATGCAAATATAGATATTAAATAGTGTTAAGCTAAAAACAAGTATAAAAATCATTTATATTTTCTTATGTTTTGGCAAGCATAGTCAGCCACATATATGTTATTGTTGTACACTGCATAAATTCTCTGTACAACTAGAGAATATGGGTTCCTCATATTTGCTTAGCAAGAGCTGAGGGTTGGGTGTGTTCAATTGCATTCATATGTCAAATGTAATACCAGCATAAAACAAACTGTGTGAAAATGATAGGCCTTAAATAAAATTTTGGTCAATATGTTCTTAATAAAATATGAGTGTCACCAAATACTAAAATAATTGAAGTGATTCCAAGAAATACAGAATGATAAAAAGTTCAAATGTCAGGTTTCCATGGATTAGGTGTTTAAGATCATGTATTCTAGTCCCATTTCTCACACATTACCCATGTTTGATAGCTTATCACTGCTTGCAACTCTAGCACGAAATCTGACACCCTTTTCTGTCCTCTACAGGCACCTTCACACATGTGCTCATATTCACACACACACACACACACACACACACACACACACACACACACACACAAAGATTAAATCTATAACAAAATGTCTCATAATTGAAGTTAGAAAACTCTATAACCAAAACTATGAAAAGATAGCTACAATAAGCTTTTACATTTTTAGAGAAGAAAACTTAGATCAACTTTGATAGAATTTTCAAAGAATATTCATAGAGATTTCATCTGTATATGAGTTAAATAGAGAAAGAACTACTGACAAAAAAGGCAATCTGTCTTCTTCATACAAAAACAACTATTTGTTTCTATCTCTTAGCTTTAAATGAGGATTCTCAAACTGAGGGTAAAGAAAATACAATTAAGTATAAAATAAATGAGATAGTCTTTCTTTTCATGTCCATTGTTAGTTACATAATTAGTAAAATATGTAATGCAAAAATAGTTTTTCCATTACTAGAAGACGTGTACAACCATTGGATGCCATATAAGAAAGTTGTTGTGTTGTTCTGAAATAAAATTGAAAATTAACCAATGATCAAATGATTCTATCTTTATGTTTTTACACAAAATAATTGAAATTAGGAATCAATTACACATACTTCGATGTTCCCTTCAGCATCATTCTTATTTGTATAAAGGTGAAAATAATTCAAACGTACATAAATAAGTGATGAAATCACAATGTGGTATTTTATATACTGGTGTTTTATGTAGTTGTGATGTTTACATTGGAAAATATTACAATAGAGATGGAACTTGAAAATTATATTTTTGTTTCTATAAAACAAAATATATGTTTGTTTTTATACAAATTTATTCACATGACAAATTGGTATAAAGGGAAATAGTATGTGTTTTTGTGTATATGCAAAGTATATACTATAAATAAAATCTTTGAGAAAATAGTATTCATTATTAGAGTTAGGACTAGAATAGAATGGAATTATAGTTCGTTGGGTATAGAGTTTCTGAATAGGAGATTGGAAATTGGAAATAGGTGGTGGCGTTGTCTAAAAATTTGTCAATGTAGTGAATGCAAGTAAACTATGTTGTTGAAAATAATACAATGACAAACCTCATACTATAATGAGATATTTTAAAAGTTATTTATGGCATGTTTAAATGATATTTATTTATATGATTTCATGCACACAGATGTTAAAAACTTATATACAATATAAGAGTTTAAAACAGTATTTTGAAATATATAGCTATTTGGGAATTTAATTGTTGAACAAGAAGGATTATTACATTTTTCAGGAAAATCAAAGAAGACTGACTGTTGACTCTTTTTTACTTTTACATCAGGATTCATATGAACAATGTAGAACCATTAAGACATTTATTAAAATGGGATGTTTTCTTTCATAATACAGAATAAAATTAAGTATCAGTGTGATCATGTGATTTTTAAATTATACATATAAAACAATAGTTTATTTAAAGTTCATTACTATCATATAAATGAAAGATTGATGCTATAGTACCCCACTAGAAGATGAAATTTTTGAAAGAAGGAGGAGCTATAAGTTTAAAATATCCACTTTATATACTGCTGTTCTTCTCTTCAAACTCTACCAAAATGAAAGAGAAATGGATTTATAATACACAAAAGCCTATGATGTTGAGTAGAACTGTAATGATGATGTTTCCAAATTTTAAATTTTAAAGCATTAAAAGGAGAAACTGACTTTCAATGAGGGAGGCAGTTGCATCTAAACGAGCATTTGAGTTGTATGCAGGACCCCAGGAACATGACTGTTGATACATGATGGACATTGCTACAGGGTTCCTGCTTCAAGGAAGAGTCTGCCAGACAGTCTGCAGGACAAAGAGAAAAATGACTGACAAACTGCCAATGCAGGTGGACAGTTTAAACTTTCATGCTTTGCTGAAGAGTCTGCCTATGGGCTGAAGATGGAACATTACAGAAGAACTTCAAGTGCCTGACCAGGTAGCGAGATATCTCTGTCATTTCTAAAATTTATATATTATCCTACTGTTGTCTTTGAGAGAGTTGAAGGCAAATACTTATATCCTTAGTTAGGATTAAAGATAAATTACATATAAGACTTTAGACTCACAAAGATAGGATAGATGATGGAATATTTTCTTAAATCTTACTAAATGTTAATGGACTAAATATTGTTAACTGTGATTCTTATTTGATAACTGTTGTGTGATATATTTTACTATGTTAAAGTTAAAACCCTTCTGTTTATTTTAGACAGAAAAGAGGAAATGATGGGAGATGTCATTCTGTAAATATGTTTCTCTTATTGTTTGATGAATGAAGCCCTGTTGGCCAATAGGAAAGGAAGATAGAAGGGACTAGAAGACAAGGAGAAGAAAGTAAAAAGGAAGAGTCAACATGGAGAGACTGAAGAGAGCAGAACTGCCAGCCCCCTCTCTCTGGCAAGATAAGACCACGTGGAAGTACTTAGATTAATGAAAATGGGTTAATATTTTAAGAGAGAGCTAGCCAATATGAAACTAGTAACTGGCCAACAGCATTATATCTAATACAGAGTCTCTGTGTAGTATTTGGGGCTGACATGGCAGTGGGATCAGACCAACAGGCGGGAAAAAACTACTTGTAACAGAGACAAATTGTTATGGTTATGTTCTACTCCTCTATCCCCACATAATTTGCCCACTAAACCCATCATTTGGGAAACCCCTTATCCCTGAACTATAAAAGCCTTGCCATCCTCATATCATTTCCAATATCATTTGGAGTAGGGACTAAGCTCTCCTTTCTGCCTCTAGGTTAAGGGAGTATCCCTCCATGGGGAATGTGTTCCCAAAATCCTATTATTATTTGGTTGCTATGTGGATGAGCTGTTTCAGATCTAAACAAACTCAACTTCATATAAAATTTACCAACATTTTTTTTAAGTAAGGACATTTATAAAGTAGACAAGTACTAGATATCTATGAGGAGAACACATAGTGTGTACAACGTACAGCACCTTCTTTGATAAATGAAAAGTGATTTTGGAATGATAGCTTTTCTGTCTTTGGCAGCAGCCAGGATCCCACATTTAGTTAATCACTCCCGATGAAATCATTTCCTAAGAAAAAAATGTGATGAACACAGAAAAAAGTGATTTATATGTTGTTTTCTTCAAAGTCAAGGAACCAGTTATGATTGACACATTACAAAAGAAGAAATAATCCTATCCATTTGCATATTCACAAATGAAAACTTTTCATTACATTAGAAACACAAGTTTTTAAAAGAAAGAAAATACCATAACCAATTTAACATACTAATATTTACAATCAAATTAATGAAATTTGTGTCTCAAAGTTATATATAAAAATAAATTAATAAATAAAAACAATAATTTAAAAATAACATCTTGTATGTCTTCAGAACCAGAGATTTAAGAGTTTGCCTTTCCAATGAATAAGATTATAACCTGAAATGATGAAACGGAGGGTCTTCCAGTCCTATAGGAAGATGATGTCAGCTACAAGTTCCTTACTCTGATTGAATTGACTCTATTTAAATGTGAGGTCTTTTCTTCTTCAGCCTCCCCTAATGCTTCACCAGAAGGAAGATAAGTAAGTGATGTTTTAAAATTGTGATGTGAGGCAAAGCAAATAATGTTTAATAGCTCTCTAATAAATAGCTCTAATCTTTCTCCTCATGCAGAGAAACACAAGGCAGTGTTGGAAACTATAACAATTCCATTAATATTCTCAAATAATACACAATTACAATATGCCCATTGTCTAAATCTAAGTTATAGTAAGCTGTCAGGATGTTAGAACTTAAAAATAACATAAAAGCTTACAATAATGATAAATTATTTTATATTTAAGTTAACATTTGAAAACAAATTAGTTTTAAAAGTTGCTGGTTTTTCAAACTTTAATTTAGTATAGTAAAGTCTATTACTTATGTAGGATGTAGAAAGTATAGAGAAGAATTATCTTCAAAGAATTTTAAATTAATAAATAGTAAAATTATCTTCAAGGAATTATAACGATAAGAAGTCATACTGAGTTTAAATGTGATCAACATGAGTAATACTTGGAGAAACTATTTAAAATTAATGCAGTAGTTTTTTTTTTTAATCTTATCAGAACACCGTGTAAGCTTTTCAACACTGTTTCTTTTGGTTATTTTATTCACAAGGAATGAATATCAAGAGACACTTCATGGCAGAGTTGTGAAGAAAACTGCTTTTCCCTGTACTATAGCCAATGGATAATGAATGAGTGAATGAATGAATGAATAAATAAATAGCATGATTAAGTTTATTGTAGATAAGAAGGAGAGCATAGCCAGAGGCAGAGACATTTGGGGGAGACCAAAGTGGATATGACCCACTGAGCCATGCGAGGAGATAGGAGGAAGGGAATGAAGAGGTGGCAGAAAGGAGAAAGAAACCAAGTGCAGCAGCTAAAAGAGCAAAATATGAAAAAGGGGCAGGTAACCAAATGGCTGGATATAGGGAAGAACCTGGGAGTAATGGCAGCCTAACCCCCTCTCCTGGAGAATTCAGGGATAGAGGACTGGGGAATGGGGATGTTGGGAGAACCTTCTGGCCAGGTTCACTTTGATATGTTAAATAGATACCTCTCAGGGTTTGAGACTTAATATACAATGTGGTTCAGTTAATTAATTAACTTCAATTTGAGAGGGGCTCAAGAGAGAATAATAGGGGGCTAGCAATACATTCTGTTAATGTCTGAACATTTCTGAAACTGAATTCGATTGTAATGTATAAATAATACATGCTAGAACATTAAAATAAACAAATTTGTCTATTTAACTATTCATTTCAGTAATAGGAATTTAGACTGAATATTTTGTCTCTATTACTTATGTAGGGTTGAAAATTATAAAGAAATACATGTAGCATATATACATATTCATATACATATACATATTCATATATTTGTGTCTCCAACCACATGCATATATATGAGAGTATATGATTATATATGTATATATATACATACATATATACAACATACATACATGCATACACATATTCACGTATTTAAAAGAAATCTTGATCCAATAGGTAGGAAGATGGCTTAGCTGGGCTGAAAAGCTTATTGATCTAGTACAAGCATGTGAATTCACATTCACAGAACCCATGTCAAAGTGAGACATGAAGTTCATCTATAACCCTAGATCATCTACATGAAGATGAAATGCAGAGAAAGGAAAATACTCAGAGTTTGAGAATCAACAGAAACAGATGACCTGAGAAAGTATAAGCCTGATTTTGGTTTTATTTCTCTAGTGAGGAACAGAAAGTAGATGGATAATAATGGGACAGGAAGTAGGATGCAACTGGGAGGAGTAGAATTAGGGAAATCTTAATCCAGATATATTATCTAAAATTATATTTTCAATATAGGAATAAAAGAAAACAGTGCTCTACAGAGTAGGTAGTACAACACTGAGATACTGTGTCTTTTCTTTGACTATCTCAAACTTCTTGTGTATCTGTTGCATTTTGTAGCAGTTTGAATCATCTACAATGCATTCATTGAAGGATCTTTGACAATTTAATTTCACTCTGCCTCACCTGGTGTGTTTAAAATGAGAAAATAATTGCTCCCACTTCCAACAGTTTAATGAGAACTGGGAATGGTAAGAGTCACTTGGAAGTATACCTTGTTCTGAGCTATTAGTCAGAAGACAAGACTGTTAATTTCCATAACATTGATTGATATTTAAACTCTACTTAGGGGCAGAACTCCTACTTTCCTGAATATTCTCATTTCTCTCTTTTTCCTGAACCCAATATCTCTTCTTTGACCATATCCACTTGAAATCTACTTCTAAAAATGTAGCTAAATTCACTGTACACATTGCTTTTGTGTTTCAGCTCCCACTAATTTATCTCCTTCCAACTCTGACAGTGCATAGATGATGTTCCACACAATTTAGCTCTCAATTACATGCTGTCTCATAGTCACATTTGTTTCATGTATTATAATTATCTTCTTAAATACATTGTTAACTCCTTGAGGGTATTGCATGGAAAACTGATAAATCTGTCACAAAATTTAGCTCAATTTTGGGTTCAAAGTAGGATTTGAGTGAAATTTTGATGATTCATCTTTTATTAAATTTATTGATCATGTCTTCAACATTAGCTGTTTTTAAAGAAGTAGCTCTGTATATGAATTTTAAAGTGTTTACATGTTTATCTTACTAATAAAAGCACTTACTTCCATTAACATATAGGGTGTTTTCTCAAGAAGCTTTAGAGGACAGAAAGGTTGAAGGTACTTGGAGGACCTCCTTTAATTCCCTCTGGGCTTTCATAAATGCTGTATCAGGACTAAAGGTTATTTTATTTCTTCAGGTCTACATAGAACCTGGCTAGAATTCAGTACCCCAAGTAGTACTGATCACACCTGTGGCCACTGGTCAGGACTTGATTAGTTCAGGACTTATTCTCAGTTTCATAAGGAGACTTTCTCATCAGCATCACTTACAGAAATGCTGCTGTGGTGACTTGAGCCTCTCCTTCACACTGTTCTTTGTGTTGTATGGTTGTTAATTCCATACATCCAGGCTCTGCAGCAATCTGAGTCTGGGAGTGAGTAGGGCAGGTTCAGCAGAAGCTTGCCTAACTCTATTGATTTTAGACAATGAGATTCATTCTAGCAATAATATGCATATGCAATAATGCAGGATTGAACTGAATGCAGGGATTCTCAGTCTCAATGATAATATACATACTAATTGCCTATCAATCTATTTATATCTTGTAACTACCTTATATGAATATCTGTAATCTATCAATCATTATCATCTATCATGTATTATCTATATATCTATCTACTATCAATCATCTCTATCTCTCATTATGTATTATTTATCACCACTTGGTACAACTAAGAATGAATAAACTTATTACTAAGTTTTACCAATTGTGATAAATAGGATATTTTTATAACATCTGACTACAGCCAAGAATTTCATAATATTCCATGTAGGTGAATCTTTACGAGATACAGCTTAATGCACTGATACTTATGCCTTAAGCATGCTTTTTCTCATATTTTGTTGATATGTGCAATCAGCTATATTTGATATATAAAGAAATTTTATGGGAGTCAGTGGATTATAGATTTTACTAATAATTTGTTTCAATATCATTTCACTCAAATGCTCTTAAAACTCATTATTCCTATTGTAAATCTTTGATCTCTGTTGTGTTACATTCTCTAAGGACCCATTAGTCGTTATAAAAGTAGTATTGTTTAAACATTTAATGCTATGTGCACATCTCTAGATTAGAATTTATCATTAATCATTTCAGAAAAGATTTGATTTTTATATGTTGAACTTTAAGTTCAAATTTAGAATTCCCTTTGCTTCATCTGTCATTCAATCAGAGTGAGGGCATTTTTTTTCCTAATCACAGTAGACATGTTCTCTCAAAGCTCCTGTTTCCTTTGGCATAGATTATTTCCTTCTGGTGTACCTCCCCAATGATGAATATTCTTCCAATTTCATTTACCCACAGTCTATAGTATTGACCATGGTCATATTTTATTCCTTGTTTTTATATTCTTCATCTCCATTTGGAATCAAACTTTAAATGACTTCCCTTAAATGTGCATAAACATGGATTTCCCCCCCCCCCCCGGCATTCTCTGTGTAACATCATTGAGCATCCTCTCAGGAAGCTGTAGATCAATATTTTACTCATTTACCATTTCACGTCTTTTGTTAAATTCAGCAGTTAACAACATTTGGGGCATGGGTCAGTTGGTCTTGAGAGACAGAAAGGGTTTTTATTGCTAACTTATTTATTTAAACAGGGCTGGTTTGCATTTCTGAAGCCTGAAATACCTTAATACACTATAAGAAACTAGTTTCCATGGCTCACATTTGCTTTTGTCTTTCAAAATAGGTTAATGAGATATTGAAATAAAGCAAAACTTTTACTGGGGTGAGTCTGGAATGTTTGATGTTAACTTAAAATTTCTTTCTTTGCTGATAGATTCACCGGGCATTCAGATTGATGCTCTACCACCTCTCAATTTTAACAAAATACAAAACATCAAGAATTGAATTTATTATAAAGAACTTCAATCAGTTGGTTGACTAGGAGATTAAGGGCCAGTAAGCTGGGTCATAGGAAATAAGGTACTTGGCATGCAAGCCTAAGGCAAACCTGAAAACTTGAGTTCTATCACCAGAATCCATGTAAAAATGAAAAGAGAGGACTTCTCTCAAAAAGTTATCCTCTGACCTACACAAGAGAATGTGCATGTGCATGCTTGAAAACGTACACATTACTAGTAAACATAATAAAAATTAAAATGAATAGAAGTTGATACATGAACAACAAATATCAATTAATGTAGAACAGAAAAACTTATAGAAGTAGCAAAATAAAGGTAGTTATTTTGAAATAAGTTATGGGTTCATTGACAAATCATAAAGGATACTTATATTTCTACAGAGTTCAAAAGTTTCAGAGATTTTTTTTCTGTTATAGTAAAAGACTTGCTTTAAAATAGTAAGATGAAGCCTTCAGCTTACTAGTAGTATCAGTAGAAGTCTAATTGCTTAATTTTCATGATTTACTTGCTAAAAACTAAGTTTTTACAAATAGATCATACTTCAAAACCTTCCAATACTGTCCGTTTTCTGTTATTGACTCAGTGAATTCCTAATAATGTCTTTCCAGTTGTTTTGGCTATTCAGTCACCACACTGTTGTTATCTAGATGAAGTTACACTGTAATCCTGAAAGGGAAATAACCATCATGAAGACAAATGTTTGCTTTCTGTCACAATATTTTTAAATCCTCCATTGTTATTTGTTTTAGATCCATATAGGAAAACTGATACAGGGTCCATCTTATGAATGCATTTGTCTATATTAACTAAATAATAAATAAAGTAGCATCTAACATGTCCCTCTTTTCAACCATGCCATCACTTTTTTCCTAATGGGGAAATGTTTTGTACATTTATAATTTCAATGAACTACTGTTAATTAATTGAATAAATTTTAATGCAAAATTAATTCATTGGATCATTACTCAGGTTATTATGTACTTTGAGTTATAAAGATGCAATTTGCATATTATTAAAATAATCAGAATGACTTTAGTATTAAAAGAAAGATAACATTTAATTTTAGCTCATTGAAATAATTTTGTTAGCAAAGCAAAATGAAGGATGTGATAATATGACCTTTAAGAGGTGATGACATATAGGGTCTGAAAACTTTTTACAATTTACTTCAGTAAATTGTACTTAGTGAGATTAAAGTCATTGTCTTCTGTTTAAACTGACCCCATTGTAAAGACACATGAACAATAAAGTTATGTTATTTTTCTGTAAAATATCTTTTATATATATGTACAGTATTCAGATTTGAACCCAGGGCCATGTATATTGTCACCTGGTGCTCTATTATTAAATTATAACACTAGCCCAAGATTACATTTTCAGATTTTTTTCCCCCTTGGAAATCATCTTTATCTGGAAACTGAAACAGAACAACACTTTTTGAAAACTGAATTTGTAGTGCTGGCATAGTTTTGTATGTACATTTATTTCTCCAGAATAAGATTGAAGCAACAAAAATCGAAAGGGAAAATTAGCCTTTAGGATGTAGGCCAATTTGGTAGTTGTGTGGCAAAATCAAGAACAGGTTATCATTTTGGATTTTTTTTTTACTTTGTGGTTGATATGATCTCTTCAATTTTGGGCATAATAATTCTTTGAGAAAAAATGCTGAGAAGCTAATCTAGAGGTCAGTTTTGGTAAGAATCTGAAGGCATCAGACTGTACAATATGAGACAGATTCTCTTCTTGACTACCAGCAAGTAACACCTCTTGCAAAGTTAGTTTAAGCCAGTGATTTCAGTAAGAACATTTCTTTAAATGCTTGAACTGGAGATATAACTGAAAAAGAAGTGGGAAATTTATATTGAATTGAGAGAGGTGTTCAGATGTTACCCACATATCTCACCTCTGAGAAATGCCCTGTAGATTAGAGAGCAGAATTTAGACTCTCATCTGAGGAGTTACATCAGCTGGATAGTTTTATGTCTACTTTACCTAAGCTAAAGTCACCTAGTAGGTAGAAACCTCGATTAAGAAAATGTTTCCTTAAGGACTGTAGGAACTCATGTAAGGCACTTTCTTCAAGTGGGAGAAGACCCAGCCCATTGTGTATGGTTCCAGCTATGGATTGGTGGTCCTGAGTTCTACAAGAAAGCAGGCTGAACAAGCCATGGGGAGCAACCAATAAGCACAGTCCCTCCATGACCTCTGTATCAGCTCTTGCCTCCAGGTTTCCAGCCCTATTTGAGTTCTAGTCCTGGTTTCCTTCAGTGACAGACTACTAAACTCTTTCCTTCCTAACTTAGGTTTTGGTCATGTTGCTGCATTACAGCAATAGAAACCCAAACTAACGATAATTTTCAAAAGTCAATGTATAATGCATGACAGGAAATGAAAGCCTAAGGGTATTTCACTATATTTTGTAAATAAATGAATATTTGCTTAAAGTATAAATGTGATTTTAGTCTATTACGCTAATTATGAATATTCAAAGCTTTATAAATGAGATAACTTCAATACAATTTTAAACTTAGAAAAGCTGCTGTAATGAAGTACAGTTATCCTTGTTGTTAAGAGAAACACAAGCCAAGTATGGGGAATTGGTTGTATTCCATGAACAAGAAAGTCTTCAGTTTATAATTCCCTCCCTTTAGATTTTTAAATAAACACTCAATTGGTATAAGAGATTAAATGGGAAAAAAAAGAAACTGGATGTGTTAAAATACTCAAGTTGAACTCAAGAGTACTAAATCCTAGTATAATGGCCCTGTGTTTTATGTAAGAAATATCCCACACAGGCTCAGGAGTTTGAATGTTTAGCTCCCATCTTGGGGTGATGGTTTTGATAATTCTCTTGTTCAGGAGGCTGAGCCCCACTAGAGGAAGTAGGTAACTCAGGACATTCTTGATTTTGTTGTTATAAGAAGAGAGAGACAGAGAGATAGAGAGAGACACACACAGAGAGAGATTGTATCATCAGTTCTTTCTTCAGCTATGTAAGATTTATGGTCTGTCTTTCCTTCCTGAATATCTCTGCTTTGTGACTAAAGACAAAATGTTACCATCTACCTCATTCTCATGTCTTCCTACCATGATGCACTGCTTCCATTTGTACTATAAGTTAAAATAAAGTTTTAAGTTGCTTTCTGTCAGGTGTTTCAAAACAGGAACCTACAGATCCTATATTCCTCAAGTGGTAGTTTCAGGGGGTAATTGAGTCATTAGGCTGGAGCTACTTTCAATGGGTTCAGTGCTGATTAGTACTAGAATTCTCTCTGTGTGTGTGTGTGTGTTCTAGAAATGACAGGGAAGCTTCTTAATGATATCTCAACAATATGGCTACCTAAACAAGACCTGAAGAATTACAAAACCAACAGACAAACTAACATAGAAGGGAGATATCTCACTGGGCTCCATTCATAAATCAAGAATTGCAAGTAACTAAGTCATGTCGAAGAGTGGGAGAAAAAGTCTTCCCCAGGTATAAACCCTGTAGTTAGTTATCTAATACTAAGTGGTCATCCTTAAAAGCATATACATAACAAGTAACACTAGACCAACAAAGCAGTTTTATTTATATAATTAGCTGTATGTGTAACAAATACAACTAAAGAAAAAAAGAGGCCATAAATTTGATAGAGATCAAGGTGAGGTACATGGGAAAGGTTGGAGGTGAGGAAATGGAAGCCTGCTGCAGACTTACTTGCCTCTTTCACAGTGAGAGGACATATCAAGAAAATATATTCCATGAACCAGAAACAGAGCCTTTTCCAGATGCCAAGTTAAGAGGCTTCATTTCTACTATGAATGGCTGTGAAATATCTATTTTTATGGCCACCCAGCCTATAGTACTTCACTTTAGGAAGTCAAACATATTTTGGTGATATAACTCAGCAGGTAAAGATACTTGCCACCAATCTTGAAGATCTGAGTTCTTGCCCAGGAACCCCAATTAAAAAGGCAAGAACTGGCTCTTCTAAGTTGTCCTGTCATCTTCATTGTGTGTGTGTGTGTGTGTGTGTGTGTGTGTGTGTGTGTGTGTGTCTGTGTGAATGCACACATGCATAAACATACATACATGCTTATAAATAAATAGAAGCAAATTTTAAAAAGTAAGCTTATTGCTATCATTTAATTGAATGATATCTCATTGGCCCTTAACAATTAATTGTTGATTATTATTTTTATTTTAGGTGCCCATTTTTTATTCCATCATATCTTGTGAGCCATCCTATGAGTGAACATGAGGCTGTGAAAGGAAATAGGATTAGCTACAAAAGACAAGCATATTTCAAATTTTATTTATATACCCCATGTTCAGTTATCCTTCACAAAGCAGTGTGCCTGTCTGAAGTAAAGAGTCCTTTAGAGAGATATACTCTAAATCAATGTATAAAAATGAGACCACACTTGCTGCCTGAAAAAAATGCTGGCTCCTCACATCTCAAAAGGTCTCTTGATAAGGATGTTCTGCATGCTATAGATATGTGTTTATCTTATTGGTTGATGGATAAAACTGTTTCAGCGAATGGACAGGCAGGACTTCTAGCCAGACAGGCAGTACAGATGGGACTACCATACAAGGAGAATTCTGGACAGAGTGAGTCACCAGGGAGACACCATGTAGTCATTGGAAAGGTAGGATGCCTGGGCATTCTCCAATAAGCCAAGACTATGTGTCAATACATAGATTAATAAAAATGGGATAATAATTACGAGTCTGAGCCATTGGCTAAGTAGTTTATAGTTAATATAATCCCCTGTGTGTTTTTTGGGGGGACTGAATGACTGTAGAAATAGGCAGGACAGAAAATCCATCAACAGTCTCTTGTTAGTGCCATTTGTTTTTTTGTTTTGTTTTTTTTTGTTGTTATTTTGTTTTTTAGTCTCACTTATAACTACCAATTGCTGTAAAATTCCACCTATTATTTCATAGTCACCTACATACACATTCATATTCATAATAAATCCATAAATTTTTCTTTCCTTTTTATGTTCAAGTGATGTTCTATCTATAGATAAGAAGTAGACACCTTCTCTCTACTTTTCAGTGTTCAGGAAGAATTCAGCTAATCTCTAAATACTCCTCTCTGGGATCAATCACTCTTTCTGAGTTCCTTCTAAGATAAGGGTTCACTGCCAGAGCTGGTTCTGTGTTAGTGCATTTCCAGCTCCCATGTCTCAGAAGTAGGTGAGGTTTAACCCATAGATGTGGAACAACCAATGACAGTTCTTTAAAATTGCTAGCTAGCATCTGTGTACTTATGACAATGTGTTCCTCTACTAGTATAGAGATGTTTATAAGGAAGGAACTTAAACGCTTGAGATGCAGCTCAATTGATGTAATACTTGGTTAACTTGCATGAACCCTTCCAAGGGATTGATCCCTAACACCACATAAAACAGAACATGGTGGTACATGCCTTTAATAGTAGCACTAAGAACATGGAGGCAGGCAAACCAGGAGTGTGAGGTAAGTTTAGTCTACATGGCATGTTCAAAGCCTACATGGTCTCATGATACCTCTCTCTTGAATAGACTAACATGATATTTTATTCATTTTTATATTTTTAGCACCTGTCAGTGAAACTGATGGTCTTCTCAAAGGATGAATTAAAATTGAATTCAAGCCAATTTGGATGGAAAACAGTGCTTGTGGACTATTGAAGCTGATTATACATGTGATATGGAATCAGATTAGTACACAAATTAAAAATCAAGGATACTTACTTGTAGCTATTAAGAATTAAATTATTTCCTGAAGAAAGTGTTTTATACACTTCTGAGCACTTGGGGCTGATGTTAACTGCACTTGATCTTCTTCTAATATTCTAGGATGCAATGAACATGGATCGTGGACATGGATGATTAATAAAAATAAGTCTATTTTCCTTTCTAGTATTGGCCCTAATGATTTACAAGAATTTTTCCCAAAGTAGGGTCAAGTGGTCAGGAGTGATATGGTGTAAAATAAGAAGTCGATAATCTACACTGCGAGGGTAACCCTCCATAGGGAATGGGTCCCAAAAGCCCATTCAGGTACTAGGGATACTTGTTCCACTTCCAGAGGCCCCATAGACTGGGCCTCATAGCTCAGGCCCCACAACTGACACCCACTTTCAGGGGTTCTGGTTCGGTCCTATGCTGGTTCTCCAGCTGTCAATCTTGAATCAGTGAGCTTTGACTTACTTATGTCAGCTATTTCTGTGCGTTTCCCCTGCATGGTATTGACACCTTTACTCATCACTTCTCCTTCTCTACTACTGGATTTAAGGAGTTAGCCTCAGTGCTTAGCTGTTAATCTCTGCTTTTGCTTCTATCAGCTACTGCATGAAGGCTCTATGATAGTATTTAAGGTAGTCATCAAAGAGGGGATGGCCTCTGTTATTTCCCAAATGATGTGACAGAATTTGATGATTCCCCCATGGGAGGACTCACCCTCCCTGAAGAGTGGATGGGGGGGGGGAGATGGGGAAATGGTGGGAAATGGGAAGATGGGAGGGAGAGGGCACTGGAATTGATAGGTAAAATAGAATTGATTTAATTTAAATAAAAATTAATTAAAATAAAGAAGTGGACATTCAGTAAAAAGAAAAATACTGTTATTACATAACCATAAAAACCCTTAGTGGGTTTCTTCAAATCTTACCCTGTTACTTTTTAGCTGGCCAACATGAGAAAAGATGCTAACTGGGAAAGGTGTGGTATACTGTTGGAGGCAGAGCTCAGTACACATCATGAAA
Source organism: Phodopus roborovskii (assembly GCF_943737965.1). Lineage (NCBI taxonomy): Eukaryota > Metazoa > Chordata > Mammalia > Rodentia > Cricetidae > Phodopus > Phodopus roborovskii. The sequence continues at coordinate 7,771,097 of NW_026126485.1, forward strand.
ATGAGAGATGCTAAAACTTCAAATAGTGTAACCCAGAGCATAGACTCTGCATTCAAATTATTTTTGTTTTCATTATCATGAAGTAAGGACATTAGGCAGGAGATATACATAATACATAACAGGCAACTTCAGTAAATACATCTTTAGCACCTTTTATATGTGACTCTCTACACATTGTCAATTGCAGCATATCTTAAACAACTATGGATTTATAGACCTTTGCCAGTAAACTTGAGAACATTTCATCTAATAGAGTATGCAGGATGGCAAGAAGCCCCTACACCATACATCCTATAATTAGAGTATAGCTATTCTCTGGGCTGAAAAGTAATTGTTGGCAGGTGCACATATCAAAACCCATGCCAAATTGCATAATTTTGAAGAATTATTATTCTCGTTATCACAACTTCCCTCAGTAATTCTAGCTGTCAAGTTTTGCTGAGTGATTACACAAAAATAGATAATAATATAGACTTGTGTTCAACTGTGCCTTATGGTAATTGCATTGTCACATTAAACTATTAAAAGTACTGAATTAGTATTTTCACATTTTCTTGGACACACAAAAGACAATCTCATCACAAATCTTAGACAGAGACAAACTAAGCTGTATGACATGAGTTTCTGTCACATACTGGGTATGTCTATAAGTTCGGTATACCTATCATATATTTACATTCACATCCTAACAAATTGAAAATAAGAGGCCATATATGTCTCTTAAATGTTAAACTACAATAAACATTATTTTAAATATTGTAAGTAAATTTGGACGTAAAATAAGAAAGACTGAAGATCGTGCTTATCTTAAAAAGTATTTTATCTTAAAAATTTTATCTTAAAATTTTATTAAAAATTTTATTTTATCTTTAAAAGTATTTTGAAAGCTGAGGACATAGCTTAAAGAGTAAAGGCACTGTTTTCACAAGCTTGATGGAAGTTGGAAACCCCTATACCCATTTAAAAGCTAGATGATTGCTCTTTCCCTCTACTTCTCCCTCAACTAGGTCTTCTTGATCCCTCATGTTCCCATCCCATATTCCTTTCCTTCGACCCCCTCCCAATTTTCCCAGGAGATCTTAACTATTTTCCCTTTCTAGGGCCCTCCATGTGTGTCCCTATAACATCCCCCTTTTTTATTTAGATCCTCTTGGGTTTCTGATTGTAGCCTAGTCATCCTTTGTGTTATATCTACTACCCAATTATGAGTGAATACATTTGTCTTTCTGTGTCTGGTTTACCTCACTCAGGACTTTTTCTTCTAGTTCCATCAATTTTCCTGCAAAATTCCAGATATTGTTTTTACTGCTGAGTAATAATATTCCATTGTGTAGATCCCAACATTTTCTTTATCCATTTTTCAGTTGATGGGCGTCTAGGTTATTTCCAGGTTCTGGTTATTACAAATAATGTTGCTGTGAACATAGTTGGGCCATGAAAGACTTCTTGATAGAGGGAGCCATTATGGGGTTAGGGAGAAACCTGATGCTAGAGAAATTCTCAGGAATCCAGAAGGATGATCCCAACTAAGACTCCTAGCAATATTGGAGAGGGTTTCTGAACAGGCCTTGCCATTTATTCAGATTAGTGACTACCCTAAATGTCATCATAGAAGCTATATCCAGTAACTAATGGAAACAGATGTAGTGAGGCTTAGTCAAGCACTGGGATGAACTCCTACATTCAGTTGAAAAAGGGGAGGAGGGTCATATGAATGGGGAGCAGTGGGAGTGGTCAAGAACATGATGGGGAAAACCAGAGACAGTTGTCCTGAGATAGTGGGAGCTCATGGACTATGTATTGACCAATGGAGAAAGTACACGGTACTAAAGTAGGCCCTCTGAATATGTGTGACAGTTATGTGTCTCCAAGTGTTGTGGGGGTCTGGCAGTGGCACTAGGACCTAGGTGTATAAATTTTTGGAGCCCATTCCCTATGGTGGGATACTTTGCTCAGACTTGATACAGGGGGGAGGGGCTTAGTGCTTAGACTTTAGGAAGGCTTTGTCCTCTCTGAGAAATGGATGTAGATGAGAATGGGAGGTGGAAGCAGGAAAAGTGGAAGGAGGAGAAACTGGGGATGGTATATAAAATGAAAAATAGATTTTTAGCACAGACAAAAACAACAACAACAAAATCCTGAAAGATTGCTTTTGGCAAGATTGCCATTTTTACTATATTTATCCTACCTATCCAAGAATATGGGAGATCTTTCCATTTTCTGGTATCTTCTTTAATTTCTTTCTATAGAGCCACAATGTTATTATTATATAGGTCTTTCACTTGTTTGGTAAACATTACCCCAAGATACTTTATGTTGTTTGTGGCTATTGTAAAGGGTGATGTTTCTCTGATTTCTTTCTCAGACTCTTTGTCATCTGAATAAAGTAGGGCTACTGATTTTTTTGAGTTTATCTTGTATCCTGCTAGTTTGCTGAAGGTGTTTATCAGCTGTAGGAGTTCCCTGGTAGAGTTTATTGGGTCGCTTACATAAAAGATATCATCTGCAAATAGAGACAGTTTGACTTCTTCCTTTCCAATTTGGATCCCCTTGATCTCCTTTTGTTGTCTTATAGCTTTATATAGAACTTCAAGTACAATATTGAAGAGATATGGAGAGAAGGCAGCCTTATCTTGTTCCTGATTTTAGAGGAATCACCTTAAGTTTCACTTCATTCAGTTTGATGTTGGCTGTTGGTTTGCTGTGTATTGCTCTTATTATGTTTATGTATGTTCCTGTTATCCCTGGTCTCTCCAAGACCTTTATCATGAAGCGGGGGGCAGTGAAAGGAGAGAGGAGTAGGATAAAGAGAAGGGGAGGAGAGAAAGCACATGGGTCTAGTGAGATTGAGCCAGGGTACGAATAAAATAAAAGACAAGAGAGAGAGAGAGAGAGAGAGAGAGAGAGAGAGAGAGAGAACAAACATAAAAGAGGGAGCTATTATTGGTTTGAAGAGAACACTGAACCTAAAGAAAGGTCTAGAGAGCTACAATACTGCCACCAACTAACAAATTGAGTAACCGTGGAAAGGCTACCATAAATGCCTTTTCCTGATAGTGAGATCAACAACTAACTTATTCACCATCATGAAGCCCTCATCTAGTACCTGTTGGAAACAGAAGCAAACACCCACAACTAAACACTTAGTGGAACTAGAATCCAGATGCAGATGGAGAGGACAAGACCAGGTTGTAGAAACACATAGAGACAGCTGACCTGAACAAGGAGGAGCTAACGGGCCCCCAGACTGATAGCTGGAAATCCAGCAAGGGACTACTCAGATCCCCTAAATATGGGTCTCAGCTAGAAGGACTGAACAATCTAAGGGACCTCAGACCGTGGAACCAGGATGCATTCCTGGTGCACAAAAGGACCTTGAGGACACATCCCCCATGGAGGCATACTGCCTTACCCTAGAGATAGGAGAGAAGTCCTAGTCCCTACTTCAAATGACTTCATAAATTTACATGACCCCACCTGAATGGCATTGCCCTACATGTGGAATTGGGGTGTGGGGATGGGAGGGTAGGGTGTTCAGGGTGCATGTGAGGGGAGAGAGAGGGTAAGAGGAAGGGAGGGAGAGAAGGAAAAAGGGAGAGGGAACTGGGATCAACATGAGAAAAATTTATAAAATAAAAGAAATTAAAAAAAAACCCTGGAAGATAACATGAACATATGAACATCTAATCTCAACTGATAGCACTGATAACCTGTCACACACAAAAGAATAAAAAGCAAAAAAAAAAAAAAAGGAGATCCTGTATCAAGCAAGATAAAGTTAAAGGCAAGGACAGTCATCAGAGGTTTTCACCTGTAGCACAAAAAATAAATGACCCAGAGACTGATATTGAGTTTCAAGCTTTATGCTGAACATCAGGAAAGAAAAGCAGCTGGTCACTAGTTCTTATTCTGAAAGCGCTGATCCAGTCTTCAAGAGCTCTCACCAAGCCTCAGACTGCTGCCTCTCTTCAAAATGACTGGAGAATCCTGAGACTTCATAATCTTTCTATCCTCAATGTGTGTGGAAAATGAATGCCTGAAATCCCTGTTCCTACCTTTCATATCCTTCTAGTGCTGGGATTAATGGTGTGTGATCCTAGGTGCTGAAATCACCTTTGTGTGAGATGTTGATCTTTAAGACTGGATCAATCTTGTTCAATCTTGTGTAGTCAGTGCAGCTTTGAACTAACAGAGATCCATCTACCACTTAATCCTGAGTCCTGAGATTAAAGCTGCGTGCCTGGACTTTATTGCTTGTGGCTGACTTTGCTTTAACAAATCATAAATAATATATCATCACAGTCCCCCTACACACATACACACACACACAAACACAATCATATTTTATACATGTTTTTATATATAAAATATACACATTATTTTCATATGTAAATTTCATTCTACAAGTTCTGAAGAATATGTAACAATTCATTATGATTCTTTCAATAGGTAATTTCTTCTACTTACATAATTAAAAATTTATTAGAAGTTATGTCAATATAATGATTAGATTAGGTTGTAGAAACATTTTGCTAATATCTATTTAAAAGCTTCTTTATTGATTTTATTTTTCTTTTAGTTTTATTTCTCTTCGTCTTACATATTTCTTACTAAAATTTTTTCAGTTGTGTTGGGTTTATGTGTAAACATTCATCTTTGTATATATTGTTTGCATTTTTGTCTATGTATTTTTCTGTGTGATTTGTGAACTCTTAGTGTATGTATAGGGTATGTGAGAGAAATGTGTGGCATGTCTTGAATGTGTACAAGAAAGTTTATTCTGTGTTGTGTATATTATAGCCCTGACTACAAAATAGTTTCTTTTTTAACAAGTGTGTTCCAGGTTGGTATCTTCATTAAAGGTCTCTGAACTTGAACTGTTTCATTTTAACCAAAGAAGAGGATAGGGAACCACTTTTTAAATGTCATCGTGAAGATGGAGAGAGGGCTAGAGGTAGAGAATATTGCTATATTTCCAAATGACTTGGGTTCAATTCCCACTACCATCTAGTTCCAGAGAATTCAACATTCTCTTCTAGTCTCCATGGATGGGCCAGACTTTCATGCAGGAAAAGTATCTGTTTATACAAAATAAAAAAATAAACACCAAAAATTTGTTACTTTATTGCTGACTTGTGCATTAGTTAATTTTCATCATGTGAATCAATGTTTGATATAAAATGAAAAATCATCTGTTCTGTGTAAGGCTTTACTCGTTACAATTCTGATTTAAGGTTTAGTAGAGTTCATTGCTATGAGGCTCCATGTGCCTGGGAAGAACACCATTTTAGCAGTCTAAGCAGCACAGGCTGTTTAACTTCTTGGTAGACAGGACAGAGAAAGGGGGACTATATAAAAGACAGGATAAAGTGGAACTGTTGGATTGTTCCAGGCCCCTCCCTCCTCCCTTGCATCATCTCCCAATAGCCCAATCGGTGCTCACAAAGTTAGATCCCTCATCTTTTTTTCATTTATAGCAGCATGAAATTACCAGAGATATGCTTCTCTAATTCAGCAGAGATTTCTGAGCCTCCCTGCACCCAATCAAAATGTATTTTCACCATGTATTGCCAACAACTCCTGAGTGGACAAAAAGCTTTTCTTCGTTCAGATTCTATGCCTCTCTGTTGCTTACTACTGTAAGAGGCAGGCTTTTACTTTTCTGTCCCTGCTACAGTCCTGGTTGCTTTGCTTCTGTTAGCACATCTCTTTCAAAACTTTGTTATTTTTAAGTTTCTTTACATTAGTCACTCTAGAATCATGGTCTTGGAATAAGTCTCCTTCCTAGTCCCCATCAAGCTATTGTGGGGCCATACTCTTATTACTCTGACAAACACTGTGTTTTAGTGGAAAGAATTTAGCAGGCTTGTCCTCAGTGTGCCAAACACATATCTCTATCATTCATTAGTGAAATTACTTCTGGGTGTGTCTGATTGTTTGCTTTTATGCACAGGTCTATGGGGTAAGAATTTCAGGAGACATATGGGCCCCACACTTACTCTAAACACACATTTTCATGGTAGCAATCATGATTTCATCTGCACCCAGAGGCATTTTCTTCCTTTTAAAGTGAGAGATTAAGGATGAGAAATAGGTTGGACTGCATAAGAAGTAAATCCTGAATAATTTTATATTTCTAAGAAATCCTCTTTGAGACCTGGGCAAGTGGGTCTCCAATTCACATCTTTTACTGCATTTTGACATAATCAGGGAGAAGAGAACAATAGCCCCTCAAAGCATGGAGAGGTCTGCTGAGTCTATATAGTCCTGTGAAGCACTGTGTTACCTCTGGTGACCTGTCCAATGTTCCATCCTGATGTAATATATTTATTCCTGGAAGTATGATACCACTTTTCCTAAATATATTTCCAGCCTGAAATCAACATTAAAGCATTGAGAATATGCCTTGGTGCTTTTTGGGAGACTGCTCAGTTTTTATGAACATGACAGGGCTATCTGTTTCATGTTAGAATTACTGGACACATCTGAATTTCCTTATTCCCTTACATAATTAATGTCAGGATGACAGCTGATTATGCTTGTTAACCTGGTCATCTGTATAGGCTCCTTTGCAGCTTCAGTCTGTGTACTGCACTGCAGGCAGGTGTGCACATTTCTATGATTTAGGGGCAAGTTCCATTGTGTTTTATTACCTATCTTCATAAGATACCTAGAATGTTTACTGATCAATTGTATTCTACCAAGTATAAAATCAGTATCCTGGGAAGACTTTCAGAAGGGATCCACTTTCTTTTTTTTTTCTTTTATAAAACAATATTATTTATTTTGTCTTCTCTCATACAATACATCCCAATCAGGCTCTCCCCACTGTTGCCTCTTCCAAATCCCCTCACACCTTGCCTCTTCCCCAATTGTACTGCTACTGTTTCCCTTCAGAAAAGAGCAGGCTTCCCAGTGACATCCACCAAATTGGCATAGCAAGATGCAATAACACTGGGCACAAACCCTAATAATTTTTTTTATATAATATAATTCACTTTTACTTTCACACAAGGTGTATTTCAATAGGTGACATACAGAAGTGTTGTACGTATTCTAACTTTTTGGAAAGAACAACGCCCAAATTCCCAAATATTGTCTATAAATATTTGTTTTCATTTAAATGGACTTTGTTATATAAAATAAATTTAAAAAATTAAAAAAAAACTTGGTAGAATGTTGAGAGAAGAAAAACTTAACAATTTCTTCTATTGTTTTATAAATTTAATTTTAAATCAAGTAAACAAGTGATTATATAGTAGGTGATTATATTTTAATAAAACTTTTCTATGGGATCCACTTTCAATAAAAGGCAAAACATTCTTATTGTAGAAGGAGATGCATAGAAAGAGCTATATCTTTGGAGCAAAATGTTTTCCAAACAGATTTTGACAAATATATTTCTGTTGTGGCCTGAATAATGTAATTTCAAAGTTCATGTATTAAGTTTTAACAGCCAGTGTCTGAGGACACTGACGTAAAGATGCAATGAATTTAGGAATATGCTAATTATGACTGGCAACCATACATCCTTTTAAGAGATTATATGGGACTTGAAAGAACATACTAGGGCATGCACAAACAGATTTCACCAGGGAACAGCATTAACATGGTCATTTTTAAGCCAAGGAAATACTCAGAGGGAACCAATGTAGCCAAATGCCTTGATATTTGACTACAGATTTTAGAACTGTGGGAGAATACGTTTCTGTTGTCTAAGCTACTTGGTTTGTGGTATTTAATAACCCCTGTAATTATTTTTCCTTTATTTCAGAACATTCTATAAAATATTATGTGAGATTTTCCTTTTCTGGTCTAAGCATGCAAGACAATTATTGTGATAATATAGTGAGTGCTAACTTACAAACTGCTGTTGTAATTTTATGTATGGTCCAGGTCTACCTGTTTTGTCACTGCTTAAGCAAAGGTTGTCTAGCCGAGAATTGGAGAAAGATTATTGGCAACAATATCCTAAAACAGTTCCTTTAATATCTAGCATGAAATTCTGCTTACAGTATACATTACTCTTGCTGATTATGGGTTTATATGAAAGTATATTTGTCTGCCAGCCTAAATGGAATCATATTTTTCTGGAAACAAAAAGGAGAGAACCATATGTCTAAATGCATCAAAATTGTTCCTTTTTCAACTGGCCCATCTTGAGCAACATATGTGTGATTAATCTTTATAAACTGAGAACCAGGAAGTAATACCTTGTTTTCTTCTTTCACATTTTGGCGTTTTATGAAAAACAATTTTTTTTATAATTTATTTCCTTGTGTTAGACTTATTCCTTCATATAGAATGTTTCTCACTTGCCTTAAGACTAGATAGCCACACATGTTTTCCACTTTAATCTCTAGATTTTAAGAAAAACAAGCAAATTTTAGAAATTCAAAAATTATCACATATCCTGTAAATAGCCTAATTGACAATCGCACACACATATAAACCATAATTGTTTAAGATGGTATTCAGTTATGCAGTATGTGAAGTACCTTAATGAGAAATATTGCTTTATAAAGTCAGGTGCATGGAAACACAGTTTTAAAATTACAAATTGAAGTTATTTTTCTTGGTATGTTTGCCCAGGAATGTCTGCCAATTAATTTTAATTAGTATCGATATACTAAATTTTAAAATGCCTTAATTAGTTTAAATTCCCTTAAAAATAACATCTTTGGCTATATAATCATGGTTTACTTTAAACACCCATTCTGCTTTGTAGCTGCCAAAAATCTTTTGAAGTACTGAGAATCTTGTTTTAAAAATACAAAGTGACTCTGGGCAGGCCTGTCTGCCTAGATGGGATCCCCCTTGCTTGCACAGGGCACAGAGCTCAGGAGGCTCCTAGTAATGCCACAGAATGTAGACCAGAAAAAAAGCCTAACCTTATTTCCTACCATGATTGGAGGTGGAGCCAGGACACTGAGAAGTCCAGTCCACAGGGACCAGGGAGGGGGGCACTGACACAGTCCCCATTACTCAGGAGGCTTCTATCAGGGCAGAGGCTAAACCAGGACTCCGAGAAAATCAGTAGCCCTATTATATACAGACAATAAAGTGTCTGAGAAAAAAATCAGTGAAACGTCAACCTTTATAATAGCCACAAACAACATAAAATGTTTTGGGGAAACACTACCCAAACAAGTGAAAGACCTATATAGTAAGAACTTTGGGTGTTTAAAGAAAGAAATTAAAGAAGATACCAGAAAATGGAAAGATCTCCCATGCTCTTGAATAGGTAGGATCAACCTAATTAAAATGGCAAGGGGAAGTTCATGGACTCCAGTCTGATAGCTGGGAACCAACACAGGACCTACTCAGATTCTCTGCATGGGTAGTCTATGGGCCGTCTGGTAGTGGATCAGTATTTATCCCTAGTATACACATGGACTTTGGGAGCCCATTCCACATAGAAGTATATTCCGTCAGGCCAGACACATGGCAGAGGGCCTAGTCCCTGCTCCATTACAGACTTTAATGACTCCCCATGGAAGATCTCACCCACTCTGGGGAGCAGAAAAAGTGGATGGGATGAGGCTGATGGGGGGGGAGGGGAGGATGGGAGGGTGCAAGAACTGGGATTGATATGTGAAACAAGGTGTTTCAAATTTAAATAAAAAATTATACTAAAATTTTTCAAATTTGTTGTCATTTAAACTTGAAACAAGTTATAATCCATTTACCTATAAATGTTGCATGCTTGTAGGAAAGGAACAGAAAATCACAGATGAGGAAATCTAGCCTTTTCTATGACTTACAACCTGAGAGTGTGAGGAGACTGAATTTATCTCCCTTGTTTTTATTTGATTGCCAATGAGAAGGTATATGTGTATATCTATATTGCAATTATGATCAATAAACACAAAGGCTATGATATGCAAAGCAGCTAATATACAACCTTGTAAATCTTTAACTCCCCTGTGAGATATGATGTCTTCAGGAGACAGAGCCATGAAATTTAATAGCCTTGTATCTTGCTTCTTGTTTGACCAAATCAAACTAGTTATGACTCTCTAGGTTTCATCTATGCTTTTCTAGATGCATGGATAACTTTTTTCAGATAACGCTCTGTGTGTGTGTGTGTGTGTGTGTGTGTGTGTGTGTGTGTGTGTGTGTATGAGAGAGAGAGGAGAGAGTGTGTGTGTGTATATACATGTGTGTACATTCAGCACATTAAATGTCAAAGATTAGACAGTTTTTATAATTGATCATTTGAAGTAGATCCATACAGATTGTGTTAAGTTCATCACAGGGGCTTAGCAGCAGAAGTCCAATGCTCCTATATGGTAATGGAAGATTTCTCTTTGGGCTTAGACACAGTCCACATGTGATAGTGCAGAGTCACCATTCTAGATTTCTATCTATTCTATGAAACCCAAATCTTAGATTGAAGAACACAGTTTCCGCTTAGCCTTTCTTTGCCAACTTAGTTTTTTTTTTTTTTTAATATACCTAATCTCCCAATTCAAAACTTACCTCTTATAATTATGATCATAGACACATAGAAATGAAGATTTTTATATATACCTGGGTATCCACAGGACTATTCACAAATGTATTTGACTGACATTATTATGAATTTTTAAACATTAAAATTGTATTATGTTGAAGGCATGCTCAAATGACATCAATTAGGTTGTTAGGGGGACTATGAGTCATCCTCATGCACATACACATCACAATGAGTACTTTTTTAAATGTGTAATTTTGCCAAGATATCAGAAGATACTGATTTATTCTTTGTTTGTTTTGTTTTGGTTTTTGAGACAGGGCTTCTCTGTGTAGCATTATAGACCAGGCTAGGTCTAACTCAGAGATCTGCCTGCCTTTGCTTCCTAAGTGCTGGTATTAAAGGCATGTGCCACCAATGCCTGGCTGAAGATACTGATTCTTAAACACTTATCTCACATAAGTGGCTGGTTATTAGTAGGCTGTGTTTCACATTCTTCCACAGGAAAGAAGCTCACATAAAGTTAAAATTGTATTTACATTTGAAGTGTAGCACTTAAATAGATACAGCAAAATTTAAAATCTAGAGAAACTTAGCTGAAATAAAGATATGTCATAGAATTTAAGTATTGAGTTAATCAGTATTGTCAATTGAGTTATTAAGTTTGGAGACCAGAAAAAAAAAAAAAAAAAAAAAAAGCTCTATGCTGAAAACTATGCTTTTCTGCTTACCCCTATTGTGAGACCCATTCAATACTATACACTCTTTCTGAAGCTCATGATAATATTTTGGAGGGTCAAATGAGACAGAAACTCAAGTCTAGGCTTTCCTTGAACTTACTCCTTCTGTCCTAACATCACAAATGCTGGAACTTTAGGCATGTACTACTATGCAGAGCATATGATAAATTTTATTAATGACACACACAATGTACTTGGTTTGTATTAAAGTGTTATATTACTTTAGAAAATTAAAAATCATCATTCATTGTGTTTCAAGTCCTGAAGTCTCACCTAAAGAGGTGACACCACAGGGTTCTACATCACTAGCTTTATCTATAATTTCAGTCAAATGTAAATGAGGAGGAAATGATGCCTAGTCCTAGAAGTTGATTACATTTATTTCACAGAGAACTGAAGTAAAAATCCTCATCTGGATCTCAGACTCTTTCTCCCTATTTAAAAATTTCAGAGAGGGTAGGGAAAAATCTCTTAGTTGAGTGCCCTTATGTCTCTGATATGAAACAAAGAATTAAAATTCTAAGGCTTTGAAATACAACTGAAAACAGTGTCAAAATACAACAAAACATTGTCAAAGCAAACCTATGGAGACAATATTGAGATGTCAAAATTAAAATGATGCTATTGCAAATTGGAGTAGCACTTTTAAAAGTGAAACTTGAAGGCCTCCATTTATCTGAGTGTGAATTGTCACTCATTCTGACTGGATTGTTCATAACAGATGTGTAGGAGGTGTGTTAAACATTCCAGTACATTCCGAAAATAGAGTATTGTTCAAAGTGAGTGACAACATTTTAGTGAATTTGGATTATTGTTTGAAATACAATTTATTCTCCAATTACAGGTATTTATTTCCTTTTAATATATATATATATATATATACATATATATGCATTATGTACACTTAGCATTATATTATTTTTGTTTTTTAATATACCTGAAAGCATATTCAGGTATATTTCTAAAATACCTGATAGTAAGGTAACACTAAGTGGGTAATGAATTATCTACTAAAAGGATAAGTGAGTACATTGAAAATATTTTATAATTTCTGAGCTGATAATGATGTTTGTTGTTATTATCAATGGAAACATCATTGTCATTAAACACTTACATAAGCCCAATCTAATTTTCAACATTATTGGTGTCTCATCATATTTTTAATTTGTTTTTCCAATGAGTTTTTCTCTAGCTATTCAAGATTTATATATTTGTAAGACTTCTGTAGCTCACATTGTTTCATGAACTATATGACACTAAAATGTATATCATGATCCCCACAAGGATTTTATGAAATGATCATTTACAAACATTAATTATTCTGTTAGGCTTTTATTTTTTTAAAAATACTTTTCTTACAAATAAGTTATAAGGGACTATAACAGTACTTCTCAAATTTCCTAATCCTGCAACCCTTTAACACAATTCTTCATCCTGTGGTGACTCTGAACCATAAAATTACTTTTGTTGCTATATCATAAGTGTAATCTTTCTACTGTTATGAATCATAATGCAAATATCTGACATGCAGGATATCTGATATGTGACTCCTATGAAAGTGCAATTAGATTTCAAAGGGGTGGTGGAACACAGGTTGATAGTCACTGGATAGAGAGATGGTCATTGTTTAAGAACATTTTCTGCTTTACCAGAGAACCCAGATTTGGTCCCCAGCAAATGGCACCTTACAATCATCTATAACTCCAGTTTCAGGGGATCTTCTGCCCTCTTCTAGTCTCATAAAGCATAGCACACACATAATTCAGATTAATGTATTCAGTCAAAATATCCATACATATAAAATGAAATAAATAATTTCATTATGTATTTATTTATTCATTTATTTATGATCACTATGTCTGTCATGGCTTGCAAATAACATTTGTGCCTTCACATGTTGAAAAGAGTAAGACAATATTCTGGAAAGGTGTACGTTTTATGATTTCAACTATGATAGCTCTGTAGTTGTGGTAGCTGGAGAGATGACTGAGTGCTTAGAAACACTTTTTGCCCTTGCAGAAGAATTGGGTCCAGTTTCCAGCACTCACATGGTAACTCACAACCATCTATAACTTCAGGTCCAAGAAATGCAATGGCTTCTTTAACTTATATTGACATTAAGCAGTATGTTCAAAGATGCACATATAATAAAGTACTCAAACAGACAAAACAAATTCATTCAAAAATAAATCTTAATACCCTCGTTCAGAAATAGACTACCTAATTATTATATTGTCTAAAAAAAAAATTATGCACTCTCCAAAGTTATGGCTTGAACAATTGTGTGTTTTAGGTGAATGTTAGACACAATGATATATCACATTACTTATCACAGGTAATGCACAATCATATTTACATCATTCAAAAAGAGCACAAATTATACATAGTATTACCTGAAAAAATAGACTATATATATAGTTTAAAGGAGTTAGTACTTGACCTAATCTTCTCAGAGTACAAGCCAAGTATCATTTTAAAAGTGTTATTAAAAAATTTCTTAGCAAGACAAAGTATTCACTGATGTATTATTTCAAAAGAACAGTACAGAAGTTTTGATAGTTACAAATAGAAAGACAAAAATATTTCCAATGCATACTTACAATGATTAATTGGGAAGCAGATCAGAGAAGGATGCAAAGCATACTGGTATTTTAATAATAAACAAAGTGAAAGGAAGTGGGATTTGAGCATTTTTAGCTATAATTCCATTTTAGTCATTTGCTTAATGCATATTTGTTACTAAAACAGCAGATTGTGGACAGATTTAGCTTCTGAACCATTATATAATATTGCATGCACACTGTGCAAATGACACAAACCACAGTTTCATATGCCAGCATTTTCAGCCTCTTGTCAGGGAAACAAGAAAACATAATAAAATAAAAGTCTGATACTTATAAAAATGGTTTTTCAGTCTCTGAAAACCATCACTGTTATCAAACCACATTGCTATCTTCTCAGATCAATATAATATCATTATCATTATAAAATTTCTTTTGATGATGCTTAAAGACTGGTCAATACATGGATAAGTTCTATTTTAATTCCTTCTTTAATAGATTTGAATTTGTTTAGAGTAGTTTTAGATACATAGAACTTTCAAATCTGCCCTACCCAGTCAGCCCCTTTCTCTCAACACTGACATCTGTTTTTGAAGTGTTAGTTTTGTGGTATCAGTGAATCATCATTAATATCATTGTGACACATACTAAGTGTTCATTAGTACTCATTCTTTTTTTAATTTTATTATTATTTTTTATTTTGTTACTATTATTACTATGGTTTTTTTGAGACATGGTTTCTCTGTGGCTTTGGATGCTATACTGGAACTAGCTCTTGTAGACCAGTCTGTTCTTGAACTCACAGAGATCTGCCTGCCTTTGCCTCCCAAGCAGTGGGATTAAAGGCATGCCCCACCACAGCCTGACTAGTACTCATTCTTGGTATTTATATATTCTGTGAGTTTAAATGATGTATAATAAATATTAGCACGCATTATTTTCTCTGCCTAAATAGCCTCCATTTTCATTGGTCATCTATTTCTCTCTCTCCCTTCTAGTTCTTGGTATTTACCTTTTTTTTTTCTTCCTTCTTTCCTTCCTCCCTTCCTCCCTGCCTCCCTCCTTCCCTCCCTCCCTTCCTTTCTTCCTTAACTGTGTCAATCTTCTAAAGTGTCATAGAGCTGAGATCTGTTGTGGTTTTTTTAAATCTTTTTTTTGTTTGTTTGTTTCCAGAATTGCTATAATCATTTAAAGTTATCAATAGCTCCTCTTTCACTAGTTCATACAATTTACCTACAGACTAGGATTCTCTTGTACAAGTTCACATCTTTCATTATCAATTCACCAACAGAAGGACTAATTGTGTGATTTCACATCTTTTTAATTGCAAACAGTCCTGCTATAAATGTTTGTATATAGATTTTGGTGTAGTTGTAAGCTCACAACAAATTGGAGTAAATAGCCAGGAATATATTCACTGTATTGTTTTTTTTATGCATATAGAGTATTTTTTATTTAATTTTATATAACAAAGTCCAATTAAATGAAAACAAACATTTACACACAATATTTGGGAATTTGGGCATCGTTCTTTCCAAACTACTTCCTGCTGGTAAGGGGCGCTGTCTTGGGGGATTCGAAGAAGATTCAGATATCCTAGCTGTAGTCTGTAGGGCTGTTTTGTCCAGCTGTTTGGAATGTAGGATCAGCTTGTACTCTGTTTCAGGCAGTCTGGTGTGATCAAACCACATTAGTCTGTAAGGAATCCACATCTTTTCATTTTCTGTGGAAACAAAAATAGAAATAATTTTCCCCAGTAACTTGTTCTTCAACTTAAATTTTGGAGTCAAAGCGTTTTTTTTTTATTATTATTATTATTTTACATGTCGATCCCAGTTCCCTCTCCCTCCCTCCCTCCCTCCCCCCAAGCCCTCCCTCCCTCCTTCCCTCCCTTTTGCCCTCTCTACCCTCTCCCATGCACTCTAAACACCCTCCCCTCCCAACCCCCCACCACAATACAATATGTAGGGGAATGCCATCCAGTTGGGGTCATGTAGATCTGACAGATCCTGTGAAGTAGGGACTAGGGCTTCTCTCCTATCTCTAGAATAAGGCAGTTATCCCTCCATGGGGGATATGTTTGCAAAGTCCTTTTGTGCACCAGGGATACATCCTGGCTCCACTGTCTGAGGTCTCTTAGACTGCTCAGACCTTCTGGCTGAGACCCATATTCAGGGGGGGTCCGAGTCAGACCCCTGTTGGCTTCCCAGCTATCAGTCTAGTGGCCCTTAGCTCCTCCTTGTTCAGGTAAGCTGTCTCTATGTACTTCTACCGCATGGTCTTGTCCTCTCCATCTGCTTCTGGGTTCTAGTTTGACTCAGTGTTTATGTATGGGTGTTTGCTCCTGTTTTCAACAGGCATTAGTTGAGGACTCCATGGAGAAGTTAGTTGTTGATCTCACTCTCCGGGAAGGGCATTTATGATAGCCTTTCCACGGAAGCTGAGATTGTTAGTTGGGAGCAGTCTTGTAGTTCCCTCGACCTTTCTTTGTGTTCAACTTTATCTTCAAACCAATATTGGCTCCCTCTTTTATGTTCTCTCTCTCTGTCTCTGTCTCTCTCTCTCTTTCCTATTTTCCATTCCTAACCAGGCTCAATCCTCCTGGTCGCACATGCCTTCCTCTCCTCCCTCTCATTTTCTCCTACTTCTCTCTCCATTAGCTGTCCTCCCCCACTATACCTGAGGTCTGGGGGACTTGTCCCTTCCCAGTTCTGTGAGGGACTTTATATGAATCTCTTAGAATACAACTTGTATCCTAGTTCCTCTGGTGATGTGAATTATAGGCTGGTGATCATTTGATCTAGGTCTAAAATCCATATATGAGTGAGTACATACTGTGTTCCTCTTTTTGTGACTGGGTTACCTCATTCAGGATGGTTTCTTCAAGTGCCATCCACTTGCCTGCGAATTTCAAGATACCATTATTTTTTTCTGCAGAGTAGTATTCCATTGTGTAGATGTGCCACATCTTCATTAACCATTCTTCAATTGAAGGGCATCTAGGTTGCTTCCAGGTTCTTACTATTACAAATAGTGCTGCTATGAACATAGTTGAACAGATGTCTTTGTTGCATTGATGTGAATCCTTTGGGTATATGCCTAAGAGGGGGATTGCCGGGTCCTGTGGTAAACTAATTCCCATTTTCCTGAGGAACTGCCATACTGATCTCCAAAGTGGCTGTATGAGTTTGCACTCCCACCAGCAGTGGAGGAGTGTTCCACTTTCTCCACATCCTCTCCAACATAAGTCATCACTGGTGTTTCTAATTTTAGCCATTCTGGCAGGGGTAAGATGGTATCTCAAAGTTGTTTTGATTTGCATTTCCCTGATAGCTAAGGATGTGGAGCATTTTCTTAAGTGTCTTTCAGCCTTTTTGATTTCCTCCATTGAGAATTCTTTCTTCAGTTCTGTACCCCATTTTTTAATAGGGTTATTTGGTGTTTTGTTGACTAGTTTCTTGAGTTCTTTGTATATTTTGGAGATCAGCCCTTTGTCGGATATAGGATTAGTGAAAATCTTTTCCCAGTCAGTGGGCTGCCGTTTGGTCTTGTCAACTGTGTCCTTTGCCTTACAGAAGCTTCTAAGTTTGAAGAGGTCCCATTTATTAATTGTTTCTTTCAGTGTCTGTGCCCCTGGAGTTATGTTCAAGAAGCGGTCTCCTATACCAATTTGTTCAAGGGTACCTCCTACTTTCTCTTCTAAGAGGTTCAATGTGGCTGGATTGATGTTGAGGTCTTTGATCCATTTGGACTTGAGTTTTGTGCATGGCGACAGACATGGGTCTATCTGCAGTCTTCTACACACCCTCATCCAATTGTGCCAGCACCATTTGTTGAAGATGCCGTCTTTGCCCCATTGTATAATTTTAGCTGTTTTGTCGAAAATCAGGTGTTCATAGGTGCGTGGATTAATATCAGGATTTTCAATTCGATTCCATTGGTCTACCTGTCTATTTTTATGCCAATACCAGGCTGTTTTCAGAACTATAGCTCTGTAGTAGAGCTTAAAGTCAGGAATGGTGATGCCTCCTGATGTTCTTCTATTGTATAGGGTTGTTTTGGCTATCCTGGGTCTTTTGTTTTTCCATATAAAGTTGATTATTATCCTTTCAAGGTCGGTGAAGAATTGTGGTGGGATTTTAATGGGGATTGCATTGAATCTGTAGATTGCTTTTGTTAAGATTGCCATTTTTACTATGTTTATCCTACCTATCCAAGAGCATGGGAGGTCTTTCCATTTTCTGGTATCTTCTTTAATTTCTTTCTTTAGAGTCACAAAGTTCTTATTATATAGATCTTTTACTTGTTTGGTAAGCGTTACACCAAGATACTTTATGTTGCTTGTGGCTATTGTAAAGGGTGATGTTTCTCTGATTTCTTTCTCTGCCTCTTTGTCGTCTGAAAAAAAATAGGGCTACTGATTTTTTTTGAGTTTATCTTGTATCCTGCTAGTTTGCTGAAGGTGTTTATCAGCTGTAGGAGTTCCCTGGTAGAGTTTATTGGGTCACTTATGTAAACTATCATATCATCTGCAAATAGAGACAGTTTGACTTCTTCCTTTCCAATTTGGATGCCCTTGATCTCCTTTTGTTGTCTTATAGCATTAGCTAGAACTTCTAGTACGATATTGAAGAGATATGGAGAGAGAGGACAGCCTTGTCTCGTTCCTGATTTTAGAGGAATTGGCTTAAGTTTCTCTCCATTCAGTTTGATGTTGGCAGTTGGTTTGCTGTATATTGCTCTTATTATGTTTAGGTATGTTCCTGTTATCCCTGACCTCTCTAATACCTTTATCATGAAAGGGTGTTGAATTTTATCGAAGGCTTTTTCTGCATCTAGGGAGATAATCATATGGTTTTTCTTTTTCAGTTTGTTTATATGGTGGATCACGTTGATAGATTTTCGTATGTTAAACCATCCCTGCAATCCAGGTATGAAGCCTACAGACCAATATCCCTGATGAACATCGATGCAAAAATACTCAATAAAATAATGGCAAACCGAATTCAAAAATACATCAGAGAAATCATCCACCATGATCAAGTAGGCTTCACTGTATTGTTAGTATATCTCTAGTGTTGTAAGAAATTATTAAACTGCATTCCAAGTAGCATGTGTTTTCAATTTTCAATAGCAATGAACATTCACCATATGTCAAGTGGTGTTTCATAGAAGATTTCATTTCCAGCTTCCTAACATTAGTTAGCACCTTTTTATTTGCTTAGGTGTCATCTGATAGTGCAGCTAAAGAGGTGTCTATGTAGAGGATTTGCCAAGCTTTTGTCTTTAATAACATTATTCATTTTTTATTGTTATTTTATTGTTATGATTTAAAGTTACTGAATGCACACAAAATTTATTTTCTCCCCTTATAGTGTAATTTTGAATTGAAAAGGTGTTAAGTTTTGACATGGTTCTTCAGTATCTTGTCATGTCAGCCTCTATGTTTCTGTGTGTAGACTCCACAGCTCAATTGTTAGTGCCAAGTTCATACATTTCTGAGATTAAAAAAAAAAAAAAACAGAGATCCAATAGTTTTTCAGTTCTGGTATGTTACAATTCCATCTTCTCATGGGTTACAGATTCTGACTATTTGGTGTCTAGACCAAGTTAGGGAGATCAGACCACATGTTGTTATTCATCCATGAATATGGAATAACATTATTTCTACCTAGTTTTTAAAAAAACATTATGTTAAAATTATTAAGTTTACTTTTTTTATATAGACTTTCTTAGATTTTTATGTTTAATTTAAAAAGTGCAGATTCATCCTTACATTCTAGTGTCTCTGGTACAGGAAAATACTTTCCAGGCTACCAAGGAGAACTTAAATACCAACCCAGCCAGAAAACATTTGCTCTACACTCTTCAAATATAAGAGCAATGGTGGCACAAAATTTGTGGGAGTACCCAATCATTGTCTGATTATCAAATATAATATAATATAATATAATATAATATAATATAAGGCAAACTCTATGAGCCATAACCCATACCCAACACCTCTTGGGTGAAACTAAATAGCCCAGAGACCTAGGGTTAAACAAGAGCAATATTTGTGTAAAATAGTATTAATAAGATAACTTCAAATAGTATTCTGCTATTCTCATGTATTAGTGCCTTATTCAGTCTTCATTGGAGAAGCTTCCTCCTACAGCTGATGGGAACTGATATAGAGATCTCCAACAATACATTATGTAGAGAAAGAGAGAGAGAGTCCTTGGCTCTAAATGGCATGTTTCCATAAAATTCTTCTCTTTAGGGCTCAGGCAACCTGTTGTTGTGGTCTGTCAAGTACTCTTGGCCTTAGACAAAACTGGGTGTACCAGTGTTGCTGTGAGACAGGAGGACATCCAGAGGAATTCTTGGAAGCAGGAACCTGTTGGTGTTCACCTGTCTATGTTGTGAGTTATTTCTCCCTGAATAAACATCTGTTCGGCCTAATTATTAAATCATGATAGGGTTTCTCTGTGTAGTTTTGTAGACCAGGCTGGCCTCAAACTCACAGAGATACCCCTGACTCTGCCTCCTGAGTGCTGGCATTAAAGGTGTAGACACCAATGCCTGGCTTCTTTTCTTAGTGCATCAGCTACATTTACCATTTTTGGCAGTAAAATAATGAGCAGTGTAAATGTCCTGCAACAGCACTTAGCAGGGAAGTTTTTGGTGATTGAACACTAAGTATGATACTTATTGTATGACCCTCTCCCTCCCTTCCTTCTTCCCTTCCTTCCTTTTTAGCTCCTTTTCATCCAGTTCAGGGAAAGTTTTTCTAATTTGATAAGATATGTGTTTCCATGAATATGACACAGAATGACATTTTTAATCTGTTAATATGTTCATGTAATTTTTTATTTAGTTAATTGACTTGATTGATCACATTAATTTGTCTTTGAGAAAGTCACTATATATTGTGTATATGTATTTTAGATCAATTTTAAAATAATTTTATAGTAATTTATTAATGCTTTGCTAAAAATTTCTGTGTCTGAGTTTTCTGTTATTATGAATATCTGGTTTGTTATTAAAAAATTTTGGTCCCAGACAATGAATTATAATTTATATCCTTTGTTCCTATGATTAGAAAAAGATTTATAATAATAAAGAAAATGTATTATTTACAAGATTGAAAGAGTTTATCAATGATCTTACTATGTTTTGGAGTTGGCACTTTTGGTGTGGTTTTACATATTATTTTGAAGTTCTTCTGTAAATGAGCCTCCCTTGATATTTTTTTTTTTTTCATTTACCTTTTTCTCAGACTCTTTCATCCACAAATATGCCAGTTATGGTTTAGAAATCCTTCATCAATTTCATTATTATTTTTTTTTTTTGCTGTTCTAATATGCTATAAGTTTATTTCCATCTTTTTGTCTTTTCCATTGTGGTAGGGAGTCACCACTATCACTGTCACCTCATTCCTTTCATGCAGCTAAGAAAAGTACCAGTCATCTCAGAGAAACCATAATTGAAATGACGACTGGCTTTTCTAATTATCATAGTAGTGAAATGGTTTTGGCCACAAGAAGAATACTTACTAAGAGGGATTGAAACCACAAATTTATTTGCGTTTTCCCATAAAAGAAAGATTTTGGCTAGAGTGACAGTTGATTAGATAAAGCACTTGGCACAGAAAGATGACTGGAGTTCAGATTATCAGAATTCACACAAAGCTGGACATGGTAGGCATTTCTGCAATCCAGATAAAATGTGAGGTAGCAGAAGGTGAGCTCTCTCCTTGGGCAGTGGGACAAAGACGCTGGCAGACTCTGGGCTAGGAAACAAGGAGGACCCTAAGAGAGACATACATGGTCCCCTGAAGAAGGGGAAAGGGCAAGATTTCCCAAGAAAACTGAGAGCATAAGGGAAGAGGAAAGGGAGTTAATAGGAAGAGGGGGGGAGAAGTGGGCATGAGGGAGCTCATGGACTCCAATTAGATAGCTGGAAAATCAGCACAGGACCTAGCTTCCCTGAATGTGGTGTTAGTTGGGAGGACTGTGGCCTCAATACTGGGTCAGTATTTATCCCAATTATACAAATGGACTCTGGGAGCCCATTCCACATAGAGGGATATGCCTTCAGGCTAGACACATGGGGGAGGACCTGGGCCCTGCTCCAAATTATATGAGAGATTTAAAGACTCTCCATGGAAGGCCTCATCCTCCCTGAGGAGCAGAAAGGGCATGGGATGGGGGTTGGTTGTGGGAACATGGGAGAATGGGTGGGTTCAGGAACTGGGATTGATATGTAAGACAAGCTTGTTTCAAATTTAAATAAAAATTATATATATTCACATATATATATATATATATATATATATATATATATATATATGAATCTCCAGAACTTGGTGAGTAAACTAGTAAGTATGGTTTACACAGGAAGAACAACAAAGACACCCTATTGTCAACTAGGTGAAAAGCAAGGAGTGATATTTAATGATGTTCACAAATGAAACTTGGAAAATATATGTTCAAGTTCACACATACCTGAGCTTGCACATGCAAATTCATATGTGAAAACACACATACACACACACACACACACACACACACACACACACACACACACCACTTGAACAGCAGAAAAATTATGGAGGGTTATGTATTATTTTTTCTTTTAGTGCTTTAATGTATCACAGTTTGTTGTTGTCTTATATCAAAAAACTTCTACAAGTCCAGTAGTTTTGCTCTGAGTTAATTACTTTTGTCTCAGAATTCCTTTTAAACAATGTTGTATTTTTCTGGGTGGTGATGGCAGATGCCTTTAGTCCCAACACTTAGGAAGCAGGAACAGGTGGTAGCCTGGTCTACCTACAAAGCTACACAGAGAAACCCTGTCTCAACAGCCAAAAACAAAAAAATGATAAATTTAAAAAAAGTTTAGATTATAATTATGTTATTTCCCCTTTCCTCACTGTAAACCCTCCCATGTACCTCCCTCGTGCCCTCTTTAAAATTTATGCCATGTAACTATCGTTAGGTTTTGAATGAGACTCATTCCTTTTGTTTCAAGACTGAACTTGTGTAACTTCACAGAGTAGGAATTATAATAAGCACAAGTATTTCTGACACACATTATTCCTGCAAGATTGATAAATAATAATGGAGGAATGGAGTCTACAATAAAATGATCAATGCAATGTGATTAATTTTGAACTACAGATACTACAATTTTAATCACAGAAAGAGAATGTGGCATCATTTTTAGAAATTAATCATAGTCTTTGATACAATACTAACCATTGATGATAACAGAGATAATAAGGAAGATGATGGTGATAATGAACAATTGTAATGGTGAAGGAGATGTGGGTGGTGATGAGGATGGTGATAGTGATGATAGGGATAGTGGTGATAATAATAGATAACCAGGATACTTAGTATGAATATGAATGCGTGCTTCTGTTTTTATTCAAAATATATCTGATGTTAAATTAAGGGCAAGAAAATAGAGAAAATGAAAAGAAAAAGGTCTTACATCCTGGATTATACAACAGGATGAAGAGAAGCAAAATAATTTAAAATGTTAATTGCAAATAACATTATCATTTGATATCTAAGTATATTATTCACAGAACTGTCATGGAAATAATTCATTTGAGAGTAAAATTTTCTTCTCTACATATTGCTTTATCATTTTTAGGATGCTTCTATATACTGTTATATTCATAAATTAATTCTAAGACATACAAAGTATTTTTAAATCAGAAATACTGTGAATCTTGATAATTTCTATGTATAAAGGATATAAGTATTAAATGTGAACGGTACAGTGAGGTAGACAAGAAGGACAAACTTTGCTACCTTCTACAAGAGAGGGTTTGACACAGGCATTCTAGCTTGTTTTAAATGATGGCTTTCTTCTTCAAAGGCTAGGGAACTTTTGTCATTAACATGCTGCATGTGCTTCATGGTTGACTTTTACATTATTGCTCTAGCTATTACTATGCATGCATTATTTATATGGTTGGCTATCATGGAAAAAAGGCAAGCAATTTACTTGTCAAAACACATTAGAATGCATGACTTTAAATCAGAGTTGCATAGGTTGGTAAAAAGCTATAATAAATTCACTTTGGCTAATATGTTAGAGTCATGCAGTTTGAGATGGTCACTGTACTGACTGAGAAACCTATAATCATCTCTGGGACTCTGAATGGAATAGCACTCCAAATTATTTTCACCATGATTTTAATTGGATGATACTAAACTCTAATATTTCAATAACTTTTCTCTTCATTCATAAATTTAACATTGAAATATAAGTATATACAAAATAAATTCTCAATAATGCATGTCTTAGTATTCAATATATTATTAGTATGTTAAATACTTCATAATTGAATTATATCATGCCATCATTGTTTCATTTGCCTTTACTAGTTAAGCATATCCTGTACCTTGGCTCTCTTGTTACTCACCTGAAGTCCCTAATATAACATAGCAAATATTAAATAAATGGCGAACACCTTGCTTATACTCTGTTTAGTGTATTTCTAGGCTTTCTATTGCTGCAGAGAGTTACCAGGACCACAGAAAATCTGAAAACAACAATATTTAATTGGGTAACTTACAGTTTCAGAGGTTTAGTCTATGACTATCATGGTAGGATGTGGCAGCATGAAGACAGACATAGTGCTGGAGCTGAGAGTGGAGAAGTAGCCATATCTTGATTCTGAAGGCAAAAGGAAGAGGTCTGAGACACTTGGCATGACTTTAGCATATGAGACCTTAAAGTCCTGCTCCACAATGACATACCTCTTCCAACAAGGCCACACCTTCCAATAGTGTCACTCCCAGAGAAGCCACCACAGTGAAATTAAGACCAGTCTCAAGCCAGACATGATGGCACATGCTTATAATTCCCATTTTTGGAAGGCTGAGACAGAAAGATAACTGAGTTTAAAGCAAGCTTGGATTACACATATAGACCATTTCTCAAAACAAATTAACATATAGACCATTTCTCAAAACAAATTAAAGACAAAAATCAAGCAATACCTGAGACAATCTGAGACGTTCGTAAAATTTATATGATAAATTCCAGGGCACAAAATAAGGAGTCAAATCAGTGCAATGGATCAATGATATTTTTTTGTAAATCTGATTAATTTCAAACGTGTTGTTAGAATGGACAGCTTCTATAAAAGCTGTTTTTAAATCCATTATGATTCGTTTATCTACATCCATGGAACAGAGTAAAATTATTTTCTTGAGAGGGAATATATATGTCTGTGTGTAGTATATCTTTAGTTAGTAATTATAAGATAAAAGGTTTATGTGTATGTTTAATATCACACTTTCATTATCATTATTGTTATTAATCATATTTACTAGAGAATTATTGATCATTTTTTGGTTGTGAGCCTAGCCTTTAACAGCTGAGCCATCTCTCCAGCCCTAGAATTATAGATCATTTTTAATCAACTAATAGTTAGATTGCTGCAGTATATTTAATGAAGTTTAAAGTATGCTCAATCTCAAGGTCTTTATTCATTGTATAGTGTTATTATTTTTGTTTTATTTTTCCCTTCTGTTAAGAATATGTTTTTCCTTGCAAAATATATTCTATATAGCTTCCCTCAGTTTATCCATAGCTCCTTCCCCATTTGGATCGCCTTGAAGAACATTCATTAATGATATGTTACATTTGTATATTCAATGGAATATTTGTTTAATGATTCAAAGACGTGTTGTATTCTTTTATGTTGCATGTGTTTGACTGCGAAGCTGTATTGCTTTGCCTGTATAAAATATCTGACTGTAGGCTGGACTAGGAGAACAGAGCAAGTAGTAGAGAGGAGATACAAGATGGAAGACAGAAAAAAGAACGCCAGCACCTCTCTACAGTAAGATAGGACCACATGGAAATACTTAGATTAATGGAAATGGGTTAATATTTAAGACAGAGCTAGCCAATAGGAAACCAGTAACTGGCCAACAGATATCTATCTATCTATCTATATCTATATCTATATCTATATCTATATCTATATCTATATCTATATCTATATCTATATCTATATCTATATCTATCTATCTATCTATCTATATATATATATATATATATCTGACTGGCCTAATAAAGAGTTGAATGGCCAATAGTTAGATAGGAGAAAGGATAGGTGGGGCTGGCAGACAGAGAGAAAAAAATAGGAGGAGAAATCTGGGAAGACAGATTGAAGAGCAAGATAAAGGGGTAAGAAAGGAAAACATCATGGGCCAGCCACCCAGCTACACAGCTAGCCGTGGAGTAAGAAGTAAAGAAAGGTATACAAATCAGACAAAGGGAAAATCCCAGAAGCAAAAGGTAGATGGAATAATTTAAGTTAATAGAAGATGGCTAGAAATAAGCCAAGCTAAGGCCAGATGATCATAAATAAGAATAAGACTCTAAATTTATTTGGGAGCTGGGTGGTAAGCCCCCTAAGAGCAAAGTGTTAAAAAAACAACTACAAGATCCATTCCTTTTCTATCTCATTATAAAACAAACAGGGTTCTAAAAGAAAATAACAATAAAATATTATAAGATAAAACAAACAAAACATTGAATTTGGATAAGACAAATGAAGAGAAGGGGCCCAACATAGAAATAAGAATTAGAGACCTACCTACTTATACATCCAGGAGCGTAAAACACTACACTGGAAAACTAAACATAAATGCAGAGGACCAAGTGCAGACTGTGCAGGCCTTATGCATTCTCCCACTCTCTGAGTTCATAGGAGCTTTGATTCTGTTGCTTTGGAGGACCTTGTTTTCTTGGTGTCTTCTGTTCCCTCTAGCTCTTGCATTTTGTCTGCCTCCTCTTTCCTGGAACTTCCTGAACTCTGAGGGGAGGGGTTTGTTGGAGACATCCCGTTTCAAGCTGGATGTACCAAATTCTCTCTCTCTCTCTCTCTCTCTCTCTCTCTCTCTCTCTCTCTCTCCATTTCTCCCTGTATAATATATATTTATGTTTATCAGTTTCTATATGTTCCCATCTTATACAGGAGCAAGCTTCTCTGATGATGACTGAATAAGGCACTGAACTCAGCAGAATGCCACTAGGACTCATTGTATTGCTATGGTAAGAGTTTCTGTTTTTCTTTTTGTTGATTTTATTTGTTTTGGAACACCAGACTATTTGGTATCTGGTACTTTATAACCCAAGCAATGTCAGGTATGGGTTCCATCATGTGGACAGGACCTTAAATTAAATCAGATATTGATTGGTTAGTTTTCAAGCTTTGTAAAAACATTGTTGTGGCAAATTTTGCAGACAGGACACCATAGCAGATAAAAGGGTTTGTGGTTGGCTTGGCATTTACATTTTTCTTTTGGTAGTATGTATATTCCTGCACCAAAGTCACTACATTGTAGGGGCGATGATTCTATATAGGAACCAGTTTGATTTCTCCTTTTCAGTGAGTTTTGAGGATGTGGTTTTAGTAATGGAGACTTACTTTTATTAAGCTTTGGTTGTTTGTGGATTCCCACAGGACCCCTTTAGCCAAAAATTCAATGAGATGTAACCCAATCTAAGTCCTGGATGCTATGTTTGGTGACAAGAAATGGCAAGTTGGTAATGCCTCTCTAATTATTGGCCCTTTCGTATAGATCACACACACACACACACACACACACACACACACACACACACACACACATATATATACATATATATATATATATATATATATATATTACAAAGCATCTATTGCATTAGGGTTTCACATTACCCCTTAAATATTTCTTAATTTTACCGATCTCTCCCTATATGCCTTCTTTCTCTCAACCGCTTGCCTTTGCCCAAGCCCCATTTGATCCTCCAACTCTAGCCCT
Organism: Phodopus roborovskii; assembly: GCF_943737965.1. Taxonomy (NCBI): domain Eukaryota; kingdom Metazoa; phylum Chordata; class Mammalia; order Rodentia; family Cricetidae; genus Phodopus; species Phodopus roborovskii. The sequence goes on from NW_026126485.1 coordinate 7,798,680, forward strand.
CTCATCCATTTAAAATTTTCTCTTCCTCTTATCATAGAGACCTGTCTGTATTCTCTAGTCCCTCACTCTATACCTAACATCTGTGTTTTTATAGATTATTACTTGATTGCCATTTCTTTAAGAGCTAATGTCCACATATAAGCAATTATATATCATAACTGTCTTTCTGGAGTCTGTGGTGTATTTGACCTCTACATGTTGACTTCAAAAGTAATGAAGGATTCTATTTGAAGTCCATACAGAGTTATAAAAGTGAAATTGCATGTTCCAGGATAAGTGTAGTGTTTAGCTCAAGTAGTTTGTTAAGTACAAGAGGCTCATATAAACTTTACATAGAGGATGACTGATTTGGGGAAATGCTACAATACAATGGATCTGCCACAGTACTTTCAACTTTAATAAAGATCACCTCAATTTTCAACTTCATGTTTTTTAAAAAAATATTTGCTAATATACTACCTTTACTTTTAGTTATTATGTTTATTACTCTAATAACAAAATGGAAATAATTGTGTCCTTAGCTGTATGGAATCTGTCTTAGGACCCACTTATCTCAATTCATTTCCCAATACCCCACTGTCTATGGCCTATGCTCTTCTTGTGCATAGTAAATGGACAGTCTTTGAGTAAATAAATGACCAAGCCCTAGTTGAAATCAGGTTTAATCTATTTAAACTCAACAATCCTTCCATTTGAAAATAAGAAGAATCAAAACTTCTTTCTCTTTCTATACTTTCATTTTTCTTCAATCTCTAGAACCTCTTGCAATTATACTTTGAGTAACAAGAATTCATATTTTTTGTAAAGCCAATCTGTTTAGCTACACTAATTAAAATTCAGTATATATGGTGTTATATGAATTTCATTTTGTTTATACATACATGCATACATTGCTCTTTAGATACTTTCTCCACTATATATGTGTGCTCTCAATTATTTGTATGTGTGTTTGTATACTGTACACTTCATTGTATACAGGAACAATATATGCTATACATATCTAGGATAAACCTATATATGTGATTATAGATGTTGATCTGGAGGTATGTACATCAAAGCAAATAAAAGCCTAATCACAAAGACAATAAATGCAAAACCCAGTGTATATCAGAATGACAGTTTTTGGTAATAAATGATGTCATGTGAAGAATGCAAATGGTGCTTAATGAGTGAGAGAGGTATACAGCCAATAAGGTGCTCTTACTCATGCTATCTTAACACACACACACACACACACATGCATGCACGCATGCACGCACACGCACACACACACAAACACATACACACTCACAGTGTAAACCAACATGTTCTTTATTTTATATTTTTGTTAGGTCTTTAAGAATGTTGTACAATATGTTTCACTTTGTCTTCCAACTTTTCCCAGATTCCTCCCCTTACTTCCATACATAATCAGTATTATGTCATCTTTTTAGTATAGGTTTATATACATATTTATACAAAGAAATATATTTATGATAATATATTAATATTTAGTTTACATTAATAAACATGTTTTATTTTGTGCATGAGTGTTTGCCTGCATTTATGAGTATGCATCACTTGCAATAAATACCAATGGATAACAGAAGTAGGTAGTTGGAATTCCTGAAAATGGAGCTTTTAGTAGATTAAACCACCTTATGGATGCTGGGAACTGAACCTGTTTCCTCTGCAAGAATGGCAAGTATTCTTTACTGATGAACCATCTCTATAGCTCCATGCATTTTTAAACAAACATAAAGCTAAGTCTACTTTGTCCTCTTCATATGTTATTGGATAAGTGACTTTCCACTGAAGCATGGTTAATTCATCATCACTCTTCATTAAAACTAACACACCCCCTCCTAGAAGCTACCAATAACCAATAGCTCTCTTACTGCACATAGAACTTTGTGCCCATGCCATGTCTCCACCCTGGGATTTGATTTGAGTTGAGCCATTACAGGTTTTCTGCATGTTGTTACAACCACTGTGAGTTCAAGTATGAAACTTCCTTGCTATATCAGGAAGGCAGTTTCTTTGTAGTCTTTTAACACTTTTTGTTCTAACTATCTTTCTGTACCCTCTTACCAAATAATCCCTGAGACTCTATGATGGGAGATGCCATTCTGTAAATATGTTTCTCTTATTGGATAATGAATAAAACACTGTTGGCCAATAGGAAAGCAAGATAGGCAGGACTAGGAGACTAGGAGGAAAGAGGAAGGAATAGGGACGAGTTTCAACATGCCCAACAGGGTAGAACTCTGGGCCCTCTCTCCAGTATGATAAGACCACATGAAAATACTTAGATTAATAGAAATGGGTTAATATTTAAGATAGAGCTAGCTGTTAAGTGATAGCAGTAACAGGCCAACAGCTTAATATCTAATACAGTGTCTTTGTGTGTTATTTGGGGCTGGCACAGCTCTGGGATCAGGCCGGTGGGAAAATCTGCTGCTAACACATCTGAAACAAGGAGTATGATATAAATGTCCAGTGAGGTCTGAACATTCCAGTCTCTTATTTTACACACAGTGCATAGTTGTGGGTTTTAGAAAACAGAGATTCAAACACACATAGTTTACAATTTTTAGAATATACTACATAAAATATCACAGCATAAATAAGTGGTGTGTGTGTGTATTTCTCTTCTGTAGATGATACTGATACGGACATCTGAAAATGTCACTTTGTCTCTGCTATGGCCTACAACTTTAATTAATCATGATGAATGATAAAACCCAAATAATAAGATTTCGGCTTTCCTCCTAAAAGCTACAAGTCCTTTAGAGAACAGATTTGCATTCCAAGGAATTCCATATTACTTAAAAAAGTATGTTCTCAGTTAACATTAAGTATGAATTTTCAAGGACATTCAGAACTGAAACAATTACAAATATTTTTCAAATTAATAATTTAGTAAGTTCTCCATGTAATGCCTAGAAGAATGACTAACAAGTAGTGCTATTTACAAGTTATTATTATTATTATTGCATTACTGTTACCATTAAATTTTTAATGCTATTGTTTTAGACATTTTTAAACAAAGAAAAATGCTCCACAATATTTCAAAATGATCTAGACCACATAAGTCAATGATACTTATGTGTGTGTATGTGTGTCAGGGGCTGCATGTGTATGTCTGTAGGTCAGAGGACCACCATAGGTATTATTCCTCAGATGTGATCTATTTTTGCTTTTCATTATTTTTAAGATAGGGTCTTTCTTTGCATTTGGCACTTGCCAATAATTGTAGGTTCGCTGTCTCATGAGCTCTAGGGAGTTACCTCTTTCAACCATGCCAGCACTGGGGTTGCTAGTATATGATATCAAGTTTAGGCTTTTATGTGTTGATGCGCATCAAAATCAGTTCTTCATGTTTCCTAGGAAAACATTTTACTGCCCAAGACATCTCCTATGCCACTCACAAATCTTAGTTTTAAAAGAGAATTTACTCTCTCTCTCTCTCTCTCTCTCTCTCTCTCTTTCTCCCTCTCTCTTTCCTCTCTTATATTCCTAACCAGGCTCAATCTTCCTGGTTGCACATGTTTTCCCTTCGTCCTCCTCGTTTTCTCCTACTTCTCTCTCCATTCGCTGCCCCACCACTTCCTCTGTGCTCTGGGGGACTTGTCCCCTCCTGGTTCTATGAGGGACTTTATATGAATCTCTTAGAACACATCTTGTATCCTAGTTGCTCTGGTGGTGTGAATTATAGGCTAGTGATCCTTTGCTCTATGTCTAAAATCCATATATGAGTACTCATACCATATATGAGTGAGTACCTACTGTGTTCCTCATTTTGTGACTGGGTTACCTCATTCAGGATGGTTTCTTCAAGTGCCATCCACTTGCCTGCGAATTTCAAGATACCATTATTTTTTTCTGCAGAGTAGTATTCCATTGTATAGATATGTCACATCTTCATTAACCATTCTTCCATTGAGGGGCATCTATGTTGCTTCCAGGTTCTTGCTATTACAAACAGTGCCGCTATGAACATAGTTCATATGTCTTTGTTGAATGGATATGGATCATTTGGGTATATGCCTAAGAGGGGAGAGAGAGAGAGAGAGAGAGAGAGAGAGAGAGAGAGAGAGAGAGAGAGCTTAAAAGAGGGAGCCAATATTTGTTTGAAGATTGAACCCAAAGAAAGGTCTAGAGACCTACAAGACTGCTGCCAACTAACAATTTGAGCTTCCGTGGAAAGGCTACCATAAATGTCCTTCCCGGAGAGTGAGAATAGCAACTAACTTGTCCATGTAGCCCTCAACTAATATCTGTTGGAAACAGGAGCAAACATCCATACATAAACACTGAGTCGAAGTAGAACCCAGATGCAGATGGAGAGGACAAGACCATGCGGCAGAAACACAGAGACAGCTTACCTGAACAAGGAGGAGCTAAGGGGCCACCAGACTGATAGCTGGGAAGCCAGCATGGAACTGACTCAGGCCCCCCTGAATATGGGTCTCAGCCAGAAGGACTAAGCAGTCTAAGGGAACTCAGACAATGGAGCCAGGATGTATCCCTGGTGCACAAAAGGACCTTGCCAACACATCCCCCATGGAGGAATAACTGCCTTAATCTAGAGACAGGAGGGAAGCCCTAGTCCCTACTTCACATGTCAGATCTACATGACCCCAACTGGATGGTTTTCCCCTACATATGGAATTGGGGTGGGGGGATGGGAAGGGAGGGTGGTTAGAGTACATGTGAGAGGGTAGAGAGGGTAAAAGAGAGGAAAGGAGGGAAGGAGGAGGGAAGAAGGGAGGGAGGGAGAGGGAATTGGGATCGACATATAAAATAATACATTAAATAAAAAAAAAAATTCTTTGACTCCAAAATTTAGGTTCAAGGACAAGTTACTGGGGAAAAGGATTTCTATTTTTGTTTCCACAGAAAATGAAAAGCTGTGGATTCCTTCCTGACTAATGTGGTTTGATCAAGCAGACCGCCTAAAACAGAGTACCAGGTGATTCTACATTCAAAACAGCTGGACAAAGCAGCCTTACAGACTACAGCCAGGATTTCTGCATCTTCTTAGAATCCCCCATGGCAGCGCCCCTTACCAGCAGGAAGTAGTATGGAAAGAACGACACACAAATTCCCAAATATTTTCTATAATTTTTTTCATTTAAATGGACTTGGTTTTAATATATATATATATATATATATATATATATATATATATATATATATGAGAATTTATTACCAAGAAAATTCTGCTTATACTTTTGATGTGCTATGCCTGCATTTCCTATTGTTATAATATCAGTTTTCGTGTTCTTAATTCACATTTAACTATGGTCGCAATTTTTATAAGTCTCTCATTCCTTTGGGCAGATCAAGTGGGACAGGGAGGAAAGAGAGGGTTGAGAGGGGGGGGGGAATATGGAATGAGACTTCCAAAATGAAGATGCATTTGAGGGGTAGTACAGAAGCCTAATAGTATAGACACTTACCAAAATATATACATTTAAGAAGGTAATCCAAATGAAATCACCAAATAATTGGGAACAGTTTCAACTGACTACCTCTTTTTACCAAATGAAACTTCTAGTACCATGATTTAGCTACTTCTACTTGAGTTGTTGGCCAAAGAGGTCTCTTAAAAATCTCCAAACAATCAAGGCTATCGTCAAGACAATAGGTTGCTCTTCACAAACTGACAGAATGACCTCATTGCTGAAGACAACACCTACATGACTCATTAAATGTGGAGAAGTAAACCTGGTACTTACATAGAGCTTTCACTCTTATATTCTAGTGTCTTTGGCATAAGGAGGTACTCTGTATGCTACCAGAAGAGTAACAAACATGAAACCAGCCACAAACCCTCTACAATTGGGCCCTGCAAGCAACTTATGCTAGGACAATAATGGCACAATGATTGTGGAAGTTACCAACCTATATCTGATTTGACTTAAGTTTCAATCCACAAGATGAAACCCACTCCAGAAACTGCTTTGGTCACCAAGACCATAAAACAGGTAAAACAAGCATAAAAGGGCTAAAACAAAATACTAGTAGTCTTGAAAACAAAACAACAGCCAAAATATTTAGTACTGTTACCTAAAATTTTATTTTATTTTTCTATAACTTATGGATACAAGACTTCTGAAAGTTGGCTGCACAGTCTTTGGAATCTCTGACATGACCTCTGTCACATTTATAAAAGACTGATTGTTTAGGTCATTTTCTTATGTATAACCAACCACAAAACTTAGGTGTCTGGTTTAGCAGACTTTTGCTTATGAAGCAGTTAGCCATGGGAGATATCTTAGGAAAGTAGATACCAAATATTCTGTAGAAATAGCTAATGATAAAATTTAAACATATATTGTCTTACATAGAATTTTAAGTTTCCTGAGAGTATTAGATAATTCCACTATCAGCCAGACATTCATTGCGCATGCCTTTAATCCCAGAAGTTGGGAGGCAGAGGCAGGTGGATCTCTGTGAGTAAGAGGCCAGCCTGGTCTACAGAGCTAGTTCAAGGATAGGCTCCAAAAGCAATACAGAGAAACCCTGTCTCAAAAAAAAATAATAATTCCACTATCAACATTAGGAGCCTTAATTTTTAATTTCATGCACTTGGTTATTTTACTGTTCAAGTCCAGTCTCAGTGAATATGAACGTTTGCCTCAAATATACACTTCAAGTTTATGGGTTAGAACAACTTACTAAACTACAATTCACAAAAAGAAGAGAAATCAGTCAAATAATTACAAATTAGAATAATGATTGGGCAAAACTTCTGCATAGATAGCATAAGATACTAATAAAATAAAAGTTACACAACTTTTGCTATAGTTGAACTAATTTACATTTTACCACTATATTTTAAAAAGTAAGAAAAGAAAATATTCTAGATAAAATACACTGACGTAATTTTAGTCTTTTCTTTTCTATCTCAAACATTAGAACATGTGATCCTTGAAACACAAAATTGACCTTAGAAGCAAACAATCAATAGAGACAATCCTGTCATGTGCTGTATATAATAAATGTTCAATATACAAATGGATGTGATATAAGTTGATTATACAATATATATAGCAAATACTGCTGAGAGTAAGTTGTGAATCTTTCCCTTTTCATAACAAAGATGGGTCGTAAAGAGCAAATGTGATCGCTCACAGGACAGCTATGCCTTTTATGGTGTGGGGTGAATATGTCATTTGGAGATGTGGGGTATTTTTATTCATATTAAGGAGAAGTAGAGAACCACTCTGAGATTCTTAAAGGAGAGCAAGACAGTTCTCAGAACAGAACACTATAAAATATTATATTGCTTTTTCTTCATGATATAGAATCATTTTCAAAATTTATATGTGACATGTGATTTTGAAGTAAATCGTATGAACAGGAGTGATTACAAAACAAGAGTTGAAAATGTGGTCATACATTGGCATAAAAAAATCCAATACAAATTAAATCAGTAAAAAGCAGAATATACTTTTTACAAAAGAATGTATTTCCCACACTTGCCACTAAATCTGGTCTTTTAATTATTATCTTCAATAGGGTATATAGCTAGGGGATCTCTTGAAAATTCTTTGTGTTCAAATCGCTTTTATTTGAGAAATTTCATTGCATTGACTAATGATAACATCCACATATTGTCTTATTTTAATCTCCTAAAGGAATGAATTTAAAACCCACCACATTAGTGACCAAAAATAAAGCATGCCATACCATTGCCATCCAACTACATGTATATTTAAAACAAATCGCCTCTGCAGCCTTAAAACCAGGAAATTGAAAAGGGGTCATTACACATAAAAACACTGGTATAACACTAACTATACAAATATGAATTGTTTGTCACTACTACAATTATTTTATAATGTGTGGATGAGTTTATCAGGCAAAGAAGACCATATGGAGATGCGAATAGTTAAACTGATGAACAAAACGGCATTTTTAAGTATCAGACAGGAGATAAAGTCCTATACACATTTTGACAGAGAAGGTATCAGAATGAAACATTGAATTAAAATTATTTTATACTAAATACACCCACACAATTGATAAAATATGCAATTAAAAAAGTTCTTGACACTTAAGTTCCATAGATTTATTTATTGCCTAACAAATACAAAAAAAGTATGATTCTGTGATCATTTAAAACACAAATCTGTCCACACTTAGCGTTTTGGTAATTTTGATCTGAAAAAAAGGGAGCATTTTTGTTTGATTGAGTGGAAGCAGAAATAAAGTTGAAAAACTACTGTAACTACTAATCAATGTTAGTTGCCAAGGCAGGTGATGATGTGGAAGGAGTGTAAGAAATTTATTTTTAAGGCTGTAAAACTTGTATGAACTTCTCTGTGAAATTAATCATAAAGAGATTCCACATTTTAAGTTCTTTGATTTACTCTCAGCTTTAATTAGAAATGAACATAGAATATGGGAAGTACTGATAACCTGTTTCTGGTGTCACCATTACTCTGCAAAAAATAAAAATAAAATAATAAAAATAAATAAATAAAATAAATAAATAAAAAAGCTTACTGGTCTCATTATAAAGGAAGGGAATTTATGGTAGCCTTTCCAGAAATGCTCAAATTGTTTGTTGGCAGCAGTCTTATAGGTCTCTAGACCTTTCATTGAATTCAATTTTATCTTCAAACAAATATTGGCTCCCTCTTTTATGTTTCTCTCTCTCTCTCTCTCTCTCTCTCTCTCTCTCTCTCTCTCTCTCTCTCTCTCTCTCTCTCTCTCTCTCTCTCTTGTCTTCTGTTCCTACCCTGACACAATCTTGATAGTCACATGTGTTTTCTTCTGCTCCCCCTCACTTTCTTCTACTTATCTCTCCATTCACTGCCCCCCCCCACTTCTCCTGTGTTCTGGGGGACTTGTACCTTCCCTCTTCTGTGAGGGACCTTATATGAATCTCTTAGAATACACCTTGTATCCTAGTTCCTCTGGTGGTATGAATATATAGGCTGGTGATCCTTTGATCTAGGTCTACAATCTATATATGAGCAAGAACATACCATGTTCCTCTTTTTGTGACTGGGTTACTTCATTCAGTAGGTTTCTTCAAGTGCCATCCACTTGCCTGTGAATTTCAAGATTCCATTTTTTTTTTCTGCTAAGTATTCCATTGTGTAGATGTGCCACATCTTCTTTATCTATTCTTCAATTGAGGGACATGTAGATTGCTTCCAGGTTCTTGTTATTAAAAATAGCGCTGCTATGAACATAGTTGAACAGATGTCTTTGTTGTATGGATGTGGATCATTTGGGTATATGCCTAAGAGGGGGATTGCTGGGACCTCTGGTAAACTGATTCCCATTTTCCTGAGGAACCGCCATACCGATCTCCAAAATGGTTGTATGAGTTTGCACTCCCAGCAGTGGAGGAGTGTTCCCCTTTCTCCACATCTTCTCCAGCATGAGTTGTCATTGGTGTTTCTAATTTTAGCCATTCTGGCAGAAGTAAGACAACCAACCTATCCATGGTGCCCTCATCTAATACCTGTTGGAAACTGAAGCAAACACCCATACCTAAACACTGAGTCAAACTAGAACCTAGATGCAGACACAGAGGACCAGACCAGGTTGCAGAAACACATAGAGACAGCTGACCTGAACAAGGAGGAGCTAACGGGCCCACAGCCTGATAGCTGGGAATCCAACATGGGACTGACTCAGGCCCTGCTGAATATGGGTCTCAGCTAGAAGGCCTGAGCAGTCTAAGGGACCTCAGACAGTGGGACCAGAATGTATCCCTGGTGCACAAAAGGACCTTGTGACACATGCCCCATGGAGGGATACTGCCTTAACCTAGAGACAGGAGGGAAGTCCTAGTTCATACTTCAAACCACCTGTCAGATCTACACGATCCCACCTGGATGGCATTGCCCTACATGTGGCATTGGGGTGGGGGATGGGAGAGGAGGGTGGTCAGGGTGCATGTGAAGGGGCAGAGAGGGTAAAAGGGAGGGAGGGAAGGAGAGAGGGAGAGGGAACTGGGATCGACATGTTAAATAAATAAATAAATAAATAAATAAGGTTACTGGATGATGGAAGAGACAGGTGTTGTCCAACCTTTTGTTTATTAGAAAATGAAACATCAATGGGTGTCCCCTGAATGAAAATTAGGAGCTTGTCTTGACTCTGACATCTGCTTTCCTTAACTTCATTTCTTTAGCCTAATTGCCTTCTGACAGCAGTCACCGAGTATTTTAGAAGACTTCTTTCCAATATTTAAGTGCTGAAGATTTTCCACAGACATATTTAGTAGTGGCAAGATCAGAATATTTAAGTTATATGGCCAGATGTGGCATTTAGGATTTTTCTTCCCCCTACTCCCCCATCTGTGTGTGTGTGTGTGTGAGAGAGAGAGAGAGAGAAAGAGAGAGAGAGAGAGAGAGAGAGAGAGAGTTTGTTCAACCTCCATACAGTAACAATAATGAAAACCCCCAAATTTTATTTTAACCTGTATCTAAAGAAAGTTCTCTGTGTTTGCATTTTTAATGAAATGTCAATAAAAATATGAGAGCAGATATTTCCACAGCAAGACAGCAGAAATTTGTTTGGCAGTTATCTCTAATCATGTATGCTGTCTTTGAATCTGTAGAATGAAATAAAAGCATGTGGAGACCTCCTTAGCTCAATGTAAATGAACCACATTTTATTCTTAATTTCTTACTCAAGGTAAATCCCCTTTAATTGATATGTGTTGAGGAAGATAGACACCTCTAGGGGCATGTTCCTATATTAATGTATTTCAAAGTATCTTTTTCTTTCTATCAATTAAAAGTGTATAAAGCAATATCATCAAACTCCAAAGTTATCTTTCCTACTATTTCAATCTTTTGTACATGTGTTGCATGATGTTGAGCTAGAAATAACCAAGTGAATCCATTAACTTTCCTTCTTAATCTATGATGTAAAGGTGAGAATGTCACAAATGTACTCCTTAATATAGCATTTCAGAAGTGTGTCTTCTTTGAAAATTCTTTTCTATATCATTGTCTGTAGATTTCATGAATAAAATTCCCAGCTTCTCTTATTAGACGAGGGCATTACTTTGGAAACAACTCCCATGGTTCCCCTTAGCTGTTGCATTAATAAATCTTTCTCTGTTTTTATGATGTTTGTACTTGCTTTGGCTTTGCACTCAACAATGTGGTAACTTATTTCATTGGCTGTCACACAGTGAATTGGGAGTTTTACCAGAGGTACCCACCGCCTTTGAATTACTATGCATTGTCCTTAAGCTCCTTTTTTTATTGACTATATATATAAATAGTGTTTCTCTGTGTAACAGCCCTAGCTATCCTGAAACTCCCTTGGTAGATGAGGCTGGCATGGAACTCATATAGATCCACTTGCCTCTGCCTCTCAAGTGCTAGAATTAAAAGTATGTGCCACCATGACTGGAGACTTTACGTTTTTACTACCTAATTAGTCAACTGATTGGTCACTGTATCTTTTCTTTTCTACATTGTACAAATATGGTTAAGATGTACTTCTACAAAAAGTCTTTCAGTTGGAGCTGCAGTTGCTGCATTCTCAGCAATGAATGTTATTTTCCAGTCAGACCTGGGAAAATAATAAAATGAAGAAAATACTAAAAATTATTATTTGGAACTGTTGTTTATTCACTGTCTCACTTCTATTGGAGCTGTTTTCAGAAAAGTCTTATGCATATCACCAAAGATATTAACATGTATGTTCTTAACCTGTTTACTTGGTTATAGAATTAGTTACATGTCTGCTAGGATTGTTGGATTCTTTCATTTTTGAAAACATAAATGTGTATGTGTGTACATGTGTATTTATGCTTGTCTTCTTCACTTCTGTGTGTGTACATGTGGAGACCAGAGGTCAGCATCAGATATACTCCTCTGTCACCCTCCAACATATTTTTGAGATAGTCTTTCTTGTACCTCAAGTTTGTGTTTTGACTAGACTTCCCCACAAAGCATGGCCCTGAGATAAGCCCATGTCTACCCCCCAGAACCACATATGTGTGCCATTTTGTCCAACTTTCATGTTGGTACTGGGGATTAAACTCTAGTCCTCAGGCCTTCAGAGTGAGCTCTTTATCCACAAAACCGCCTGCCCAATACTTCTTTCTTCTTATCCTCACATTATAAAGATGATTTGTTAAAGATCCAATGCTTTCTTACAATCCTAACATTTGTTATCATATCTAGATACAGTGTACAAAACTAATAGAAGGTTTAGAACATCAAATCCAAGGCCTTAATGGGCATGGGATAAATTGTGCTACTTTTAGATGTTTGATTTTATCAGCCAAAAACTTATAAAATATAAACAAAGAATATTATACACAATGAAATAATATCCTATAATTAAATTTAAGATAAGATTATTATTGTTTGTTTTCAATACAGAGTTTCTCTGTGGCTTTGGAGGCTGTCCTAGAACTAGCTCTTATACACTATCCTGGTCTTGAACTCATAGAGATCCACCTGCCTTTGCTTCCCGAGTGCTGGGGTTAAAGGAGTATGACACCACCCCCTGCCTCAAGATAAGATGACTATAAAATTATAGACAGTTATTTATAGACAATGAAAATGTTTCCTTAAAGCATTACTTTTCTTTATTTTAGTTCTGTATGCTCATATTTAAAATGAAACCTGTCTTAGGTCAATACATCATTTCCCAATGTTGTTCCTCTTCCTTAGTTTTGACAAAGATGAACATGGTAAAACAACTCAGTTTCTACTAATAGATATTGAATTCTTATAGCAAAATAAAATATAACAAGGTTTATATACTTGTGCTTTAATTATAATGAATTAATATAGAATTGATCTTTTATAATCAGTGCCTGGCTAAAATAACTAATCAAAAATGAAACTTTAAATGAATCTTCTCTTGTAGTGTGTGCTAAATAGAGACATGCTCACATGCTTGGTCATTCATTTTCTAACCAGGGACAAGCAATACAGAGTTGGTCTGCATGGCAATATTCCTTTTCATCTTGATGTGTCTCTGTTAGTGTGTACGAGTGTGTGGGTATTTAGGGATGTGGAGATCAGAAATGAACACTGGATGTTGTTCCTCAAATCCACCCACTTTGTTTTTTACAACATTGTCTTCCACTGGCTTAGGCTCAGCTTGCTGGCCAGTGAACTTCCAAGATCTCACTATTTCTATCCCTCTAGTTCTCTAGTTATAAGAATGATCCTGTGCTTCGTTTGTTTATTTGAGTTCTGGAGATTGAATTCAGGTACCCAAGTTCACATGACAATAGTCCTTTATCAACTGCATTATCTTCCAAACCCTAAATATCATAATTAGTTTTTCCCAGATTTCCATCAAACTGAGCCGAATGTAGATCAACTATTATGTGACTCTTTTCCACACATTATCCTTGATATAATACTTTTCAAAATTCCTAACCTCTTCTGAAGAAGGGTTTTCTGGAAACAATGAGACTGAAGATAGATCTTTTCTTTTGATAGAGGTGCATACCACCAGTCCTGGGTTAAAGTCACAGAACTGAGTGGCATCCACTGTCCATCTTCATCCTCCATGTCCAGAGGTTACAACCTCTGCTGGACTACAAGCAGAGAAAGCCACATGGTGACGGAAGTGCTGGCAGCTTTATGCAAATGCACAAGATATAACTATCATATCACATTTTAAAAGGAGTCTTTTGGAGTCCTCTTCTTCTGTCTCATTTCATAAATTGGCAAAGACAGTGAAAGACAATGCATATGAGCTTAATTATTATCTTCTGCTTGAACATGCTGTGAGAAAAGATTAAGGGGAGGGGAAGGAGGAACAGATAAAATATCCATGACACAAATTAGCATTTAGCATACATTTTTGAAATCACGCTGCTTCTGCCAGCTTCATTGCTTCTCATATTCAGCATAAAATAAACCCTAAATCTTCCTTTTTAGAACAATTCTGTTATTGTCTACATTTAAAATACAATTTCTTCTATGTCCCTGCTATTTCAAAATGTCCTGTAATATATAATTCTTCCTAGAAAGAAGTGAACTCTTTGTGTCAAAACATATAGAATTAACTCTTAAGGTTGAAACCCAACTTTAGTACCATTCTGTACTACCTTTCTTAAGCTTTAGAAAAAATCTAGATTTTGTGCTTCACAGTGAAATAAGAACTATAATATCATTAACCTGCCAGATAAAATAAAGAGATAATCATGAAGTAGACAAAAGCATTGTCACATAGAAATACTTATTTCAAATTTCACAAAAAGCTGAAAGAAGGGACATTTTAGTACTAACATTTAAGAATGGCTCAACATATTACAAAGCACATTGTTATATGCTCAGTTCCACCACAAGCAAATATATTAAAAATTAACACATTTTTTAAACATTAAATGGTTTCCTTGCAAGTGCCAACATGCAAAGAAGGCAAGTAAGAGACTATGCCTGAAACTCACTTCTCTTCACCAGCACCAAGACTCTATGTTCAGTTTCTGCCACTGTTTATTTCCTCTTCAGAAATCTGGAAGACCTCTGCTTTGTTCCCTATTACTGTTTTCTCTTGTTGCTTATATAGTGTGTCTTCTCTGATGTATGAATGAATAAAGATTGATATGGTGTGATAATGCCCTTGACCTCAAGCATGTAAAGCAGGGCCAGCATTTCAAATTTAGAATTTGGCTTTTTAAAATTTTTTAAATTATTTTTTTCTTATTTTACATCTCAATCCCAGTTCCCTTTCCCTCCCTCCCATGCCCCCCAAATCACCCTCCCATCCCATTCCCCCCCATTCCACATGGAGGGTGATGCCTTCCAAGAAGGATAAACAAAATCTGTCAAGTCATTTGGAGTAGTGTCTAGGCCCTCCCTCCTTCCTCGAGGTTAGGGGGGTATACCTCCATGTGGAATGAGATCCCAAAATCCTTTTGTGTACCAGGATACATCCTGGTTTCACTGTCAGAGGCCACTTAGACTGCCCAGGCCTTCTAACCCATGTTCAGGGGCTTTGAGTTGGCCCAATGCTGGTTTCCCAGCTATCTGTCTGGGGATCCATTACCTCTCCCTTGTTCAGGTCTGTTGTCTCTGTGTGTTTCTGTGGCCTGGTCTTGTCCCCATTTTCTTACAATTTTTAAAGTAATTAAAGTGGCAAAAGCCTCCTAAGGTATGAGGTATGTTTCTGAAGTACAGCATGGGGATGGATTTTATTTGAGCATCTTTCTCTTTTGTTTAAAAAGAAGATAGTCACATTTTCCCAAAGTCTTCCTTTTCCCATTTCTCTGTTATGGTAGTATCCCAATCTTTCTTTCTTTCTTTCTTTTTTTTTTTTAAATGCATATAGAGTATTTTTTATTTAATTTTATATAACAAAGTCCAATTAAATGAAAACAAACATTTATACACAATATTTGGGAATTTGGGCGTCGTTCTTTCCAAACTACTTCCTGCTGGTAAGGGGCACTGTCTTGGGGGATTCGAAGAAGATTCAGATATCCTAGCTGTAGTCTGTAGGGCTGTTTTGTCCAGCTGTTTGGAATGTAGGATCAGCTTGTACTCTGTTTCAGGCGGTCTGGTGTGATCAAACCACATTAGTCTGGAAGGAATCCACATCTTTTCATTTTCTGTGGAAACAAAAATAGAAATACTTTTCCCCAGTAACTTGTTCTTCAACTTAAATTTTGGAGTCAAAGCGTTTTTTTTTTTTTTTTTTTATTATTATTATTATTATTTTACATGTCGATCCCAGTTCCCTCTCCCTCCCTCCCTCCCTCCCCCCAGCCCTCCCTCCCTCCTTCCCTCCCTTTTGCCCTCTCTACCCTCTCCCATGCACTCTAAACACCCTCCCCTCCCAACCCCCACCACAATACAATATGTAGGGGAATGCCATCCAGTTGGGGTCATGTAGATCTGACAGATCCTGTGAAGTAGGGACTAGGGCTTCTCTCCTATCTCTAGAATAAGGCAGTTATCCCTCCATGGGGGATATGTTTGCAAAGTCCTTTTGTGCACCAGGGATACATCCTGGCTCCACTGTCTGAGGTCTCTTAGACTGCTCAGACCTTCTGGCTGAGACCCATATTCAGGGGGGTCCGAGTCAGACCCCTGTTGGCTTCCCAGCTATCAGTCTAGTGGCCCTTAGCTCCTCCTTGTTCAGGTAAGCTGTCTCTATGTACTTCTACCGCATGGTCTTGTCCTCTCCATCTGCTTCTGGGTTCTAGTTTGACTCAGTGTTTATGTATGGGTGTTTGCTCCTGTTTTCAACAGGCATTAGTTGAGGACTCCATGGAGAAGTTAGTTGTTGATCTCACTCTCCGGGAAGGGCATTTATGATAGCCTTTCCACGGAAGCTGAGATTGTTAGTTGGGAGCAGTCTTGTAGTTCCCTCGACCTTTCTTTGTGTTCAACTTTATCTTCAAACCAATATTGGTTCCCTCTTTTATGTTCTCTCTCTCTGTCTCTGTCTCTCTCTCTCTTTCCTATTTTCCATTCCTAACCAGGCTCAATCCTCCTGGTCGCACATGCCTTCCTCTCCTCCCTCTCATTTTCTCCTACTTCTCTCTCCATTAGCTGTCCTCCCCCACTATACCTGAGGTCTGGGGGACTTGTCCCTTCCCAGTTCTGTGAGGGACTTTATATGAATCTCTTAGAATACAACTTGTATCCTAGTTCCTCTGGTGATGTGAATTATAGGCTGGTGATCATTTGATCTAGGTCTAAAATCCATATATGAGTGAGTACATACTGTGTTCCTCTTTTTGTGACTGGGTTACCTCATTCAGGATGGTTTCTTCAAGTGCCATCCACTTGCCTGCGAATTTCAAGATACCATTATTTTTTTCTGCAGAGTAGTATTCCATTGTGTAGATGTGCCACATCTTCATTAACCATTCTTCAATTGAAGGGCATCTAGGTTGCTTCCAGGTTCTTGCTATTACAAATAGTGCTGCTATGAACATAGTTGAACAGATGTCTTTGTTGCATTGATGTGAATCCTTTGGGTATATGCCTAAGAGGGGGATTGCCGGGTCCTGTGGTAAACTAATTCCCATTTTCCTGAGGAACCACCATACTGATCTCCAAAGTGGCTGTATGAGTTTGCACTCCCACCAGCAGTGGAGGAGTGTTCCACTTTCTCCACATCCTCTCCAACATAAGTCATCACTGGTGTTTCTAATTTTAGCCATTCTGGCAGGGGTAAGATGGTATCTCAAAGTTGTTTTGATTTGCATTTCCCTGATAGCTAAGGATGTGGAGCATTTTCTTAAGTGTCTTTCAGCCTTTTTGATTTCCTCCATTGAGAATTCTTTCTTCAGTTCTGTACCCCATTTTTTAATAGGGTTATTTGGTGTTTTGTTGACTAGTTTCTTGAGTTCTTTGTATATTTTGGAGATCAGCCCTTTGTCGGATATAGGATTAGTGAAAATCTTTTCCCAGTCAGTGGGCTGCCGTTTGGTCTTGTCAACTGTGTCCTTTGCCTTACAGAAGCTTCTAAGTTTGAAGAGGTCCCATTTATTAATTGTTTCTTTCAGTGTCTGTGCCCCTGGAGTTATGTTCAAGAAGCGGTCTCCTATACCAATTTGTTCAAGGGTACCTCCTACTTTCTCTTCTAAGAGGTTCAATGTGGCTGGATTGATGTTGAGGTCTTTGATCCATTTGGACTTGAGTTTTGTGCATGGCGACAGACATGGGTCTATCTGCAGTCTTCTACACACCCTCATCCAATTGTGCCAGCACCATTTGTTGAAGATGCTGTCTTTGCCCCATTGTATAATTTTAGCTGTTTTGTCGAAAATCAGGTGTTCATAGGTGCGTGGATTAATATCAGGATTTTCAATTCGATTCCATTGGTCTACTGTCTATTTTTATGCCAATACCAGGCTGTTTTCAGAACTATAGCTCTGTAGTAGAGCTTAAAGTCAGGAATGGTGATGCCTCCTGATGTTCTTTTATTGTATAGGGTTGTTTTGGCTATCCTGGGTCTTTTGTTTTTCCATATAAAGTTGATTATTATCATTTCAAGGTCGGTGAAGAATTGTGGTGGGATTTTAATGGGGATTGCATTGAATCTGTAGATTGCTTTTGGTAAGATTGCCATTTTTACTATGTTTATCCTACCTATCCAAGAGCATGGGAGGTCTTTCCATTTTCTGGTATCTTCTTTAATTTCTTTCTTTAGAGTCACAAAGTTCTTATTATATAGATCTTTTACTTGTTTGGTAAGCGTTACACCAAGATACTTTATGTTGCTTGTGGCTATTGTAAAGGGTGATGTTTCTCTGATTTCTTTCTCTGCCTCATTGTCGTCTGAAAAAAAATAGGGCTACTGATTTTTTTGAGTTTATCTTGTATCCTGCTAGTTTGCTGAAGGTGTTTATCAGCTGTAGGAGTTCCCTGGTAGAGTTTATTGGGTCGCTTATGTAAACTATCATATCATCTGCAAATAGAGACAGTTTGACTTCTTCCTTTCCAATTTGGATGCCCTTGATCTCCTTTTGTTGTCTTATAGCATTAGCTAGAACTTCTAGTACGATATTGAACTTTCTTTCTTATACAACCTTCATATGACACAATTTTTCTTATGTATTATTGAGACATCATTTTCAATATTTAAATATTTTAAAGTTTAAAGTACCAAAGATTAAGACTTGAACATCTGGTGGACAATAGCCATAATCTCAGTCAGCTTCATTAATAATTAAATACTGCTAATAATAAATAACTTTCTCATTTTCATTGTGTACCTTGTGCTTCTCAAATTTTACATAACCCAAAGTTTCTCTACAAAAAAAGGAATATATAAGGGCCTGTACATGTGTAGATCATGTGGAATCTGAAAATTGTGATCACGGTGTTGAGTATTCATATTTGCAATTAGAGAAGAAGGAATTGAGGTAGAGTTTATTATGTAAAATTGACAAATTTATTGGTGATCTATACCTTTAAATCAAATTTCAAAGGATCAAGCATTTTTCAAAATCTCAAAATAAAAACGGATCAATATCAATTATAGGCTCAGAATGGCAGAATTGCACAATCAACATCTAATCATGCGGGGAACCTTGAACTTCTAATATGTATGTCATGATTCACAAAAACCAAAAAATAGTTAATGGAGTATTCAAGGATAAAAATCATGAAAATTGCCATAGGAGTCTAAGTCTTTAATGACCAAAATAAATAGAACTCTACTTTCTGTTATCTTCAGTAACATGGAAGATATAAAACGTATTAATGAACTTCTAGTTGAGGTATCTAACAACATTTCCAGTCACAATAATAAAAATTCACTTGCAGCTGGGCACTGGAGGTGCAAGCCTTTCATCCCAGCTCTTGGGAGGCAGAGGCAGGCAGATGGAGCTCTGTGAGTTTGAGGCCAGCCTAGTCTACAAAGCTAGTTCCATCTCAGGTTCCAAAACAATACAGGGAAACCCTGTCTCTAAAAATAAAAACAAAAACAAAATTCACTTGCTCAAGTCAGTTGTTCATGGTGTTGAAAAGTAAAAGATGAAGAGTTTTTAAGGGCCAGTTTGAACACAGAATTTACAGGAGAATATACATAGGCCTGGTCTTGTGAGATTAGAAATTTAAACCACTCCTCATATTTCATCTGTTCAAACAATAAAACTCTCTCAAGGTAATATATAGCCTGAAGACCCAAGCCAAATCAGTTGTGTACCATAAAAATGCTTTGTAAGAATCACTGTCAGATTTGAAGCCATATCTGTTTGACTGTTACAACAGCACAAAAATGACTTCAAAGACCAGTTCCACAGCAGTCACATGTATTTAAAAATATGGAAATCTAGATTAGAAGCAGGAGTTTGCCTGGGAAAAAAAATTGAATGTCTGTATCCTTTCAAGTGTATTGAAACTGAATCAAATATAAAGTCTTAAAGACTCCCGTTGGAATTGCAGAGGCTCAAAGTCAATGACATAATTGGAAAAGTAATGAAATGGCCTGAAGTATAAGAAACAAAGAAAGAAAGAAAGAAAGAAAGAAAGAAAGAGAAAAGGAGCAGGGAGGAAAGGAAGAAAGGACAAATCAACAAAACAAACAATCAGGAAGAGGAGAGGAGAAGAGAGGAGAAGTGAAGAGAAGAGAAAAGAAAAGAAGAACAAGAGAAGAGAAAAGAGAAGAGGACAGGGGAAGAGAAGAGAAAAGCAAAGAAAAATTAAAAGTGCTATAAGAACATCCAGATTATTTTTGGCAGAAAAGCAGACACAGACATTTCTTTAACTATCATGGTCTGTTTCTTTTAAAGTGCCATATAAAATGTCATGGGGTGATGGAGAATAAAGAGCACTCAGAAAGAGAAGACAGATGTTTCAAATGATAATAATTTGATGGACAAAAAAGTGTCTAATGGATGATTTCTCTTCCTGCTTAGAATATTTTACTAGCAAGTCCCAGGGTCTAGAAATTTTTGTAATTTTTCAACTCTTTTTAACTTGGGCATGTGTATTGTGGGCGTATTTATTACCATAAACTGTGTGTTCAAGATGTATATGGAGAAGTTAATAAGGTGTCCTGAAGATGAGGATGTAATTATTTCACCAGACCTAAGATAAATGATAAGTGGGTGTTTATTGGGGGAAAATTACACAGAAAATTACAAAGAACCACAAACCATGGGATCATTTTCATGACTTTTCTACCACATCACTGACCCACTAGAAAGGAAGCACTAAAGGAATCCACTCTGCAAGCTTCCTTCTTTCCGATTCTGTCTTCCTAAAACCATGCCCAAGGGGGTGTAGCCACCATTACATTGTCCCAAATTGTACTATGAAGGTTTTACTTTCATTTCTTTGGTGCCACAACATTGGTTATGGTATACACACTTAATAACAAATCAACCAGTGCTAAAGTTCAAGACTATTGCAAGAAGGCTCCATGAGTAACATTTTTTAATCACATCATTTTTAGCTCTGGATAAAGGAGATCCATTTACTGACAGTTTTGGACTCGAAGTTTGAAGTAGTGTTCTTACGATGTCTCTAAAGGCCTCCAGAGTTATGGGTGATGTCATTCTGTAAATATGTTTCTCTTATTGGTTAATGAATAAAGCACTGTTGGCAAATAGGAAGGCAAGATAGGCAGGGCAAGGAGACTAGGAGGAGAGAAGAAGTAGTAAAGGGGAGTTCCAAGACAGAGGACAGAGAGAGAAGTATGCCAGCCCCTCTCTCAGGTAAGATAAGACCACATGGGAGTACTTAGATTAATAGAAATGGGTTAATTTTTAAGACAGAGCTAGCCGATAAGAAACTAGTTATCTGGCCAACAGAATTATATCTAATATAGTATCTCTGTGTGTTGGGGCTGACATGGCAGTGGGACCAGACCAGGGGGAAAAACCTACTCATAACACCAGAGTGTATCTGTATGGCAAAGGAAGTGAATGGTTAATGTCAGAAGTAGATGACAGAGACTAGTTGTCAAGATACCCATAGTGAGTGACATCCTTGTCTCCATGACTTTTCTGTTTCTTTTGAGAGTGCACGTTAATATTTATTTTTATTTTGCATGTATGCACATTGTTTGTGAACCAAATGTATTCCTGGTAGCTGCAGAAGCAAGATGGGGAAATGAATCCCCAGGAAAGCAAGTTACAGTCAAATGTGAACTACATTATGCAATACTGGGAACTAATCCCTGGTGTGTTCCTCAACACCTATGCTGTTTTACTAGCCTTCCACATTTTGAAGTATGAACATCTCCATTTCCAGATTGACTCAGTTCATTTCTTATATTTATCATTATTCTAACCAAAGACATGAACTAAAAAATGAATTTAAGGAAAGATATGTATTTCTAATAGTCATTTAGGATTATATTCCATAATAGGAAGGAAGGAATGGAAGGTGGCTCTTGGCTTTGACAGCAAGAACCTGTGTGACTGCATGCTTACATCTCAGAAGATCAGGAAGCAGATAAGACAGGAAGGACAGCCAGTCCAATAAACTATAAAGTCTGCTCCAAGTGACTGACTTTCTCCAGTGATATTCCATCTCCTAAAGGCTTCACAACCTTCTAAAAGAGTTCCACTAATAGTGGCCCAAGGGGTTATGACATGAGCCTATGGGGTACATTTTATATTGAGATCATTACACTGTGAATCAGGTTTAGATTTGGTAGCATAATGGCAAGTAAGGGACTATTCATGACTTTCAAGCATGGTGGAAAACAAATTTGTTAAATCACTCTATAGCATATCAATTATTACATATTTTATACAGTAGTTACTTAAAAACTTTCATTTTATTGTCTTCTAGGATTTTAGTAAATAGTATGTTTTGAGTAGACATGAACAAATTTCTTTAACAGTCATATTTGATTGTTCAAAATGCAGTCAGAGATACATGTATCATCTTTTCTCTTACTGCCTTTCTTTCCTACTAAATATGATACTTTGTTCATGACAATTGCATAAACATCACCAGCTTGACTATACCATCTAGTACATTGAAATGTAATGGTAGAGCCTTTTTAAAAATTAAAGATTCTACAATAATCAACAATATCTTTATTCTAATTCTTAATTATATCTTAAAGTATTATATTATTTACAGTGAACATTTAAGTATTTATACATTTTTAATATGCATTGGTAATTTCACACGGTTTAGTAAAGTTTTCATTTTCTTATGGGTTTAAAGAACTGAATAACTTGGATAAAAGGGTTGTTGTTTATGAGTCTCATTTGAAATAATTCTATAATGAATTTGAGAAGTAAGGTAGAAAATACAGTAACAGGCTACTTTTTATTACAATTAGTAAGTTGAACTTTTAAAAGATATGAATTAATCTCTGTGAAAATTAAGAATGAAGATCACTGTGTTTGTTAATTTTTTGTTACCTTGACAGAAAACAGAGTTATCTGTGAAAAAAAGAAAATTGACTGAGAAAATGTCCACATCAGAGTCATTCTTTTCATTAATGAACAATTTGGGCTGGGGATTCCAGCCCACATTGTTTGAGGTTGGTGCTACCCTTGGACTAATGGTCCTGGGTTGAATAAGCCATGGGAACAAGCTAGTAAACAGTGTTGCTCCATGGTCACTGCTATAATTCCTACTTCCAGGTTTCTGTCTTGAGTTCCTGCCTTGAGTTTACTGAGTTCATCTAATACTGGTTTTCATCATAGTGCTTTGTCACAACAATAAAAAACAAATAGACAATAGCTAAAAGATATATATATATATATATATGTTTTATATATATATATGTAAAGAGTAGGCTACGCCTTGTGCATATTAAATCAAAGACACTATAAAATATGAAGGGTTTCTTCTTGATGCTGTAAAATGTAAAGATTTCAGTCTACTTTTGGAGAAATTTAAGAAAATACCACTTTACTAGATAATTTTGAATTGCAACTAAATCTCTTTCTTGTCTTTTTGTGAAATCCTGTATTTTATAATGTGTGTTCACTTTACTTCAGTTGGATTTTAGTTGGTGATCATTACTTCAGTTATAAATTTGACTTATATGACCACAGGATTATTTATACTTAAAATTATTTTTTAAAGAAGAGACACCATTTTTACTATTGTATATATATAACATGAGTTTTCATCCTCAGTTAACATAAGACCTCATTACCCAAGGAGTACACAGGTTTACTGCATCCACTAAAATTGTTTCTATGTATGTTATATTTGAAGAGAATTATTTAGTGCTGTAGGGAAGTTCACAAGTTTCAGAACAAAACAGAATACAAGCTATATTTTTATTGCTTATCTCGTTATTGTCATTAAATAAATTACTGGAAATCTCATTTGTTCTTTCTCCGATAGATGAAAATGATAGCTATGAAACAAGATATTGTAGGAATTAAATGGTTTTGTATGTTAGACAATAGTAAACTATTCACTTTTTTGAAAGAAGCTGAAACAAATGCAAACAAAAACTGTATTTAAAATGAACTAATTGAGAACAGCTAATAGAAGGGGAAGGAAAAAGCTGAAGACAGGGGCTGGGTGGAAATAGCAGGTAATGGAATACATATGACATAAAAGAAAAAAGAGGATTATTTCAGGGGAGGAAGAGGCCCATCAAGAGGGGAGGAAGAGACAGGAAAGGATGGCAGGCATGGGCATGCTAGACAAAATAGCAAAGCATAATGGCAAATATGAGAAAATGCCCAAAGAAAACTGCCACATTTTATCTTAACTTAAAAAATTCTCAGTGAATAGCAAAGAGTGGTTGGCTTCTCTGGAAAAACATGGTAACCACTGTTCCTATGAACACATCTTGCTGGCAGGTAGTAGTTTAATATGCAGAAGCCATCACTGGGTAAGACCTTTTGAGGTATTTTCTTTCCCAGCAGCCAATATTGCAACTTCTAGAACCATAAAAGCTAGCTGAGAACATTCCCGGAAATTTTGATTTCTCTATGTCTTTAGCCAAAATGTATAGAATCTTAAAAGTAAGACATAGTTGTGGTGGGTAACCAAGGGCAATGGCAATAGCCTTTATGTTTTGAAGACCTCTGTGACCTCTCTGGCATAATTCATAGGGGAGTATCTGGTGCTTAGAAGTAAAATTTTAATTTAATTATTCATAGCTTTTCTGAGTGCCTTGTCCACTGACAGTGACTATTCGAACCCTTCTTGCATGTTTTTAAAACAATGTGCCCTACATACATGATATGCTGAGATAAAGGTGGTACAAAAATTACTGGAGTAGGCAACCTATGACTGATCCAGTTTGAAACACATGCCATGGGAGGGAGTCTATCTTTGATATTGCCTGGATAGTCAGGACCCAGAGATTGGACAACCTAGAAATCTAGGATAAAACCAAACATTACTGAAAATAAAAAAAAAAATGATTCCTAATGATATTCTGAGATACTAATAGATTGATGCCTAGCTCAGTTGTTATCAGCAAGGCTTCACCCAGCAACTGATAGAAACAAATACATTCTATCTCCGAATAAGAAGAACTGTATTGATATAGCTCAGCTACACTGCTTTTGCCTAATCAGTTTGAGGCTAGAGTTGAATCCTCAGTGCTATAAATATACAGGGACAACTCATTTTCAGGACCGCTCCCTATTTCTGTGGAAATTCTGCTCTACTGATCAATGCTTATTTGCTTACCCTTCAAAATTAGTGATAAATAAATTAAAAACTACTGTAAACCTGCCAAAGTACTGTATGTTATTTAGGACTTTCTTGTTTATCTTGTTTGAATACTTAAGGTAAGATTTTGACAATTTAGGATTATAACATTACTATTTTAATATGAAGCAGGTTTTACTACATACCCATCATTCAGTTAGTTGAGAAGTTCCTTTGTTCCTGTTTCCTTTTGTCTGACAGTCTTTTTCTTGTATCCCTTTACTTTTTTTTTTTTTTTTTTTTTTTTTTTTTTTTTTTGAGTTCAGTCTTTTTCCTGCATTAGTGGAGGAGGGCCTTGTGAATACCAGCAGGAGAAGATTCTCCTTAGTGAAATGGAGATGGCTGCATTCAGCGACCTCCACATTTTCCAGCCTAATCATCCTATAGCTTTTAAGAGGAACTTTCAACCTTTTCTTGTCTTAAATTGTGTTTCTATGGCAACTCTTTTTCTCAGCTTACTATCTATATAGCATTTGTTATTCTGTCTCCTACATTTTCTTATTACCTGTTATTTATTTTAACATCTGCCGGTTACTTCTTTTGATGTTCTTTCTTGCCTAAATTCTGGTTTGGCAGCTGAAAACTGTGGTTTGCATCTTAGCACTATGTCTTTATAATTAAAGGACTTTCTTCTTGGAATTCTTCATTAATGAAAAGTATTTTTTAAGTTCCTTCAAGGCACTGGAATTTGTTTCCAGTTCAGTCTGTTCTCTGGTATTTTTGAAAGACTGTGCTGGCACTAAATCATCATCACCCTCTTGTCTGTTACTAAGAAACAAAACACTTGATGTCATAAGATTCAAATTTGACTCCGGAAAAAATTACTTTCTTCTGAGTGCCCTTCTGTTTTCTACAACATTTCATTTCTGCCCTATCTGTTAAAAGTGTAAACAGCTCTACATTTCCAACACTTTCCCTTTCCTTGAGAAGGCTTATATTGCTGGTACTTCATTTCTAATTAGCTTTCCACAGTGAGTGTCTGAGCAAATGGCTTAGCAGTACTCAAGGTCATAAACTTTTATAAGAGTTAGACTGTTTTTTTTTTTAACTGTAACCATATTCTAAATATATTTAATACATATTCCACAAACATTGCAGATTCTAAGGTGCATACAATGTCTTCTCCTCTTCTCCCAGAGACTGAGTAGAAGCTTTGAAAAGTGAGAGCTCAGTTGTTTGGAATTTTTAGGCTTCTGAAGAGTATTTACTTTGATATTTGTTATCTCAGATGGAGCCTCCAACATTAGGAACATAAGGGTTAATTATGAGAAAATTGTTCTATTATTTAAATTTTAGTTAAAGGAAAGGGGAGGAAATTCAGTGGTAAGGAGTACAAACTCTTCCAGAAGACCTCATTTCTGTTCCAAGCATCCATATCTATTGGCTCTTAGTGACTTTCAACTCCAGCTCTGGAAAACAGAAGCTTCTGATCATCTAGGGTATGTACACATACTCACATATGTTTTGATATATTATTCATGATTTAATAAATCTTTCTTGAGGGTTAAGAATACAAAGTTAGCCACATGCCAAACATCCAGGCAGTGGTGATACACAACTTTAATCGCAGCAGCCATACTAGTCAACCATGGAGCCTGGCAGTGGTGACAGACACTTTTAATCCCAGGACTCAGGATATGAAGGCAGATGGATCTCTGTTAAACCAAGATCACACTGAGCTACAGGAAATTGACCTAGTCCTAAAGAGAAACAGCACACACAGAGGTGATCTCAGTACTTGGGATCACATGCCTTCAAACCTAGCACTTGAGGTATAAAAGATAGGAGCAGATATTCAGTCTGGGGCATTTTGGTCTTCAGCCATTTTGAGGGCATGATTACTTCAGCAAAGGTAGAGGTAAAAGCTACTGGTTTGACTGCTTAGCTTCTCTGATCTTTCAGCTTGAACCCCAATATCCGACACTGGGCTTTTACCATTTGTGTGTATGTGGAGGTTGAAAAGCAAGATGTCTCCGTCAATTATAGAGTTTATATATTATCCTTCTGAGGTCTTTGATGAGGTTGAAGACTAGACTGTCTCAGCTACTATCCTCTCTTATCTTAGATAGAAAATAATAGGTACAAGACTTAGACTTTTCAGATTAGGACAGCTATTGGAGTAATATCTGTTATATATCATTACACTGAGACAGGACATGTAAAATGTGTCTATTGCTTAATACTACCTTGCTAGTTGTAAGTATTAATTTGTCTGTTACCTTTCCTTCTGTAATATACTTGATATTTGTTATCTTTGTGTGTAGCTTTTGTATCAAGCTTAAAACCCTCTTCTTTAGACAATCAGAGGAATTATAGTAACATCTTGTCTTGACAGTGAACTTGTAGTGGTGGTCACACTCTTTGGGCAAAGTTTCAAGTATAGACATGACCTATTAAGGGAGAGGAATGACTGGCTGGTGCTCTCTTGGGTTGCAGAGAGCACTGGAAGAGCAAAAGCTGCATCTTTTGGAGTAGTAAGACCTTGGCGGCTATTTACTCTTATCTGTGTAAGTCCTTCCCTAAAATACTCCTTTTTATCATTTATCTTGGGTCTGTTAAATTCATTTTAACCCTCAGCTTCATTTGTGTTACTCACACACAGACACATAGAGACACCTAATTCAAGACAAGTCTTTAAGGGGGCAATTAATACCCTTATGTTACTGATGCCACACTATCAAATCCAGTGTTTCACTACACATCTAAGCAGATGATAAAACTAACATCTGCTGTTCAGATACTTTGCCATGTTTCATGTTTTGGATGGGCACACACACACATACACACACACACACACACACACACACAAATACATATTTATGTATGCATGTATGTATATGACCCAATCCTACAAGGTGTCACTTATAACATATATTCCCCTGTTACTTGGGGAAATTTTTATTTATTATTGATGTGATTGGCTCTTTTCATGATGTCCTTGAATCTGAAGCAGAATATTTTCTGTGTTCATAACTGTAATGAAGACTAGTCATGACTATGGCACTACACTGGAGAGGATAAAATGCCCCATTGGGCTTGGGAAGGAGGCACAGTACAAACATGACAATTAATTCACTACAGAGATATGGATCATAGTGCTACAATCCTGTCAATAGGAGGGGAAAATTACTAAAGTCTTTCAAGCAAGCCAATCTCCCCACCCTTTGTCCATTTAGAGATTATTTCTGTTTTACTGTTATGAGCTTTGGCTGTAGCAATGAATCCATGGCCAGGTGCTGATGAGAGAATGATTGACTTTAGCCACTATTGGCAGAAGTTTGATACAATTGGCTCACAAGTTTCCTGGGGGAAAAATAAAACTCCATTCAATTCTGTGCTCATTAACCACACCTCCCTATGCCACCATTCCTTGGTGTACTATCATGTAATCATAATAGCTTTTACCTCTTAGGCATCATAGTCATAATTTTGCCGTCATTCTGCTGTGTTGTGCTGTAAGGTATTTGTTTGCCTTTAAGAAAATATTTTCTTTGTCTTCTATACTTTACATGCATAATTATAATTCAAGCAAAAATGGTGGTTTGACTTTATTGTCAAATAGGCTTTAATGGTAAATAGATAGAGAGTGAATCTCTTCTTTTAAAATGAACAAAGAAATGGAATTAATTTCCCCTTCATTCTGTTCGTTGTTAGAAACATATTTTAAGGATTTTAAAAAATAACTATCCAAAGTAAAACAAATACTCAAGCTTGTAACATCTACATATCTGCTCCCTGATAACTCAGCTTTCTTTACTATGTGCCAATAGTAATTATTCAGATCAAATCTCTAGATTAATATGGAGGGTTAATTTGGTTTGTTTTAGTAGATATTATGTCCATTCTGAAATAAGATATTCCCACTCTCAGTCTCTCTTTCTGCTTAATCCATTTGAACAACATTATCTTTACATTTACCTCAATGAGATACCTAGATATCTTAACTTAGTTGCTTTTACACACTGGTAAAAAAGACATTTTACTGCTTTAAACAAGTATAATTAATTTTAGATAAAAAGCAAAGAATTGTATATAAATGTATTCATACAGAGCAAATACATAGACAGTTCATCTGAAAGTCTTCTCTAAAACTTAAAGATACTATATTTGTGAGGTACATGCTCTGGGGATCTAAGAAATCACTATAATAGTTATGTGTTTGTATGTGTTTACTTGTTAAACAAGGCTGTGCATATGTGTATTTGTGGAACTAGACTGATATTTGTGTTCATGCTTTGAATCTAAAATGACCTCCACAGGCTCATGTGCTTTTATACTGTCTCCAGTAGGTGGTATTATTTTTGTGAGTTATAACATCCTTGAGAAATAGGGCATGGCTGGCAGGGGTGAGTAGCTGGGAGGAGTGGGCCTTTGAAAGTCTGCTGTTATGCTAGTTCTGGTCTAATTTTCTGTCTCCTGGCTAGGTGCCATACTAAAATGTCCTTACCACATGATCCTGTACCATGCCTTCCTCTCCATTGTGGATGGTAACCATCTGAACACATTAGCTAAAGTAAACCTTCCCCCCTCAAATTGTTTGTATCAGGTATTTTGACAAAACAAAGAAAGTTAAGTAAAATATTCATTCTTCAAATACTGCCCTGGCTAGTTTTATGACAACATGACACAGGCTAGAACCATCAGAGAGGAGGTATCCTCAACTGAGAAAATGCCTTCATAAAGTGAGGCTGGGTCAAACCTTCCCAAAGATCAATATGAGAGTCTTGACCTCCCAAGCCCAAGAAAACATACATTTTCATTATGATTCATAACAGTAGCAATAACAATTTTGTTATTTGGGTTACCAACCTGAGGAACTATCTCACAGCATTAGAAAGGTTGAAAATGCTTTAAGGCATTTTCTTAACTAGTGATTGATGGGGGAGGGCTCAGCCCATTGTGACTGGGGCCATCCTTGAGCTGGTAATCTTGGCTTCTATAAGAAAGTAGAATGATATCAGTCCTCTGGCAGATGTGAGGTTGTTGAAATTATTTTCCCATTTTGTAGGAGGCCAGATTATACTTTTAATGGTGTCTTTTTCCTTTTTCCTTTTCATTTTCATGAAATCCCATTTGTTAACAATTGATCTTAGTACCTGCATGATTGGTGTTCTGTTCAGGAAGGTGTCTCCTGTGCCAATGATTTTGAGGTTATCTCCATTTTATCTTTTATAAGGTTCAGTGTATCTGGTTTTATGTTGATGTCTTTGATCCACTTCAAATTAAGTTTGGGGCAGTGCCATTGATACAGATCTATTTGCATTCTTCAACATGCCAATATCCAGTTATACCAGCACCATTTGTTGAAGATGTAATCTGTTTTTTCAACTGTATAATTTTGGATTCTTTTTCAAAATCAAGTCTCATGAATGTGTGGATTTAGTTCTGTGTCTTCTATTAGATTCCATTGAGTAACCTGTCTGTTTTTATGCCGAAACAATGAGTTTGTTTTTACTACTATTACTCTGTAGTCCAGTTGAAATCAGGGATTGTGATATCTCTGGAAGTTCTTTTTTTGTAAATGATTGTTTTAGCTATTCTAAGTTTTTATTTTTTTCATATGAAGTTGAGTATTGTTCTTTCAAAATCTGTAAAGAATTGTATTGGGATTTTGATGGGGATAATGTTGTAGATTGCTTTTGGTAAGATGGCCATTTTTCCTATGTTAATCATATTGATTCATGAACATGGGAGATCTTTCCATTTTCTGATATCTTCTCAAATTTCTTTCTTCAAAGACTTAAAGTTCTTGTCATACAAGTCTTTCTCTTATTTAGTCAGAGTTACCCCAAGATATTTTTATATTATTTTCACATTTACACAATGGAGTATTACTCAGTTGTTAAGAAAACAGCACCATGAAATATTCCCAGCAAATAGATGAAGCTAGCAAAATTCATCCTACGTGAATAGCCTAGGACCCAGAAGGACAAATATGGTAAGTACTCACTTATAAATAGCTGCCAGCCATAAAGTAAAGGATAGCCATGCAATCCACAGACTTGAGGAAAGTAACAAGAAGGGCTCAAGGGGAACACCTGAATCTCATTGTGAAGAGGAAATAGAATAGACATTGCTGTTGGACATAGGGAAGGGTCTGGATAAGGAGGCATGGATGGGAACAGGAGGGACATAGTAGGAGAATGGAGGGAGAGTGTACTAGAAGAGAAAACTGTAATTTGCAGGCATCCCTGGGATGAGCTAGGAACCTACTGCAATGGAAACTCCCAGCAATCTGTGAGAGTAACCAACCCTAGGTCAGACTCCTAGCAGTGGGGAATAGGAACTTTAAACAGTCATCTTCTGTAACCAGGTAAGACTTCCAGTGGAAGAATTAGGACACCAACCCAGCCACAAAACTTTTGACCTACAATTTGCCATGCCTAAAATATGTGCTGGGGTAAAGATGGCACAGATCTGTGGAAGTGATAAACAAATGAATGGCCCAGCTTGAGACCAATACCATGAGGGAGTGCTCAGATCTGAGGCCAGGATCCAAAGATAGGTTAGCTCAGAGACCTAGAAGAGAACTAATCATAAACAAAAGCAAAAAATAGTCAATGGAATTATTGGTAATAATATTCTACTATACTCAGAGATTAGTGCCTAGCCCAACTGTCATTACAGAGACTTTACCTAGCAATTGATGGGAGCAGTTTCAGAGACCCACAGCCAAATGCTAGGCAGAGATTAGAGAATCCTGTGGAAGAAAGGTAGGAAGCAGAAAAGTCAAGGACACAACTGGAAAAAAAAAAAAAGAAGAATCAACTAGTCTGGTTTGTAGATGCTCAAGGACACTAAACCAATAACCAGGAAGCCTGCATGGGACTGGCATAAGCACACTGCATATATGTTCCAGTTGTGTAGCTTGATTTTTGTGTGGAACTACTAACAGTGTGATCTGGGGCTGTCTCTAGCTCTCTTATACCTTTTCTTTCTATCAGATTTCCTTGGCTAGCCTTAATAGGAAAGGAGGTTTCTAATCACACTGCAACTTGATAAACCATGTCTGGCTGATATGCATGGAAGGCCTGCACTTTTCTGAAGATAAGATGAGTGGATGGGGGGGGGGATGGGAGGGGAGAGTAAGATGAGGGAGGAGAAACTGTGGTAGGGATGTAAAAACAAAACAAATTAAAAAGAAGTATAATCATTCAATAAAATATATAATTTAGAATAAAAGGAAAAAGAAAGCAGGATGAGCAAGCATTGTGGAACAAGCCAGTAAAAAACCCCTGCATAGCCTCTGCTTCTGCTCCTGCCTCCAGGCTTCTGCCCTGTTTAAGTTCCTGTCCTGATTTCCTTCAGTGATTAGCAGTGATATTGAAGTATAAGTTGAATAAACCCCCTTTTTTTCCTAATTTGCTTTGGTCATAGTCTTTCTTCACAGATAGTAACTGTAACTAAGATACCTACCATTATTTCACAAATTTTTAAACCATACATTACTATTAACTTTAACTACCAGGTTCTGGATAGGTCATTTGTGTTAGAGTAAGTTTTTTTCCTGCTGGTTTTGTGCCAGCCCCAATTAATACACAGAGACACTGTATTAGATATATATAAAACTGTAGGCTAGTTGCTAGTTTCTTATCAGCTGGCTCTGTCTTAAATATTAACCCATTTCTATTAATCTAAGTACTTCCATGTGGTCTTATCTTACCGGAGAGAGGGGCTGGTGTACTTCTCTCTCTGTCCACCATCGTGGAACTCCTCCCTACTATTTCCTCTCTCCTCCTAATCTTCTAGTCTCACCTATCTTGCTTTCCTGTTGGCCAACAGTGCTTTATCTATAACCAATAAGAGAAACATATTTACAGAATGATATCTCCCATCATCTCCTCTTTTCTGTCTAAAATAAAAAGAATGGTTTTAACTTTAACATAGTAAAATATATCACACAACAGTTATCAAATAAGAATCACAGTTAAAAATATTTATTCATTAACATTTAGTAAGATTTAAAGAAAATATTCTATCATCTATTCTATCTTTGTGAGTCTAAAGTCTTATATGTTACTTATCTTTAATCCTAAGGAAAACTATAACCATAACTATCTGTCTTCAACTACTTCAAAGAGCAGAGAAGGATAATATATAAACTCTAGAAATGACAGCGACAAATCACTGTTGGTCAGTCACCCAAAGTTCTTCTATAATGTTCCATCTTCAGCCTATAGGCCATAATGTGTCTGTCAGACTCTTCAGTAAAGCAGGAAATTATAAACTGTCCACCTGTAATGGCAGTTTGTCAGTCACTTTTCTCTGTGTTCTGCAGACTGTACAGCAGACTATTCTATGAAGCAGGAAACGTGTAGCAATGTCTATCATGTATCAGTAGTCACTTTCCTAGGATCCTGCATGTCCAGTTTATACAGAAAGAAGTCTAACAGTCCGGACAAGAGTAGTATCTTGCTCAAAAGCTAGTCTTGCCATATTGAAAGCAAACTCCATAACATGTTTCTTCAATGTCCATCTTCCTTTCTGATGCAGGTGGTATGGAGCAGTTATGTCTCACTGTCAAGAAAATCCTTAAACCA
This sequence comes from Phodopus roborovskii, assembly GCF_943737965.1. Taxonomy (NCBI): domain Eukaryota; kingdom Metazoa; phylum Chordata; class Mammalia; order Rodentia; family Cricetidae; genus Phodopus; species Phodopus roborovskii. Next base: position 7,832,278 of record NW_026126485.1, read on the forward strand.
TTTTAAATGCCATATTCTATAGGTCTTCGAAAGGTTTGAAGAATGTCTATTATCTCAAAAACATCTCTGTATAGTTAAACCTAACTAATCTAAGTTTTGATTTCTATAGCTAATTATCTATAATCTGTACTAAATTATACATTACGTTTTAAATGAGCTATATAAACACAATACCTAAACAAAAGGAAAAAATATACATTTCCCAAAATTGACCTTAAATTTGTATCAATAAATGAAAATCCATTCCAAAGCAAAGTATCCATTTCTATACCACAGCCCCCATTTTACCTTTAAAGGTATTGGTTGTGATCATTAACCAGTTTTAAACAACCCCATTTAAATGAAAACAAACACTAATAGACAATATTTGGGAATTTGGTAGTCATTCTTTCCAAACTGCTTCCTGCTGGTAAGGGGCATTGTCAAGGGGATCCTAAGAAGATGAAGAAATCCTGGCTGAATTCTTCAAGGGTGGCTTGTCCCAACTTTTTTGAATGTTGGATCACCTGGGATGCTGTTTCTTGGGGGTCTTGCTTGATCAAACCTTGTTAGTCTGGAAGGAATCCACAGCTTTTCATTTTCTGTGGAAACAAAAATAGAAATCCTTTTCCCCAGTAACCTGTCCTTAGACTTAAATTTGGAAGTCAAATTATTTTTAAAATATATAAATTGAATTAATCCAGCATGGCTTTTTTTATTACTCTATTTCTTCTTCTATTTTTTTTCATTTTATTGAAACAGGGTTTTTCTGTGTAACTTTTATCTGTCCTGGAATTAACTCTGTATACCAGTTTTACTTTGAAATAATAGAGATCTGCTTGCCTCTGACTCCCGAGTGCTGGGATTAAAGGTGTGTGCCACCACACCTAGCTACTCTTTGTCTTTTTAAAAAACATTTTTTTTCTTTTTCTCTCTTAAGCCTACTTATATTTTAAAACACACTGTAAGTCTTTAGCGGTTTTTCTTAATGTGAATCTGTCTTTACTGTAGATATTTATCTTTTTCTGGCCATGAGTCTTTTATCTGGTAAACAACAACATTGCTAACATGAAAGCTACAGCTCTTTCAGTCGCAGTCTATCCAAGATGGTAGTGGGTACTTTTACTGCCAGAACTGAGAGCTGTGCTCACTGCCTTGGTCTATGCTGCCATCCAGCAGCATGTTGCCAGCTTGGAGATGTGGTCACTGACATTGCCAGCTCTTATACACACCATTCAGTTGCTAGCAGAGCTCTTTAAAAACCTTGCAGGTTTTTTTTTTTTTTTTTTTTTTTTTTTGCTGCTTATGCTGAGTCAGGAAACCTCTCTTAAAGGAGCCACACAAATCTCTGCTTGTCTCTAGCAAAACAGAGTCCAATCAAGAAAAATGCTGTAACCAAGAAGCCTTGCTTATCTTTGTTCTTTTGTTTCTAAAATTATTTCGTAAGCTTTTGTTAAGTTTTAAGTGGAAGTTCTCATAAGCAATGTTGGGCGTCATTATGTTAGAGTAAGTTTGTTTCCTGCTGATTTGGTCCCACCCCTGTGCCAGGCCCAAATAATACACAGAGACACTGTATTAGATATAAAGTTGTAGGCCAGTTACTAGTTTCTTATCGGCTGGCTCTCTCTTAAAATTAACCCATTTCTATTAATCTAAGTTCTTCCATGTGGTCTTACCTTATGGGAGAGAGAGGCTGACTTTCTTCTCTCTCTATCCTCCATCTTGGAACTCCTCCCTACTTCTTCCTCTCTTCCTAGTCTCCTAATCCTGCCTATCTTGACTTCCTATTGGCCAACAGTGTTTTATTCATAACCAATAAGAGAAATACATTTATAGAATGATATCTCCCATCACACTTGAATTGAGTTTTATTATCGAAGAACTTATTTAACACTAGGATTTTCTTAAAGTAAATGAAGAATTTTCAGTTATTGTTATAAATCTTGGTGATGAGAATCATAAAATGTTTCAGAAACTATGTATGAATGCTATCCTCTACTAATTTTGACATAAAATTTTAATTTTCTTTTAATGTAATTATAGTCTCATTACAATATGACATAATACTAATAATAAAATTAATAATTGTAATAATGTTATTTCTTGTAGTATTTCACGATAATTTATCCTTTCTTGATAACCGCAATTTTTGAGGATAATGAAAATTTTACCTCATACAGGTTAAAATTGTAAATGTTTTGATTTTGTCCTTTACAGTGATTATCAACTGATGATAACTACAGAATCTTACAGTTAGGATAATAAAATGATATAACTTCTAATAGGAAAAAAACATATTAGTACATACATTCAAAGATGGCAATTTGCTATACAATGCTGCAAACAATGCATGGGTGACATGTCACCTACCTTATTTGCACTGCAGAAGCTCTGCTAGCCAGTCAAGACCTGCTGACATCTTTACAAATTTATCCTGGATTGATAAGTGTCCTGATAACTCCCTCCACTGAGAAGTCTTTGAACATGCCTTATGACACTCTTTGTGCAATTCTTTCATACCTTAGTCCAAAATAATTTCTCATTTTGCCCAAAGGCTGTAGAAAAATTTGTTTGAACTCTAGTTGTGTATGTTATTTAAATCTCTGTCTTATTTTCCTTGTGGCTTTTTCCATCAGATTTTACCATCTTCTTAGAAAATCTTTGGATTTAGGCAGTAACAAATGAAAATCATATCTACATTATTTAGTTTTTAATGTATAATTTTGTTGGCCTTTACTTTGTGAATTGTTTGCCTTACATGTATTTTTGTTCACCACATGTGTGACTGGTCTCCATGGAGGTCAGAGGAGGACATCAAATATCCTAGAACAGGAGTTAGAAGCAGCTATGAATCACTGTGTCAGTGCTGGGATTTGAACAGAGGTCCTTTGCAAGAACAGCCAGTGCTCTGAGCCACCTCTCTAGTCTACAGAAATCATACCTATTAAAATTTAACACTATTAAGTAGAATATACTTATTGAGAGGATTAATGTTATCACAAAATGTGGTGAACAGAGTTATACATCTTCTGAAGGAAGGACCTACCAGCCAGACTGACACAAATTATTTGAGAACATCAGGATCCCTATTCTCCCTTCACTTAGGATTAAGTCCACACAGATGACTCAATAAAGGATTGAAAGAACATAAGTAACATGTAATTCAGTTCCATTTGTCATTTGCCAAGCTTTTTTCATAGGGATTTCCTACTCTAGCTAATTAGGCAAGATAATGATTTCCTGTTGCCCTAGTATGGGCAACTTTTTCTAAAAGATTTGTTTGTTTGTTTGTTTGTTTTTGTTTGTTTGTTTGTTTTCTATAGTTTGAAGAAACCCTTTGGTTTTTGAATGTTGAGCAGCAAGAAATACACACAAGAGAACGCATGATTCAAATCCTTGCCCTGTTACTATTAGAACTAAACAGAGATACTTTGTGTATTTTTGTGTATTTTCTCTACTGAGCCAGTGCAAGTGACATAGCTAAAAATTATAGGAGATGTCAGGCATTGATGAGACAATATCCTTGGGAGAAACATATTAAGACCAGTGTCCTTGCAATTTACAGTAACTACTCATTATCTTGAATATCTAATCAGAGAATGATTTGCCATTATTAGTATAATATCTGAGTTTATGAACTTTCAATTATTGTATATAAGTTAATATATCAAATTTAGTAATTACTCAGAAATTTATGAGTATAATTTTAAATCAAGACATAAAAAAATAAAAATTGCTCACCCACATCTGTATCATGCCTGTCTACACTGGTAGACAAAAGTGTGTACATGTCTGCTACATCCCCAATTCTTGTGCTAAAGTCCTATGTTCAGGAACTTCACAATGCGACTCTGTGAGAAGTGCTTTATAGAGTTGATCAAGTCAAACTATGTTATAGTGTAGGCCAATACCAATATACCTATTATCTCACAAAATGGAGATTTCAGAAGGCATCAGGAGCAGAGGAATAATGCCCTGCATAAAGACTTAAAGAGAAGTCAGCCAACTATACACTATCTACCAATGTAAAAGCCATACTTCTTGACTGACCTGTCAGTCTCCACAACTGTGAGATAATATATTTGTGTAGTTTGAATGTAGCTACATTTATTCCTCTTCCTCCAATCTATTCCAAAGATATACTCTCCACATTTCTTAAAGCAATTCTAAGACTACAAAAGTATACATGAATATAAATTCTACTGAAGTAACATGCTGGTTTTATGCATGCTTACTTTTTGTGCTTAATAATAGGTACTTCTCAATGTGAAAATAAATTCCTTGCTTTGTTTACTAATTGTACAATGTCTTCTGCTGATAGTGAAGCAGGAGCTAATACAGGGATCCAAGAGTGTGTTTGGGAGAAAATGAGAGAATGCTAGGTAAACAGTAAAGGATGAATCCCATAAGTAATTACTGAAATCACTGGTGCTGGTAGACAGAAGAAATCAGTCTTAAGAGCTTTATATACAAAACTTTATAGCATATACTTCAGCAATGACCTCAAATAACAGTGAGATGATAACCAGTCTTTTGTCCTACAATTCCATGGCTCCTTAGCAAAGGGGATGCCAAGTTCTTAGCTCTATGTGTATGGTATCAGTTGTCTTCAGCAATCCTAGAGAAATCCAGAGCAGAAGCTGCTGCTAGGATTTAACAGCCACACAGGTTTCCAGGGGTACAGAAAAGTCAGCTGAAGTCATAGTCAGATAATTGCTATTTCTCAGGGCAATAGTAACTGGTAGTTGACTCTGGGACATCTACTGCACATGCTTTGCCATTGTACATTATGTAATATATTCATTGTGCCAATTATTATTGTCAAACATTTAGCTCTTTCTAATCTTGGTAATTAATAAAACACAGTAATAAATAATCATTCACTCCTTTCAAGTGGTTTATGACTTTGTGTGCATTCTTCTGATGAACAGAAGCAAATGAATGCTTAGGGCTAGATATGAGTTTCATACTCCAATAGACTCATTTTAAAAGCTTATTTAATATTTAATTATGTGTATATGTACATAAGTGTAGTGTTTGCAGAGGCCTTGGATACTTTGAGGTTAGGGTTAGTATTTGTGACCTACCCAACATTGGTAATATCTCTACCTCAATAGCAGAACATACTTTTAATCATTGTGTCATCTCTCCAGACTACCAACAAAATTTTGAGTGCTTAAAATATAGTCATTAAATTTCAAGTGCATTTTAGTGTCATCCATTTTACTCCATAGTTCAATTAATATGAGTTTTATAAATATAAAATTATTTTTCATTAGAAAGAAGAAATCTCACTTGCTTATGATGTATTATACCTTTAAGTTAATACTAATTTCTATTTTTCATATTTTAGCATTGATATTTATTATGAAAATTGTAATTTTATTTTCTTGAACCATATATGACATGTGTTCTAAATTATGTTATAACTACTTCATCACAACAACAGAAAATTCACAGAATTTGTGCTGAAAAATGTTGGCTTTGTCCAAAGTTTGCTGGTGGCATTTTCTGTGACCTCTATTGGTTGTGGTACTCTTGTCTAGAGGTGGGGGGTAGAAGTGGGATGTGAAGTAGCTGTGAGCTAGTTCTCAGAAGGGTTGTATGAGAACCCTTCTCAGTACTCTGATTTGTTGAGCCCTCTAGGCTCTGAGCTTTCAGAGCTAGAAGACACTTTAGCTGTGTATAAGATCCTTGATTCAAATGGTCTTTCTACAATGCTGTCTTTTTTCAATGTTTCTGTGACTAGATATTGTAGTCAAGCATCAATACAAGAATTACCTTTATTTCCCTTGAAATTGATTTGACCTTTTTCTTCTCCTTTTACCTGAGGTCCTTCTCAGAAATATCACGATTTTTTTTCTGTACATTACTCTTTGTTACATTTTACACATAGAATGTCCCCAAAGGTCCCATGTCACTATTTTAAAATTTTGAAATGTTTTAGAGACACGTCTCAGTGACAGGTCTTCAAGACAATTCAGGCAAGGTCTCGATTTGTGTAGTGTCCTCAACCCATTACTTTTGATCTTCATATTTCATGGGGTAAAACCGTCTTGCTATGTACTCCTGTCTGACTTGAAACTCATTATGTAGATTGGGCTGGTCTCAAATTCACAGATATATACCTGCCTCTGCTTTCTGAATGCTAGGACCAACAGTGTTTACCACCAAGATGAGATTCCAGTCCACCTTTAATAAGTCTTGTGTTTTAGTTAGGGTTTGTATTGCTATTCAGAGGCACCCTGAATATAGCAACTCTTTTTTTTTCTTATTTTACATATTAATCCCAGTATTCTCTCATTCATTTCCTCCCTCCTTCCTTCCCCCCCATAACACCCAACCACCTTTCCATACTAACCCCCCCCAAACTACACAGGGAGAATGATGCCATCCAGGAGTGATCAACAAAATCTGTCAAGTCATTTGGAGTAGGGACTAGGCCCTCCCTCCTGGCTCTAGGTTAGTGGAGTATCCCTCCATGGAGAATATGCTCCCAAAGTCTTTTGTACACCAGATATACATCCTGATTCCACTGTCAGAGGTCTCTAAAACTGCCAGGCCTTCCAACTGAGACCCATGTTTGTGTCGCTCCAATGCTGGTCTACTCTCTATCAGTCTGAGGGTCTATTAGCTCCCCCTTGTTCAGGTCAGCTTTATCTGTGGACTTCTGTAGCCTGGTCTTGTTCACATTTTCCTCCTACTCCCTCTTTGCATCTGGATTCCAGTTAGGCTCAGTGCTTACTTGTGGGTGTCTGTTTCCATCAGCTACTAGATGAGGGCTCTATGATGGTGGATAAGTTAGTCATCAATCTCATTACCAATAAAGGGCATTAAGGTAACCTTTCCACTGTTGCTCAGATTGTTAGGGTAATCCTTGTAGGTCGCTGGACATTTCTCTAGAGTCAGTTTTCTCTACAAACCTATAATGACTCTCTCATTTATGGTATCTCTCTCTCTGTCTCTCTCTCCTTCTTGCTTTCATCCATTCCTCCCCTGACTCAATCTACCTAGTCACACAAGTCTCCTTTCTTCCCTGCTTTTTCTCCTAGCCACCTCTCCACTCACTGTTCTCCTACTCCCAATATGCTTAGATCTTCCTTTCCCCTTCTGTGAGGGACCTTGTATGAATCTCTTAGGTTCCTCCTTGTATCCTAGTTTCTCTGGTGGTGTGAATTATAGGCTGGTGATCCTTTGCTCTAGGTCTAAAATCCATATATGAGTGAGTACATACTATGTTTCTCTTTGTGTGACTGGATTGCTTCACTCTCTTAAAGTTCCATCCATTTGCCAGTGAATTTCAAGATTCCATTGTATTTTTCCGCTGAGTAGTATTCCATTGTGTAAATGTGCCACATCTTCTTTATCCATTCTTCAGTTGAGGGGCATCTAGGTTTTTGCTATTACAAATAATGTTGCTATGAACATAGTTGAACAGATGTCCTTGTTGCCTGGATGGGGATCATTTGGGTATATGAGTAAGAGAAAAATTGCCGGGTCCTGTGGTAGACTGATTCCCATTTTCCTGAGGAACTGCCATACTGATCTCCAAAATGGCTGGACAAATTTTCACTTCCATCAGCAGTGGAGGAGTGTTCCCCTTTCTCTATATCCTCTCCAGCATTAGTTGTCATTGTTGCTTCTAATTTTTGCCATTCTGGTAGGAGTAAGATGTTATCTCAGAGTTATTTGATTACACCAACTCTTATATAGGAGAACATTTAGCTGGGTTTGGCTTATAGTTCAGGTTTATTCCATTATTGTCAAGTCAGGAAGCATGGCAACACACAGGCAGGCATGGGGCTAGAGAGTTAAGAAAGAATTTTATATCTGGATTGGCAGGCAGCAGGCAGAAAGAGTGACACTGAGCCTGGGATGAGCATCTGAATCTTCAAAGCATGCTTCTAGTGGCATACTTCATCTAAAAAGGGTACACTTCTTACTAGTACTGCTCCCTATGTGCCTATAAGGGTCATTTTTATTCAAAAAACCCTGATTGTCTATTGTTGAATTGTCCATTTTCTAAAATCTTATATTTCAAAATTTTGCTATGTGGTTTTTACTACGTGTTATTCATTTAAAATTTGCTTCTTATGATCTGTGAGGTTTGGATTAGTATTTTCATATGTTCTTTGAAATTGCATTTGTATTTTCTTAATGTGTTAGTAACCATTACTCTCCTGCATATTTTCTAGTAGCATTTTAATAGAACTTATATTTGTTCATTTTTATTTCACTATTCACATATGTGTTGTTGCTTTTATCTTTAATTAGCTCTAATAAATATTCATATAACAGGGATAGCACAAGAAATTTCCAGATGTCTCAAGCACAGGGTTCAGATATTTGCTCCATTTTAAGTGCAGCAGTGGTCTCTAACCAGACTCCTCTGTGACTCTTTGCTGTGAAAAAGAAATCTGATTCACAGGGGGCTAACCCCAACCTTGAGGTCTCCTTTTGTGTCCTTGTGATGGTACCCACTTGAGAAGGTGATTTCTCTGAAATTTTACTTTTATTCCCATTTTTCCATCCAAACTTTCCCATTGCTCCTGATAAAAATGCAATAACTACTTCTGGGAAAAACACTTTTATAATCCTTTATAAGGTTTTCACTATAGCTCTATACAGGTTCTCAGTTTGTCTCCAACCATCATTACACCTATGTACTGCATTAGTTGTGAGACACATTTTACAACTGCACATTTGTGGATTTTCTGCTTTTTAATTTTGTTTAATATGTACTTCTATTATGTTATCTTGTTTGTATAATATAACCCCAAGGAGAAAATATAAAGTGGTTTGCAAATAAGCTATCATGTTTTTTATCAGAGCCTGTAAAAATGTATTCCTGGTATTTGATAATTATTCATTTATAGGAAATAAGATAACTATATTGGAAATTTTTAATGTGATTTATAAATCATAAAAACATGTCTGTCTTGTGCTTTCCTATTTTATATACTTAGTAATACCAAAAATTGTTTCTAATAAATAAACCTGATTACTTTTTTAAATGCAATTTAAAAATAAGTGAGACTTATTTTTACATTTCAGAGTATTTTATTTATGTTTTGATAATTTTGTTCTTTCAATAAAATGGTTTATAATAAGAAAGACAAATCTTACAAACCCAACTAAGTTGAATTATAAACAGGTAAATATGCAAATATTTCTATGCATACACACATATACCCATATGCACACACACACATGCGCACGCACGCACACACACACACACACACACAAACATGCACATACTCAGAATCAACACATATATAAAAATACAAACCATATCTGAGACGCTGAGAGTTTGTCCATGCCACATACCAATAAACATCATCCTGAATACTGTACTCTCATCTAAATCAATTAATTATTCCACTTGGATTTATATTACATGAAATGACATAACATATATGCTTTTTGCTATTAAAATCCGCTACTCACCTTTATATCTGCTTCATCTGTTTGATGCTATGTTCTTTTAACTCATGTTCCCACTGGTATATAATGTTTAGTTGTGTGAATATGTCATGGCATATTCTATTATATTCCCTGGTGAAATTATAATTGTTTCTATTAATTAGTTAATATGAAACTGGCTGCCATGAACTTTAGTGCATGTGTCTTTTGGTCATATAGACATAAATTGCTTCAAAGATTTGCATAAGGAAATAACTTGAATGGTAGGCACTACCTACAAATATGCCTCTGTATTATGTCCCTTTTCTGAACAATGGTTAAAAGGGTCAGTTTTGAAACTTGTAAAATGTAGTTGTTAGCATTGTATTTTTCTTCTTTTATCCCAAGGAAATTTCTTTATACAAAATGTGAATTATTTGTGCTTTAATACAATGAAAAGCTTTGCTTTTCCTCAAAGAGCATATTGTGGGAACTCTTCTATCATAAAATTGTGTTTACTTTTCTTGCCTTTGACAGGTCATGAAGGATGTCAGCTCAAGTAACTTAAAAAAGCAATGCTCCTGAGAATTCAAAGAAAGAGCCTTCAGGTGCAGAGAGAACAATAGGGCACATGAACAAAAGAAAAAAAAAAAAAAAAAAAAGCTCAATCCTTGAAGAATAAATTAATTCTTGATCTTTTGTCTGCAAATAGTTACAAGCCCTCAGTACACAATATTAGAAGACACAAACCTGTCTGTGACTGCTAAGTGAATGCCAATTGCACACATTCAGTTTCTACTTCTGGAAAGGAACAGTTTGACTTTAAATTAATAGGGAAAAATGAAAAACCAATCATTGCATTGTGTTAGGTGGACCTCAAAACACTGCTTGTGGTTCTTGCTGTTCTTGGTTTGAATCTTAATTCTGCTGTAAATTTTGTGTATCCATCTGAGCAAATTTAGTCAATTCTTCAAATCTTAATTATTTCATAAAACAAGAATAATGATGTGTTTCATAGAATGTGACCCTGGGAATTCCAGATAAAACATGTATAAAAATCTAGAAGTGATAGCTCATTTTAGTGGATATTCATTGATTTTCCCCCCAACTATCCATTCACTAATTTCAGGATTGATTTCTTTCTCTAGTGTAAACTGTATGAATATAATATTTGTGTTTGTATAGTTTGTGGTACATTGTTCTAGCACAAAGCATTAAAGACAACATGTTTTGTTTATTTGTTGGATTATTTTCTGATAAACTGTTGAGAAGGATGTCAACTCAGCTACAGGTAAGAAGTCAAAAGTTTAGTCCTGGTAGATATAAGGAATTTCTGTGCTTCTATGTTTGACTTGTATCTTTTATACATGGGCCCTAAGAGTCTTGAATTCAGCCCATCCTTATTCCTTAAACTGCATTCCCTTATTGTTCCTTAAGTCTTACCTCCATTAATGCTCCATTAGTTTACTGGATAAATTGGAGTGCATTCTCTGATATTTCATATTTCTTACAGATAAAGTTGAAGGGATAATAATATTGATTAATTGGCCTTGAGAATGTAATTCATTCATTTTATGCATACACAAATGTAAAGAATATAATTATCAGTAGCACTTATATAACAGCTTAAAATACTGATAGATTTACCATATGAGCTTAGTCACCATATTAGCAAGGAAATAATAATTCAGAAAATATTAAAAGCAGCATTATAAGCAAAACAATAATAATACTGTATTAATTATAAAAAATCATAATAAATATTCCTTCTACTAATTTTGTTTTCTTGACTAATATTCCACACGCTGATTCAGTTTACTTAGAATTATCTTCTACTCCTCATGCAGACCAAGAATTTTCTTCTCAAATATAGTTTTTCAATTTCTCCAGAAAAACTATATTTAGAAATTTAACAAATGGTACTTTTGTATAACCCAGCATTTTGTGATTTTTATCAGATAAGTTTGTTCCAATTCTACCATTATAACATAGGTTCTAGCCATAAAATCAATATACAGATCAATGTTACTCAAATTCTCCTTTAGTTTTTCTTCAGTAACTCAAGGATTACTTACATGTGTTTCTTATTCATATTTGATAATTTTTGTTTTGTATGTGATGAGGGTGAATATATAATTTCATTTTTCTTTATGGAGATACCAACCTGGTTTTCCTCCCATTATTTGTTGAAGAGACTGTCTTCCCCACTGTAGACTCATGACACCTTTGCCAAAATTGAACTGGAAATAAATCCTTCAAAATAAAATTCTGGGAGTATAAAAATGAAAAAACTGAATAGTGAAAAATCAGCCCATAAGCTGTGAGAAAATATTTAGCTACAATAAATTTGATAAAAAGATAATATCTACCATATTTGAATACTTTCAACAGCTCAATAGGGGGGAAACAACCTGTTCTGAATAGTTTTATTATGTTAATTTGACTCCAGCTAAAATCATCTTAAAGGAGAGAATATCAATTAAAAAATAACTTCATAAGATGGGGTTGTAGGCAATCTTGTAGGGCATTTTCTTAATTAATTATTGATGGGGAGGGCCCAGCTCATGGTGGGTAGGGCCATTGCTAGGCTGTTGGTCCTTGGTTCTGTAAGAAAGCAGGCTGAGCAAGACATGTGGATCAAGCCAATAAATATCATCCATGGTTTCTGCATCTGGTCCTCCCTCCAGGTCCCTACCCTGTTTGAGTTCCTGTACTGACTTCTTTCTATGATGAGCAGTTGTTGTTGCATCCTAATAGCTCCCTCGGGGGAGAGGGTGAGAAGGCATGAAGTCAATGGCACACACACTGTGAGTCTCTCGCAGAACCCAGGTGCTCTGATCCAATGATATTGCATAGTCAGCCCTCATAGCTAGGCAAGATCAGAACCTGTCACAGAGTCTGTTGCTCTGGCCTCAGGCAGGATCATGTAGCCTCCTTTCACTGGTTGAACAGGTTCAGGACCACAGACAGTCAGACTCAAGTTTGGCTCTCTCCAGGCCTGGTAGGCTTTAATTTCCTACAAGCAGTGGTGTGGGGATATAAGGCAAATAAACCTTTTACTTCCTAACTTGATTTTTAGTTGTAGTGTTTCATAACAGCAATAGAAACACTTACCAAGGAACAACCTAAATCAAACAAAAGTAAAGCTATTAAAATAAATACCTCAAAGAAGTACAAAAAAAATATTTCAAAGTATAATTCCTTTTTTTATTTTTATTTTACATATCTGTCCCAGTTCCCTCTCTCTCCCTGCCTTCCTGCCTTCCTCCCCCTCCCTCTTACCCTCTCTCCTCCCCTCACATGCACCTTGACAAACCTCCCCTCCCACCCCCATTTACTCCATATGTAGAGTGATGCCATCTGAGAGGGTCAACAATATCTATCAAGTCATTTGAAATACAGACTAGGACTTCTCTCCTGCCTCTAGGTTAAGGGAGTATCCCTCCATGGGGGACATACATGCAAGGTCTTTTTGTGCACCAGGAATACACCCTGGTTCCACTGTCTGCTCAGGCCTTCTAGCTGAGACCCATGTACGGGGGTGTAAGTCAGTCCCATGCTGGATTCCCAGCTATCAGTATGGAGGACCATTAGCTCCTCCTTGTTCAGGTCAGCTGTCTCTATGAGTTTCTGTAGCCTGGTGTTGTCCCCCCTCTCTGCATCTGGATTCCAGTTCAGCTCAGTGTTCAGTTGTGGTGTTCACTCCTGTTTCCAACAGGTACTAGATGAGGGCTGCATGATGGTGGATAAGTTAGTTGTTGATTTCATTATCAGGAAAGGGCATTTATGGTAGCCTTTTCACGGATTCTCAAATTGTTAGTTGGAGTCAGTCTTGCAAGTCTCTGGACATTTCTTTAGGTTCAGTTTTCTCTTCAATCTTATAATGGCTCCCTCTTTTATGTTCTCTCTCTCTCTGTCTCTGTCTCTCTCTCTCTCTCTCCCTCTCTCTCTCTGCTGTCCTCTATTCCTCCCCTGACTCAATGTTCCTAGTCCCACGTGCTTTCTTCTCCTCCCCTTCTTATTCTCCTAGTTCCTTCTCCACTCACTGCCCCCCACTCCCCATGTGCTCTCGAGAACTTGTCCCTTCCCCCTTCTTTGAGGGACCTTATATGAATCTCTTAGAATCCACCTTGTATCCTAGTTCCTCTGGTGGTATGAATTATAGGCTGGTGATCCTTTGCTCTAGGTCTAAAATCCAAATATGAATGAGTACATATCATGTTTTTCTTTTTGTGACTGGGTTATCTCATTCAGGTTGGTTTCTTCAAGTGCCATCCACTTGCCTGTGAATTTCAAGATTCCGTTGTTTTTCCCCCCAGAGTAGTAGTCCATTGTGTAGATGTGCCACATCTTCTTTATCCATTCTTCAGTTGAGGGGCATCTAGGTTGCTTCCAGGTTCTTGCTATTACAAATAATGTTGCTATGAACATAGTTGAGCAGATGTCTTTGTTGCATGGATGTGTATCATTTGGGTATATGCCTAAGAGGGAGATTGCTGGGTCCTGTGGTTAACTGACTCCCATTTTCCCGAGGAACTGCCATACTGATCTCCAAATTGGCTGTACAAGTTTGCACTCCTATCAGTAGTGGAGGAGTGCTCCCCTTTCTCAACATCCTCTCCGGCATAAGTTGTTATTGGTGTTTCTAATTTTAGCGATTCTGGCATGGCATGAACTCATCTGTCCTTCTTTCATCTTTATTGACACGTTTTCTGTATTAAATTCCCTGAGGCAGGAGTCATCTTTTAAGATGGGAAAACCCCCTTCCCACTTTTTTACCATTGTGGCCATAATGATACCTCTTTAAACCTATCTTCACTATTCCTCATCTCCATTAAGTTCTTTCTATCATAACTTTCATTAAATCTCTATGAAGATAAATTTTAATTTCTCCCATTTTGGAAATGTTTATTATTGACATATTTTTTACATTATGGACTTCATGGGAAACATATTTTACTTTATGGAATAGGTGACACTTTCAGTGATCCAGTCTAGTGATATTTTCTGACATTTTCAATGTTAAGTGGTATATTATTTGTGGTAGGTTTTTCTTTATCAAATTATTAAGTTAAGACTATATTTGTTTAATAAAGTAATTTCACCTCATGCATCTTTGATCTTAGAAAGCATGGTAAGATTGCCTTGGGTCTTTGTAAATTTTAACATTCAAATAACTGGAACCTGACTAGGTAAATGCTTTGATAGTATTTTAATTTCTGCCTTCTTAATTTATTGAAATGTTTTTCTACCAACCAAATATTGATCCATTGCTTTGATAATAATTAAGTTTTCATATGGAATAAAATATTCAAAGAAGAAAGAAAATATCTTTTTATTCAACAACAACAAAACAACATGTGGAATTGCTCACATTAGGCAGGTCTGATGGGAGATGTCATTCTGTAAATATGTTTCTCATACTGGTTAATGAATAAAGCACTGTTAGCCAACAGGAAAGCTAGACAGGTGGGACTAGGAGATGAGGAGGAGAGAGGAAGTAGGGAGGAAGGGTCCAGATGGAGAGTCTGGAGAGAGCAGGATTCCAAATGGCTCTCCGGTAAGAGCACGTGGAAATACATAGATCAACAGAAATGGGTTAATACTTAAGACAGAGTTAGCTGATAAGAAACTTGTACCTGGCCAACAGCATTATATCAGATACAGAGTCTCTGTTTGTTATTTAGGGCTGGCACAATGGCTGGACAAGACCAGCAGTGGGTGGAAAAACCTACTCCTTACACAGGTCAGATGAGAGAGACTCAAATGTCTTCTGGCTGGAGCACATCTTGCTCACATGGACTTGGAAGTTGGAGAACAGTAGTGTGAGGCATATGGGTCATGCTCAGGAGTCTGGGTTTTGTTTTTAAATGAACTGAATTCAACTATTCATCTCTTAATACACACACACACACACACACACACACACATTCTTTTTTAATTGCACTTGTATTTTGACCTTACTTGCCCTCAATCCCCCAACTCAATTCATCCAAGAGCCACACACTTCCCTTCCTAATTACCTTTATGTTATTTTCTCCTTACCAAAGCTAATTTGTGTTTCCTAAATAGTGTGGATGTGTTTGACCTACACTAAAAAAATAAATAAATAAACTGAACATTCTTCTCTCTATACCTGAGAATTTACAATAGCTCTTATATTAGTGGTAGAACCTTATGCCAAACTCTATTCTCCATGCTGGGATTTGGCTTGGTTTAGGCTCCCATGGTTGTTGTGTAGAATGTTAAAACCACTGTAAGTTCATATGAGCAGATTCTCTGCTATAAGTTCATATGAGCAAATTCCTTGCTGTATTCATAAGACACTGTTATATCATTGGCATCTTTAGCCTCTGGCCCTTATACTATTTCTTACCCTTCTTATTTTATTATCCCTGAGCATTTGGGGAATATGACAGACATATTCTATTTATGGCTGAGCATTCTGTGTGTCTTAGTCCCTGTACCTTAGCCAATTTTGGGTCTCTGTGCTGATCAGTATCTACTGTAAACAGAGGCTTCTGTGTGGAGGGGGTGAGAAATGCCTTAACATATGAGAACAATGATCAGTCATCAGGAGCTGTTTTATTATTATGTCTATCTAGCAGAATGATTGTAGTGGGTTCTCCCCTTAAAAGTTTATACACACACACACACACACACACACACACACATACACACACAAACACAGGAAAACGTTTCTTTTTTTTAACACTTGGCAGTTACATTAATTTTCTGAAAGTTGAGGTGATATTATACTCTGTATTTGGCCTTCCAAGAGGTTCTTAGAGTGCCATCCAGAATGTTTGCTCACCCTACTGTAGACAAGGCCTCATAGCATGGTGATAAAAAGCTAGCAATCTGGTTCTGGACTTGGTGAAGATGGCAACTGCTGCTAAACCATCTTTGTTAACTTGAACAATGTTCACATCTCATGCTTTTAATTATGCAACTGCTAAATGGGAGTATAGGGAAGAATGGCTATAATAATCACTATGACACTTTGATTAATGTGTGGATCAAAAAGAACAGTAAGTATACAGCAGTTATTAGCATCTTCTAAAATACTTACTTGAAATCATTTGAAACTTATAAAATAATAGACCATACAGGAGTCACTAACTAGCCAGAGCAAAGTTATGAAAAAAGAAAAAAACCTTACTTAAAAGAAAAGCAGCTTATAAAGAACAAGCCAAATGTAAAGTTTTCAGCATCAGAGGTAAATTGAGGATAAATATGTTGATATTAAAATCTGAAGAAAAATGCTACAAAAATAAATTGTTAGTTTTTCCCATTACATTCACTGAGTTGGAACGTCTGCTTTCATGATTAAAAATAAACTCATTTCCTTATACAATACATTTTTATGCAACACCAGGAGTTGAGAAAAATAATTGATTCAGGTTCCAGTTAATCTCATAAGTAAATTTTATAAAATGGTTTCTAAATGAAAACATATTCTATGCAGAAGGAACACTCAGTTGTGCTTGGAAAAGGGAGATATAAACAAAGTTGAAGGGACATGGTGGGTGAGGAAATTGTTAGGAATTTGACAGGTGCCTTGAAGCCTTTATTGGTTTTCTGTGTTAATATTGCAATATGACTTAAAATAAAACCATCTACAAGGTTATACTTTCACTGATTTTAAAATTCCAGCCATATGCTTAAAAAAGGTAGGTTGCCCAGGTAATCGTATAGGTTCACAGACCTTCAGGAAGCAGTAATCAGAATTCAAGCACAGTTTTTGGAGATTCGAGAGTAACAGGCATTTTCTTATCTTGCCATGTTCTGCCACCTTTCTCAAGCCCAAATAAACATATGGATGCTGTCTTAATTATTAAAGTGTTGACCAATGACTTGAGCTTCTTATTAGCTAGCTCTATCTTAATTATTAATCCATTTCTATAATTTTAAGTATTTCCATGTGGTCTCTGCTTATTAAAGATAGCAAAGACCTGTTTCTCATTCCAGTGGCTACCTTTCCCAGAATTCTCCTCTTCTTCTAGTCACACCTATCTCCTTACCTCTATTGGCCACAATATTTTAGTTATCAACAAATAAGAGAAACATATAATAAGAAGGACAACCCCCATCAATATATCTATCTGATTCAATCAGAGTGTTGGACCATAGCTGCTTTGTTCTTCCATTTTGAAACACAGAAGCTTTAGTGCTTATATTGGATCTTTAGGATTCAGACCTCTGATCCTAAACTTCACTTGACATCCCAACTAGACATTATGGATTCCTGATTTATCTCATTTGATGTATTTGGTACTTTGAAATCATGGCATCAAAATTTCCAATTGCAAGAAACCTGACCTTCCCCACTTGTGTTTTGTAATTTCTCCTACTGCTTGATAAATTGCTTGGCAGGTTATGGCAAACATATGATTAGAATAGAAAATGTAGAGACTCTGAATAATAATCAAAACACATATGAGACTTATGGCTATATAAATGAAAGTGAATGTTTAAGTCCTTTTTTTTACTATATTAGAACAGTTAGTCATACTTTCATGCATTTAGTTACAGGTACGAGGCTGTTTGATTGATGCATAATTTGCTAAATGTAAAACTGTAAAAGGTCTCATATGCACCACTCTTTAAAAGTACAAAAGTGACTTATCACAAGCCTCCTGTGTCAGGTCAAGGACATATATATTACAGGAAGAACTGCCATATAAATTACCTGCATTCATTGGCTGTACCACTTTCCTTCAAGATGATGTTCCAGTGGAATTATGTGTATGTATTAGTGTAGTGCCTTGAGCCACAGGGAAGTAACATTCAAAGTAAGATGCACCAAGGTTCCCTTAACTGCTATCTCATCTTTTTTTGCTCTTTTCAATCTCTTACAAGGATCTGGAGAACTACTGACTTGAACTATCTCCAGCAAATGAGACATATCTAACTCTAAGAAGGATATATGTGGGTATTAGCAGTTAAGACAATGCCAAACAAGCCAGAATTGGTTGAACCACAGAGATTAGGTATAGAGAAAGTGACATATAGATCTTCCTAGTAAAAAGATATAAAATACATAGTTATTGATAGATGGGGGTGAGTGGAGGCTGGAATGGGAGCATCAACTAGAGAAGGGGAAAGAGGAAGGAGAGAAGGGATGGAATATGGGAGAGAAGCTAAAATAAGGTTCCATTTAAAGGGTAGTAAGGAAACCTAATGCAAAAGAAAGTTCCTAAAATGTGTGCATATATGAAGGCAATTTAAATGAAATCACCAAATAATGGGGAAGACAGACCAATTTGCCCATCTCTTATCACCAAATGAAGCTTATAATTCTGGATTTGGGTTACATCTAATTGAGTTGTTGGCCAAAGGAGCCCATGGAATCCCGAAACTACTCAAGCTACTATCAAGATTATATGTTTCTCTCCACCAACTGACATGGCCCCATTGCTGTAAACCACACCCACATAACTTCTTAAACACAGAGAAGCTGAACTGATGGCTACATAGAACCTTCACCCCTACTTTCCAACATTGTTGGCACTGGAAGGTATGCTGCATACTACCAAAAGGTAAATGTAAACACAAAGTCACCCATAAACCCTATAAACTACAATGATGTCCTGCAAGATATATTAGGACAATGTTGTTTGTTGGTCTAATGCTTCTGAGATACAAAAAATTGTAACCAACCAGCACCTAATTTGATTTAAAGCTTACTCAATCACAAAATGAAACCCATACCCAACATTTTCTGGGTGATTAAGAACCTGAGACTAGATAGCCCAGAGACAGATGGTAAAACAAATTCTACTATTCGTTATAAAAAGAAAATAAAAATTAAAAAAAAGGCTGACCCTGTTGACAAGAGCACAGGTGAGTCCGTGGGAGACCTGTCCCTGTCTCTCATCTGACATAAGGCAGCATGACAGCATGAGTGGATGAGTGGGAGAGATGCCCTCACTGCCACCTCCTACCCCCATCAATTCCCGATGGGTCATAAGAACTGGAGAGCTGTTCCTACCTCATACCTACTGCAACGAACAAGCCCTGCAGTAAAACAAAGCCAACCCTGTTGGCAGAGGTGTGTGTGTGTGAGCCAACCCCAAAGGTATGAGTGTGGGAGAAGTGTCCCCACTAATAGTCTGTCATGTGGCTATGTAGGAAGGCTCCTTACAACCTGCTACAGACAAATCAGCTGACCCTCCCCTTTACCAGTGGGCCATGTACCTTGCCTGGGCATCACAGTAGAGCTGATCCTGTTGGTGGAGGTATTGGTGATCCAGCCTTGAAATTGTGATCACGGGAAAGCTGTTCCTATTATTTATCTATCATGTGGAGGCATGTGGGGAGTCCTCCCTCTACCACCTCTTGTCTCAGGTGGGAGAGCTGGCTCTGAGATCTTAAGAGCCAGAGCACTGTGTATACTCCACATCAACTACAGCACTCCAAAGAGTAGACCATACATGTTAACTAGGCAAGCTGGCTTTGAAGGTGTAGGTGTGGGAGAACTAACCCTGAGGATAGAAAAGCTGGAGAACTGTTCAGGGGGGTGAACTGGCCAGGGAAATGCCTGAATTTACCCTGGTGATAAAGGCAGTGGGGAGATCTAAAAGGCTGACCAACCCTGCAATTACCTAGGCACAGAATCCAGTATAAGTATTGACCCACCACAATATCCACCAGATCTGTGATCTACTCGAGCATAGGTGGGGTGGAGGGAAAGCAGTCCTGTGGACCCAGAGTTACAGGATCTCTGTGACACAGGACAGTAAAGGGATGGCCAGGAAGAGTCCTAGTGAAGGCCCAAGGTTAATAGTCTAGCAGAGACCAGGGGTCTCAAACCTAATCAATGACTCTGTGTGATGAACACCTGTATGTAAAGATGTATGGATAAATGGGTTTATTTCATGACCCCCTGTTTCACACTATAGCTTTCATGATGAGATTTTCCCACTCTTCCTTCTTCTATTTTTAATTTTTTCCTTTTATATTAAATTTTATTTTGTTTTATTTTGAGGGGAAGAGGTTTGAAAGGAAGAGAGTAAAAGTAAGGGGACAGACTATGAGTGGGATTGGGATACCTGATATGAATGATACAAAGAATAAATTAAAAATTTAAGGGGAAAAAGGTAGTATTATAATGACTCCTAATGACATTGTGCTGTGTTAATACATCAGTTCCTTGGCCAGCCATCATCAGCGAATATTCCTCCTGCAATGGATGGGGAAAAATTCAGTCATTCATGAACAGCTAAAGGCTTCTGAAGTTACCATCAAAACACTACCAATAAAACAAAGTTGCTCTCTTGGTATAACTGTTGATACATGTAGATATTAATATTAATTAACTGAAAGCACTGTTTGGGCAATTGTTCCACAACAAAACAAAAATGCTCATTGAAGTGTGCACAAACTTTATTTTTAATTAAGAAATCAGAAAGTTGTGCTGAGATTAATGGTAAATAAATGAATGTAACAGAACCAACAATACCATCTAGAATATGCATGTCATAGTAGCAATTGTAATTATGGATGTCATGCTTTAAATTGTCAGGAGTCTCAAAACTAATCTACTGAAAAATATCATGAAGGTAAAAGTGCTTAAATGTTCTTTGGAACAAAGGCTTGAAAATTTGGAGATGAAATTGTAGTATGGTGTACATTTATATTTCAGCATGATACTTCCTACATCTCCCAGATAATTTCACCCCAAATAAAAAAGATTATTTTAAATTATTGTTCAAAAATATATAATTGTGATAGTTTTATTGGACTCTACATCTACATGCCTAATAAAATATGTCTAATGTTTTTGTAAATTTTTTCATTGTCATTTGAAGAATGATTTTGATTGTTACCTAAGAAATAGGGCAGGAAGATGGTTCATGGGGAAAAAACAAAAACAAAACAGAAAACAGGAAAAAAAAAAAAAAACTCTTGCCACTAGGCTTGATGACCTGAGTTCAGTACCCATGTCCCACAAAACAGAAAAACAGAAGGAGAGAACCAACTCCTACAAGGTTTCCTCTGACCACAACCCCAGTACCACAGATGAATGCACACACACACACACACACACACACACAAAACTAAATGCATACAGAAAGGAACTTATGAGTTGCAATTTCTTGAAAAGAGAGATAGCATATTTTGAAGGAAAAGTTGAAAATTTTCATAGAAAGTATCTGTGTTCACATTGATCTTGCCCCAAAGTAATGAGAATAAATTTGTTTTGGGTGTGTCTCAATTTTTAAGTAGTTGAATGGCATAAATATGGAGCAGAATCTAAAAATTATAATGACCATAATGTATCCAAGAACAATAGGAAATACATCTTTATTCTTTTAAGTGAATACATTAATATGGTTTGGTTTATACTGTGTTTCTTTAGGATATCAAAACCAACATTTATTTTTTTAGAATACCTCTGTACTTTATGCCTTGCTGGGGCTTTAGTACAGACCAAGCATGTATGATGCCCTCATTTCAATCCTCAATACAGCCAGAAAGAGAAAAAGGAAATACTGATTTGGAACACAAAACAAGCAAAGATAAACAAAAAGCCCTGGGATTTAGGAACTGTTTAATTAAACACTATACTTTAGATTTCTTTTGAGAAGGTAAAATGTGCCTCTTTACCTAAAGCTTTTTCAAATATCTTTTAGATTTTCTTAAATTATTGGAATCCATTCTAAACTCATATTCAAATTCTCTAGTCTTCAAATTTTATTAATAAGCCAATACTTTAATCTACCAGTGACTACATATGTAAGGATTGACAGTGCTTACTTGATTTAAGTCTTCACAAATGTACTTTGTCCAGGCAAATACCTCAGTGGTGAGTTACATTTTTCCCCTTGTATGCTTCTTTGAAACCAAAGTTCACCTAATTCTTTATACTTTGGAAGGACATTCTTTAAGACACTGATGTTGGTACTAATTTTGAATACCACTGTAATTATTTCTGAATTTTGATTCTTTCCAAAAAGCATTTGATAACAAGTATAGCGTCTGAAAGCTTCTAACATGTATATTTGTCTGCAGTGTGTGTGTGTGTGTGTGTGTGTGTGTGTGTGTGTGTGTGTGTGTGTGTGTGTGTGTGTGTGTTCAGAGGCCAAAGTTTAACAAGAGGCATCTTCCTATGATCTCCATGTTATATAGTGAATCAGGGGACATTTTTATTGTTTGTTTGTTTTACTTTTTTCATTTGACTGCAGAGCTAGCCAGTTTGGCTAGGCTAACTAGGCAGCTTGTATTGGGAATTCGCTGTAGCTACTTTTCTGCAGTGCTGGTATTACAAATGGGCTGCTATTTTCTTCTACAACATGTGCCGGTCATACAAACGTCAGGTCTCAGTTTTGGTAGCCAGTTTCTTGCCCTCTATGTTAACTCCCTAGCCAAGAGATCTATTGTGTTTTAATTTTAAGGATATTGTATCTGCTTGATGAAGTTAGCATTCTAATGTCATCTGCCTTCTACCATAAGCATACTTACTGTTGCTTTCATTCTTGTTGGGTTAAGCAATGATGTAACTAGCAAAGGATGTCTATTTTAACTTTTGACAAGCCCATTTGTACAAAACAAATGAAAACCAGGATGTTTTACAAATCTGAATCTGTTTCTTAATTTCCTTTTTTTTTTTTTTCAAAATTCCTCTGCCAGTTTTATACGAATAACAGTATAAAATAACTTATTCTTAGATGAGGATGTTTTAAGGAAGTCATTGAATTTCTAATCCCAACATTAATAAAGACCTTGAAATGTGGAAATACAGATTCACTTAATTAAGATCATTCATTGTCACTCAAAAAAAAAAAAAAAAAAAAAAAAAGAGCTTAAGATCACACCTATCTGTTAATACTCCTTGTTGCTATTTCTTCACAGAAGGATGTCATGAATCAGATCTTGCTGTTTCAGAATTCCCTGTCTTTAAACAGTTTAAACACTTTCACTTCAATTGTAAAAGCCAAAAATTTGGGGATAATCATCTTTATTTTGTGTTGCTTGCTTTTTTCTAAGATGTCATCAGTTTTGGCAAACAACATAGCCACAATCAACTTTGACAAATGCTTCCCAATTCTCAGCTTCATGAAACATCAGTCTTAATTGGCATTTCTATTACTGTGATAAAACACCATGAAAAAGTAAACATGGGTAGGAAAGGTTTTACATCATCTTACAACTGAGGTCAGGTTAGGACCTCTGGGTAGACAACTGGAGGCAGTAACTGAAGCAGAAGGCATGGTAGATGATGCTTATTGGAATGCTTATCCACAGTTTTCTTAGCATGCTTTCTTCCTTTCTTTCTTCCTTTCTCTTTAATATTTTATTTTTATTTTTTATGTTGATCCCAGTTCCTTCTCTCTCCCATCCTCCCATGCCCCCACAGACACCCCAATCCCTCCCCCCTACTACCCAGGGAGGGTGAGGCCATCCATGAGGGAACATAAAAATATGTCAAGCCACTTCAGGCAGGGCCTAGGCCCTCCTCTGTGTTTCTAGGATAGAGGAGTATTACTCCATGGAGGGTAGGCTACCAAAGTCCGTTTGTGCACTATGGATACATCCTGGTTCCACTCTCAGAGGCCCCATAGACTGCCCAGGCCTCCTAACTGAGACCTATGTTCGGGGGGGGGGGGCTGTGTTGGTTCTATGCTGGTTTCCCAGCTATCAGTCTGGGTTCCATGAGCTCTCCCTTGTTCAGGTCAGCTGTTTACTTTCTTTTAGTACCCAGATGACCAGAGTTGACACCATCCACAGCTTGTTGGGCCCGACTATATTAATCTTTGTTCAAGAAAATGCCCTTCAGTCTTGGCCACAGGTTAGTCTGGTTGGGGAATTTTTCGCAATTGAGGCTCGCTCCTCACAAATAAATCTAGCTTGGAGCAAGTTGACATAAAACTAACTATGATGACCATCTTCCTCTCTGTGTCTTGGTACTACTAGTAGAGCATCTAGTGAAATATTAAGACCAAGAATTTTCTATGTCTCTGGTTAGCTGTAGATGTATCAAGTTAGTATCATGTTGTATCATGTTAGTACATCTCAATTGGGAGGATTTCCCAGATCATATTGACCTATGGCCATATCTGTGAGGAATTGTCTTAAGTTTTGATTGATGTGGGAGGACACAGCCTAATGTGGGCAGTATCATCCTTAGGTAGGTGGTGCTGGGTTAGGTAAGGAAGGTAATTGAGCATGAGTTTGCAAACAAACCAGTAACCAGCTCTTGCCCTGTTTCCTTCTTCTGGGTTGTGTTCTGTCAGTGTAAGCTTAAATCAAGCCTTTCATCCCCACATTGCTTTATGCCAGCAATGTTTTACCACAGCATCAGAAAATCAAAATAGAATGCCAGGTATTATTTCTCTCTCAGGAACGAGAAACATACTTAAGGCCTGGCTAAACCTCCTATATATACAACTAACCATTCAACCGTTCCTTACTAATATATATATATATATATATATATATATATATATATATATATCACAAATGCTTATTTTTATTTTTATGCCCCTGGGTTCCTGTGGTTATCTGTTTATGGCTAATACATATGGGCCAGTAATTCAATTATGTGTTATCTGATTCCTCACCTCATTATATATTATTCACAGGATCATCTTCTAAAGACTATTGGTGAAGAGTGTGATTCTTGCTTGTCCTTTGATTTCTTCTGGTGCATTTTTTGACTATATTTTAGACTATATATTTGAATGAACATAGACTTGTTAGTTAGTTAGTTAGGAATACATGTTAGAATGGCTTACTTGTCTGTAGCATAAGGAATTGGCCAAGCCTTTGGTAGCTGTTCAGTTCAGAAGACTGGATTTCTCAGCTATCTCAATCTGGTGCTAGAGTTCTAGAGGGTTCGTAAAGAACTTTTGCTCAGTCCACATTGGAATCCCAAAGAAATAGCTTCTAAAGTCACCAAAGAAAAGCCTCAGCAAGAAGACAGATAAACTTGCCTTTAACTATGAGTGCAAGCATCCCAAAACCAAAAGCTTTCTTCCATGTCTTTTTCATGTGGCCAATATTTAAAGTGGATCTTCCTATCTCTAACAGTCCAGCAAGAAAATTTCTCACGGACATGTCCAGCTGCTCAGTTATTAATCAATTCCAGATAGAGTCAAGTTGATAACTGAGATAAACCAGCAAATCATCCATTTGACTTTCACCTGACCCTTATTTCCAATTTGTGATTCTTCTCTTTTTAAGTGTTGGCCTTTGCTAGGAGTGGAACTTAGTCTGGCTATAGTCATCTTCAGCTAGACTATTCAAAGACACTAAGCAATGAAACCCAATAGTCAGTACTGGAAAAATGCTCAAGTGCTAAACAATGGAAATACCCTTAGGTTCTCTAGGGAAATCCTGCAACTCTCTCCCCATGCGGAAGATAAGGGAGCAAAAAGATTGAGACAGGGAAAGAATAAGAGAACAAGAAAAGAGATACCATAATAGAGGGAGCTATTATAGGTTTAAATAGAAATCAGGCACTAGGGAAATGTTCAGAGACCTACAAGGATGACCCCACCTAACAATCTAAGCAATAGTGGAGAGGCTACCATAAATGCCCTTCCCTGAAATGAGATTGATGACAACCCTATATGCCACACAAGAGCCTTCATCCAGTAGCTGATGGAAGCAGAAGCAGACACCCACCACAGCAAAACACTGAGCCTAACTCCTGGAATCCAGTTGCAGAGAGTGGGGAATGATGAGCACAGGGGTCTAGAACAGGCTAGAGAAACCCACACAAACAGTTGATCTGAACAAGGGGGACCTCATGGATCCTAGACTTATAGCTTGGAAACCAGCATAGGATCGACCCAGATGACCTGAATGTGGTCCTCAGTTAGTAGGCCTGGACAGTCTATGGGCTCTGTGACAATGGAACTAGGATGTATCCCTAGTGCAGGAAAGAACTTTGGGAGCCCATTCTGCATGAAGGGATATTCCCTTAGCTTAGAGACACCATGGGGCCTAGGCCTTACTCCAAATAACTTGACAGATTTTGGTGATCCTTCATAGAAGGCTTCACCCTCCTTGGGGAGTAGATGGGGGATGAGATGGGGGTCTGTGGTGGCATGGGAGGATGGGAGGGAGAGGAAAGTGGGATCGAGTTGTAAAATAAGAAAAAAACATTAAATAAAAAATTAAAAAAATAAAAAGTAAATATTTTACAGCTAAACATATTTTCTGTTAGTTCTTAGGTTAATTATTTGGTAAAGATATAAGGATATTATTTTTAATGTGCTAAATATTTTGAAATAAGCAACATTCTAGGTTAGAAAAGTAACCAGAACCAGATTTTGTGTGTGTGTGTGTGTGTGTGTGTGTGTGTGTGTGTGTGTGTGTAAACGTGAGTAAATGTGTGTGAGCACATGAATATGAGAGGACTGCACATGTATTTAGAGGTCAGAGGATAACATTAGGTATATATAATTCCTTGAGATCCATGTTCCTTGTTTTATAATACAGAGTTCTTAGCTGCCTGGAGCTCATCAATAGTCCAGACTTGTAGGCCATTGAGCCCCAGTATTTTCTTATCTCCTTTCCAACACTGGGAATCCAGGCACATGTTCAATCCTGGCTTTTTCTTTTGGGCTTTATAGTCCAAATTCAGGTCCCCATGGTTTCATGGAAAACACTACTGACTAGACCATTTCCTAAGCCTAGTTCTGGTAATTTACCTAGTAGGTATACATCTTTAAAAACATGGGAAAGAACTTTTAAAAATAAACCAAGCATCCATTTCTTTTTCACTGAACATTTTAAGATCAAATTAAGAATACAAATAACTAAGGAGATTTAACCTCTACTCTGTAGTTCAGAAATAAAAATTCTTATTTGACAAAATTGTAAGGATATTCTTTTCTGTAATGTAAGATAAAGAAATGCAATTACTGTGCCAGGTGTTAATTTTCTTTTCATGGTCCAGTTAGTTATATGTCCAAGTTGCCCTGCAGGCTGCTTTTCTTTGCCTGAGAAAACCTACATTCTCACTCAGTATTTCTGAAGGAGACAAATTATTCCCAGTTCAGCTAATGGTGGTAGAACATACTTGAAGAGGAGCCACCTGAAGGGATCAGAGGCTGCTAGCATGTTTTCAAGTTAAACTTTAAAATCCTAGCTCAGCTGGAAATTTCTCCACTACTTGGTGTAGTCTGGCCAGCAGCACTGGAAATAACAAACCCTCTTGACTCAGGTGGAGTGAGCTTTTGAATTACTGAGGCTTCCGAGCTTCAAGATCAATAAGCAAGACAAAGCATGCTTTAGAATGCCCCACCCCCCACCTCTCAGTTCTAGTGAACTTCCTGGACTAGGCCCATCCTAATGAAAACAATTCTTCAAGGCAACTGCTGACTTCTACCACATGAAATACCACGTGCTTGCACAGGCAAATGAGGAGCGATTAAAAAAAAAAAAATCATGTGAGGACAAAATCAAACATAGATATGGATCAGTGATGACTCTTTACATTCTGTTTGAATGCATTCAACTCATCAATGAAAAGGAAACAGCAATTCATTCATAGATTTGTTACTCATTCACTCGCTCATTTATGCATTGATTTGATCCTTTATATATAACATATTTGAACTGCTGGGAAGGACTATACCTAGGACCTTATACTTGTTAAGTAAATGCCCTGAACAATATCTCCAGAAGTCTTTTCACTTTTAATTTGAAAGAGGGAAAGTCACTTAATATCCCAGCCTTGCCTTGAATTCACCTGATAGTCTGAGTAGACATTACATTTGAAATCCTCCTTCTTCAACCTCACTTAAACTCCAGAGCATGTTCAATTCCTTGCTTACCTCATCACACACACCTGCTTTTTATTTTCTCTTAAATTCTCAAGTAGAAAAAAAATAATAAAATAAAACAGCAAAATTTTACCTTCATTAAGAGTGTAAATTACCAACTGATTTAGCCATTATTAATAGCTCCAAATCATTTTTATTACCATCACCAGAAAATAGAACTATTTCTACTCATGAAATTCAGTGTGTTTTTAAATGAGTCAGTAGGCAGTGAATCAGTGTTAACTGTGTGTTAGTTTGTTGAGAGCTAAGTAAAAATAAATCATGAAGGAAATAAAATATCCACATTTTAAGTACTCATTGATTAAAGATCCAATAGTTAAGTAGGTTGTCTTAAATCAATACATATTTTCAAAGTATTAACACAGGAAAAATAATAATGACTATATAGCATATAGTTTATAATAATAATATGATATAATTAATATTAAGATGTCCTTTATATTTCACTTTGGGTTTTCTCATAGTTGCTAGCTACCATCCCCAATCTTGTGGTCTTCAGATCTTCTGCTTCTGAGATCTTAGTGTCTTGTGCAATATACAACTTTGTTTTGCAAAGTGTATCCTGGAATACCTATTAATAAATAACTAAAATGTAAACTTATGATATGTTTTTGATGTTTTGAGGCTTATCTCCTACTTTCCAGAAGTTCTGTGTCCTATAAAGGAGTTTAATACCTTATCTTACCTAGCATATATCATATAATTGAGATGGTTTTTAGGAATTCTGGTGGCCCAGATGTTTTAAAATAAACCACTGAAAGGGATCTAAAATTGTTACAACTCTTGGGGAAGATCCTGATTGTATATTGTTCTGAGTGATTTTCCATTGTTTCAAGTGTTTATAATATTAAAATGACAAAGACCACACTCCTTTCATCCACCAAGGACTATGTTTCTGAAAGTATAGATGCAGAATATACATAGCATGGAAAGTGTGACAAGTGCAGTTAGTAATATTATTATTATTATTATTATTATTATTATTATTATTATTATTATTATTATTGCTGTTATCGCCTCCCCCTTTTAGGAACAAAACTGGTGAAGGAAATGAACATATGGGTTATCTCTACATTTTTAAGCACTTGAAGAGAGATACTGCCTTGGATATTGACTTTGGAATTTTTTTCTTTATTATGTTGGCAAGAGAACAGACATAGAAGACAATGTTGGAGGCATGACCTGGCCCATCAAAACTGCATAGGAAGTTGACTTAAGTGTTGCTTTTGCTTGCACTTGCAATTTTAGAGAAAAGAAAAATATTCTTCACTAATAATCATTTGGGGGCTGGTCCTATGACTGACATTCATTTTTTGAATTATTTTCTTTTATACTAATTCTGTTTGTTGAGAAGCTATCATTCTTTTTCTGTTATTGAGGAGCCTGTCTTGGTGTTAGCATCTTCTAATGTATCTAAGGACTGGTAAGAACAATGCTCATATGTCCACAGTGCAGGGATAACTTCAGTGTTTCCTGTTGTTTTGGTAAAAAGTCCAAGACTACTAAATCCTCTTTGGATTTAGGTCCTTCTTTCTTGAGTGTACTGGTCTGAAGATCTTACAAATATCTAAGTTCTAACCCAGAGACTGAGTTCCACTTGATGGTGAGACAGGGATTTTCCAATGTAAATTCCACTAAGGATTTGAAGATAATATTGTGTTGGATTAACTAGATAGAGCCAAACTGTAAATATAAGAGTCTATGTGAGATGTAGACTCTGTTACAGAATGTAGACATCATGCCACTCTCTTTAGAGATAAGGGTGCTACTCTGGGGGTGATAGAGAAGGGAAATCATAAGCTGAGCAATATGAGCCAGGTATGACTAGCTGCCTAAATTTTATTTCTTTTTCCATTGCTGCTGGAAAATATGACAAAGAGCATAACTTAAAGAAAGATAATTTTGGTTCAGGTTCAAGGTTATAGACATACATGGCATGAGATTCATCGCAGCAGACTGACTCAGCTGACTCCTAGAGCCACAAGAAAAGCATGACCCTGTGACACTCTGCTTTCATTCCCAGGCACAGAATTTCTGTACCCCAAACTGTGAGAAGATATGTGCATGTTGTGTTTAACACCCTCTATAGTTTTCTACTTTTATTTGGCAACCCTAGGAGACAGAGACAGATTAATATGTGATGTATACTGGAGGTGATACTGTTTTAGACATTTTGATTCTCTCTCATATTAATGATCTGACATTCTTCTTTTTCTGTGAGTTCTCATTATTTCTACTCTTCTGAGAGCCATGCTTCCCATGCACTTCCATTTATTCTCAGAGTCTCCCTCCCTGGAAGAATCCTTCTCCATTGATAAATTCTCCCTTACACAGTTGTCTGTCTGCCTGGATTGAACCCAAGCACTAAGCATCCAGACTGGAACTAGTTCCTCCCCAGCAGTGATTACTACTTCTCTCATTTATGCAGCTTCTCTGGGGACACTGTACATTTGTTATTAAATAACTTCTATATCTATAGCCAAATTTTTCTAACTGTCTAACTGTGGTTCAGGCCAAGGTGCATATCATTATAATCTAACACTCTCTTTCTGTGAAAAGCTTCAGCACTTCTCTTGTAGTAATGAGAGAATCAAGGCCATCAGTGATTCTGTGATTCATATATGAATGGGCACATGTGTTTGACAAACAGCTAAACCTTAACATATTTTTAGAGAGCATAGACTACATGACAAAAAAAGAAAGAAAAAGAAAAAAGAAATAAAAGAAAAGAAGAAGAAGAAAAAAGAAACAAAAACAAAACCTTGTTTTATTTGGACCAAATTTCATGTGTTGCATATATATTATTTTTTGTTTTCTTTATTTCAATGTTAGTATACCTTTCCTGACAATTCAGTAACATCCTCAGAATGTGTGTGTGTGTGTGTGTGTGTGTGTGTGTCTGTATGAGAGAGACTATATAAACCATTCACTATTTATACAAAGAAATATATAGTTGCACATTTGGTCTTGCTTAGAAAATTATCAGTGAGACTTAGATTCACCCTATGCTCAATTTGATCATATATTCAAAAATTATATTTCTTTTCAGCACATATAAATGAGTATTTTCAAATGAAACAAAAAGCATAGCCAACCCGGAATAATGCTACTAGATCATGTCTGCCAAGTGCATAGCTTAAGAACAGTATGTAATTACACAGTGTTTTTATTATCTCAGTAAAAATACTGTTCATCATAGGAAATGATGTGTTTCTCCATTTCTGAAATTAAAGAACCTGGGAGCTGGCTCTGGTGTGATAAGAAGAATACACATTCTTCCATAACTGTCTTCTTACTTAATTAGCTGCAAAGCTATAACATGTTCATGTCATCATATCTCTTTTCAATGATCTCCTAAATCTATACATTGTATGTGATTGTGTGTGCACACTTCTTTGGTGATACCAGATAGTATAATATTGTAGAAAAGCATCATTATTTGGAAACTTTGTGTTAAAATAATATCCACCCTAACAATTGACCCAGATGCTGTAGCTTTTTCCCCTGAAGGTCTTAAATGATTTTCCAGATTCATGTAAAGGGTTAGTAAATTTATCAGAATAGTGTTCTATACTTAAGTGAATCAATTCTCTAGTGTATTGCAATAGCAAATGTCTTAGATCTTAACTATTTCCAATGACAATATTAAGGTGAAGTTGATATTTAAAGCAATTTTATCACTGATATAATGTTTAGAGTAGCTATTTTCTCTTCTTATTTCTTAATGGTTATTTGTTATACAGGTAAGCAGGATTGTTTCTACCTCCAGTATTGACACTGCTAGGTTCATTAAATTTATGCCTTAAAAAATGAAAAACATATATAATAAATATTTAGCCCATTATGAAATTGCCAATATGCATTAACACTTCCAATAAGTCTGTCTCATATGAAATAATCATCAGCTTTTTCTACTTTCAAGAGATGAGGAAATATTTAAATACTTAAGATTTAAAATACAAATATTCAAACTATGTTGTAGAAGTGGATTTGTAAATTAATGATGGTTATCACTTCATAACAACTAATTCTAATCTTTGCCTTTCATTAACCATTTCATATTTGAAAAATCCATCAATTTAATCTACCATATAAACAAAGAAACTGAAAAAAAAAACACATAATCATCTCACAAGATGCTGGAAAGCCTTTGACAAAATCCAACACCACTTCATGATTAAGGTATTGGAGAGGTCAGGCATTAAATGAGCATACCTAAACATAATAAAAGCAACATATGGCAAACCAATAGCCAACATCAAACTAGATGGAGAGAAACAACATGATTCCTCTAAAATCTGGAACAAGATAATGCTGCCCACTCTCTCACATCTCTTCATATTATATTTGAAGTTCTAGCTAGAGCTAGACAACAAAAGGAGATCAAGAGGATAAAAATTGGAAAACAAGTACAACTTTCATTATTTTGAAATGATATGACAGTTTACATAAGTTACCAAAAGAATTCTACAACTGATAAACACCTTTAGAAAAGTGGCAGTATACAAGATTTCCAAACACACACACACACACACACACACACACACACACACACACACACACACACACATATATATATATATATATATATAGAGAGAGAGAGAGAGAGAGAGAGAATAAAGGGGCAGAGGAAGAAATCAGAGAAACATCACCCTTTACAATAGCCACAAACAATATAAAATACCTTTGGGTAACATTTACCAAACAGGTGAAAGACCTGTATGACAAAAGCTTTGGGTCATTAAAGAAAGAAATTAAAAATGATACCAGAAAATGGAAACATCACACATGCTCTTGGATAGGAAAGATCAACATAGTGTAAATGGCAATCTTGCAAAAAGCAATCTACAGATTCAATGCAATCCCCATCAAAATCCCAGCATAATTCTTCATGGACCCTGAAAGAACAATACTCAACTTTATATGGAAAAACAAAAGACAAAGGATAGCTAAAATAACCCTGTACAATAAAGGAATTTCTGGAGGCTTCACAATTCCTTACTTCAAGCTGTATTACAGAGCTGTAGTCCTAAAAAATAACAGCTTGGTATTGATGCAAAAACAGACAGGAAGACCAGTGGAATCAAATAGAAAACCCTGATATTAACCCACACGCCTATGAACACCTCAGTTTTGACAAAGAAACTAAAATTATACAATGGAACAAAGAAAGCACCTTCAACAAATGGTACTGTAATAACTGGATGTGGATATGTAGAAGATTGAAGACAGATCCAAATCTACTGCCATGTATAAAACTTAAGTCCAAGTGGATAAAAGGCCTCAACATAAATCCAGCCACACTGAACCTCTTAGAAGGGAAAGTGGGAGGAACCCTTGACCACTTTGGTACAAAAGATGATTTACTGAACATAATACCAGTAACACAGACACTAAGATCAACAATTAACAAATGAGACCTCCTGAAACTGAAAAGTTTCTGTAAGGCAAAGGACACAGTCAACAAGATGGCAGACCACCGAACTGGAAAAGATCTTAACCAACCACTCATCTGACATAGGACTGATTTCCAAAATATTCAAAGAATTAAAAAGCTAGTTACCAAAACACCAAATAATACAATTAAAAAGTGGAGTACAGAACTAAATAGAGAATTCTCAATAGAGGAATCTAAAATGGATGAGAGACACTTAAGAAAATGCTCAATATCCTTAGCCATCAGGGAAATGCAAATCAAAATAACTCTGAGATATCATCATACTCTTGTCAAAATGGCTAAAATCCAAAACACCAAAGACAGTTTTTGCTGGAGAGTATGTGGAGAAAGGGGTACACTCCTCCACCTTTGGTGGGAGAGAAAACTCATACAGCGACTTTAGAAATCAGTGTGGTATTTCCTTAGAAAAATGGGAATCAGCCTGCTTCAAGATCAAGTAATTCCACTTTAAGCATATACCCAAATGGTACACATTCATACAACAAGGACATCTGTTCAACTATGTTCCTAAGAGCATTATTTGTAATAGTCAAAACCTGGAAGCAACCTAAATGCCCTCACGTGAAGAATGCATAGAGAAAATATGGTATGTTTTAATTTGGAGTACTAATCAGTGGGAAAAAGAAAATAGAATCTTGAAATTCACAGGCAAATGAATGGAACTAGAAGAAACCATTCTGAGTGAGGTAGCACAGGCACAAAAAGACAAATATGGTATGTACTCACTCATATATGTTTTTTAGACATAGAGCAAAGGATTACCAGGCTACAATCCACAGAAAAGCTAGAAAAGAATGAGGACCCTATGACAGACATACATGGTCCTCTGTTGAAGGGGATAGAGGCAAGATCTTCCAAGCAAATTAGGAGCATGAAGGGAGTGGAGTGGGAGTTAGAAGGGAGAGGAGCAGGAGAGGTTAGAAGGGAGATGAGAGAGCAGAAACATTGAGCCAGGGAAAGAATAGTAGAGCAAGAAAAGAGATACCATAATAGAGGGAGCCATTATAGGTTTAAATAGAAATCTGGCACTAGGGAAATGTTCAGAGACCTACAAGGATGACTCCACCTAACAATCTAAGCAATATTGGAGAAGCTACCTTAAATGCCCTTCCCTTATAATGAGATTGATGAATACCTTATATGCCACACTAAAGCCTTCATCCAGTAGCTGATGGAAGCAGAAGCAGAAACCCACAGGAAAACATTGAGCCTAACTCAAGGAATCCAGTTGCAAAGAGTGGGGAGTGATGAGCACGGGGGTCAAGAACAGGCTAGAGAAACCCACACAAACAGCTGACCTGAACAAGTGGGAGCTCATGGACTCCAGTCTGATAGCTAGGAAACCAGCATAGGACCCACACAGCCCAGATTCCCTGCATTTGGTGTTAGTTGGGAGGACTGGGCAGTCTATGTGGCCTCTGGTAGTGGATCAGTATTTATTCCTAGTATATGAATGGATTTTGGCAGCCCATTTCACATAGAGGGATACTCCCTCAGCTTAGACACATGTCAATGGCCTGGGCCCTTTTACAAATGATATGACAGACGTTGAAGGCTCACCATGGAAAACCTCAACCTCCCTGTGGAGCATAAACGTGATAGGATGGGGATTGGTAGGGAGAAGAGGGAAGGACTAGAGGGTGAGGGAAATGGAATTGATATTTGAAACAAGCATATTTCAAACTTAAATAAAAAATTGTATAAAAAATGTTTGTATTTGTTGTCATATGTTAGTAATAGTTGTTTTTCCTGACACATATCTTCCTTTAGCAAGACTATATATTCATGATTCTAACTATTCAGCATCCCTTAATTTTCATTTCTCTTTTAATGACCACCTGTTTCTCATATTTATCACATTGTAGAGATTTTATTATATTCTCTCCACAATATCCATTTATTCCTGTTGTTGTTTGAAAAAGAAGTTCATAATCTGCTGTGTAGACCAGAGATTAGTTTTATTTGAGCAGATGTTATAAGTAAAAGAACTATGCCAGAAGGAGGTACAAATACATCTGCCCATGAACAGAGGTCCTGGATTCTAGATGGTGTTGTTTAACAAATCGAGTAGTCAAGTTGATGTTTAATTGAATGTTCATTACCTACTTTGCTGGCAACTTTAATTCTCTCGATAACAGTTCTAAACTATTTGACAGAATGACATACAAAAATCTCAAAGAACTGCAAGCTTTTCTGGGACAACCTGATGTATACTGAAATCTATTCATGTGAACATGATGCTTATTAGTGACTCTGGAATCCTTATATTTCATTTTGATATATACAGATTTTTCTAGAACTATGGAATGTGCCATAGTTTTCATGTATCAATTAGTGATTTTAAAGACTATCCTATATCAAAAAAAAAATCTGCTTCTATTTTCAAACAATGCAAAATAGCCTTCTTTCTGAGTTTCTTCTTCCTTCTCCTTCTCTTCTTCCTCTTTTTCTCCTGCCTCTTCATCTTTTTGCATTAAGGATGCAATATATATCCCTAAGTCCTGCAGGATCAGCTTCCCTTTAATACTCATAGCATACCCCAGTCTAAAGTGAAAGTGTAAGACTTTAACCAAACAATGAACATGCAGATATAATAGAGTAAAAGGCAAAAGATCAGTGGAAATTCTAGCATTCAGTCTGTGATTGAACAATCAAATACATTACATAATATATATTTCAGTTCAAAGTATGACTAAGTTTTGGGGTTATTTGATTAATATAGTTTTAAGAAATGCTTAGTTATTTTAGGATAGTAAACAAAGCACTTTTCTAAACTATTTGTTCTTATTGAAAGGTGACAGATTATCAGCACATAAGGATAAGAAGTATCCACCACAATGATAAGGAGGAGAAAATATTTGTGGGATGAACACTATATGATTTCCAGATATACTATAAAGCTAGACTTATCAGGGAAGTTGTTATTAGCCAAATGATGAATGAATACATTAGTGGAACAGAACCGAGAGCCCCAAAAATATAACTATATGAATAGAGTGAATTGGTTTCTCTCAAAGGAGAAAGACAACTTGATAAAGAAAAAATATCAGCTGGTTGGTGGTAGCTTTTGCTGTTAATCCCAGCACTAGGAGGCAGAGGCAGGCAGATCTCAGAGTTTGAGGCCAGCCTGGTCTTTAGAGAAAATTCAATATGGCTTAGCTACATATTGTATATCTTTCATTCATAGCAACTGAAATGTATATGCCCCAAGTTTAAAGCACCAAGTACCAGACTCTTATGAGAAATCACAGAAGAAAATCTGCATGATGCTATTTGGTTACAGCATTTTAGATATGATATCAAGATATGATTCATAAAGGAAAGACTTAATAGGGTGTAATTCATTAGTGTTTAAAAATTTCTTCTCTGTAAAACTGAATGTCAAAGAATAAAAGGATAACTCCCATTGGCATGGAGTAAATACTTATAAAATTTATAGATCTTAAAGAACTACTGTCCAAAATCTACAGAGAATACTCTAAACGTAAGAAAAAGAAAACAAAATGTTTTTCAGCAATGCATAAAGTCTGAAAAGCTATTGCACCATGTGTGATAGCTAATCCTGGTCATCAACTTGACTTGAAAATTGTTTACTGCATGTAAATAATTGAACAAAAATGTGTTTAATTCTTTTTCCATTTATGTGGGATTATATGCAACTATATGTTCATCTATTTAAGCATGTAAATATATGGATGGATATAAAAGCTGCTGCTTTCTATTAATAACTATATTAGTATTATCATTACTATTTTCAAATATGGAATTTAAATATGCTCCTTCAAATATAAAATTACAATTATTTTGACTAAAAGTATTCCATAAGGAATACATTTAAGTGAATAGTCCTGAGATCTTACAAAATATTTAATTTGTTGAAGGACCATACGTGGTTATTTTATAGAATTCTCCAACTTTCTGTTTGCTTTGATAAATATTATCTTTCAACAACCCTCCACTGGCATAATTGAGATGAAGCAAACATGAGTTTCTCAAGCAAGTTTTGATATGATGTCTCAAACTCAAGGAAATAAAAACATTGATCTTATGGTGTTTGGTATAAGAGACATCATAATATTTTAACAAACTTAATCTTGGCAAAAATCTATATCTCATTGAAATAAAAATGAATAGGTGCTGCAATGATCCAACATATTAAATGAGAAAATTACATTTAGAAGTAGAATGAATAAATTTTACTGCAACAATGTAAAATAATAAAGTACTTCTTTGGTTTCAATGATGAAGATGCCTGAACACGGCTTGATAACTCCTCTTGAGATAATAAAACAATACCTTTCTTGAGAAATTGAGTAACAGTGTCAATTTTTTTATACAAATCAATTCACAAACAGAGCTTTGAACTTTAAAAAATACTATTTTTTAATCTGTTTAAGAATTGTCAAAATGTGCTTTCTGAAAATTTGGTGTGTACTTGAAAATTCTCTGAAAATAAGAATTTGAAAAGTTGTAGCAAGAATTGGAAAGGAGCCAAGCATATTGTACATGACAAGCTTTTCCTGCTCTACCTAACCTGTCATATGTTTTTCCTTCTTTATAGTTAGAATTCATGAATGGAGCATGCTCAGGGATAGTATTCACCTCTGCCCTTGTCTCCTCTGCTTCTTCATTTGTCCCTTCCATGTTACATGATTTCCTTTAACATGCAATTAGTCTGTCTTCCACTTTAAGAAAAAAAAAGATAATGCTATCATTATTTACTAAATACTCAATGATATATTGAAAGTACAGTTTAACTTTGAGTATTTGTGTGTGTGGAAGCTTTTCAGTAGCTTAGTCCTTTCTTTTTTCACCCTCATAACCAAAAACCAAACTCAAAAAATTGCTGAAGCATGGTTTTAAACCAAATTCAACTCCTTTCAAAAGAACTCTCAACACTGTTACCCAGTCCTTTGCTTCTCTAATCTCTCATCTGAATTATGAAATGATGTCTAGTTCTCTGTGTCAGGACGATGAACTTGTATTGTGGGTTATGCCAATAATGTACTTCTGTTTGATCCTCAGGTCAATATTATCTTCTACTTTTTTTTCATGTTGACAAATATCAAAATAATTAGCTAAAACTCTATAATGTGTGAAGTTTGAATTTTGGCATCTAAAATTAGAATGTAATTGGAATGGAATCACCTCTGTTAGTACACAAACACACAACACAACACAACACACACACACACACACACATTACACACAATGTATTGTATTGGTTTACAGGATGTAGTCTTGACAGTTCAACATTTTGTTTTCATATCTGCAAACTAATGCCTCAGCAACAGTATAACCTTCTCTTCTATATACTTTTATCTGAGTTGTCACTAGAAGGTGTCACTCACATTTAAGGTGAGTTTTTCTGCTTGAAATAATCTGATCAAGAAAATCTCTCCTAGAGGTGCTCAGCAGCTTGTGTCTTAGTTTCAGAGGCAATCAAGTTGATAAACAAGGTTAGTGACCCAGAGTCCAGGAATATTGGCATTACAAGCATGAATCACTGTATCTAGAAATCCTTTATTCTGCATTCTTGGTTTATAAACCTGTTTATTCTCCTCCCCCGCCCAAATTCAAAGACTGGAATCTCTGTTCTTCTCTGTTTTTCTGCTTCCTAATCCCAGCCTTTCAAGTCTTTCTTCATATGTTAATTGATTTTATGCTCTAATGACACCTAAATAAAAGCAACTTAAAAATGGAAGAGAATATGTGTGCTTATGATTGAAGGGCTTCATTGCTAATAACCTGTGGCAAAGCAGAGAATAATGATAGAAAGAGAATGTGGAAGCATGTTAGGTTCACCTAGTGGCATCCACAAAGTAGAGCAGGAATTAAGATGGATCCTTCAAGGCATGACACCAAAGACCTGCTCCTTGTTTAGGCCATCTTATAATAGTTTATTCACCTCAGCAGTTGGTTTAATTTGCTAATAACCTTAAGGCCCTAAAGAACCAAGCAACTATTAGTGATACTGCCAGTGGGGAAAAAAGACAACATATGAGTCTATGTAGAGGATGTGGCACTTAATACTCCAACCACAATCCATTACCCATCTGTCCCTTCTGCCTCACAACACAAAACAAACTATACACTACAGTTACTTTTACTGTTCCTACCCCAATTTTCATCTTTATATCATCTATTATGTTATATTTGGTATTCCACATTTTCCTCATTGTTGTATATTTACTTCCAAGAATCCCAAGCAAAGCTCTGTGCCTGCCTGGACATATTTACCCAAACAGAAAACTGACAGGTGAATGAGTAAGCCATATGCAAGTGATTTCATTTACAAAATATACAGAGTATTTTCTCCAAACATTTACATGTGATGGTACAAAGCAGTGGTAAGAAAATAGGAAAGACCTGTGAGTTAAAAGATGAATTTAGTTTATTTCCTATACAGTTTAATATAGCTTTTACCTCAATTCTTACTAGGAAAGACTTAACTTAATAATCTGTACTCATCTTTGCACTTGCAGCTGCATATTAGAAGCCATTTTTATGCAAATTTGGAATTTTAAAGGAAAATTTTAATAAATATTATGTATTCAAATCCATTTACTTATACTTTTACCAATTCTGGAAAGTGAAACATATTATCATAACTTTTTTCAAGTTTTTTTTTTTTTGTTGTTTTTATTGTCAACTTGATATTCCTGGAATGAGGGTCCCTCATTGCAGAATTTTCTTCATTGATCAAATTGGCCTTTGGACATACCTTGGGGATCATTGTACTGATTGGTAACATATTCAAGAGTTTGTAGTACATTTTGGGTAGTACTTTAACTAGGCATGTGGATCTAGATTGTATAAGAAAAGTAGGTTTAAGAAAAGACAGGAATGGCAAATCAGTAATCAGCACACTTCCTTAATCTCACTTCAATTCTTTATTCCCAGGTCATTCCTTGGTTTCCCCTGTAACCTATTGTTATGTAGCAATTTTCTCCAAGACTGAAGCTTTCTATCCTCTGGGGAAGTTTCTCAAGCAGGACAGTAAACAATGCATAATAGATTCAGGAAGTCCCTGAAATGATCAGATTCACTAGGCTCCTCCTTAATAGAGTAAGCAATACAGCTGTGGAGCATTATTCTAGGTCAAGTAAAGATGCAAAGGTGCTGTGCCAGGAAGAGCTGCCTGGAGGGAACAGGAACCAGCCATGCTGCCTGGAAAAACTTTAGTCTGACTTGAAAGGCACTATGTGTTCAGCTCCAACCCTTTGAGCTGCCTGCAGGCTGTTCAGTGTGTTCCAGGTTCCTAGATTTTAGGCACTGTCCCCCATGCTGGGGTGGGCCTTGGTGATGTAGCTGTCATTGAATTGTTTCTGTTTCTGTACTTCTGTACCTCTCTGCTTCCTGTACCTTTGTACCATTCTCACACTCCTTTACATAACCCCAATAAAACTCATTGGTTTACCAAGTTGGACTATGGCAGAATACATACTTTGGCCTATCTAGGGTAAATAGGCATGTGTGTAAAAAAGTTTGTCACATAATACCTATAGTCCAAATAAATGTTTTTCTTCCCAGTATTTTTTTTTTCTTGTCTAATATTTTATTACAGCAACAGAGAAGCATACTAGGGCTTAAGTGTTTAATATATTTAGAAATAAAATTAGATTATGTATGAGTGAACAAATATTTCATGTCTTTACTCCACTTTTTTTCTAATTCAGAACATCAATTTACTTCTGGCCTGTTCTTTCCTAAAGGAAAGTATATGAGGAATAAATCTGTAGGAAAGGAATAAAAGGTTTGGAGAAGCAGAAGGATGGGAAACAGCAGTAGGGAAATATTGTATGAGAGAATAATTTAAAAATATTCTAATGGGTGTGTTATCCTTTTAACTAAATATTTCATCTCTCAGTACACTTTGCTTAGGTTATAGAAATAAATCATACCCACTAAGGCTTTATCAAAGAATTAGAGCATGTTTAAACACAAGAAAAGTTAGGATTCATGGTTATTAAGTTAAGAGACTAATGGAAAGTATTATATCTAGTCCATGAATAGATATGACATTTATTTTTTAAAAATTCCATTAACTGGCGTTTGTTAATATCACATTAGGTAAGAAACCTGCAGAGACCATGGATTCTTCTCTTTTTTATTAGCTGTAGAATTAAACAAGGATCTTCAGTGAAATAGTGAATTATTTTTATATAATTTTTAAATTTAAATTTGAAACAGGCTTGTTTTACATGTTAATTGGAGTTCCCACACTCTCCTGTCCTCCTCTGTCCCCTCCACCAAACTCATCTGATTATGTTTCTGCTCCCCAGGGAGGGTGTGGCCTTCCATAGGGATTCTTCAAACTCTGGCATAATATTTGGAGCAGGGTCTAGCCCCCTATCCTCATGTGTCTAGGCTGAGAGAGTATCCCTGTATGTGGAATGGGCTCCCAAAATCCATGTATATAGAGATAAATACTGATCCATTACCAGAGCCACCATAGACTACCTACTCCTCCTAACTAACATTGGTAAACTTTTGGTGTATTGATTTTGTTATATTGATAAAAATGTAAAGTTATTTTTGTTATACAGTTTATATGTTTCTATTTTGTTTGGGGTACTGTGCTTATGCAACTCATTTAAAATGTAATGTATAATTAAGAATGCAGATTAGTAGTTAGTTATTTATAATAATCAAATTTTTAGTCATATTAGGTATGTTTCAGGATTAAACAGATATATTTTAGAAAGAGAGGTGATCTTCAAATGCTGCGGAGACCTACAGAATGAATATGACATTTAAGAAGTTTACTTACCCAAGGCTTTTGAAGACTGTCTGCTCCTGGCAGTATAAATCTTCTTAAAGGAAAGGAAAGGAAAGGAAAGGGAAGGAAAAGAAAGGAAAGGATGATGGCATCAATGAACATACCTATGGAGTTTGCTTTCATTGTGGCAACGCTATTCATTTGGGTAAGAAATTATGCTTGCCTTGGTTGTTGACAATATACCATTCAAACTGTACATACAGGTCACAAAGGAGATTAACTGCCAAACTCTGCCTCATAGAAAAGTTTGCCATATATTCTAGGCTGAATATGGATTCCTCAATATTCAGAGGAATCTTGTGTGTCCAGGCAGCCAGATGTTTCTGTCACTTCTGTAGTTTTGAGTTGCTTGCATTGTGCTTCTTGTTTACTGAGATAACATTATACCCTTCTGGGATTTTAATGGACTTGGAGACTAAGTAGTTATAATTTCAGTTTCCTTAGGAAAGATACAAGGTAAATTAGGTACAAAACTTTGGACTTGCCAGAATAGACCAATAATGAACTATTTTTCTGACTTTGCCAAATATAAATGGACTGGTTATTATATATTTAATGTTTT
This sequence comes from Phodopus roborovskii, assembly GCF_943737965.1. Taxonomy (NCBI): domain Eukaryota; kingdom Metazoa; phylum Chordata; class Mammalia; order Rodentia; family Cricetidae; genus Phodopus; species Phodopus roborovskii. The sequence continues at coordinate 7,875,261 of NW_026126485.1, forward strand.
ATTGTATTAAAGATAAACCATTTCCTTTTTATTTAATCAAAAGGGGGAAATGTTGGCAATATACTAGTTGTTTAATGATGTGAAGATATGGTACATTAATTTATGGCAGAATAATTTCTTAACCTTGCAAAGATGTGATGCATTTGTTGATGCTGCATTTGTTTAACTATGCAAAGATATCCTGCTTTTGTTTAAGCCACATTTTTTTTTAAACTATGTTAAGATGCATCACATTTTTACCTTGTCTGTTTAAGGCACCTAATTGATGTAATAAAGAGCTGACTGGCTAATAGTTAGGCAGTAGAAGAATAGATAGGGAGGGCCAAAAGGCAGAGTAAATGGAAGGTAGTTAGCCAGGATCCAGCCAGACAAACACAGAGGAAGCAGGAAAGCAAGATGGACAGTGAGTAGATGAGGTAAATTAACCTTGGAGCAGCATATAGATTAATCAAAATGGGTTAATTTATGTTAAAAATTTAAAAAAGCTATCTAGAAACAAGCCTAAGATAAGGCCAATCATTCATAATTAATAATATGCCTCTGTGTCATGAACTGGGGACTGTCAGTTCAAGAAAGCCTGCTACAGGCATGTTCAACTTTGGTATGATAGTTTTTGCTTTATCTCATTATAGTCTCTTTCATCATCTTTGGTTATTTTCTCTTGGAAGCCTGTTCTTTCCTAACAAGAAACAGAAAGGGAGTGCATCTTGGGGGGGAGGACACTGGAGGAACTGGGAGGACTGGAGGGAGGAGAAGCTATAATCAGAATATATTGTTTGAGAAAAAATATATTTTTAGTAAAAGGAAAAATGAGCAAAAAAGAGAATTATAAATGAATCAAAACCAAATGGGAAATGTGTTTTGTGAATTATATACATGTTATAATAAAGTATGACTTACAAAATTCAAAAATGTCAAAAGATGGTCATCCCTTTTATATTTGGTACAATATTTACATACAATCAATATGGAGCAAAGTCCAGGATGAATATGAAAAATAAGTTGATTAACATAGATAAACAATTTCATAGGAAGTTGCAAGGTTGTTTCTTTTGCTTTTGTTAAAATCATGTAATTGTCTGTGTCCCAAAGGCTAAATAAAATGACAAATTAATATTATATCCTAGTTTATATTAACATGCTATTTAAATAGGCACTGGTACACATTACCACAAAGAGTATAAAGCAATTAATAACATGGATGTGTTTATTTTGATGACATCAAGTTATTGACTGGAATCAGCTATTGTATAAAACATCATTCACAATTTTGTAGATAGATGGATTGAAAGCAATGGCATCTGGAGAAGGAAGAAAATCGATAAGGCTGTGTAAGGAGTAAGGTGTTTCCTCCTGCCACTGGTCTTGTCCTGCTGCCTCGCCAGCCCCAATTAACACACAGAGACTCTGTATTTGATATAATTCTGTTGGCCCGTTACTTGTTTCTTATTGGCTAGCTCTGTCTTAAGTATTAACCCATTTCTGTTAATCTAATATTTCCACAGAGAGCGGGGGCCAGTGGTTCTGTTCTCTCCAGACTCTCCATCTTGAGTCCTCCTTATTACTTCCTCTTTCCTTCCTGTCTCCTAGTCCCTCCTATCTTGCTTTCCTATTGGCAAACAGTGCTTTATTCATTAACCAGTATGAGAAATAATTTTACAGAACATCAAGGCTGATGTTTGGATCTGATTAAATTATGCAGAGAAGAAAATTTAGATAATGTAATAACTTATCTGTGAGGCTCTTGTGATACACATAAACCAAATGGACAGGGATATCAATACAGTCTCTCCATCTACCAGTAAATTTCTGCTTTGGACAGCCTCCCAGGATGGAATACATTGAAGGGATATAATCTGTCTTTACCAATGAGAAATTTATAAGATTACTATGTGTAATTATTCTTCCACTATAGAACAGCTGCTTAATAACCAGAGTCAAAGAAATAAAAGTTTTAAAGTTCTGCTAATTACACTCAATAAAAATTCCTTAACTGCTTTTTAAATATCATGACTACAAAGGGCCAATCAAGGGCTTGTTTTTGGTCTCCGCAGAAGGTGTGGTTGCGCCTTATATGCTATAACACATAACTCACATGCGTGTTCTCAGCAGAATTTATCAGTCCTATATTGTCACCAAAATTTAAAAGTCACTTATTCATTTTCCAATGTTTGCACTATTTCTTACTGTGATATGCATTCACTTTATTTCTGACTTCTTTACTTTCTTTTTATCATGAAATAATGCAGAATGTTGACTATTTCCCATTTGCTATCTCTTCATGCTTTCTTTCTTTTCCTTTATTTATTTATCTTTTTATTTTTATTTATTTATTTATTTTGTGATACATGGTTTGTCTGTGTAGTCATGGCTATCTTAAAACTTGCTCTGTAGACCAGGCTGGCATTGAACTAAAAAAGATCCACCTGCCTCTTTCTCCCAAGTTCTGAGTTATTTTTGTGCCACCATTTTCATGCATGGTTTCCTTACATGGTCATTGAAATGAATTTTACTAAAACAAAAATTCCTTTTTCCATCCAAAAATACTAATACTCTTAAAATTTATTTTACCTTTTGTTGAGATTTTCCCTGTTTAGTCTCAATCCTATTGGACCAGTTTCTCTCCACTCAATTGGGTCCTCCCAGCCACTATGAAATAACTATGCTGAGACTTAATATCTATTTATAATTGTCTGGACATTGGCTTAGGCTTCTTACTGGCTACTCTCTCTTAATTAAGTTATAACTATGAATTTGTATATCTCTATATGGACTTATTTTTACCAGAGAATGCCTTGGCATCTTATCTTCCTAGTACCTATGTGGCATCTGTCCTTTATTTTTCTTTTCACTGCCTTTTTGGAATTCCCTTCTGGCTAAATCCTATGTAGCCATTTGCCAAAATAGCCTTATTCATCAACCAATAAAAGGAACACATATTTTCAGCATACAGAAGGATTTCCCACATCAAACTTGGTTCTTGAGAACTATATACCTGTATATAATGAATCATTATCATGTTCCCCTGCAATTTTGTCCATCCAACTCACATAATAAAGCCCAGTGTGTTAACTGTATGATGTTGCATGATGGTGGCATACAATCTACTCCCAGGTAACTTGCTAGATTGAGTAAGTCCAGTCCTTGCTTTTCATTGTTGAATTTTTCACATATCCTTCCTTCAATCTACAATATTTTACTTTTACAGTTTTCACATTTCAAGTAATATTTGGCAATTGAAAATTGTCTCATTCAAATACAAGTAAGCCATGAATTGTAGATAAAGCACAAACAAATATGAAAATAAACTTTAAGGTAAAGGTTTGCATAACTAAAGTCAATTTTGCTTACTTTACTTTTAGATGTTAAAATGCAATTTCTGCCTTTCTTCCATTACAAATAATATGTAATAGTGCATACATGATATGCTTTGGGCATAAGAAACTCATGATTATTATATTACTATAACTGCTGACTTGGAAATCTGTAGCCAGTTATGTTAAACAATTAAAAGGAATTCTTATGTTTAACAGAGATCTGACTTATTGAAGTACTTGAGAATTTTACTTTAGATTCTGCAAATCATCAGATTTGCAAGGCCATGAGTAGAAGCTCGAAGACATAGGTAAAAGAGGGGTATATTATGGTGTTCACTGAACCTGGAAACATGAACACAATTGTTTGCACCCTTCATTTTGGGAAAGCAAATTCCAAGGCACTCTGAAAAGAATTGAGCTTATTATCTCGAAATACCATTTGGAAATAAGTGATCAGCAGTGTAGAGTCATTAAAGATATACAATTGGAATACTGAGCTTATAATCTATGAGAATGACTTGGGATATATTGCCTCATTATTTTATTTTATAGCTAAAGACATAACTTGCATTATGTTTCAGTGAACAATGAGCATCAAACCCTGACAAAATTACCTCATTTCTTTTTTATGCTTTCTCAATATAGGCAAATGCATTACAAACTCTAATTTATTCTGACCAAGAAATTGCTCTCTAGCATATTTCTATAAGCCCTGCCTATATGACAAAGGAAGTTATCCAGTATAGGATCATTTTTCCCAAACCACTGTTTATAGTTGCAAAAGTTATAATGAAGTAAAATCAGCTGTCATAGTCAACATGCAGCATAATATTTCACCATCTATTACTTTGTTTCCTAGGATTAATGCCATTATATATTAAAAATAAAACCAACTAATATTTACATGACCATTTAATTAAACATCTGTGAAGTATATGCACTTGAGAAAAAATTTGATTGTAAATGAGTTTTGAGATAAACAGTATATAAAAATAAAATCACTATGAAGGAAGATTCTTTGTTACACAATGGAACTGAGGGCTGAGAAGAAATATGAAATAAAACTGTAATTAGAGAGAGGCTGAGTTGCTTTGATTTTGTAAATATTTATTTATTTTTATTTGTATTGGTTTTTTACCTACATTTGTGCACCATATGTATTCCATGCCTGTGGATGACAGAAGAAGGCATTGATTCCCATGGAGCTAGATTTCTACAGGATTGTGAGTCACCTTTGGGTGCTGGAAGCCAAATTGTGTCCTCTGCATTCTTGTAATCTCTATAGCTCCTGAGGTTTTCCTTTAGAATTGGTATATGTCTATCAGTTTCTGTTCAATCACTATTAATTTCCCTAGTGGAATGTTTCATTAGAACTCAAGTATGTTTCTTAGGTAGGGTGAAAACACCCAGATTTTATCATCCCTCTATTAATAACACCTTCATTGATTAGCAAAGAAACTTATCTACAATGAATATGTGCTATATAGTTGCACTGACAAAATTCAAGGCAGGTAGAAACTCTCTTACTTATTCTGTTACTGTGAAATTGGGAAAATAACTGAAAGTATTAAAACATGAAGCGAAGGTAGAATTTTGGATGTCATTTTGTAAAAAGAACTTTGCTTGTTTACAGTCATAATAGCTTTTACATAGACATTTTTAATATACTTTTTGTTCAGAAATAGCTCTCCTCCATAGATGGTGCTTGGACGAATATAAAGAGTTGACTCCAGCAGGCATGCAAGTGTCTGTATACAGATGACCATAAAAGAGATGAATTAAAAGTATAAAAAGGCAAATATGGGACTGTAAGGATATCACCAAATTCAGGAATCTATTTGAACAGTTGACCAAGGGAATAGAATTCAGCTCACTCACAATTTTCTGTGTTCCCTTCTCTATGTGGACACTAGCTGGACATGAAATGTTAGGCTGGTTTATTTAGAGCATTTAACCCATTAGGTTCTCATCACTGCTCATTTAGTAAGATAAAATTCAAAGATTCAATATCTGTGTCTGCTTATTTTTTTTTATGGTAAAAAACATCATAGACATTAGTTTTCTGGCTACTAAAGGAGAGATAAGGCGCATAGTTTTAGAAGTTTCTGTCAGTAACCCTATAAGGAAGACCATTACCACAAAGGCCATGGTGGAACAAAACTGTTTACCTCATGATGACTAGTAAGTACAGGAAGGGTCCAGAAAGAGCCTTCAAGACATATTCAGTGACTCACTTTATTCAAACTATTGTCCTCATATCCTGTATTCCATGACAACCTAATAATGAAAAATGGAAATTATGAATTTGTACAAATATTTCTCAAAAGCACTACCAGCTAGAGACAAAGTCTTATATACTATGAGAAGAACATATCCAAACTATAATAGACTCGACCCTTTCAGACAGACATAAAAATAATGTCTTCCAAAGGTGGTAAGAGATGTTCTCTAAATTGGAACTGGTCCCAGAGAAGGTTGAAGGATGCTTTTAGTTTGTTATGCCTTGATTACACATGAGTGTACCCATTGACAAAAATCATGGGAATGTACCCAGTGATTATACTCTTGGCTGAATGTCTGCTAAAGCTATGTTTCTAAAGAAAGTAAAGCCATACTCATTTGAAAATAAACAGCTTATAAAGTTCCCTGTGTCCTTCTATCCGCAAATGCACACAAAACTAACAGAAGAAGGCCACCTGCTAAGAGCCTGAAGCAGACAAAGGACCATCTGCCAATCTTTCTCTACTCAAAACTCTCTACTCTTTCCTCCATCGTTTATGTAGCAAACAAAAGGAATGCACATCTTCCTACTATGGCCCTCAAATTAAGCATCTGTGGCTTCTTGATTTCTGAGAGCTAGATGGAGAGTATTCTACCACTTAAATGTGATAATAGTAGTCTTTTTATCCTGGCATCAAAAATGTAATGGATGGCAGTTTTTTCATTTGATATTTTTTCTTTTTGTGAAATTACCTTGAAATAGTAAATTCATAATAAACACATATAAACTGTTGGTCAAATAGACTATGACAGCATTTTTAAGTGGGTAAATATATTGTTCATGTAAAAAATATTTGTATGATATATGTCTCCCAAAGCCAAAGAGGAAAGGTTCTCAGTGTAGGCTCTGTCTTAGCCAATGTTCTGTTTATAAAAAATATTGTGTCATAAATTGGCTAAATAATGAACAGTGTATAGGGTTATTTTGTGGGACGGTATCTTCAGTTTTGGTTCAATATGAAGGGGTCCTATTCTTAGCAGAGTCCCAAGTAGGTACATCATTTAATATCCAAGAGATAAATGTGTGGGCTGTCTATGTTCTGGTCTCCATACCTCTCTTCTTGTAAAGTTACTAGGACTCAAATAAAAGCTTTCTTCATGACTTTATATAACTTTAATTACCCCTGAAAGCTAATAGCCACCTATAAATGCTATGATCAGGTTAAGCCTGCACCACTCCACTTTAATACCTCACACTGGGGAGTATGCTTAAACAAAGGGCACACTTGAACTATAATCAAAACACAGTAGCACCTTAGCTTTAGGCTTTCTTTGCAGGTTTTGAGAGACTGAGTGGGAACTAAGAGGAGCAGACAGAGAACCAAGAGGCATGACTTTATGCAGATTTAATGTTGAGGATATTTTTCAGACAATGTCTTTAACTTATTTTACTCTACTAGTTTTAGTTTATAAATGGGAAAATAAATCTTAAAAATAAGTATCTCTAACATTTCTCTAATGTAGTAGGGACCAGATGTATTGAAGAGTTTACTGTTTTTCTTTTCCAATTTTTAGAATATCTATCTTTGCCATAAAATATCTTAGGGAGGAGTCATAAATCAAAAAATTTCATTTATATTTCTTATGCACCTTATACATATACCTTAAATACAATTTTTACAATATTTTGATGCACCCATTTTTTTGATTGATCTGTTGTATGATGTCAGGTGTGGAACTGTTCACTTAAAGTGACAATGCCATTGTTTTATTCAGAAGTTTTAGATTTTGGAAATTTTCATATGCAGAATGTTCATTTTGAGGGTCCTGTACTTTATTTGGTTTGAATCCAAAGCTGGGTCAGATCTGAAACCTTTTATTGTTGCTTTGAGATTTTCAAACTATAATTTAAAACAGAAAAAAAAGGTGATATTTTTGTTCATGTTCAATATGCTTGAATAGAGGTAACTGATACCACATTTTCTGGGTTCTGGGATATTTAAATCACCTCTTAGGATATGATTTTCTTTTTTAAAAATGAGTTTATCAAACCTTTTAATGCTGGAGAGTCTGTATAATGCCCTTGTTCTCCAAATCTGAAGGATACAAGCTACTTTACCAGTTACCAACATGACAGTCTTCCTCATTCAGAGCTCATTAGGTTACAGTGATTAGCATTAAGAGTAGCACACATAAAAACAAAAGATAAAGATAAATGAAGCAACTTAAGGCTTAGATAGAAGTTCTTATTACCTCCCCCATATTTGGGGCTACATACTAGAGGGAGAAATTTTCTATGTAGAGACAATATATATTTACAGATTTAAAAAATAAAAAATAATTGGAGAATAAACAGAAATGTATAAAAGGAGACAGTTGAAAACCAAAGGCTACTATTTTTATGTTGTTGTTTTCAGTTTTTGCCTTAAGTAAGGGAAAACTCAGATAAAATACTTGTGCTTAGATGACTTCAAAAAGACAGACTTCCCTTTTGAGGAGAAAAATGATTCCCAAATCCCCTTGTTGATAGTATCAGTATTGGCTGAGCCTGGCTCCTTAGTGTTATCAGATAATTTGTGTGTTTTCTCTTCAGAAAGCTAACTTTATCCCATCTTTCATGTGTCTCAACTGTTCCCATCTGTATCACATTTTGCTATCTAGAGATATGAAAAGAGAATTTATAAAGTGCTACTGAAAAGTTAAGACCACATCCACCTGAGCCTTTTTTTGGAATCCTGATACTTGTTGGTCCAGTGAAAGTATTGAAAACTTTACCTCCTGAGCGGCAGGAGTTATGGAGAGGTATTGGGACTCAGCTGTCCCACTGAGCCAGCTTAGTATTAGATCAAATTTGGCAACTATCTCTGAGATATTTAAGTATAATATCTCAGATTTTTGTTGTTTTATTTCCAATGGAGGATATGTAAGTTTTAAACAATAGTTTCTATTACTTAGTGGTTTTATAATTTCAAATCATTACCAACTTTTCCGAATATACATTGTGTACAAATGGCAGGTTCAGACAGAGACAGAAATTCAAGATGTGACTCACACCCTGCAGTTGGCTGTGCATGCATACAGACTTCACAAAAACTTCCTGTGATGTGTATTGGTTAAGCCTGGCTCCTTGGTATTATCAGAGAATTTGTTTGTTTCTGCTTCAGAGAACACTCTGGGGTTTCTTATTCCAATTTAGACTACAGTGTTGCTTGAGACATGCCAGGAGTCTGGAGGTGTGAGGCTCTGGGTGAGCTGGTGTACATGTAAGTCAGCACACCTATTTCCAATTCCTGTTTGCAAGCTGGCATCCACATAAGCCAGTGTGGCTTATTTAACTGCTCTGTGTATTTCTCAGTGGGTGAAAATGAACCAAAAATAGGATATGTTTTTATTATATTTTAAATAAATATTAGCTAATCTATTCTCATCTGATATAGCACCATGGTTTATGTGACCCCTCAAGAACTGATAGATATATCCATTTAATAACATTAAGATCTCTAAAACTTCATTCACAAATCTTCAGTACTGTAAAATGTTGAAAGACAGTGAATCTAGGTGAGGGGAGGGTAAACAATTGATAATGGATTTCTATATTGGTCTTTTTTCTTGTTTCTGTGACAAAATACTGAAGAAAAATAAGTTGAGGAAGGAATGTTTTTATGTGGTTCACAGTTAAGGCTTAGTCCATTGCAGTGATGGTGTGTGGCAGTGTTATGAAGAAGCTAGTCATACTGCTGCTGCAGTAAGGAAGGAAGGAAACAGAGGGAGATGAATGCTGGCACTCAGGTCACTTTCTTTTCTTAAGTCCTGGAAAGCAATGTATAGGATAGTGAATCAAACAGTAGAGATGTATATTCGTTGCTCAGTTAAAACTTGCTGGAAATGTCTATGTAGGGACATAGAACATTGAATATCTTTCCATTCTTTGATGTTCACTTCAATTTATTTTATAACTTTTAAAATTTTTGTTGTAGGACTCATTAACTTCCTAGGTTAAATTTGTTCCTAGGTATTTATTTGCTGTAGCAACTATGAATGGAGTTCTTTCTTGATTTTCTTCTTGGAAATTAAATTATTGCTATGTAAAAGTCAAATAAATGTGTAGACAGCTTTTGTGTACTGCCTCTTTAGTGAATTCATTTATCTCTTTAAATAGTTTGTGACATCCTTCAACTCTGTTAACATCTAGCTTTATTAGAAACTAAGGATTGTAGACTTTTCACATTTGTTTCCTCCTATTTTCTTAGATCTATAGCTAAGAATTATACTGATAAATTGAGTAAGCAGGCCAAAGGTTAACCTTCTTTCTCTGTCATAATAGAGGAAACAATATCAGGTTCTTTGGTAGTCTATGGTAAAGAACATGGAGTCCCCTAAACTGTCCTTATTGTCTTCATGTAGAGAAAATACAAGATTTCTACAGGTTTTTCATGTTTCACAAAACAAATATACAATATATTCTTAGAAAATTTTTGTGGTCGATACTCTGTGATAGTGTAAAATTCACCTTCTATTTTCAGTTTAAGAGTCCAGAAATTAATTGTCATGAAAGCACACTGTTAATAATTATAGACTTAATATTCATGATTAAAGAGTGATTAGAGCAAGTCCATTGACCAGAAATCAAATTTTCAGTCATATGTTATGAATTGCAATGCAAATTTAATATGGTTTTTGTATCTGTCACTTACAAATCATAAGGGTTCCAATCTATTTCCCTTTTGCTGTTTTTTTTTTTCATATTTGAAAATTGCCACTTTTTTTTACTATGTTTTCAGAGTTTTTTAAATTATTTAATATATTTTTTATTTTAAATGTCCATCCAAGTTCCCTCTCCCTTTTTCCCTCCCTCTTACCCGTTCTGCCCCCTCACATGCACCCTGACCACCCTCCCCTCCTATCCCCCCCACCCAAATTCCATTTGTAGTGCAATGCCATCCAAGTGTGGTCATGTAAATCTGTCAAGTCATTTGAAGCAGGGACTAGGACTTCTCTCCTGTCTCTAGGTTAAGGCAGTATTCCTCTATGGGGGATGTATTTGCAAGGTCCTTTTGTGCACCAGGGATACATCCTGGTTCCACTGTCTGAGGTCCCTTAGACTGCTCAGGCCTTCTAGCTGAGACCCAAATTCAGGGGGGCCTGAGTTAGTCCCATGCTGGATTCCTAGCTATCAGTCTGGGGGTCTGTTAGTTCCTCCTTGTTCAGGTAAGCTGTCTCCATGTGTTTCTGCAACCTGATCTTCTCCTCTCTCCCTGCATCTGGATTCTAGTTAGACTCAGTGTTTAGTTATGGGTTTTTGTTTCTGTTTCCAACAGGTACTAGGTGAAGGCTCAATGATGGTGGATAAGTTAGTTGTTGATCTCACTATCCGGGAAGGGCATTTATGGTAGCCTTTCCATGGAAGATCAAATTGTTAGTTGGAGTCGGTCTTGTAGGTCTCTAGACATTTCTTTAGGTTCAGTTTTCTCTTCAAACCAATAATGGCTCCCTCTTTTAAGTTCTCTCTCTCTCTCTCTCTTTCTTTCTTTCTCTCTTTCTCTCTCCCTCTCTCTCTCTTCTGTCTTCTATTCCTACCCTGATTCAATCTTCCTAGTTGCACGTGCTTTCCTCTCCTCCCCTTCTCGTTCTCCTACTTCTCTCTCCATTTACTGCCCCCCCCCATTTCCCATGTGCTCTGGGGGACTTGTCCCTTCACCCTTCTGTGAGGTCCTTTATATGAATCTCTTAGAATACACCTTGTATCCTAGTTCCTCTGGTGGTGCGAATTATAGGCTGGTGATCCTTTGCTCTAGGTCTAAAATCCATATATGAGCAAGTACATACCATGTTCCTCTTTTTGTGACTGGTTTAACTCATTCAGTATGGTTTCTTCAAGTGCCATCCTCTTGCTTGCAAATTTCATGACTCCATTATTTTTTTTTTCTGCAGAGTAGTATTTCATTGTGTAGATATGTCATCTTCTTTATCCATTCTTTAGTTGAGGGGCTAGGTTTGAAAGTTATCACTTTTAAAATAGTGTTTTTAAAGGGATTATGTTATATGGTGTGTTGCTTTAATCATTGCTTTGCTACTGAGCTAAAGTTAAAATTCTGGTATAAGTCTAATAAAGCATGAATTCTGCTGGCCTTTATTTTCTAATTTATATACTCCCATCATAAACAGAAAAAAAAAATACAGTCTTGATTTTCATCAAGTCAATATAGCAGTAAAAGGAAGAAATATCACAAAAGAATTATTTCCATTATTTTGGGTGTGTTCAGTGACTTCACCCAGCATAATAATAGAATATGTATGCATATAAAATACTTTTGTCTAGTATACACCTTGATTTACACAGAAGTATATCATATTTTAGAGTAAGTTCTTATCTTTATTGATAAAACAATGGAGTCTTCTATTACTGAAGTACCGATGTTAAATTGTAATAGTTTCCTTCAAAATGCTTCCTGTGGAATAATTAACAAGGAAAACTGAATTTTCAGAGAGCAGTTTAATTCACTATTCAATAAATGAGGAATATGCAGCTTCCCTTAAATAATATGCTGACACTTACATATGAATTAAAATATTATGATAACATCCTGGGAAAAATTTTGAAAATTCTCATTATTTAAGCTATTAATGATATTTATGTTTCATTAAAAAACACTAAATTAATGTTACTAGAATAAATGATATCTCTTGATATTTCATTTCAATATTTATAATAGGGAGATATTGTAAAATTTGAATGTTACAATAATAATTGTGTTATCCATAGTTCAAATATGCAGCTAATTTATTAGAGAAAACTAATTCATTAGAGACTAAACCTAACTCATTCAAAATAAACAACTTAATTAGGGGCTAGTAATATTTCACTATAATTGGCATACAAACACCCCATGATAAATGCTGACTTTCATCAATGTGATCACAAGGAAAAATTAAATAGCAAATACTCTTGATTAATTATGCTGGTCAGTTCTTTGCATAATTGAAAGAAAGAAGTCTGATTGCCTACTTTTAAGATGGAAATTGAATTTATTCCATAATTTGGGAGAGGTATACAAGTGTGCTTCCAATGATGTGATATAACACCATGATTAAATCAATTTGGGAACGAAAGGGTTTATTTCAGTTTACAAGTCTCAGGTCATACTCTATCACTGAGGGGAGTCAGGGCAGGAACTCAAGGCATAATTTTAAAGTCAGGAAGTAGTATAAATGTATGGAGTAAGGTTTTTCCGCCCGCCGCTGGTCTTGTCCCACCACCGCGCCAGCCCCAATTAACACAGGTAAACTCTGTATTTTATATAATGCTGTTGACCAGGTACTAGTTTCTTATCAGCTAGCTCTGTCTTAAGTATTAACCCATTTCTGTTAATCTAGTATTTCCAGGTGGTTCTTACCAAGCAGTGGGGCCAGCGTCTGGTCTCCCCCATCTCTCTATCTTGACTCCTCCTTACTACTTCCTCTTTCCTCCTTGTCCCTAGTCCCTCCTATCTTCCTTACCTATTGGCCAACAGTGCTTTATTCATTAACCAGTATGAGAAACATATATTCAGAATGACACTGCTTTGTATATAGTTTTGTATCAAGCCTAAATCTTTTCTTTAGACTAAAATGGGAATTGTAGTGGGATATTCACTTTGTCTTCTTCTGTGGTACTGACCACGCCCATTGGGGGGGGGGAGAAGTCAGGGGCGGAAGTGACCTGTGGAAGAAGGTCTAAGGAAGAGCCAGGGAACACTCTTTTGCTGGCGGGTTGCGGAGAGAAGAGCATCTGGTGGAACTTGCTGGTGTTCATCTGTCTAGGTTGTAAATTATTTCTCCCTGCATAAACATCTATTTGGACTATTTGTTAATCCTGATCCTTATTTAACCGTAATATATAAAGGCCATGGAGGGCTGCTTCTTCCTGACTTGTGGCCCATGGCCTGCTCAGTCCACTTTTTGATAGCACCTGCTGAATGTTGGCAGTGCCCACAATGAGCTGTACACTCATATATCAATTGTGAATCAAGAGAACATACCATATATTGGGAACCAGCAGTCTGCTGACCTCACCCCCAATGAAGAGCGGGATGCTCATGGCCATGTCATTCTGCTACATCAGGCTTTACCTGGCTGTTCAAGCTTTACCCAGCTGTTCAGGGGACTCAGTTACTCACATGCAAGCCCCCCTTTTAAAGTTAGCGTGCCAAGCGTGCCCCTCTTTCTTGCCCCCTCTCTGGTCCCCTCTCTCTGGCCTTCTCTCTCTCTGCTCTTTCTGTCTTTTTCTTTCTTCTCTCTCTCTCCCCTGCTTTCAGTTGGCCACCAGCTACCCCTCTTTTTCTCCCCTCTTTCAATAAACTCCACATGGATGCTGAGTCTCGTGTTTGTGTTTCATAGGCAATAGCTACAGCAAAAGAACAACGCCATAGATTTTTCCATAGGCCAATCAATTAAGGTTCCCTGTTTGCAAATCATCCTAGCTGGTGTGAAGTTGCTATAAAACTAAACTGCACAGTGAGTGAACAATTGTTTTGTGATTTGTTTTTTCAGATATTCTGTTTTTGTACAAAGAAAAGAATGCTGCAGGAAGTGAGATTATAGAATGGGAAAAGGTGTGGTTTGAAAATGTTGCTGTAGATAGAATACTCAGAACACCTACATGTTTCCTCCTGGATAAGATTAGGCATCTTCATTCAAGATTTGTGTATGTTCTTCCATTTGTATATTCATTTTGATTTTGTTATTTTATGGAAAGTGTTGTATCATTATGGTTGTTTGCATGCAAGTCTATGCCTCTGGTGTGGTCCATACAAACTATGTATGAGGAAGTTTGATATGAAGAAATGTCTAAATTATTTGTTTGAATATGGGAACTTACTTGTTTTCCTATTCCATTAAGCTTAACAATTTTAAAGAACTACTTCCCTCCATCTATGCTTTATTCTTGCACTTTTTATATCATATTATCATTGTTATTATTAATGCTATTCTAATTTTATTAATCCTTTATTTCAACCTGCTTTGGTTTTAGTTAATGTTCCTTTATGTTACAGTTTCTTTTTTAATATTTTCTCTTATTTTACATATTAATTCCAGTTCCCTCTCCCTCCCATCCTCCCATACCCCCTACTGCCCACCCATCTATTTCCCATCCACTCCCTAGGGAGGGTGAAAGCTTCCATGAGAGACCACCAAAGTCTGTCAAGTCATTGGGGTAGGGCTTAGGCCCTCTCCCCTATTTCTAGGCTAAGGAAGTATCACTCTGTGGGAAATGGGCTTCCGATTTCCATTTGCACTCTGGGTACATCCTGGTTCCACTGCCAGAGGTCCCATAGTCTGCGCAGTACTCCTAGGTGACACCCACGTTCCAGGGCCTGGTTTGGTCCTATGTTTGTTCCCCAGCTGAAGGACTGGGGACTGGGGTTCATAAGTACCCACTTGCTCAGGTCAGCTCTTTCTATGGATTTTCCAGCATGGCCTTGACTCATTTGTTCATTACTCCTTCCTGTCGAAACTGGATTGCAGTAATTTGGCTCATTACTTACCTGTGGATCCTTGCTTCTGCTTCCATCATGTACTGGAGGAAGCCTCCAAAATAGCATTTAAGATAGTCATCATTCTCAATATAGGGGAAGGGCATTTAAGGTATTGTTTAGATTTGTAGTTGGAGTCATCACTGTGAATCTTTGTTCAATTCCCTAGAGCCAGATTATGGTTCCCTCTACTGATGTGTCTCTTTTTTTATTTTCCCCTATTCATCTCTCCATTCAATCTTCCTGATCGCTTATGTTCTCCTTCCTTTCCTCTTTAACCTCCTTCCTGCCTCCCTACCCCTATGCTCCCAATTACTTTAGGAGCTCTTATCCCTTTCCACATTACCGGGGGACCATGTATGTCTCTTTTACAGTCCTCCATGTTTCCTAGCTTCTCTGGAGTTGGGGATTATATTCTGGTAAACCATTGCTCTATGTTTAATATCAATATGTGAGTGGGTACATACTGTTTGTCTTTTTTATTATTTATTTAATTTAATATTTTACATGTTGATCCCAGTTCCCTCTCCCTCCCTCCCTTCCTCCCTTTAACCCTCTCTGCCCCCTCACATACACCCTGACCACCCTCCCATTCCATCCCCCCATCCCAATTCCACTTGTAGGGCAATGCCATCCAGGTGGGGTCATGTAAATCTGTTGTGTTTAACAATTTGAGGAGTATTAGTATTAGTTCTTTTTTGAATTTCTGGTAGAATTCTACACTGAAGCCATCTGGCCTTGGGCTTTTTTGTTTAGTAGACTTTTGATGACTTCTCTAAGGAGTAAGGTTTTTCCTGCCAGCCTGGACCCACTGTGGTGCCAGCCCCAATTAACAAATAGAGAATCTGTAATAGATATAATGCTGTTGGCCAGTTACTAGTTTCTTATCAGCTATCTCTGTCTTAATTATTAACTCATTTTTATTAACCTAAGTATTTCCACATGGTTTCATATTACCGGAGAGTGGGCCTGGACCTTTGTTCTCTCTAGTCTCTACATGCTGACTCCTTCCTACTACTTCCTCAAATCCTCCTTGTCTCCTAGTCCCGACTATCTTGGTTTCCTATTGGCCAATAGTACTTTATTCATTAACCAGTATAAGAAACATATTTACAGAATGGCATCTCCCATCATGCTTCTACTTCCTTAGGGGTTATAGGTCTATTTAATTGCTTATCAGTTCTTGATTTAATTTTGGTAAGTGATATTTATCCAGAAAATTGTCCATTTTCTTTAAATTTTCAAATTCTGTGGAGTATAGCATTTCAAAGTATGATCTGAAGTGTTTCTCGATTTCCTTGGTGTCCCTTGTTATGTCCCCCTTTTCATTTCAGATTTTGCTAATTCTCTCTGTGCCTTTTAGTGTGGTAGGATAAAGGTTTGTCTATCTTGTTTATTTTCTCAAACACCCAACTCATTGTTTCATAGACTGTTTGTATTGTTTTCTGTAGTGAGATAGTCCTTCTGTGGCACTGACCACGCCCATTAGGCGGGAGTGGGGGGGAGCCATGGGCAGAGTGACCTGTGGAAGGAGGTCGGAGGGAGAGCCAGGAAAAGCTCTCTTGCTGGCGTGACTTGGACAGGAGAGGATCGGTTGAATTTTCTGGTGTTCATCTGTCTAGGTTGTAAGTTATTTCTCCCTGAATAAACATCTATTCGGCCTATTTGTTTATCCTGATCCTTATTTAACCTCGTTGTTTTCTCATTTCCTCTTTGAGTGTCTTTATCATCTTCATAAAGTTGTTTTTAAGGTCCTTCTCTTCTGCTTCATCTGGGTTTGTATGTTCAGGTTTAAAGAGTATCAATATAGAAGCAGTACCAAAATTGTAGTTCATGTCCATTATTCATCACATAGAAGGTTGAGAAGGCAAGACTGTTCTGAATTTGAGTTCAGTTTTGTTTCCTTAGTGAGTTCAAGTTTTATATAGTTCAGTCAAATGTACTTGCAATGAACTCAAAGATACTGTGAGACATACCTCAGTAAGTGAAGAACAAAAGAAAGTAAATATACAAAAATGAAAAATTAAAGAAAAACTAACTGAAAAATATGTGTATGGATTGATCCTAGTGCTGCCAAAATCATGAGCAGACAATTGGCTATGTAGAAGGAAATCCAAGGATACTCCAATGAACAATTAATTAGTCTTCTATCATTGAAGGAAATATTCTACATTCTTCATATATTGTCATGCCTTCTCACTATGATTTATAGGCATGAAATCACAATCAGAACAAGCTATTTAATAGATATGATGACAAAAATATTTAATTGTGGAGGTGCATGTCTGGAACCCAGCTTACAAACTCATATCCAACTTGGCTCCTACATGAGTTTGAATTTAGCCTGGAATATGCAGTGACTTCAAGTAAAGTCTGGTCAATTTAGCAAGACTCTGTCCCCAAATTAAAAAAAGAAAATGATAGCTGAAGAAAGATATGTACATTAGTGCAAAATCATATTCTTAAATATATGAAGTCATGAATTCATACTTACTTGTCTGCAAAATAAATGAATAAGTCGATGCATGGTTGGATGGATGAAAAAGAATACAAAGGAAAATCTAAATGTATAGTGGAATGGTTCTGTATTTCGCACTGAGAACAGACTTAGGAAAATTTAAACAAAATACAACACTCTATTTTCTTAGCTTTTTATATGTGCAAAGAGGATCATAGGACTCTGTAATTATGTACTTTTCATGCTATTAAATTTGAAATACAAGATGATTTTGGAAATTCTTTACTTGAAATATATACTTAAAATATTGAGAGGCGTTTTAGAATCACTTGCCATACCCTCTCTCTCTCTCTCTCTCTCTCTCTCTCTCTCTCTCTCTCTCTCTCTTTCTGTGTGTGTGTGTGTGTGTGTGTGTGTACCAGTATGCTTACCTAGGTCAGTATCTGTGTGGTTGTATGATATGTGTGTCTGTGTGCCTACGTGTTCTTCATTAGAGTTGCTGATGAACACCGTCCTGAAGGCAGTGATTCTTCACTATATTCTGCTTTATTTACTTATGTATTTATTTCTGCTGCTACTCCAGTATCTAGTATTGTACATAGCATATCACCATCTCTCCATACCTTTGTTTATTTAATGAAGGAACTCGTTTAATATAGTACTTTCATTGTTTGTGATCAGAAATACTATTTTTTACTATTTTTCTCACAAGCCTAGAAATTACATCTTCCTGATTGTATAAAATCATGTTGAAACACACACACACACACACACACACACACACACACACACACACACACACATCTAAACATGTGTACAAAAAGTATATCTGAGCAAATTTCTAGCAATTCTCATATAATTTGTATACATCTAGTGGCGAACTGTATCTTTCTATTCTACTCTTTAGATGCCTATTAACTAATTTCTTTTTATTTGTGTGCAGTTATTTTTAATGCTTTTTTATTTAATTAAAAAACCATCTTATTTTACATACCCATCCAAGTTCCCTCTCCCTCTCATCCTCCCATGCCCCTCACCAAACCCCCATCTCACTCCCCATCCACTCCCCAGGGAGGATGAGGCCTCCCATGGGGGTATCATCTAAGTGCAGGTATTTTTAATGTACTCTTTTGCCATACCTTGTATAATCTGTAGTATACAAGTGAATTTTAACGTATTTATAAAGCACTTGAATATATGAAGTTATGTCACAAGGCACTTGAGTATTAGTATTAGTCTTGATATGCAAAACATGCTTGATGAACATTTTTTTCTGTAGAAGAAAATTACGAATGTTCAAAAAGACACTTAAAAGTTTATTACTGTGACTATTTTGAGTAGAGTATGTAACACAATGGGACTGTAATCTCCTGAAGAGCCAACAGTCCATAACCTGGGGTGGTGATGGCTGATGTGGTCAGTAACTGGCAAAACTCTACAGGAGTGTGAGAACTCTTGTTGCCATTCGGTTTAGTGGAGTCTCTGCAGCGTATTTGTGCAGGAAGCTGCATGTGAGCGGCTTGCCTCTAAGCTGTTTGGAAAACTGTTTCCAGGATGTTTTATCCCTGTTCATTGCTTGAGCTAACAAATTTATGCATCCTTTTAGTGAACAAGATGTTCAGCCTTTTTGTTTGAGTAAACAAAACAGGGCTTGTCCTCTGGGAGAGTTCTAACAACAGCACAGTTCTTGCCAGTAGCGGTACATACAATTCACTCTGTTCCTTTCTGTTCCTTTCAGACTTGTGTGTGCAGCAACCCTGTTTTTACAAAGAAAACGACCTTGGGCTCTCCTGAGGCTCCATAGGATCTCATTGATCTTAGGTTTAGAGCTTAGGGCTAGTCATTTTTTTTTTCTGGCATTTTGACTCTCTGTAGGCTCTTCAGACCTGCATCTACTGAAGTAAATGCTGTTGAATTTCAGTCAGTGGCACTTGGGTCAAGCACTACAGATATGATCTCAAGAATGATATGACACACTCCAAAGTATAAATTTGAGTCTTGGGGCATTAAAACCAAACAGCTTCCACATAGATGAAACTTAGTGTCAACAACTAAATTTGTCTACTAAACTGACCCTAAATGTACTGTATGTGTATATGTGAATTTTAATGTGTATAATCACACATGCGTAATTATTGAGGTGTATACTATAAAAATTATACAAATGGTAAAAAAGGAAAGGCATAACTATAATTTGTCATTTTCTTCTTTTAGCACAGTGTGACTTAAGGACAAATGAAGATGCATTAGAAGAAATTAAAACAAACAAAAAGTAAAAACTTGATAGAAGCATCAGTCACCACACACCTGAGAGGGGACACTTTCGATAATGAGGAACAGAATGGGTAGCTCTAATGAAATGACACAAACTTTATTATTGAACCTCATGAATTAAAGTTGAGGCAATCTGGGATGGAGAGATAGGTGCTTCAGTACTTTGGAAAAGCCATTGATCTTAAGGAGGACCTGTGTTCAGTTCTGGGGACTTAGGCAGTGTGGCTCACAAAACTTCTAAGTCCAGCTCCAAGAGAATCTGACCCCTGTGCACTTGGAAGACACAAGCACTAGCATACACAGACCACAATATCTTGAACTGTTTGCCCTCCTTTTTCTTCTAAAATGATGTATAGATAAATTCTTCTTCTATAAATAATTTTGTACTGAAGAACACAATTTTCATTAAAACTCAACATTCTATTATTTTAAATTTAAAAGTCCATCCAAAATATCATAAAAATTGTGTGTTCTCCCCTTTTGATTTAGAATATGTTATTTTGGATCAAATGTCTGTGCTTGTTGAAGTTATAAAAGAGAAAGAAAGATAAACTTTTAGTATAAATATTCCCATTTGTGAAATCCACATAACTGTTTTATTGAACTGTTTCCAAAGATCTATAAATATTTGAGTCATAGGCAGTTGGTATTCTTTCATAAATTTGATTTGGAAATGATCTCATCATTTACTTGATGTCTGAATTAATTTTACAAGAGAAGTAAGTATCCAAACACTGGATAGAGTTATATAAAACAAAATATGTGAAGCACACACACACACACACACACACACACACACACACACACACAAAGAGAGAGAGAGAGAGAGAGAGAGAGAGAGAGAGAGAGAGAGAGAGAGAGAGAGAGAATCTGGATAATTTATCAGCTTTCTTGAAGCAATTCTCCTTCATAAAAGTTCACATTTTCTTACATAGTGAACTTTACAACATGCATGCCTTTGAGAATCTTAAAAAATGATTAAATATTCCTAAGATTCTGCATTCAGTGCCAACTTTGTTTTTATACGTATGGGTGATTACATCCATATAAGCACAATGTATGCCATTGAGGATGTAACCATAAGAGGATGTAAAATACTCTAGGACTGTGATTATAGATGATTGTGAGTCACCATATTGGTGATGAAAATTGAACTCTGACTCTCTACAAGAGCAGGAAGTTATCCTGACCACTGATCCATCTCTCCAGTGCTGCATTCAATATTCTTTGTTTTGAAAATTCATAGAATATTGTAATCATGATTTTCCCTGCCCCACTTTCTCTCATATTCTCTCCACCACACTCCCATCCAACTCTATGATTCTTTCTCTCTTTAAAAAAAAGTAAATAAAATCTAATCAGAATTTAAAATGCAAAAAAATGCAAAATGCACTGAAACACACACATACACACACACACACACACACACACACACACACACAACCATACAACTCATAAAAAACATACCATACAAACAAAATACTAGTTAGATTAAAAATGTCCCAAACAAAGAAATATGATATAAAAATCATCTGTAAAAGCATTATAGAGTGTGTTTTGTCTTGCCATGTACTGCTAGACATGAGTCCTACCCTTATTATATGCTTTGTGAGACTCCATTAGAGAAAACGTATTTTTTCCTTAGCAACTCGAGATAGCTTCTTTGTTATGGATGATAGATCCTGTGTACATCCCTCTCTCAGGGTTGGCACCCATCTGGCTTGAACCTGTGCAGGCCTAGTGCATGTTGCCACAGTTGCTATACTCTCATATGTACACCAGTCCTGTTGTATCTGGAAGGCACTGTTTCCTTGGTTTCATTCATCATATGGTTCCTGCAATCTTCCACTCCCTCTTCCTTATAATTTCTTGATCCTTGATGGAAGATCTTTGATGAAAACATCATGTTTAGGACTGAGTGTTCCAAAACTTCTTACTTTGTACACATTGTCCAGTTGTAGATAACTATATCTGTTCCTTCTATTGCAGGAAGAAGGTTCTCTGATGATGTCTTCATGAAGCATTGATCTATGGATATAGGAGAATGTTGTTAGTTATTTTGTTGCTTTGCTCCTTTAACAGAACATTATTTCCTTTCCCTCTAGGTTCATGGACTAGCTAGTCTAAGTTCTTGGCCACCTGAGAAGTGTCTGACATGAGTTCTATGTCATGGAGTGGGACTTAAATCTAATTAGAGAGTGGTTGGTAACTTTTACACAATTGAGCCACTATTGCATCATTGTATCATGCAGGAAATGTACAGGTTTGTAGCTAGTTCTATAGCTACCTATTCCTTTGGTTTGCAGCAGCATGTCTTCCACTGGCGTGAACACTAGTCAGTTGGGGTGAAAGCTCTATGTGGGCACCACATTGAGTTCAATGAGAGATACAAGGGTTGTTTTAAACAAGGGGGCCTTGCCATTAGTTTGTGGAGAGCAACTAATAGCTTTGGCAGTTACCTTAGATGTTTAGGGATTTCCATGGGGCCCCTTTGGTCAACAACTCAGATATATTTCTGACACTAGAAAAGCTTTATGGAAAAATCTCATTGTCTGGTCATTATACCATTATCATTCTTTTATAACATCACTTTCAAACTGGAACCATTCTACAGAGATTTATGTCATAGCCAACAGGAAACAAAGTAGCAGGTTAATGGCCATTCTACAGAGATGATTCCATAGCCAACAGGGCATGCAAAGGATCAGGTCAACAGCTAACATATCCGTGGGATTTGAGTATACTGACAATGGAAGAAGCAGTGATTCTAAAAAGTGTTCTGTTTCAAGAGTGCCAAACAGATTCACAACCATGATGAGTTTCCTAAATTTTAGGGTTAAAGTCTACCTCTTTATAGAAGGCTTATGAAACTAATACTCATCCCCTTCTAAGTGGCCTAAACAGTACTACTAGCTTGGACAATATAAAAGATGTAGGTTTTATTGACAGTTGCTAGCTTTGCAATAAGTACCTTACAAATCTGGACTTCTCCTGTCTGTCAACATTCTTCCTCTTCCCTGTAGATATGACATTGAGATGAAATAGGTTTGTAAAATGATTCATCACAGTGTGTATGACTACTGCTTTATTTAAAACATTTAAAAATAAATACAATAAATCAGAGGTTTTTCCCTATCTGAATACCACATACTGATGTACTGTGTGTTTATGAAAATTTTGATTAAAACATTTTTCACCAGTCTGTCCCTTTAATTAAATAAAGCTCATTCAGAATTAATCAAGGCACAAAGAATTTATGCCCCAAATCCAGATTAATTAAAATTCTGGGAGCTTCTGGTACAGACTATGTACAAAGCCAAAACTAAATCAATCCAAAAATGATATATATGAATATGGACTGTTTGTGAAGAGATCATAAACAATACCCATGAAGGAATATATATCAAATATAGGATAGGATTAGTTCATGCTATAGAATGTATTGCAATGTAAATATGAATCATTATTTTAAACATGGTTTCTATTTTTAACACTTATTGTTCATTAGAGAGTGATTGTAGTAATCTCTCAAAAATCCTAAAGATTTAGCTACCTGTTCAATTGTACCAGCAAACTGAACCCAAAGCAGAGCTCCTCTCTCTTTTTGTAGTTTGTTTTAATATTACTCCATATCACCATTATATTCCCCAGTGGAATATGATCTACATATTCTATGAAGGGGTACTTGACCCAAATGGAATACTTGTGTATTATTAGCTGCTATTGACAGCTACAACTAGAAAAATGTATAAGTGAAGACTGCTTAAAATAGTAGCCTGTAGTAATTGCATGCCAGTAACTGCTCAGAGAGTACCATACCTACTTTCCAATCCATCTTTATTAACAAGCCTAATTCAAGATTATAAGTAATAACTAGCAAACTAACCATGAACAGCTGTGTATGCAAATGTCAACTCAAATGTTACTTAAATGGAAGACCTGGGATATGTATAAGTTGTAGATCCGGTTGTACAAGTGTCTGGGATTTTTAACTTTCTTTTTTCAATAATATAGCAAACAAGGGATTCACTTCTCACATGCAGATACCTACCATTCTTTCTGAAATGAGGGAAGGAGCATTTATGGATTAAGTCAATGTGTGAAAATCAGGGTATTGAATATGTCAGATTATTTCCCCCATTTGATTCAGTTTCTAGAGATAAATAATTGGTAATATCTCATCTTTGATGAAGAACAGGCAAGTACCCCTTCATAGAACATGTACAGAAGACATCCCCATCAGAAGAATATTTCAGTCTTTACAATATTTTGAAGAATGTGACTTTATATTCAAAGGCTTCCATTTACTACTAAATTTAAATTTAAATCTTGGTAATTTTCACTGCTTTTGTTTGTTTGTTGTTGTTTGGCTTTTTTGCTTGTTCCTTTTTTTTTTGTTCATTTGTTTGTTTTGCAATAGTGGCATATCTAACACATAAACAAAATTGCAATTAATTTGACAGCATTTCTCCTAATATGTTTAAGTTGTGATGTAAGCCTGAAGTTAACAATGCAACAGTGGTGTCAAGGGTCTTATTTAGCATGAGGGTAATGAGTGAGCTCTTTAAAGTCAAATCTAATTAAACTTTGGGGAAACATTGCCAGGTAGCATTTCTATCATAAAATGTCTGCTTTATATTTCTGGAAAACTAGATGGGAAGTCACTTTGTAGTTTTTGAATCTCTAGCTACTATAACCTAAGGATTCTAAGTATTATTATGGTAGTTATTTTATGCTATCATGGTGGGATGGTTTGAAATCTTCATTTCTCTAATTGTTTAATAGATAGTATCTACAAATGGAGTTAGTCAAGATCAATCGAGAAAATGTTTGGATGGTTTCATTACACCAAGACATTCCTGATAGCTTCCTTTCTCCTAGTACATCTCAGGCACCCTTGTAGCTCTGTGTGCCAACATTTATCCTTTGATATCTACCACTGTCAGTGTGACCTTTAAGAGAATGTCAATGAATGTCTTTTTATCTTTCTTTTTTAAATATTTTCTTTAAAAAATACTTTCTCATTTTGTTTTCTTTTTTTAAAATTTTCTCTCCTTTCTACCCTCCCTCCATTTCTTTTTTCCACCCTTCCTTCCTCTCTTCTTTTTTAATAGGGTCTCATGTAGCCCACACACTCACAATATGTCTGAGAACAAACCTCAACACATTATCATCTTGAGCCCACCTCCCACACTCTGGGAAGGCAAGTATGCACCATTACATTTGATTTTGCATAGGATAATTTCTTATATTTACAAGTTAATTTTAGAATGATGCGTCTTTACCAGATTACCCTAATGTTTATAGCATCTGAAAATATGCCACATACAGAATTACTACATTTGACTTCTTGGTGTTTACATGTTTCCTAATTTATTTTTCCACAAATACTAACTTTTAAAAATGTCATTCTGGATGACAAGAAAAGAAAGTCTCTTTCTTTCTTTGAAGATAGTCATATGCCAAGTTATTGGTACCCTATAACATTGAAGCTTTCAGGGTGTTGTATATTTTTCTGTATAATGTCCTTGAATGCACATAAGAACCACTGTTGTGTAGAAATCATATTTGATTAATGCAAGTTCCTGGGTCTGAATTCCATTTGTTGCCCTCTTCATATATTATACTCTAAAATCCACTTAGCTTCCATGAGTTAGTACTCTAAATCTCTCAAGATAACATGACTGTTGATTTTTCCAATATTTTTTAAGAAGATAATTTCTATAAAGTTCAAACATCAAAGACATTGACATTGTAATAAAATTTTATCAAGCTTCATATGTCTCTGATTTTGTCCTTGCCGAATCTATGGTTCTGATATCACACATCACATTCTATTTTCCAACTAAATTATAGAAATAAGTTTTTAAAGAGATAAAATATTTTGAAAGTTCATAGAGCAAAAAGCCTGATGTGTTGCCATGTTTTCTACATGCCAACCAAGGTTCTGAAGGGAACAAATAAAGATCAAGCTTCCCAATGCATAGCATTGTTCCTTTCTTGTCATGTAGAACCCATTAAGCAGTCCATAGTACACACTATTTCTTTGGAATGCTGGTTTTTATTTATTCTTCTGCAGAATATTAGGGATATATGCTTTAGACTGGATTACTGATAAAATTAAATTACCTTCAGATTAGTACGGTTTAATGAACAAAACATCTTATTTGAACTTTCCATTTTTCCCTAATGTTTTCAACTTAGCATACATTCTAAATAACGTTGGAGAATTTAACAGGTAACGATATAAGCTTGGATTTACTGAAAATCATAGGAATAAATGAATACATTTAAGGAGTAAGCTTGAACCTGTAGTTGAAATTTGATCATATGCAGGCATTATTTACTTATATTTTGTAGTAATTAAATTCTTCTTAGTTCATAAGGTGACATTAAACATGTCAATACATCAGTATAAGGCAGAATGTCATGAATTCTAATGAATGTGGATGGCTGGGCTTTCTTACTAGATTGTAGTGTACTTGATATCTACACTTCTCACAGAAGTGTCAGGTTAAACCAAGAGAGGTTTTCCTGAGTCTTGATTGTAAAACTCCAATTGTTATTTTCATGAGTATATTAATATTAAATGTTTTGGACAAGGGAGATGCTTTAGTGGATAAAATGCTTGCTATATAAGTGGGATGACCTTATTTCACATTCTAAACATCTGTATTAAGAGCGGATATGGAAGCTCTTGCTCGTAACCACAGAGCTGTATGAGAAGAAACAGCCAGCCTACTCAAAGTTATAAGCTCCAAATTTGGTCAATGACCAAGTCTCAAAAATATAAGGTGCAGTATCTTAATGGAAGAAATTCAATTTCAACTTATGGCCTCCACAAGTCCACACTTGGGAATGTGTTCTATCATACACATGTATAAAAAATGCATATACAACACACAGCAGACAGCAGGATAGATAGATGTATTGATAGATATATAGATATATAGATAGATGATAGATAGATAGATGATAGATAGGTAGATAGATAGATAGATAGATAGATGGTAGATAAATACTTAATTTGTGTTACATTGGCAGTAAATACAACCAAGAGCATACTTTGTGTGCTGGGAAGATGGTTCAGTGGGTAAAACACTTGCTGTGCAAAGGATGAAAACCTAAATTTTGGCCTCTAGAATCCACATAAGTGCCAAACAGGCATGGAAGCCTACCTGTAATCACAACACTCAGAAAGCAGAGGCAGGATCTCTGAGACAAGCGGACTAGCTAGACAAGCCATATCTATGAGTAAAATGCTTCAGTGAAAACCACAACCTCAACATATAGAAATGGAAAAAAAACCACACACAGAGATTTGGAATGAATTAGGAAGATAGTCAACATGAACCTATGGTACAACTTCCCTATGCATGCACACTCACATGTAAATGTATCTAACACTCATACCCATCCATGCAAATAAAAAAAAAAAAACCCTAAAATAAAATAAATCATGCCATGTAAAATTATCTTCTTAATTGCCTTGATAGCTATTAGATGGTTTGGAAATGCATCAAATCCCCTCCCTTAATAGTGGAGACAATTCAGGTATCTCTAGACGAGGGTTAGATGAAAGCATGATTTGGTGTGACGACTAGACTGTAGAAGTCACCAAGCTTCAAACACAACTGCTTTGGACAGTCTGAAGTTCTAAATGCTCTTCTGTAAAGAAAACTCCTGAGTCTGTTCTCTCCTTTTCCACAGTTGTTTTCCAAATGCCTAAATCATGAATAATTATGTTAGTGAATTCTGCTAGTATTTTCTGTTCTTTGAATGCTATTCAGAGAAAATAATATAGAAGCACACCAACAAATACATGCCAGACTGAAGACTTCCCTAGCATGTACTATATCAGGAACTTCTTTTATTCTGTGGGTTAAAGCACCATTGGAGGAAGGGGTAAAATCAGCATGAACATCTTTCTTTCTTTTCTTTTTTTTTTTTTCTTGAGGGTATCGTGTAAATTTTAATTTTCTAGACTAATGGATTTGGCTTTACTTCTTTTCTTTTTCATTCTTGACTGTTAGTCAACTTTTGAGTTAATGTTTCAAATTTAATATGTACAAAGTGAAATTATT
This sequence comes from Phodopus roborovskii, assembly GCF_943737965.1. Lineage (NCBI taxonomy): Eukaryota > Metazoa > Chordata > Mammalia > Rodentia > Cricetidae > Phodopus > Phodopus roborovskii. The sequence continues at coordinate 7,903,126 of NW_026126485.1, forward strand.
GATTCTTCTTACCAATACCATTTTCCTTCATTGTTTAGGATTTCAGAAATTTACATGACTATTCTTGTTGTTCAGAGAAGCATCTGAACTTGAATGTCCTTTTCCTCTTCCCCTGTCAGGCTAAAATTTGCTAGTTAAAGTATTCCTTAGATCACATGAACTGTTATGACAGAACTATACATAGAAAATGTAAAGCTTCCAGTGTTGGATGGTGGAAGTCCACAGTCAAGGTGATAATGAATGTGGTGTTTGATAAATGACCATTTCTGGTTTGTAGGTGGTGTGTCTAGGTAATTAATCAAATTAGTATGTAAGGTCTCTTGTTTCTTTGCTGAATAGGACAATAACTCTACTCATGACAACCTCACATTCATGCACCTCTCATTCTGAATTCATTTCAAAAGACTCCTCTTCTAAAAACCATCACAATGATGATCTGATTACTATATATAAAAGGGGAAGACATAAATATTTAGTCCATAGCAAAGTGATTTGGGATGGTACATGTCAATTACCTGTTAATTGACTTAGCGAGAATAGCATCATCATGATTCCATTTACCATAGACTCTGGAAATACTTTTCTAACTTGTCACCTCATGTGCCAAAATACCAAGAACACTAATGAGTACATGCAAGCCAAAGCCACTTTGTAGTTTACAAATGCATTGTCTTTGCCAGTGAAATGCATTGAAAGTTATAAATGTTTCCAGGTTAACAAAAGTTGAAGTTTCAGCAAAAAGACATTTTGACTTTTAAGTTAGATATTAATAAATGTATAAACTGTAATAGCCCACTTCACATCTCTGGATCTCATGTATTTTCAAATGTCATAGAATTGCTGGACAATAATTTATGTTATTAGTTGAAAAATAAAATCAATCATATTAAGAAACAATGCAGCAGAGAAAACACTGAAAGAGTTCCTGCTACAAAACACTTCAAACACTTCAAAATGTCAGATAAAATATCACAGAAGTCTTCTGAATTCAAAAATTTAACTTAGAATAAACAAGAAAATCCCTAAAGACAGAAAGTGGGCAGGAAACAAAGAATTTGATTTTCCCTAACACTTCAACTGCCTCTGAGGCATTTGCTGCCCTGGTGACACAGAGGTCTGGGTTGGTAACCCTGGAAGTACACAGGAAAAGACACAGGAGACATTGCACTGTCAGAGGAAAGTGATACTAGGTAGATTGGGACTCACACAAGGATATCATGCCCAGAGACATGACAATAAGAACATTAGTAAGGAGGCAGAAGAAAAATGTCTCTGAGATCTTTATGTAGAAAAAGGTTTCTCACAGTAATTTGCCGAAAAAGATTTCTCTCAGTAGTTTAAAAAAAAAAAAATTGAAGCTGTTTCATCTAAGTGTGGGATTCAAATTTTTAGTGATGCTTCTGGTTCACAAAACCTCAAGTTGAGATCTATGCCATGAATCTGGTTCATGTTGCCCCAAGAACAACTGTATTCTGTTCACATTTCCCCTAGGAAATAGAGTTTGATTCCATTTCCACAGACATGTCTTTCCTTGCTTTGTTAGGAAGCACGCCACACACACACGCACACACACACACACACACACACACACACACACACATATGCACACATGCACACATACACAGAGAGAGAGAGAGACAGAGAGAGAGAGAGAGAGAGAGAGAGAGACAGAGGAGGGACTGGGAAAAGAAACACACACGAAATTTTGAATCCCTTAACAATTTCCCTTAACAATGATCCCCATTTACATATATTTTCCTACAAAAGTCATGATTTCATTTTCCTTTAGGTTCAGTAAAATCCCATTGTGTCTATGTACCTCATTTTCTTTATCCATTCTTGGATAGCTAAATTGGTATCAGAATATATTAGAAAAGCCACATTTAAAATATAAATGGGAATGTAAAGGAACTAAAATTATTGAAAAAATAAAATGATTATGCACAACAAACACACAGAATGGGAATGTGTATGTGTGTGTGTGTGTGTGTGTGTATGTGTGTGAGAGAGAGAGAGAGAGAGAGAGAGAGAGAGATTCATTGTTAAATGTAATAGATGGTTCTTTCTCCAGATACCCTATGTCTTTATTTTAAAATAGAAACCCTATAATTTCTGGTTACCAGAAATCTTAATTAATAGAAGTATGTGAAGGCCAACCTTCAGGTGCATTGGTATCTGACAAGGAAAGGAGAATTTTCTGTGTTTGCTAACTAAACACAGCCTATAATCCAGAGGGAAGTTGAATGGATGTGTGCACACTCTGAAGCATTGAAGCAACAGAATATAGAGACTTCCAAAGTTTGGCTCCCGGCTTTTGCATACCTTTATTCTAATTGTTGGGACTCTGTTAATGTAAGTATTGTTACCAAGCCATCCTATGTTTTTACTTACAGACATTAATACTACATTCTTCCCTTTCTTTCATGAAAGGGCTTCATTGATTGCTGCTGGGGCCCTATAGTTTGTATCACTGTTCATGGAAATGTTTGACACCCAGTAATCCTGCTATTGTTGGCTCAGTTTTGCCTTAATTCTGTATACTGGCTTCTCTGCATCAGGTTCTATCTGTCATACCACCACAGAACATAAAAATTAAGGGAGAGGATAAACAGAAAATAATAAAATAAAACATTATTTATTTTCCAACAATATATTATGCATATTGTCATACCGAATAATAAAAAAAAAAAAAAACTACACAATTGTTTGTAACGTTTTCATCCTTTTTTTTTTTTTTTTTTTTTTTTTTTTGGAGAGAGGGTATTGCTATGCATCCTAGAATATATAAAATCAAGGTATTGGTGGCTAAGTCTCCTGAGTGCCCTCTCATTCTCAACTCAGCTGACAATCTTCACTTTTCTTTGTAAACCTAAAGATATTTTAAAGTAAATATTTACTGAAATACAAGGTAAACTTGCAATAAACAAAGTTGACAGATTTAAGAAAATTGAGACAAACCATGGCTTATGAATGAAACTGTATTTCTCAGAAAAATCCTTAGTGTATGAACTGCGTTCATTAATTAAACTACAGATCATCAGAGGGAAGCCGTTACCCTGTTTTGTGCAGATTCTTAAGTACAGGAAAACATGAAACTCTCAAGGTGGAAACAGCTTACTTGGGTTCCCTAAGGGTGAAAGTTTTGAAAAGTCCACGGCAGGCAGCATCAGCTAGTGCCATGATAGTCTTACGCTGTGGTTTGAATACCAGAGAGATACTGAATGCCTCCGAGGGGGTGGAAACCTAACACATGGGCACACAGCAGAGACGAAAGCTAACCACACGAGACTCAGAAAAAGTTGAGCTGTAAGAACGACCCCCTCCTGGCATTTGGTAAAGTATAGTCAATTACTTTTCAAATTGCTCCCCACTAATGCTGGTGTCCTAAGGAGATCAAAACCATTACAGTTTTCGTTCATCTGCTGTTGTATTCTCAGAGTCCGGGGTAAAAGGTAGTGGCTTGCTTTAAGGAACTCTGTGCAAATTAAATGATCTTGGTAATGTGATAAATAAAAGCTTTCCCCAATGTAGGCCTCTGTGGTTCACTTCTGTTAATTTATAATAGGTCCTAAGGGAGGAAACCAGTTGGCAAAATTTTTCTTGACAAGGAATTGAGAACTTTTTCTGCCATTGTGGCTGGAAAGATAACTCCATAGTTAAGAGCTCTTGGTATCCAGGTCAGTTGCCAGCATTTATCCGGAGCTTCATCCCAATTCCAGGTGATTTGATGCCTGTCCCTAACCTCCAAGAGCTCCAGACACATACATGGTGCCCATGCATACAGACAGGGAAAAAAAACTCATACACATAACATAAATAAATCAGAAAAGGTATCTTTCTTCCATGTCAGATCTTCATGTGCAGAAACATTCTAAATTATGCAAGAGTATATGGAATAGTATTTCATAGCTTGCTTTGACTGGCTCCCACAACTGATTGTGAATGATGCTTCAAAAACAGAACATAGAAAGGAAGTAGGAAAGATTAGCTGTCATTTCTTTCTTTCCTTTTTATTTTTCTGGTAAAAAAATGCTAATTAAAGCAGTAGGTCAGATTGTGCAGTGTCAAGGAGATGTGTTGTTTCCCTTCATTGGGAACAATCGCCATGCGGCTGGCTGCTTCCTTGGTACAAACTTCACAGCTGCCAGGAAAGGACAGCAAAACTGCATGCTGACAAAACTGCCACTTGCTCACAATATTTTGATGAAGGGTCCTGGAGAATCAGCATATTACTGATGAACTCAGGTCTATGAAGCTGGGTCTAATGCAGGGCCAGCAATGGCAGTGTAGCTCAGAGCACAAAAGTAGTGAAAAATCCCAGATTTTAATTACTATCTGCAGCTTGAAGGAGGAAAGTGTCTATTATGAGATGAGATTATAGGTAGTATTCATCTTTTCTTTTGGAACAATCAGAAATCCCATATGTGAACCTTCATCACATTTTTTTAAATCTCAGTATTTCCCACAAATTTTTGGTTTGTTTTTTGTTTTGCTTCCACCAGCACCCCCACCCTGAGACAGGATTTCTTTATGAAACAGCCCTAGCTGTCCTCAAACTCACTATGAAGACCAGACTCATCTCAGACTGACAGAGATCCACATGTCTCTGCATCCCGAGTGCTGGGATTAAAGACATGCACTACCACACAGCCACAATTTTAATGGTATAATGAGTGTATATTAGCCATACTCTATTGATTTGAACACTATTATTTTTGTATATTAATCTCTAGAAATGTTGCCTATGGTTTAACATGTAAGTGCATATTTTCAATATTAATTATTTTATAATTTTATTAAATGTTTTCAGAACCATAAGTGACAGCATGCCACAAAGCATATTTTTGTAAAATCTGCTTTAATTCAATCAGATCCATATGAATATGGGAGGGAGGATAGTACATATATGCCCACATTAAATTACTAAAATCTCATTTTATGAAGTTGTTTTCACAGACATTTGCTAATTATATTGGTGTTGATTGTACACTTTGAAGGAGACATGATAATCCTGAATTGGTGTGGATTGAGTTGAAAATATTTCTATTTTATATTAGAATAATCCTATAGTTGATCTTTGTTTCTGGGTTTAGGGTTTAGGCTTTGTTTCAGAGAGGGAAGTGATTGAAAATAAGAAAACACAGCAAATCAGGTCTCCAGTATAGCATGTGGCCCATGTGGAAGAAGAGATTCCCTGGGTATTTTTTTAGTTGTTTAATTTTTTTATTTGTTTTAATAATTTAATTGATTTTTTGAGAATTGATACAACAATTTAGTGATTAGAGATTTAAATAAACACATTCCCACTATCCTCTTATAAGTCATCCCTCCATTTTCTCATTTTACTATTTGTTTATCTAAAATCATCACACAAGTAGTTTTCTTGTTTCTTTTCAATTTAGAGGTGGAATATTGACCATCTGCTTCAACACTGTACAGATGGAGTGGTATGTGCTGGTATGCTAAATTGAAGGAATCTTGACGTTGAAGAATAATATATCAATAAACTTACAAACTTGTACAGTTCTATAGGAAAAATGGAAAATAAAAATCTTGAAAGAAATTCCTCAGTTTCACTGTGCTATAGCTTGAAAAAGCAAACATAATATTTTAAAAGTTTTATTATAGATATCAGGAATCTCTGATATTATATGTTTCTCCAATATAGTACTTGTGAAACGTACCATCATTATTTGTCTAAAAATAGATATTCACTGCTCTATGTTCTCCTTTAAAGGAGAAATATTTGTTCACATGACTGGTACTTTACAAATACTTTATGATGAAAACATTAGATTACATTTAAATTCTGTTTTTTTTTCCTTAGAAAACAATCTGAAAGGAAGTGCCCACATTCTTATTTCTTAACTTATTCATAAACTAATGCATGTACTCCACATATTTTTCTGCTTGTAGACAATTTTTTTTTGCAGTTTCAGCATTCTTTTAACAATTGCGTTCTCAACATTATTTCCACAATTAAATGCATTTCTTGTATAAGTTGGTGATCATTTCACACAGTCCACAAATAAGGTCTAGTAAGTCTTTAAATACACACAAGAGATGCAGAAGCTATCAGACATCAGAAGATTAATAGTATGTCCCACCCCCAACTACACTGTTTCAAAATTTTTTCATTAATGTAATTAAGGTTTCCCTTTTTTCACTCCCCTATACAAATTTTTACACTTTTAACAATCTGTTAACAAAAATTTTACAATATAATATAAACTACATATAGAAATGCATTAAGCAATAAAAAGAACATCTGTAATAACTAGCAAAATTTATATGTAAAAGTAACTTAGCTTGAAAATTTCAAGCAATGTGGTAGAATATTGGTAAAAATGAAACTTCTGAGGTTTTGGTGAAAATGGGTTTCCATCTAAGAGCTTTACATATATAGTAACTAGTCATGTTGCCAACCCAGCGTTGAATTGTCTTTCAGATATGAACACTCAGTGTTACTTCACATATTTGTGCATTTAATATGTGCCCTTTGGGGATATTGACAGTGAGTTTGGTCTAAAGCCCAATATCTTCCTTACAGAGTTTTCTTGACTTTTAATGCTGTGTCTTAGAACACTACTGTGGAAAATTCTGTATATGTATATTTTCTTCTTAGATTATTCATCTTCAAAGGATTTTACCACTTGTTTGTCATTTAGTTTATTTGTCTACCTCTGAGAAGCATTCCTCTTTGCCTGTCTGTCCTCACATCACATGGTTAAAGGGACACTAAGATGAAAAGAAATGGAAGGAAATGCTGAAAGGCTTCATGTGACCTTATCAACTTTTATTTTAGACAAAATTTGTGATTAATTCATTTTCTTACATAGGAGTTTCCACCTAAGAAAAATATTAAATTTAATATTTGTTGTTTTTTCGTTATAAATGATGCCATAATGTCAATGCCTAATTTTTCTTTTCTTTAAATTAATAATTTATAATGGAAATGGATCTAAATTTATGACTAATATAAGTGTAGACAGTATTATATATTATAGGCTTGTTTAATATTGGAGCACCAAATGTCATTGCATTATTATGTGTAGCTTTCAAATTTGTTTTTATTTTTAATATTGGTATATCAGTGTGTGAGTGAGTTTGTGTACCTGAGTGCAGTGGTAGCAGAGGTCAGAAGAAATAGTCAGAGCCCATAGAACTGGAGTTACAGGCATTCACATACTGCTCAGTGTGGACCCAACTTGCAGTCTTTAAAAAAAACAGTACCTGTCCTTAACCTTGGACATTTCTCCAGCTCTTTGTGTCATTTTTTATGTCCTTATTTTTAAGATAAAACTATATTTAGTAAAAAGTGAAAGAAAACAGTCTTGGAAATCTTAAAAGCAACATTATGTTAAGAATGAGCAGTATCGTCCTATCTGAATAAATTTCAGGCTATACTGAAGTTACTGAATTCCTTTGATTCATATGTGAATTATCACAAAAGTTCTCAAAGTATCTATTTTCTACTAAACAAATTGGTGCTTTGATATAACTTTTCTTTTCTGGTTCTGGGACATAATTGCAAGCAGCAAGCCTATGAGCTAGTTTAAAATGTGGCTGAGTTTGATCCTGGTGAAGAGTTTGGAATTTTTTTGTTAGTATGAACTAATATATTTCTTTTCCAACCTGTGACTAAGCTCCCATGGAGGATTGCATATTACAGGGTTAAAAATGCCTGCGAAGGCACACAATACTGTCAGTGCTTATAAAGACTTGTTCTAATTCACTAACTTTTGAGACTGCCCTTCATCTGACAAAACTAGGATGTTCTGAAATGTGCTCATTGTCTGCATCGACCCTATTTGTACGGCCCACCTTGCTGGCACCTTCTTGTACTAAACTATTTCTGCTTGTGGATCTTTTTTGGGAATTAGCTGATTAAATTATAGGCTCTTATTCTGAATCCCTTGACTACTGTCAAAACATATTTGTGTCAAGGTTTCAATCCCTGTCATCTAGTGAGAAACCCTGATTAGTTCACTCAGAAGATTTTCTTTTTATAATGAGAGTGTTTCTTAGCATCTTGACCTTTCAGATGGTGTACATCAGGACTAATACACCAGAACTTCATGTTTTAATGATTACACAGCTGACATCACTTTCTATCTCCTACTTAGACTCTGCAAATGCTACTTTTAGAGACTTACTTCCTTCTAATTAATTTTTACAAGCAGATGGTAGAAAATAAATAATACAATTTACCTACAGTGTTATAATTGATAAATCACAACTTAGTATATGAATACATAGTAGTCAAGTAGTAGCATATATGTAAACTATATGTAAGTAATGAAGCATAATCATGTGACACATTTTGAGAACTCTCCATGTAAATCAATAAAGAAAGCATTAGTTATGTCCCTAATCTATCTTTTCCAGTCCCATCTTTTGATCTCACTAGCTGTGGACAATGTAATTCTGTATTTTTGTATTTTTCCAGTTTTACTTTGTTGTCATTATCACAAAATTGATCCTCCTCTAAATATTACATTGCTTTATTTCTATTTATTTGAAGCTGTATTACTACTGTTGTAGTCTGTGCATTGTTACATATTAAAAAATATTTGCTTCAAATTTTTCCATCTATTTAAAGAGTTAAAAGAGAAAACATCAAATCTCAGTTGGAGTTCTGAAAACAATGAAGATGAACTAGAATGGGAAAACTAAAACATTACACTGCTTGAGATATAGATTTCCACAGTTTCATTAGAGATTGCCAGGAATAGTAGAGAAAGGACATCCCCAAATATCATCTCCTCTTAGAAGATTAAAAGTAGGCAAGAAGTAGACAAGCAAATGGAATTTTTTGAAAATGACACCTACATCGTGGTAGAGAAACAAACATTGTGGTAGTTTGTTGTCTCTCATTTGGAGTTCTAAGCTGCATGGAATCAGTAAACAGTGGTAGCTCTAAACCCAGTAAACATGCAGCTTACTAGACACTTAGAAGACATTGGTTGCAATGGTATGGAAATGTTTATAGTCTGCCCCGCAGAGGACTTAACATTTAGAGATATTTTGGGACATTCATTTTGGAAGTTTTTCCTCAGAAGATATTTCTCAAAACTCAAACCAAAAAGAGGTGGTAACTGCTAAATATTGTAGTTTTTTGGGATTGGGATGATTCATGAAATTAAGTCAATTCCATAAGAAAATATCCTGGAAATAAATTATGATGAAAGATATCTATATGGATCTTTCTCAGTTGATCTGTAATATCCTGTGATTGCTTTGATTACTGCATATATCTATGATTGTACTCAGGCCTAGAAACAAAACAAAACAAAATGGAGAATGATGTAAAGATTAATCTCTACCTCAGCATTTAAAAATGAATAAAATATTTTCTGTAGAGTTGTTGGCATGTTTTTCAATGTGTCAATCCAGGAAATAATAATTCTGAAACATAACAAATGACAAGGAATGACAGATGTGGTCTCTTCTTGTTATTAACTTCTGTGTTATCCTTGTTACAGAAATGTATGTAGTTTATATAGCATAAATTCATGTGGCATTCCCACAGGATTTAATGATAGAAAAGTAATTTCTAATAGATGTGAAATATTCAATTGTGCTTCTCATCAATTTTTTGTATTGATTTTTACAAAAGAAGTAAAATCTATTGAGAAGACATAAAGAGGAGAGCTCATTGGGTTATAGTAGAAGGCTGTGTGTGTGAATGCAATTAAGTTCATAGCATTGAGGATGTAGAACTTGGTAGAATGCTTACCTAGCATGCACAAGTTACCTTAAGCACTCAATAGACAGGGAATGATCCCATATGGCTGTAGTCCCCATGTTTGGGAGATGGTGGTATAAGATCCAATGTTCAAGGCAAATGAGAGACAGGAGACATGGTGCTTCCCCTACACAAAGTAATACTAAAACTTCAGAAATAGTTAATAGGTAATTTAGTTTCCCTAGGTCCAAGGCTATTCTTGGAGATTAGAAAAATAGAATATTTCAGGTCAATAAGATGGTTAAAACAAATAAAAACAGACAAGCAACAGCAACAACAATACCTACAAATGTGTTTAATTTTTCCCTAATGTGGGATTTGTTTGTTTCAAATTCTGTTATTTAGGCTTGATTTTATAGTTACATAAAACACCGAAGATATTCTGAGTATTTCATCACTTTTATGTGATCATTGTCCTGCATTTTGTTGCCACTTCTTCTAAAAGCCCCCACTCTTCATTTCAACATTAAGGTCCTAAAACTTTTGCTGATGCTTTAATTTCCTTATTAAACCCCTTGACCTCATTTCCAAAGAAAAAAGATGATTTTGTTGTGCAAATAAGCTAAGTCAGGAGGTATAGGTGTCGTGAAACCTCTTGGAAACTGAGGTTGAGACATGATGTCCTTCCTTCTCCATGGTTTTTCCTTCCTTGCTGCATGGCCACATATTTTCCTTCCACAGTGGTATCTTCCTTTACTGAATCCCTGGATCAATTAGAAACCACATAAAAAGATTCAAGTCCTACAAATGTGGTCACAGTGAGTGCTTCTGAACCCTGGCATTCTCATGCCACCCTGAGACTGAAACCTGGTGTGCACTATGGCTTGTCCTCAAGTAGTACTGTCCTTTGTCAGGTAATTTGAAGAAGAAGGTGTTTGTGCAAATAAGCCTTTCATTTCATTGTGTATCAGTGGGAATCAGAACGATATTCTGCTGTCTCGTCAGTGCTGCCCTCTGTCCTTTGGGTGTCAGGATTATTGTTTGTTTGTTTTATTTCCCCGGAGTTCTAATTAAAATTATGTCTTTACAATAGTATCAATCAGGAACAAAACTGTTCCATTTGAAAGCAAAGATACTCAGGTAAAGCAAATATTTCAAAACAATAGGAACTAAGCCATAAAGACAGCAGGAGGCCATTCAATATTTTCAAGGTCAGCACAGAGGAAAAGGCAAACACATTTATACCTGGCTGAGTATGTGTTAATACTGGCAAGTGTGTCTGATGTCTCACTTCCTGTTTCAAACTCAGCTTAAAAAGTCTAAAAACATAAGTATGGAGGAAGTAGAAATAGCTTGCTTTATTAGAAAAAACAACATATTTTCTATTTACAGCTCTCAGAGTATGCTTATTTCTCCCATATTACATTTTATCTAATAAAGCATAATTAAACAGTAAGTTATGTTAAATAAGTTAAAATAATTACTGTTTAAAACATGAGCTCAACCAGTCTCTCAGCATATGTTTTTCATAGTCATGAGAAAATACATGCTAGTGCTGACCCATTGACTTACATTCACCAGCAATTTTTTTTCTTTTTTAAAATTTCTTTATTGATTCTTTGGGGCTTTCACATCATGTACCCTGATTCTGCTCACTCCCCAGTCCCCAAATATCCAAATACTCTCGCCTCACCTCTGCAGTGCCCCCACACAAAAGAACATTAAAAACAAAACAAAACAAAGCAAGCAAGCAAAAACGAGAACAAACCAGACCAAACAACAAAGCAAGACAAAAACCCGAAACCAAAAAGCAAAACATAACAAAATACAAACACAAACACCCAACCAACTTCTCTTTCTTTTCTGCCTCTCATACTGGTGACATTGGGAGCCTCGTTGTTTCATATAGGATAGATACCCTTCTGTCCTATTAGCTTTACTCGCAAATGTTCATTGCAATGAGTCACTGGTCTGGTTCAAGGCCTCTGGCTGGTGGTACATCGTCATCACTGGATCCTCACAGAAGTCCCCTGGGATATACCATGGCTGCTTAGAGTCATAGATATCTTGTTGGTATTGATTCCACAAGACCAGTTCCTTCATAAGCTCCAGCAGCTACTAGATGGGGTAGATGTCAGGGTGGGACAATTTATGTTCTAGCTGTGGGCCTGGGTGATAGCTGAGCTGGTCAGTCCTGGCTCCTGGCGTCATCTGCATCAGGTGAAGGGGTGGAGTCATCTCCCCTAATGTTGTAATTACTAGAATCCAGATGCAGAGAGGGAGGAAAAGACCAGGCTATAGAAACCCACAGGGACAGCTGACCTGAACAAGGAGGAGCTAATGGGACCCCAGACTGATAGCTGGGAATCGAGCATTGGATAGATTCACCTGCTGAACATGGGTCTCAGTTAGAAGGCCTGGGCAATCTAAGTGACCTCTGAGAGTGGAACCAGGATGTATCCCTGGTGCACAAAAGGGCTTTGGGAGCACACTCCCCATGGAGGTATACTCCCTTAACCTAGAGGCAGGAGGGAGGGCCTAGTCCCTATGATTTGACAGATTTTGTTGATCCCTCCTGGAAGGCACCACCCTACCTGTAGAGTTGGGGTAGGTATGTGATGGTAGTGTGGTCAGCTGGCATGGGAGGGTAGGAGAGATGGAGCGAGGGAAGGAGAGGGAACTGTGATGGATATGTAAAATAATAATTTAAAAAAAGCGACTTTTTTATTGTTGTTGTGGTTTTGCTTTTTTGGGTGGTGTGAGGATCATAAAAAGGGGGAAAGGGGAGGGTGGGAGACCAGCCTCCTGGGGACAGGAGCAGTGGAAAAAAGGAGCAAGAGACAGAGATGGGGGGACAATGGGAGGTGGGCAGGGTCCTTTTAAAAGGGAACAAAATGAATAGGCACAGGTAGTGTTCTTAGTGGCTGAGGTCTCTCATGTCAGAATTCCAAAGGCAGGATAGTAAAATGCCTAAATACTAACACATATGTCCGTGTCCTCAGGATCAGTTCACCCTTGCCTGTGGTGAGGTGTGGAGCATCCATCATGAGTGCATGGGCCAATGCTTCCTTGCAGAACTGAGAGGCCTGCACTGCAGTCTGAAACAATGGTAACATCCACAACCCACCTGCTTTCTGAGAACCATGTCTGGATCCATGATCCTGCTGTGGCTGGGGTCTGTACTGAAGTACAAGTCCTGTATTGCCATCAAAGTTCACACAGAAGCCCAGGATTTGAGCCACAACCTGAGGTCTTGGAGGAGTCTGGGAGCCATGCTGCTGCCAGAACCATTCCAACCTGAGTGGCCCGTGCATCCACCCAGAACCCGGAGGTTATCCAGGTCAAAGCAGCCACCAAGGACCATGTGTGGGTCCGAGGTCCAGCTGCAGCTGTGGTTTGTGTTGATGTCTATGGCCCATGTCACCTCAGGAGGCCATAGAAACTATATGAGATAAAATTAGATGGCTATGCTAAACTATCCCTGACCTTCACTGGCCAAGGGAAAGCTGGCCTTATCTTTTGCTAGACAGCAAGAGTACTGACCCCTGTAAAATTTTCTATACAGAACAAAATGGAAACTATATTAATCATAAGCCCTGTGATTGTTCAGTTCCTTCCTTGTAGCATTTGTATGCGATACAAAAGAGAACATGTTCATGTTCCAATAAAACTTTATTTAAATGTGTCCTGAGGATCTATTGTGTTGTGACCACCATAGGTTTCCAAACTTTTTTATATGACAGGTTTTATTCTTTTACAATTCATTCATTTTCATTCTTTTATAGAGGAAAAGACAGTCTCTTAAGAAAAATAATAAAATGTGGAGTGTATAATATTTAGGCATATAATTATTTAATAAATAAATATTACCATATGAGATATTGCTATAATAAGAAATCCATAGTGTGTAATATTTATATTATCTGAAATCTCTTCAGAACATGTTATTTTTATATGTTTATTATCTGTCTGTGTAACTATATAATGACATTTTTCATTTTGAATGTACTTTTTGGAATTTCATACTTTAGCACTGCTTTATGTATCATTTCTACTCCTCCCTCTCCCTGCTCTAACTCTTCCTGTGTTTCTCCCTACTCACTCTCAAATTCATGACCTCTTCTTCAATTATTGTTAGTTAATATTCACACACACACGCATACACACACCTATTTAACTGATTAGGTGTTGCTCCAATGTATATGAATTTAAGGATGACTACTGGGGCTTGGATAATCTATCAGGAGTTCATTCCTGAAAAAACAGGTTGTCCTTTCAGGAAACACTGTTCTTTGTCTGGAGGTGGGAATTATCATTTTTATTGTTGGAAAAGCGAAAATAATTTCTTTTTTTTCCTAACACTCTTACTGAAGATGTTTGCATCATTCATATTTGAGAAATGTTTCTATATTATACAATTGTTACAATTGAAATATCCTGAAAATATCTCCATCTGTTTATTAATCTTGGTGCCCCTTGCAAACAAAATGGAACTAATTACTGAGTCAGTTTCTCTTTAATCTCCAATGGCCACAGTTCCCCAAGTATTCTCCCATTAAAAAAAAAAAAACATATAAAAGAAACCAGATCATAATAATGAATTTTACTTTTGCAAATTCTGCAATTTTTTTTACTATTTATATACATTGCTAAGACCTCTCATAAGGCTTTACACACTATTGATGCAAAATATTCTCCCAAATAAAAGCCTCATTGACTTCTTTATAGATGAATGATGATTTCATTAATTTGGACCCAATGGATAAATTCCTGGGCTTGGGACTCTGCACTTTTAGTTGTATGATCCTTCCAAAGTGGCCTGGAAGCACAATGTAGTCATTAGGAGGACAGTTTCCTGCTAACCATCTCCTTTAGCCCATCTCTCTTCTAACACCAAAAATAAAAATGTTTGAAATTTTGAATTTTTTTTCATTCTAGATGATCAACAAATAAATGTAGAGATAAAATAAAAATAAACAATTTAATTTGGATATAAATGGTAGACACTTGTATTTTATCAATGAATGGAATAATAGATATTAGGAAGTATTTGAAGTATCATTCACCTGTGATAACATTTTAGTATTGCTAATTTACCTCTGTCCATCTTTTAAAGTCCAAATGGAAATTTAAAACTTACTCTGATTAATGAATATACATATATATGTATTATGCAATGATGGGTGGGGAACTTGGTAGTTTGAATGAGAATGATAAGAATAGCCCCAGTGACTCATATATCTGAGTGTTTGGTTGTCAGTTACTGGGTTATTTGGGAAGAATTAGGAGGTATGGCCTTGTTAGAAGCAGTATGTTAATGAGGGTGGGCTCATAGGTCTTGCCAATTCCACTCTCAGTCTTGCTCTCTACCTCCATCTTGCAGATGAGATGTAACTCTCAGCTACTGATCCAGAGCCATGAGTATCTATCTTCCTGCTGCAACAGAAATGAACTAAGCTTCCAAAATTACAAGAAAGCCTTAATTACTTATTTTCTTTTAAAGGTTATCTTGGTCATGATGTCTCTTCACAGCAATAAAAATAGTAACTAAGACAGAGAGATAGGTAGATAAGTAGATGATAGATAGTTAAGTACCTGGATTCAAGCTTGATATATGCAGAATTTGCAATAAAAGATGAAAAGACATTGTTAAAGAAGTTAATAAGTGGAAGTACTATCTCATTTGAACATCAAAATATCTTTGAGATAATTCAATTATTGTTACAAATGATTTTGATTAAAATGGACTCAAGATGAAAGAAGTTAGACCAACTTTGATATAAGAAATTTAAGAACTGGTTTGAACAAGTTTCCATGTCTCTGGTTACATATTTAGTGACCCTTTTTTGCTAACTTACTCAGTCATTTGAATAAAGAAACTTGGCATCTGATACAAAAGAATATAATATTTAGATTGTATTACATATTTCTTCTAGATGTTGGGGAAAAGTTAAAGTCCTGGAATTTGAAAATCGGTGTGGCTTGTTATATTTGCTTATGAAGACTTATCATATTGTACTTTACGTACTCTAAGCAATATAAATGTAAAACATTTACAATTTACTTATGAATTCCTCTTTGGAATCTTATAGATAATTCTTATTGTTACACATTTTGTAAACAAGGACAATGAAGTTTATTTATGCTACACCACCCCCCATTTATTCCTGTTGGATATAGAAAAGTTTGGATTTCTATCCTTATTTTCAGAATAACTATATTGAAATTTCTTGTTTACTCAAATACATAGCTTATGTCAGTTATACCTTTATACAAAGATGGAACACATGAAGCCTAGAGTGTGACTTACATACACAAATGTTGCCCAGTCACCATCTCTTAAAATCTAAAATGCTCATTTAACCCATATCCACATTCCTAACTAAGACAGTGTTTTGATACTGCTGTAGTTTAGACTTTAAACTTTAATATATAGCCTCAGCGGAGATGGTTTCTTGGAGAAGTCCTTCCCACAATTGCATAAGGATCTGTGTTTGAGTCCTCAGAACTAACATAAAAGCCAGACACAGAGTGTGTGCTTAATCTTCATGCCTGTTCCTATTGGAAGATGGAAAGCAAAGATGGGAGAATTACCAGACACCAAAGTGCCAGCTGACTGAGGTACACCCAAGTCTGGTAGAGAGCCTCTGCCTCATAACAAGTAGGAAAGTGAGGGATGGCACCAAAGATTGTCCTCTCACCTCCATATGCATGCAATTGCATGAGTATACCAACAGTCATACACAGGAGTGTATATGCACACAGTGATGTACGTTTTGTGATTGTAAGCTATAAATTATAAATTTAGGTAAACTTCTTGAGCTGATGATATAGAAGGAAAATTATCTTTCATCAATTGATAGGATAATCAAATGATTTAATGTTTAAACATCTCCCCAGAGAGACCTGCATCATGATAGAGGACAGAGAATTACAGCTATAATTAATGTTCACTCAGCACATTGCTTTCACATAACACAAAATTATATCTGCAATTTTTCCAGTCATTACAGGGATAATTTTAAATTTACCCCTGCTTTCATAATGTGTTCCAATGAGAGTTTTGTAAGCACTTCTTTAACTTTTAATCTTTTTTGACATTTTTTGACCCTTCCTTTGTGTTTTCTCACCATAAATCATCTCTATCTACAAGAAGCCACTCATCAGTCAAAGGCTCATTGCATTTTCCTCCCCTAAGGCTCCTCCTATTTCTTAGGATTAAAGCTAGTATCGCCCAAGACCATGTAGCTAGTTCAATAAACTGCTTAAAAAAACAATCCTGCCCTTCTCTTACAAGCCGATCTCTGGCCTTCATTTCTGCACAGTTGTTATCCCAATCAATACTGGTATCTGAGTAATTAAACTCTTCCAGGTTGAGTTCTGGCTTTCTTGCAGCCTCTCCTTATCTACAAAAACACTGCCTTATACATTCACTTCAATTGTCCTTGACTTCCACTGAGCAATTCTCATTCCTGTGAATAAATGTGTTTAACTCCAAATCAACCTGGTTATCAAGCATGCTATGTAAATGATCCTTTTGCTCCCACAATCACTGCTATAACCAACCTTAGTAACGCTTGGCAGTGCCATTTGATGTGTGTGCATATAATTGAGAACACATGAGTTGTTTTCTTCACTATTCACTAACTTCTCTCACTTCTCCTGAGGCTACATCATCTGACTTAAGCATTATTTTTATTTTCCTTTGAGTATTTTATACTATTGTTTTGATGACGTTTATAGCATTCCAAACTACCACCACATATACGTCCCGTTCCCTAGCTGCCCAACTTTACCTATTTTCTTTAGTATTAACTGACTATGTAGAATTTTGGGTGTCTAATTATTATGGGATGTCTTTTCACTATGTGTGTCTTTTTACTGAAGCACAGTCAAGTTAACTATAGTTCCTCAAGTAGGAGTAGGACTTCATGCCTATCTACCCTCTCCATTCCCATTCTGTGATCTGTTCCATTTTGTTCTTGCACAACTGTTGTGTATGCTGTGAGTTTATATGTGCAGCTGACCTCCTGTGTCCAGAAGACACTGTTTTCTTGTAGTCATTCACAGCCTCTGGGTCTTGATATACATTCTGCCCCTCACTTCTGCAAGGACCAATTAGCATAGGAGGAGATGTGATTTAGATGCCTCATTTAGTGATGAACATTTTGAAGTCTTTTGTTATCTTCACCTTGTCCAGTTATAGGCATTTGTATCAAACACCACCTACTGCATATGGAAACTTCTCTGATGTGGGCTGAGAGATAATATTTTATAAATAATAAGTCATTAAGATTTAGTTTAAATTTATATGACCACAAGTCAATCCCAATTTTAGCAAGAAGTAAAACAAAATGGCAAATTTAGGTACTACAAAGAAAGAAAAAAAACTGAAAAACAACTTAATTAAACAGTATAATCATGTTAGTAAATGATATATAGAAGGCAGAAGCCTGTTTTAAATTACTGGAGAATTACAGCAAACATTAATTGCTAAGACATTTCATTTGCACTTTGCAGTGACAAATAAAGATTTTTGAGTTCAATAAATGACCTTCACAAAGTCACAAAATTCACTAAGCTAGTCAGTACAGTGACCCAGATAGCCCAGGATGAACCCCAAAGTCCTTGTCTCACGAAAATTGCTGTAGCTTTATTATTTTGCATCCAGCAAGGAGTTAAAGCAATTTGCTTTGGATGAGTGTAAATTTTCCACTTCCAACTTCAACAATCTGAAAACTGCCTGGGTAATTGTACATAGTACGAAAGACGAAAAAAGAGAAGAAAAAAATCAATAAAAGATTATATAATTGTATTTCTTATCTACTAGTGCTGGAGCTATCCATAGAAAATCTAGTTATCAGAACACAGCCAACCTTGACAAGGTTAGCTTGGATTAGCCATAGAGAGCAGTTTGTGCTTTTTAAAAGCAAGATCATGATCATCATCATCATCATTACAGAGTTGTAGCAGGTATCTTTAATTTGGTTGTCAAGGGAGACAGGGAACAATAATTAAGGGTAAAAGGCAGAGAATGGAAGCCTTATTAAAGGATATATTGAAGATGGGAATTTGATCTTAGAATTAGATTCTGATGAGAGTTGCTAATGCCGTGCTGGTATTGAGTGGCAGGGGAAGCAAGCAGGCAATTATAACAATAGGCATCAACCCCAATCTTTGCAATCCCAAACCCACCACCACATCTATTTAAGTTAATTTTTACCTTTCCTACGTATTTCCAGCATTACTAGATTGGAAATTTAATGTTTGCTGTTTACAGCCTGCATGTTTTTAGAAGAGTAAATGGCACTAAGAGGCATTATGTCTCTTGCTTCTCTTTTTTGCTTCTTAAATTAATGAAACAAGCTTCATTTTATTGTGAGCTGATTGATCCTCAAAAGCCAAACATGGTTATGATTATTCCAGAGAAGGTCAACAAGAAATATATCAAAGTCATAGCTGATTTGTCAGGGAGGGTGGTAGACACAGGCTTGTTTGTTCCATACTATTAGGGAGAAATCAGTCATCCTTGCATTCCTGAAACTGAAATATTCCAGGAAGAATTTTAAACAACTTCGGACATAGTTATTACTAGATGTCTGTTCAGTAGAGATAGCAATATTCATTACCAAGCATACTGAAAACCCATTTTAAGGAGTACTTGCTACACAAAGATTAATTTACAGATTTTGCTTCTCTGTAATACTAATGTAAATAATTGTTATATCTTAAATTACCATTATTATTTTGATAGCTGGGTTTTTAATACACAGAGACCTGCTCAGCAGAACTGGGCAGATACATGGAAATGGAAGCAAAATGTTTTGGGAAAGTCCCTTTCCATTGAAATACCAATTATTATTTTTGATACAATATAATAGATAAGGATGCTTCAGTAAGAATATAACAATACATTCATGATCTTGTCAACACATTTCAAAATTATCAGAAGTATTTTTTTGCAATGAAGATATGGCTAATTCTGAAAACTCACCCCAATACAAAGAACTCAAGAAGCTAGTCACCAAAAAAAAATAATAATTGATTTAAAAAGTGGGGTACATACTAAATAGAGAATTCTCAATAGAGGAATCTAAAATGGCTGAAAGACACTTAAGAAAGTGCACAACATCCTTAGCCATTAAGGAAATGCAAATCAAAATATCTCTGAGATACCATCTTACTCCTGAGAGAATGGTTAAAATAAATAACAAAGACAATTTGTGTTGGAGAATGTAGAGAAAGGGGAACACTTCTCCACTGCTATTGGAAAGGTATACTTGTACAGCCATTTTGGAAATCAGTATGGCATTTCCTCAAGAAAATGGGAATCAGTCTACATCAAGAGCCAGCAATTCCACTCTTATATATAAAAAAGATGCATATTGATGCAACATAGACATGTGTTCAACTATGTTCATAGCAGCATTATTTCTAATAGCTAGAACCTGGAAACAAACTAGATTTTCCTCAACTGAAGAATGGACAAAAAAATTATGTACATTTATGCAATGGAGTAATATTCAGTGGAAAAAAACAATGGCATCTTGAAATTCACAGGCAAATGGATAGACCTAGAAGAAACCATCCTGAGTGAGGTAACCTAGACACAAAAAGATAAATATGGTATATATTCACTCAAATATGGTTTTTAAACATAGAGCAAAGGACCACCCTACAATCCACACTACCAGAAAAGCTAGGAAACAAGGAGGACCTAAGAGAGATACACATTGTCCCCTACAAAAGGGAAAAAGGACAAAATCACCTGAGCAAATTGGGGGCAGGGAGGAGAGGAGAGGGAGTCAGTCAAAATATAAAGGGAGAAGAGTAGGGAGGAGTAGAACATGAGGGAGCAGGAAGATTGAGTCAGGGGAAGAATAGAGGAGAGCAATAAAAGAGATATCATAATAGAAGGAGGCATTATAGGTTTAAAGAGAAATCTGTCACTAGGAAAAATGTCCAGAGACCTACAAGGATGACTACAAATAACAATCTAAGCTATAGTGGAGAGGCTACCATAAATGCTCTTCCCTGATAATGAAATTGATGACTACCTTATATGCCATCCTAGAGCCGTCATCCACTAGCTAAGGGAAGCAGAGGCAGGTACCAACAGCTAAACACTGAGCCAAAGTCCTGGAATCCAGTTGCAGAAAAGGAGTGGTGAGCAAAGCGGTCAAGATCAAACTGGAGAAAACTGTAGGAATATCTACCCCTCAGACTGATAGCTGGGAAACCGGCATAGGATCAAACCAGACACCCTGAACATGGGTCTCAGTCAGGAGGCCTGGGCAGAGTAGGGGACCTCTGGCAGTGGAACAAGGATGTATACCTGATGCAGGAATGGACTTATGGAGCAAATCCCCATAGATGGATACTCCCTTATCCTAGAGACATGGGAAAAGGCCTAGGCCCTATCCCAAATGACTTGAAAGATTTTGATGATCCCTAATGGAAGGCTCATTTTCTCTGGGGAGTGGATGGGTGGTGGGATCGGAGGTTGGTGGGGAGCATGGAAGGGTGTGAGGGAAAGGGAATTGGGATTGATATGTAAAATGAGAAAAAATATTAAATAAGAAAAACAGTATTTTTTTTTTATCTCCACCTATTATAACACTATTATTTCTTCTTGTTCATATATTTTAAAGCTTGGGTATACATAAATTTTGGCTGTGTACATCCAATACTAGTGTTCACCTTGTCCCTAATCCCTGTACCGGGATGTGAACAACCTAGTCTTCTATGGTGAAAACAACCTTGGTCACCTGTGTACTTTGAGTTGTTTCCCATCCAACTTGAGAATGTACTAAGCTTCATGAAACTATGAATCAAGTATTTCTTCTCTGAAATTATCCCTGTAAGATATTGTGGTCACAGGAATGAGAATTTAATCAGTGTCCACATGTAGAGAGAAACTGCCAGAAGGAACAAAAGGTAACTCTTGTAATTTCCCTATCTTTTCAGTACCACACTCAAATGCATCCAACTCACACAAGAAATTTTTTTACCCCAGAGGCCATAAGAATGTAAAAAATAATGCACACCAAATATATCTGAGTAGGAGAGTGGCTCAGTATTATTACTAATAATTTAAGTAATTCTTATAACTCAAATTGTCATGATGTTTTGATACCTAAGGTTTTTAATGCCAAGATATTTTTTAAACTTCAATTTTTTTTTTTGGTGTGTGTTGGTATTGGTCTTTATTTTTTCAACTTCCTGCACCATCTTGTTTCTTTTAATTTTTATTTTTTTTCTTATTTTACATATTGATCCCAGTTTTCTCTCCCTCCCTCCTTCCTGTCTTCCCTTCCTCCCATGTTCCCTGACCACCCTCCCTTCCCATTTCTCCCTCCTCCACAGGGAGCATGATGACTTTCAAGAGGGGTCAACACAATCTGTCAAGTTATTTGGAGTAGGGACTAGGCCCTCCCTCCTGCCTCTAGGTTAAGGAATTATCCCTCCATGGGGAATGTGCTCCCAAAGTCTTTTCCTGCACCAGGTATACATCCTGGTTCCACTGTCAGAGGTGCCTTAGACTGTCCAAGCTTTCTAACTGAGACCCAAGTTCAGGGGGTCTGAGTCAGACCAATGCTGGTTTCCCAGCTATCAGTCTGGGGGTCCATTAACTCCTCCCTGTTCAGATCAGCTGTCTCTGTGTGTTTCTGCAGCCTGGTCTTGTCCTCCCTCTATGCATCTGGATTCCAGTTCAGATCAGTGTTTAGCTGTGGGTGTCTGCTTCTAGATGAGGGCTCTGTGATTGTAGAAAAGTTAATCAACCTCATTATTGGCTGGACATTTAAGGTAGCCTTTCCACTGTTGCTCAGATTGTTAGGTGGGATCATCCTTGTAGGTCTCTGGACATTTCTCTAGAGTCAGTTTTCTCTTCAAACCTATAATGGCTCCCTCTATTATGGTATCTTTCTCTCTCTCTTTCTAGCCTGCATATACCTCTGTGCACCACATGCACAAGTTACAGATAATTGTGAACTATTATGTAGGTTCTGGAAATCAAATCTGGGTACTCTGGAAAAACCTCAAGTGCTCTTAACCTGTAATATCTAAAACACAAAGAGCTGCTCAACAGAAAGTCCCTATACATGGGAGATTATATGTATATATATTGTTTTATTAGAATGATTTTAATTTTAAAAAATAATACAAAAATGTATGTTTCTTGCTGAAGAAAATTAGGTGACTCCTTCTTCATAAGGGCACAAAATTGTTATTAACTTATTTCTTTAATCTTGTATTATGTTAAAATTATATGTGACTATAAATTATTAAAGGGTAATATTCATAGGAAAATAGTAGAAAAGTATAAACATGTGTAATCCCTTAGGTCTTAAAACAACATTTGAAAAAATATGTAAGGATTTCTTAACTAAAAGCATAAGAAAAATTTGTGCCATTTAATTATGTTCATTACATTTTGCTCATGAATTTCAACATAGTATAATTTTTTGTCTTCATCTGTGGATGCTCAATGTTTTATTAAGGAAATTAAAATACACTAAAAATCATTAAATATGAATTTGTTCTTCTAATCTTTTCCTGAGCTGTTCATTCTGAGAAACACTGAAAATATAGTTTAGATGTATGTATGAATGATTGTTTTAAATGCTCAGATTTTAACTTCATATGTCTATATACAGGCCTCTGTTCGTGTGTGTGTGTGTGTGTGTGTGTGTGTGTATATAAGTAAGTACACATAAATTTTACAATCTATTAGTTGCTTCCTGTTCATATACAGTATTATGTAATGTGTTCCACAGAATGACTTCACCCATAATCAAAACAGCAAAATATTTACTGGTAAGAAAGGTAACAACATTAAGGGACAATAGTTTGCTTGCTCTTATTTTCCCTACAGTATATATAAATCAGGACTGCATACAAGTTCAGCTTGTGACATTTATTCTTCTTCAGTCATGAGCTGGTAACACTGAGATCATCAACACGGAAAGATCACAATCTTACATTTTAAAGGAACATTTTCAGAAACAAAATTATCATATTTATAGAGCAGTATATACAAAACAAAAACATGCTATTTGCATTAAAAATAGTGATGTCAGCAGCAACGCTTCTCAATCTGTGGTTTGTTCTGGGGCTACATATGCAAACATATTCAGTCTTCTAATGAACTATACTTTGGGGATGTTTTTCCATTTCTTCTATTGTAGGCACATTTTGAGGAGCTTAAGATGTGAAATGGGGAAAAAAGGATGTGTATGATGCTGCCTCCTTGGTCCCAAATGTTTTAAAAGATCAGGGCAGTGCTGAAATGTCAAAATAGACTATAGTGTATGATTATACTGAGTGAAGACTCAATCAAATGGTCTTCAGACTGAATGGCTAAGAACATGTGCTTCATCCCATAGTCCCTGGGAATGAGGAGCAGCCAGCATCATCCTGAGAAGAAAAAGCATGCTCCAGTGTTTATCTGAACACCACTTGAAGCTGCCTTGGGGACAGGTAGGTCCAAAGGCCCTTTTGGGTCCTGTGGATGGATAAAGAAGCATTGGGCTTTTGTTCCTGCTACAATCATGCTTGGCAAGGCAAACAGTAGACTGGTGCTTGACAGTATCTCTGTAAAGCTGTGGTCAAATGCTCCAAACACTGAGATGTGAAATGTCTTGCTTATTGTACCAGCATGTACCCTGTTATAAAGAGGAACAAGAGAATCTCGAAATTCCCTGTAATTTCTTCTGTCTGATGAACTTTAATGACCTTATTTAACATTTCTCATTTGAGTGATATATAAGGATCTGTGATACCAATAAATCTGAAAGCTGGAGTCGTTAGCCTGGTATCCCTGTTGACCCAGCCCTTATTTCTTTAATTTTGTATTCCTGTCCTTTTTCTCAGAATTCCAGCAAGAACTGCTGGTCAGATCCAATGCTGATCAGTCAGTGGTTGTAGTCTCTACTTCTGTGTCCTCACCTGCCCTCAGTGTTATTCTTCTTTCACAAAATATAAACAAAATAAATGATAAAGTAAATATGCAGAAGCCCCCAATTTATAAAATATTTTTACCACTGTTGTTGCTTCAACATTGGAATAAAACATCTGAATATTAATATAATTGTCTCATGAATACCACCCAATGATTTTTTTCTTAAACATATCTTTCAAGTGATTCCTACAGAAATGCCTGTGGTGGAACAAAGACAAAAAAAGAGGTGTTTGTAAATAATGATATTGGTTACTTATGAAACACTATTCATCATTACACATGCTCACATTAAAAACTTAGTAGGCACTGTAATGGACATTTATGATCTAAGCTATATATTTCACATCATGTAAGCAGATTTTTCACATTTTCTTTATATGCAAGATGTATTTTCACTTTATTTAAATATATTAGATGTCACCTGTATTCTATGTCCTAATTTTTGTCACAACTAATTTTCTATCACTTTTTGTTTATACCCTGCATTGACACCAATATAAATATCTCTATTGTGTCAAAATGAATTATATGTAGCTGAAAAGATGGCTCTGTTGTTAAGAACACATGGTGCTCATAAGTTTTCAGCTCCCAGGTGGGACAGCTCACATCTGTCTGTAACCACAGAAAGAGGCTTTCCAGATATCGGACTTGAGTCCATGGGCTCCACCTTGTTCAGGTCAGCAGTTTCTGTGGGTTTCTCCAGCCTGGTCTTGACCCCTTTGCTTATCACTCCTTCCTCTCTGCAAATGGATTCTAGGAGTTCCGCTCACTATTTAGTTGTGGGTGTCTGCTTCTGCTTCCATCTCTAATAGATGAAGGCTCTAAGATGGCATATAAGGTAGTCTTCAATCTCATTGGGGAATTCCCCAATCTTATTGGGGAATGGCATTTCAGGCAGCCTCCCCATTTTTACCTAGATTGTTAGTAGGGGTTGTCCTTGTAGATCTCTGGACATTTTTCCAGTCCCATTATAGGTTTTAAGAGAAATCTGGCACCGGGGAAATGTCCAGAGACGTATCCCTGGTGCACAAAAGGACTTTGGGAACACATTCTCCATGGAGGGATACTCCCTTAACCTAGAGAGAGGAGGGAGGGCCTAGTCCCTACTCCAAATGACTTGATAGATTTTGTTGATCCCTCCTGGAAGGCATCATCCTTGCTGTGGAGTGTATGTGTGGGGGGGAATAAGATGGCAGTGTTGTCGGAGAGCATGGAAGGGAGGGAGGGAGGGAGAGAGGAAAGGAAGGAGGGAGAAGGAAATGGGATCAATATGTAAAATAAGAAAAATAAATTATATATATATATATATATATATATATATATATATAAATTTTAGACCACAAAATAAAAAAAAAAACCTATAATGGCTCCCTTTATTATGGCATCTCTTTTCTTGCTCTCCTCTATTCTTCCCCTACTCAATCTTCCTGCTCCCTCATGCCCACCTCTTTCCTCCTCTTCCTTCTAACTCCCTTTCTCCTCCCACATGCTCCTAGTTTGCATGGGAGGTCTTGTCCCTTTTGCCTTCTGTGAGGGACCATGTATGTCTCTCTTAGGGTTCTTCTTGTTTCCTAGCTTTTCTGACAGTCTGGATGGTAGGGTGATAATCCTTTATTTTATGTCTAAAAACCATATATGAGTCAGTACATACTGGATTTGTATTTTTGTGACTGGGTTACTTCATTCAGGATGGTTTCTTCTAGTTTCTTCCATTTGCCTGCCAATTTCAAGATTCCATTGTATTTTTCTGCTGAGTAGTACTCCATTTTGTAAATGTACCACATTTTCTCCATCCATTCTTCAGTTGAGGGAAATCTAGGTTGCTTCCAGGTTCTGGCTATTACAAAAAAATATTGCTATGAACATAGTTTAACAGAAATCCTTGTTAAATGAATGTGTATCTTGTGGGTATATGCCTAAGAGTGGAATTACTGGATCTTGTGGTAGACTGATTCCCATTTTCCTGAGGAACTGCCATACTGATTTCCAAAGTGGCTATACAAATTTGCACTCCCATCAGCTTTGGAGGAGTGTTCCCATTTATCTACTCCTCTCCAGTATAAACAGACTTTGATGTTTTTTATTTTAGCCATCTGACAAAAGTAAGACATGATAGTTTTTAAAATATAAGAAAAAATATTTCTTTAAATACTTATGTTTAAAATAATAGCATATTGAAATAGGCTGTGTGAAAAAAAGAAACAAAATATGTGTGTGTGTATATATATATATATATATATATATATATGCATGTATAGAGACACATGCAATATGTATATGTGTATGTACTTACGAACAAGATACTAGACTTAATTTAAATATCTCTAATTTATAAAAATTTACGCAATTATATTGAAATAAGTATACCAATTTTTTGGTAGTGATAGGTGTATTTAGAAAATAATTTACATGTATAATATTTTTAGTACAAAAAGAAAGGAGTGCTATTCAAAGTTTAAAGCCAAGGCAAGTCAATATTTTCTTTTAGATTTTTGTATAAGTGGCAAAATTTCATTGGTTTAGTAAATACATTTTTAAATTGGACTAGTACAAAAAGTAATCCAGCCACTAAGAGTTCATATTAAATATGAAGAAAAGTCAATAATGAGACCCATTTGGTAGAAAACATCTTTGATATAATCACTGCCAAATGACAATAAGGTTGTGACTATTAAATAACAAGGTAGAGTTGGTGAGAGTGAGGTCAGAAGCATTGCGTTGGGATTTTAAAGCCAGACTTATCTACTGAACAAGTTTGAGGCCAGCCTAGACTACATGAAGCACTGCCTCAAGAAAAATCTACAGTAACAGATTGAAATTCAAATATGTAAATTAAATGGCAAACACATGTTCGTGTACCATAATTAAAGAGGTATCTATTTAGTCAAAGTTATTACTAAGCCAGTCCTTAGTGAACATCCACAAAGTAATTGTCCTTTCTGTCAACAGAGAGCAGAAGACTCCTCCAAAAATATCCAATAATTCATAGCTCTCATCTGTATTTGTCTTCTCAGTAGCAATTTGTATCAGCTGTTTCCTAATTCCTCCACATCTAACAAATTATTTTACATCTTTATTAATTATATCATGTTTAAATATTCTTAGTAAGCCATCTTATTTCACTCACTGTGAGAGCTCTATATCACACTAGCAGTTTTAGATGGTAGGCAAGTTGTATACAAGAGCTTTGTAAACAAAGTAGATGAACAAAAAACTAGCCTTTTCACTTGAATTTTTTGTTATGCTAAATAATCACTTACACCCATTTCATCTTTATAGCATCATGGAGCCCCACACGTGGCATCTCCAAGTCAATGTCATGAAGCTCATAACTCATTATTTCTAAACAACTTATTATTTGCACTGTTGGCAAAAGTGATTTATGTACCTATGTGATGTTTTTAAGGTTGCACATTAAACATGTAACTGATAGTGAACAGAACTGTTTTTACATAATTCAAGGATTTATTAGTTAAACTTTATATTTATTTATGTCAATTGTGAATTTTCGTAAGTACATTTGTTAATGGAACCCATAAGACAGCTTTTTCCTATTGAAATCATTGAGTATTATGTTTTACGATACCATTCTTAAAGGCAGCTATATTCATATTAATAATATCATCCCCTTGAAACACCCACCAGGTCACTAATGCTAGGGATATGGCTTAATATGTAAGAGCCTTTATTGCTCAAGCTTGAGTAGAGAGGTCCAAATTCTTGGGATCCTCTAAAACAGTAGGTGTGCCCATGTAGCAAACTATACCCATAGAGCTGTATGGCAGAACGATAGAAGAATTACTGGGACTAGAGACTGCCAGATCAGTTCTAATTTTAGTGAGAGACCCTGCCTCTGGTAAATAAGGTGAAAAATAATTCAACAAGACTCCTCCCATTGTCTTCCTCTAGTGTCTCTTCTCCATGTGCTCTGACAGGCATTCATGCATGCCCATTTCAGCATACTTGAAGAAAAACGCACAGAAATTAGTGACTGTCATGGGTTTTGTATTTCAAAACAAATTTTATTTTGCATACCTAAGTTATACAAGATTATATTACAGAATACATATAGATATTAAGATGGTAAATATAGTAATATTAGTAGACGTATAGTGACACATTTTTGTTATTGAATCAAGAGCCACTTTTTATTTCCTAGGTTTATGAGAGTATTCATATCTGATATTTTGCATCCTCTGGTGTACATTTCATTTATCTTAATAAGAATCCTAAGGATAGAATTTCTATCTCCATGCTACGCTTCTTTTAACATAATATACATTTTATTTAAACTTTTGGAACTATAAAGCTCCTGTGAAAATTCAAAAATGAAAAAATTGATACATTTTCAGAAATAGTATATTGTCTTATATATATGACAAAGCTGTGTAGGGGAATTGAATTATGATTCTTTGAATGATAGCAAGGATAAAGCCTATTTAGTAAAACAAGGTTTGGTAATGGATGTACAAAATTATTAATGGATACACAAGACTATTGAGATCATGTTACATTTTTTAAGTGGTGTGTGTATGTGTGCATGCTCCCGTGTGTGCTTGAATGTGTACATATGGAATGTGTGTGGTAGGAGAGATACACAAGGAACAATACCCATGTGTAGTTTAGATGATGACAGCAGATTTATTTCTTTTTCCACATTTACTTGAAACCCAGAGATTGAACTCAGGTAGTCAGGCCTGAGAGATAGTTTCGTTACCCTCTGAGCCATCTTATCAGTTTAAGTATTTTAAGAGCTTTAGAAAATAATATACTACCAATCTGAAAAAATACCGTAGATCTTTGGTTGATTTATACAGCAGGTTCTTCTATTTCACAGTGATAGAAACTTCTGGAATCCATCTGGTCCCTGAAATTTGTGCACACATCCAACATTGTAACTCACCATTTTTATTTATTTATTTATTTTTATTTTACGTATCGATCCCAGTTCCCACTCCCTTCCTCCATCCCTTGTTCCCTCCCTCCCTCCCTCCGTCTTACTCTCTCTCTCCCCCTTCACATGCACCCTGAACACCCTCCCCTCCCATCCCCCCACCCCAATTCCACATGTAGGGCAATGCCATCCAGGTGGGGTCATGTAAATCTGGGTTTTCCTATATGAATTTATGGATTACTTTGTTACATGGCAATCATAGTAACTCTTAACTCTTAAGATAAAGGCAGCTCCGATGGAGGCAAAGGCTTTACCAATGGAAATTTAGTGTTCAAATCTTCTGAGCATGGCTTCTACCATCACAACACATTTTACCTCCTGAAATCTAAAACTAAAAACTACAGGGGGAAGACATCTTTATTTCTGCGAATTGTTTTGAAAAATTAATGAGCAAAGGAATAGCAAAGTGTCTCACATATTAACACTATTGTTCATTGTTTTACTTTGATAAACTCCAACTATTGTAAATCATGCTTTAACTATCAATGATATATTTATATCTTTACTTAGCTATATCTTAAATACAGTTCTGCAAGTTCAGTTGTCTTTGGATTCTCTTTATTATCCATCCTTGTTGGATAAGAAGACACATTTCTCTGCTCCCAGAGAGATGTGTAAATGTGTGTGTGTGTGTGTATTGTAGAAGTATATAAATAAATTGCTGTATGAATTTAATGTTCTAAAGATAGCTACGTTAAAATCTACTCACATCTGAAAATTTGTGTGTGTATAAACAGGAAGATTACTGAATACATTTTTGTTTTAAATTTATAGTTTAATAGCTTGTCCTAAATTCAATGTAGTTTACTGGGCATTTTCTCTGGGATGCTCTGTTACTTATTTATGGTTTCTCGAATTTGTAAGTTTTGTTGAATGATCCTTGAACCCAGGACACTCTACCATTGAAATATATATATATATATATATATATATATATATATATATATGCTTATAATGTTAAATAAACACAAACATTAACCAGTATTACCAGTGTGTTGAACATACACAATATATCAGATTAGATGTCCAAGTTTCCTAAGTTACACTCATGTCTTCACAGTGTTCCCTCTCAAAAGAAGAGGGAGTACAAATTCACACTAATGAGAGAGCATACACTCACACATTCAGTACTCATACACTCAAGCATAAATTTAGACACTGTTACACATAATACACTTAAATGCAAAATAAGTATGTACAAATACATTTTTATTTAAAAGATCAGACAATATATTCTGATCATGTTTTCTCATTTTTCAAGTCCTCCAAGATCCCCTACCTTCCCACCCATCTAACCACATGCCCTTCCTCTCTTGCTCTTTAGAATGAAAAAACAGGTAAACAAAAGAAGAAGCAAATAACCCCAAACAATCCACAATACAAAGACAAGAAAGAAAAACACAAGTATCACACACATAACATACATGCACACACAATCCATTAAAAAAAAAACAAAAACAAAATAAGAAGTAGTAATATAAAATTTGAAGGCTAGTAAGACAAAAACAAAAGCAAAGCAATATAAGATTTAAAAAAAATCCTACAAAAAGTATTATTGATTTCATTTGCGTTGGCCATTTACTGCTTCCCTTACCCAACTATGAGACATCAGGCCAAATCATATGACAATTTTCACTGGGATACTTAGGAATGGTGCTGGAATCAGTGCATAGAGTTGAGGGACTCCCTTACTGTCCTCCAATGGGCAATCCCTGAGGAGAATAATCCATCTTGCAAGTACTGGTATGACTGAGAGGCATTCAGACAAATTGTATAGACGGCAGGTATATGGTTATTCACAGCAGACCTCAATTTATTAACATTACCATTGACTTTCACTGACAAAATGCACTTTCATCTTGCTTTGCTTTTTATATAGCAAATCATCAATAAGAGACATCAAGAACAACAAATGTACTCAGAGTTCGCAGAGATTAATTTAACATTGTATATAATATGTATTTAACAAGTCTTAAGTTAAATAGAAAATTAAGGGATAATTCAAAACAAAATTCCATGTGTGTAAGTGCAGATTTTGAGGAAAAGTCTATGTAACACACCAATGTCTAAGCAAACTCTGAGGAGCTGAGTTTCATGCATACACCATAGGGTCCTTACTATGGTATACATATAATTCCTGTCTATCTATAGAAATTTCCACAAACTACTCAGGTACTGGTGTGGAGAGTGGAGCAGAACAGAAACAAAGACCAGAAACAGCCTCAGAGATTAACAGCAGTGTGCTTTGTTTCAGTTCTATCATTCTGTATAGAACATAAGAAAGACAAGATACAAAATTATGTTCATTGCAATTTATATTTTTTGAAATTATTTTTATTATTTCATGTGTATGAATATTTTTGCATACATGTATGTCTATGCACTGTTTGCATGCATGGTGCCCTCAGAGGCTAAAAGAGGTTCCCAGATCCCTTGGAACTGTAATTACAAATGTTTGTTAGATACCATCCATATACATGCTGGGAATCAAACCAAGTTTGTTTGGAAGAGAAGAAAATGCTCTTAACTACTGAGACATATCTCTATATCCTTAATTCATCTTATCAATATTTAAATGTGTGTGTGTGTGTGTGTGTGTGTGTGCGTGTGTATGCTCGTGCATTGTGTGTGTGTGTGCGTGCCTGCATGTGTGTGTGTGTGTGTGTGTGTGTGTGTGTGTTCCCTGTGTATGCACATATGCACATTATTTTTAGTTACCGAAATGCTGGTGTTTTCTGTGACTCTCATGCCAATTTCCTTCAATACATATTTTGCCCTTTCAGTTGCTTCTAGCTAACCTTGTTTTGTTGCTGTTCTTGTTCTAATTTTTAAGGCTCTAATTTTTAAGTACCCTTTCTAAATGTGATACTCAAAAACAGAGTTGTCTTCTTCTAACAGTTGAATTCTTGTGGTAGGAGAAACAGAATTTGGCTTATTTTCATTTCCCTGAAACTATTGCTTTGTAAAGGTATATTCTGAGTCCTTTGCACAGCTGCTTCTGTTTCTACTGGAACATCTGACAGTACAAGAGATTTTCCTGCTTTGTGTTAAATGGAGTGTGTTAATTGCAATCCCCTACTGATAAGGAAAGATATTCCAAAATAAATTCTCTGTAAAAGATTTTTAAAAAAATCATAATTTGTGTTGGAAAGATAGCTAGGTAGGTAAAGGAGGCTTTCCTCTGAGCCTGCCATCCTGAATTAGAGTCTTGCAGTCCTCCTGGTGGAAGGATCAAACCAACTCCTGAACTCTCCTCTCCACACATGCACTGAGTCATATAACACATTCACAACTACTCACAAAAAATAAATAAATAAATGTCTAGAAATTCAGCAAGATTCCATGGGTTTTAGCGTTATAGTTTGCATTGTTCTGATTGACACAAGACTCACTTGCTACATTGGGAATTTAACAACTCATATACTGGAAGTTAGTCTGATACACTGGGATTGAAAGAGCTCGCATACTAGAAATTAGAAAGCCTCTCATCATATTAAAAATTACTCAGCCTACCCTTTGTTGATTTGTAGTATATTCATTAAGTACTATCATTTGAGAATGTTTTAGATCTCTAAAACTGGGAATTCATTTTCTCTGGAAATGGAATTATGGAATCTTTTTGTGGGAATTTTGGAATAACTGCAAAGACATATTTCTCTTGAATCTGATGCTTAAATGTCTTTTCTAACAAGACATCCTGTCATCATATTTGAGCTATAGTATTCAGGAGAAGTGGCTAGCTTTCAACTGCTCTACCCAGTCATCCTTCCAATTCCCAACTCAAACAGCCTATTCAGAATGAAACTATAGTTTCACAATTGATTTATTAAAATTAGATTGTTTTACAACAGATTGTTATTGTGAGAACATATCTTAACTTATAGGAACTAAAAGTTGAGGCATAGTGAATGCTGTTGTAAAGTCCTTCTTATGAGGAATGTTGCATAAAATGATTTATTTCAGAACTTAATGAGTTTGGAAACTTAATAACAACCCATCTGTTTAGATGAATTCCTAAAACACGATTACTATGAGCCTAGGTCATATGTTTATTTTTCAATTATCTGTCTTTTCCTGAGAATTATTGTAATTTTGCTTATTCCCTAAATCAAATAACAACAATAAACAGTGAAGTGTTTGATTTCTATTGGACCTTGACCTCTTGAATTCTAACTGGGAATAGATAGAATTCACACCAAACACACCATGAACCAGAAAGTGTTCATATTCTAGGTTTATACCATTTAAAACACAAATACCCTCTTTCAGAAATAATTGTTAGTATGTTAACCACATGATTTTTTTTCACTCCTACCTGAATAAAATCTATCCAGTTTACATGGAGTTTGATTCGATTCTGCCTACTAAACATGCTCCCGATAAGCAAAGAAACCATTTCCACAGAGTCCACAATTCAAATGAGCCCTAATGTTATAGGCCTTCTCTGGTGTTTAAGAACAGAAAAAACTTCTCCAACCTCATCTTGTTTAGTTTTTCTTTAAAAAATATTTTATTATAGGTCTATGGGGTTGATAGAAGAGAAAGTAAGGAATAGCTTTGAACAAATTGCCACAGGTGACAACTTCTTTAGAACACCAGTAACATAGACATTAAAACTGATAATAAATGGGACCTCATGAAACTGAAAAGCTTCTGTAAGGCAAAGGACACTATTAACAGGACAAAAGGGCAGCCTACAGAATGGGCAAAGATCTTCAACAACCCCACATCTGACAGATAGCTAATTTCCAAAATATATAAAGAACCCAGAAAACTAGACATCAAAATCAAATAATCCAATTAAGAAATGGTCTACAGATTTAAACAGCATTCTCAACAGAAGAACCTCAAATGGCAGAGAAATACCTAAAGAAATGTACAGAAACCTTAGCAGGAAAATGCAAATCAAAATGACTCTGCAATTCAATCTTATACCTGTCAAGAATGGCTAAGATCAAAAAACACAAGTGAGAGCTTATGCTGAAAGGATGTGGAGCAAGGGGAAGGCTATTCCATTGCTGGTCAGTGCAAAAACTTGTACAGCCACTATAGAAATCAATATGGTGATTTCTCATAAAATCTGGAATCAATCTACCTCAACAATCAAAAGATGCTCCATCCCATGACAAGGATACTTGCTCAACTATGTTCATAGCAGCTTTATTTGTAATAGCCAGAACCTGCAAATAACCCAGATGCTCCTCAACTGAAGAGTGGATAGAGAAAATATTGTACATTTATACAATGTAACATAACTCAGCTATTAAAAATAATGACATCATGAAGGTAGTTGGATGGAGCTAGAATTAAATCATCCTGAGTGAGGTAACTCAGACTCAAAAAGACAAACATGGTATGTACTTGCACATAAGTAGATATTAACTGTAAAGTAAAGAATAATCATGCTACAATCAACAGACCCAGAGTGTCTATGTAATAAGGAAGGCCCAAGGAGAGAAGCTCAGATCTCCCTGGGAAGGAGAAATAGAAGAGATCTCCTGAGTGGACTGGGGCTGGATGAGGAAGTGACTTAAGAGATCCTGTTCAGGAGTAGATGGAGGAAGAGAGTACTTTTGGTGGAAGTTTCTGCCTTGCCTAATCCTACAGATGCTTAATCCAAAGTAAATACACAGTGGCTTATTATTAATGATAAACTATCTGATATCTCAGGCTTCTTACTGGCTAGCTCCTAATAGGAGATATCATTCTGTAAATGTGTTTCTCTTATTGGTTAATGAATAAAGCCCTGTTGATCAATAGGAAAGCAAGATAGGCAGAACTAATAGACAAGGAGGATTCTGGGAGATGTAGTGGAGGAGAGTCGAAATGTAGGACCAAAGAGATTAAGAAGTCCAGATCCTCTCTCTGGTAAGATAAGACCACATGGAAACACTTAGATTAGTAGAAATGGGTTCATATTTAAGACAGATGTGACCAATAAGAAATGATAGCAATAACCCAACAACTTTGTGTCTAATATTATTTGGAGCTGATGCCGCTGTGGGACCAGGATGGTGGGAAAACTGCTCGTAACAAGCTCCCTCTTAATTATTAGCCTAATACTATTAATCTATGTATCCCTTTGACCTACAATCTGTCCTGCTAGATGGATGTGCTAGGGGAAGCATGGAACAGAGATCGAGAGAGTGGTCAACAAATGACTCCTCCAGTCTGAGGCCCAAGCCTTGTTTATGAGCCCACCCTAACACTGCTTGGAGTGCCAGGACCTAGAGGCTGGATGGTCCAGACACCTGGGATAGAATCAAACATGTCAATACAATGATGCCTAAGTATATTCTGCTATACTCATAGATTATTGACTACCAAAATGATGGGAACTGATGCAGAGACTCACAGCCAAACATTAGGAGGAGCTTTGGGAACCCAGCTGAAGAGAGGGTGGAAGGATTGTACAAGGCAGAGGATATCACAAGAAAAAAAGCACAGAAACAACTAACCTGGGCACATGGGAGTTCACAAAATCTCACCTGACACCCAAGGAGCCTGTATGGGTCTTCTATATATGTGATAGTTCTGTATATTTGTCTACTTATGGGACTCCTAACAGTGAGAACAAGGACTGTTTTTAATACTTAGGCTAGGCTTTGGGAACCCATTCCTCATACTGGATTGATTTGCCCAGCTTTAATACAAGAGGAGGTGCTTAGTCCTACGGAAATGTAATACACCATGATTTCTTACTAGTCATGGGAGGCCTTCCCCTTTCTGAACAGAAATAAAGGGAAATGGATGGAAGTGGGGAGGAAGGGGGATAGGAAGAGGGAATGGAAGGCAAGA
Organism: Phodopus roborovskii; assembly: GCF_943737965.1. NCBI lineage: Eukaryota > Metazoa > Chordata > Mammalia > Rodentia > Cricetidae > Phodopus > Phodopus roborovskii. The sequence continues at coordinate 7,939,528 of NW_026126485.1, forward strand.
AAGGAGGGAAAAAATATGGTCAGGATGTAAAATAAGTAAATTTAAATAAAAATATTTGGTTTCAATAGTCTTTCTTCTTTGAGAATTTCAGAGATGTATATTAAAATATAATCATATCTTTTTTCCATTTCTCTGCTCTATAGCACCCATATCCTAGTCCCTGCTCCCTCTCCTTACTTCTTATGTACTGCTGCCTTTCTTCCTTCCTCTCTTTCTTTCTTCCTCTCTTTCTTTCTTTCTTTCTTTCATTCCATCTCTTTTTTCTTCCTTCCTTCCATCCTTTCTCCTCCTCTTCCTCCTCCTGCTGCTGCTTTTTCTTCTTTTAGTTCCCTACTAAATCATGGATTTCAATTATAGTGTGCATGGATTCAGGTTCCTCCACTGGAGTTTGGGAAATCTACAAGATGCCACATAATAATGAATTGCCAGGGACTAGTCATCTTTTATTTTGTTTGTTTTTGTTTTGTATGTATGTTTCATGTAATCTTATTTTGTTCTTGTCTACAGCATTAGTCTTCTCTTGCTTTATTGCATTTTTAATTATTTAAGTGTTTTATTCTTATTCCCCTTCATATGCTCATCTAATTGTGCTTTTAGGTATTTTTCCATTTGTAGTATAGTTTTTATTCAAACTTTTAGTCTCTTCTTCCCTTGTTTTTGTATACTGTGTTTTATCTTTCCTCTGCACATTTGGCTTTATTTTGAGTTTCTCCTTATTGGAATGATATATGTACGTACATTTTTATTTTCCTTCATACACTTATATAGTTTTGTTTGTACATGTTTTATTTAAAAACTTCTATATAATATATATTCATCATCTTTTTCCATTTCCCAATTCCTTCCAAAATCTTTCCCCCACCCTACTCACCCAACATTTCACCTGTTCTCTTTATTTAAAAAAAAACACAAAAATAAGAAACAATACTCACAAAACACACACACACACACACACACACACACACACACACACACACAAAGAGAAATCAAAAGAAAAATGTAAAATATCATTAAGACAAAAAGAAAATGTGAAAACAAAGGAAACTGCAACAAAAAAAATGCAAAAACATTGTTGAACTTGTTTTGTGTTGGCTAACTACTCCTGTGCATGGGGCCTGCTCTGAGGTAGGGTTAATATGCCCACTGAGACTACATTGCAGAAGACTGAGTTTTAAGCATTATGTTTGTAATTTCTTGTTTTCTTCTATTGCTGGCCATATCATTTTTCCTAAAGCTTCTCATTTTTCTTTTAACTGAAGATTTCTTTTATTCTTTTTTCTGTCCCTTATTATATCTCATTAATTTAATATTTCCATACTTATCCTAAATAATTTTAAGCTTCATTCTCAAATAGTTATTGAATTTTTTAGTGGGCTATATCTCACTTTAAGTATTTTTCTGTATCTTATATAATAATTTGTTTTCTCTTTATGAGAAGTACTACAGAGTGAATCTTCAAGAGTCAGCTGCTCAATGAGAAAATTCTTCAGAATTCTCAAATAAATGTTCAAACTAATAAATATCTAAGTCACTAAGCAGGAGCACAAGAAACTTGCAAATTAAGTCAAAATCAATTTCTCCAAGAGAGTGACTCTTTAGCTACTGAACTAAAACATACTCAACAATGCAAGATATTGAGAACATATTTCCAAACTTTCTAGCAAAAATTATCTAGGACTTGAAAGAATAAAGGGGGCAAACTGAATGAAGGACTTAAAAGAAAAGCCAGAAAAACAGAGGCTAAAAGCAGCAAAATCGCTGAGAATATTAGAAATATCTATCAAAATGTCAGCAACCTGGACAAAATTCAGCAATGAAATTGAGATATATTTTAATACAAAAGAGCTATTTCAAATAATAAACAATGAATTAAATAGCAAACACTGAGTTAGTTTTACCAAGGGGCATGACCAAGCACATATCAGACCAAGTATATCAGATATAAAGGGTAAGACTGACATTAATGTATTTAAATATCAGCATAGAAAGCACACGAAAATGAACTCCACGCTCAAGAACTTTAGAATATGATCAAGAAAACAAATCTGAGATACACAAAATATACATAAATATACTGAAGGAAATTATAGCAAAAATTTCCCCAAAACCAGGGGAGAAATTCATATTAATTTGAAAGTGGGTTTTTTAAAATTTTGTTTCCTTTTATTAATACAGAACTTCTTAACTGAATGTTAAATTTTAATATAACTAAGGTTGTAAATAAACTCTCTTTACTACCCAATAAACAAATAATATTCACTTGACTCTGAGTTGAAATACTCTCTATCATAATACAGTTATTTAGTCCAATTTATTTTAAACTGCCTCATGATTTCAATGAAATGTCTTAGCTTTTGCTTACTGAATAACTTTTTTCAGTTGGAACATTTTTCATGCCAAAATTCTTGCAAATTAATGCATTTTCAAAGCCTTCTACTTTGTTGCTTTAATGACATCATCTTTTCTAAATATGAATATCCCCAAAATGAAGGAATTATCAGATGGCTCAACAGGGAAAGATGCTTTCCATCAAGCCTCAAGTCTAGAAGTTTAACGAAATAGCTTTATTCTAGCATAGGACCAGATGTTCAGACCAGTGGCATAGACCATGAACCCTGAAACAAGTCTGCACAGTTAATGACATCCATTTTTTAGCAAAACAATAAAAACATACATGAGAGAAATATACAACCTCTTTTTAAAGGGATGTAGGGAAATCGGATCTCTTGTTCTTTATATGTAAGAGTGTAAACTTGTATAGCCAAGCTGGAAATCAGTTTCGAATAAAAACTTGTGAAATACAGCTACCTTATCCCCAAATATGTCATTTTATATTATATACATAACAAGACTATTGCAAAGATATTTACTTATCTATGGTTCTTACTTTACTACTCAAAGCTAGCATGATATATTCTATGCAAAGATGAATACATAAAAAATGTCATACATATGTGCAATCTAATATTATTTAAACATAAAGAAAGATGAATAACTATATTGAACAAGGTAAGTCAGACTTCAAGGACAAATAATACATGTATAACCTAAATTTAAAAATATATGTACATATATCTGTATGGGTATACATGAGATTGTACATTACAAAACTTATGAAAAAGGAAGTAGTCATCTTAATTTGAGGGAGATTGGAAATAGATTGAGAACTGAAGTCCTTTAGTGGGGAAGCAGTAGAAAAATTTAGTGGTAAAGGTAAGGGAATAGGCAAGAAGGGGAAAGTGATGTTGGGGAGGATACCGGGAGATGGGAACTATGGGAATAAACTATAACAATGATTATGAAGACATCTAGATAAAACTCATTCTTTTGTTTGTTAACACCAAAAAATAATTAAAATAATATAAAATTATTAAACAAAACTATTCAATGGGAACTTCCTATGTACACTTAAAATGTAATAAATGATTATTTGTTTTCTAATTAGAATTAAAGATATCTATGTGTAGCATAACAATATCTGGGAATGTCAAGCACACATATGGTGTACATGAACATATGTATCTATATGCAAAACAGAAAATACAAACACACACACATATGTCTTTAAATTAAATAAATCAAGCGATGAAGGAAACAGTGAAATAAATATCTAACTCTGTTTGCAGCAAATGACAGGAGTAAGAACAAAGGGTGTACAACATGTTTTTAATCTAAGAACATCTCTAGAAAATGGTAATTTATCTATCAAGATCCAAAATGGACCTGACCATACTTGACCACTTTCCATAACCACACGGAAGTGGTCAGAGGAATGGCACCCCAACACAAGGAAGCTTACGGCTGCTTCTGTACCATCTGATTTAGGGTAGCTGTGATTGTGCTACAGATGGACACAAATATCATAGTTTACTGAACTAAACATATTAAACAAATACAGTTTAGTCTATGCAAATCCTGCATAGAAATAAATAAATAACTGGATTCTTTATAGCCACACATCTTTATTGCATGAACATTCCTGTGAATGAGAGTGCATGGTCTTTGCCTTCTGAGATCATTATTATAATAGCTGAAGAAAGGTTAGGAGAAAGTCCTCTAAAAATGTTGATTTGGGTGCATTTTCTTCTTTCTTTTCTCCTAAGAACCATCCTGATAGCCACTGGCTCATAATAATGGTTGATTTCCTTTAAATTATAAAATAGAAAACTCAACCAATGGTTTCCTTCCCACCCTTTGCAATCCTCCAATCCATTAAACTCATTTAATCCAAAGAAGATTCACTAAATTTAGATCATATCTATCAAAAGGGGGCTGAGCATATATGTCCAATCACATTTTTATTTTACCTTATTGAAAGCCCATCTTTAAATAATAATGCTCAATCTGCCACTTGACAAATCAGTGTATCATAGGGCTGATAATATTTCTAAATGACAGATAGATTTAGAAAAAAAAATCTTAAATTGCCCTTTAATCAGAATAATACTGAGGGAGACTGAGTATCCAGGCAACCAGCTGAGAACTCCTGAGCTGATAAGAATGCATCCTTACAACCTGGTGAGAAAAAATCAGTCATTTCTCCCTTTTGAAATCAAAGCATGGCCTTTGGGTAGCATGTATTTTCTGGATGTGAATATAAATTATGAGAATTCCTTTTAAAATATACTACTGCTCTTCAAGGTTCTGAAATGTGTGGCCATTCTGCTCAGACATTCATTTTTGTTCTTATGGCTGACTTTGAGACATGACTCGGTGTCAGGAGGACACCTGTCACTATCAAATTCTGGCAACAATTGATCATCTTTCCCTGGAGGCCCCTGAAGAGGTCTCTGTCACAGAGCATTCAGGTTGTTTGTGTTTTATGAGAAAGAGAACAAGAAATATGGATCTATATTATAATTTAGAATACAGGCAAGGATTAGAATAGGGTTGGGATGTGGGACAGTGGCATGCTGTAGTTTAGCAGCATATGCCTGATGTAGAGAAATACTCCAACTTATAGTAAGGGAGTTCCTCATGTTGAGAGTGAATGGATTTAAGTTTTGTCACTGACAAAATAATTTCTTGATAGAATGCATGCATGGAGTAGGACTTTTCTCCTGTCTCTAGGTTAGGAGAGTATCCCTCCATGGGGGATGTGTCTGCAAGGTCAATTTGTGCACCAGGAATACATCCTGGTCCCACTGTCTGAGGTCCCTTAGACTGATTTACATGACCCCACCTGGAAGACATTTCCTTACATGTGGAATTGGGGTGGGGTGATAAGAGGGGAGGGTGGTCAGGGTGCATGTGAGAGGGGAGAGAGTGTAAGAGAGAGGGAGGGAGAGAAGGAGAGGGAACTGGGATCGACATGTAAAATAAAAAAAATAATAAAAAAGAAAAGCAATAAAAAGGAATGCATGCATGGTTATATTTTAATCAATGTCAAATAAATTTTATAGAACTGGAGGCAATGTATCTCGAGCAGCATTACGATTTTTAACTAACTGCAATTGTAAGAGTTTGCATTATTGAATAAATAGGAGCAGCTGCGTCCCCCTTCATAGACATTAGGACATTTAATGCTCTTGGCATAAAAGAAGTAAGTGCAGTTTACTAATTCAGAGCTTTTACTTCTATGGCCAAGTGTATATTATTGTGAGGGATGCTCTGGTATGAAGACTCAAAATAATGGACTAAAAGTTTCTGCCACATTTGGCATGCTTAATTATATGCATGTATGTATGTGTATATATATATATATATATATATATATATATAAAATTTTTTTCTGATTTTACATATCAAACCCAGTTCCCTATTCCTTCCTGCCATGCTCGACTCCTTTCCCACCCATCCCCCACTACACAGTGAGAGTGATGCCTACCAGGAGGGTTCATCATAATCTGTTAAGTCACTTGGTTGGAGTAGGTACTAGGACGTCCCACCTGCCTTTAGGCTAAAGGCATATTCTTCCATGATAAATGTGCCCTAACATCTTTTTGTGCACCAGAGATACATCCTGGTTCCACTGTCAGAGGTCCCTTAGACTGCCCAGGCTTTCTGAGACCTGTGTACAGGGGAACTGAGTCAGTCTGATGCTGGTTTCCCAGCTATCAGTCTAGGGGTCCATTAGCTATTCCTTGTTCAAGTCAGCTGTCTCTTTGGGTTTCTGTAGCCTTGTCTTGTCCTCTCTCTCTGCATCTGGATTCCAGTTCAGCTCAGTGTTTAGCTGTGGGTGTCTGCTTCTGTTTCCATCTGTTACAAGATAAAGGCTCTAGGATGGCATATAATTTATTTATCAATCTCATTATCAAGGAAAGGCATTTAAGGTAGCCTTTCCACTGTTGCTCAGATTGTTAATTTGGTTCCTCCTTGTAGGTCCCTGAATGTTTCTCTAGAGTAAGTTTTCTTTTCAAACCTATGATGGTTCCCTCTATTATAGTATATTATAGTATCATTTTTTTTTTGCTCTTTCCTATTTGTCCCCTGACTCAATCTTCCTAGTACCACATGTTCTCCTCCTTTTCTCTTTCTCCTAAGGCCATCACGCTTTACTACCCCATGCACCTGCCCCCAATATGCTCAGGCGATCTTGTTCCTTTTCCCTTCTGTGAGGGATTTTGTATGAATCTCTTAGGTTTCTCCTTGTATCCTACTTTCTCTGGTGGTATAATTATAGGCTGGTAATCTTTTCTTCTATGTCTAAAATCCATATATGAAAAAGTACATAACATGCTCCTCTTTTTGTGACTTTGTTACCTCACTCTGGATGGTTTCTTCAAGTTCCATCCATTTGCCAGAGAATTTCAAGATTCCATTGTTCCTTTCCTTTGAGTAGTATTCCAGTGTGTAAATGTGCCACATCTTTTTTATCCATTGTTCATTTGAGGGCCATCTAAGTTGCTTCCAGGTTATTGCTATTACAAATAATGTTGCTACGTACATACTTGAACAGATGTTTTTGTTGCATGGATGTGGATCATTTGGGTATATGTGTAAGAGGGGAATTTCTGGCTCCTGTAGTAGACTGATTCCCATTTCCTGAGTAACCACCATACTGATCACTAATGTGGCTATACAAGTTTGCACTACCATCAGCAGTGATGAGTGTTCCCCTTTCTCCATGCCATTTCCAGCATAAGCTGTCATGAGTGTTTCTAATTTCAGCCATTCTGAGTTGTTTTGATTTGCTTAATGTTTTAAAACTTACAGATTTTCTAATAATGTTTCAAAAATCTACAGGGATTTGGTACAGTCTCTTAGATTTGGAAAATATTGCTTTGATTTGAAAACTTAAATGCCATCCTATCCTACAGAAGAACAAATCTATACATTATACAAGTTGACATTGGAAAGAAAGAAAACATTAAAAATTTAAATCTAAGAAGATAACTTTCAATATGTTTGTTCAAAATTCTCCATTTCAAATTCCAGCAGTTGTAGACATACACACAGTAGAGCATTTATGCCAATAGAAGCCATTAAAAATGTCTCAAACAATTGTAGTATTGTCCACAATAATAGAACCTCTAATACCAATTAAATGGGTTTATTATTATTTAACTTAAGATAAATATTAATTTTAAAATTAAAGACATATTGACTTTTTTGTCTGTAACTTCCACTTATTTTCATAACATTACTGAATCACATATTTTCTTAGGTAATAAACTGACTAAATTTATGAAAGGAGAAGTGATGTATCTTTGAACTTCCTTTCAGGAATATCTTCCCTTAAAATTATTTGTCTTCATTCCTTTATTAAGTGATTAAATTACATTTTATCTGTACTAGGTGGAAAGATATAGCAGAAGTAAGTCAGGCTTCAATCAACCATTCCATCATTTGCAGTCTAATGGAAAGCATAATTATTGAACATAACAAACATAGAAACAAATAATTGGAAGATAATCAAGTATAAGGTAGAGTGATAACAGAACATTCAATCCGCAGCTTTAATCTATTCTGAAATGGGGGAAGGCCAATTAGGAACACTTCTTTTGGATATACAGTTTTAAGGATGTGCTCTTAATTTGCGAAAGATCAGGAAATACCTAAATGGGTTTGTGCAAATGTCTGAAGTAAGGGATTCTTTGTGGATAAGAATATTTTGATTATTTACTGTATTGGACAGCTGCATATTTTGAGATGTTGTGGACCTTTTGTTGTGGGAGGTACTACTGTCAATATTGGGTTAAGAGGAATGGTCTTATATTATGTACTATCTTCTGATCTGATCTCTCTCTCTCTCTCTCTTTTTCTATGTGCATGCGTGTATGTGTGTGTCTTCTTCGATACTTACTGGTAATAATACAAAAAGGCTACAATCTCCTAATACCATAGACCAAGCCATTACAGCTTTCAAGCTTATCCCTTTGTGAGAGACTGTATCCTTCAAACTGTGTGACAAATTAGCTTCTCCCTTAAGTATTCTGTGTCAGTTTTCATGGTTAGTAACATTTTGGGATAGCAAACACTATTAAATGAAGAGCTCTTTTATATTCAACTGACATACAGAAATAAGGTCTGTGAAGGGCTGAGACTATAACTCAGTGGTACAGCAATTGCCTCAAATACATGGTCATTGATTCAAACTCTAGCACATAAAAAGAAATATAGAAGAGAATCCATGTTATAGCAATTATTTACTCCAACAGTCGGTCTTAGAAATAACAAGTATCTACCTTCTAAGTATTTGTGATCATCCAAAAGAGAAGAGACACATTTATACATTGCTGCAATTTAGGGGACTCTTGTATTATGTGCTGACACTGCTCAAAAGTGTGAATATGAATAAAGAGGAGAAACTAATTCTCATCTATGCACACAATGTTCACATACAGAATTAGGTGTAAGCATGTTTGGAAACAGGTATATATTGAGTATTCATATCCGTGACTATGAGTATAGCCAATATCTCTTCTCACACACATCAGTCACTCTCAGAGGAAAGACAGTGAGGAGCATATGTATTCAGCTACTGCAATATACAGCACTCAGAAAACAAAACATGACTAGAAAAACAAACAAGAGTTTTCATGTATGTGTGTATATGTGTGTTCTTATGTAAGAAAAACAATCTAAAAACTGAAGCAAATACATTATAAAAATACAATTAATATGTTGATGTCTGTTTTTTTCAATCTATTTTTCTGCAATAATTTTTCTATTCTCTGTTGACATCATTTAATTAATCAGACATCTTGGAGATATTGTTTGACATTTCAAAGAAAATGTCAGAGTAGAGTGAATGGGGAGATCCATTATTAGCCTACATTTAATAGTAAGGAGAGACTCCAAACTCAGCCTATTTAATTAAGGCCATTTCATTTAAGGCCCACACCCTCTCAGAGAAACCAAAAACAACCATAAAGGTTTAATTTTGATGAGGCTTTAAGTATATAGTTGCTGTCCCTGTTTTATATATTAAAATACTGACTACAGTGACAGGATTAATAAATGGAGAGGGCATTTAGGTGATGATAAGTAGAGGTAATTTCTTAGGAATGGGTGTTTTTGCCCTTGCAAAGTGACCCCAGTGTTTTCTTAGCAGAAGACTCTTGTACAATGATATCTTTATAATGATGCAATGATATGCCTTAGAGTACTTTATAAAATTAAAATGATCTCAGAAATTTGGGGATTCATTTTAATTCTATCTATAAGTTCCTCATGAAAACTAATGGAGGAAAATGCAAAAAAGTCAGCAATTTTAATATGATTTACAGCTCTTGCTTATAATATGGATTGCCAGCATTTCAATTCATCTAACCAATGTTCATGGGATTCATGGTTCACTCTTCCAGGGATATAGGTAAAAGGAGAAACACTTGACATTTAACAGCAACGAAGTCATACACAGGAATCATGTATTTATTTCCACAGATTCTTTCAAGGCTTCATGCCAGGAGATAAGGGTGGAGATAAGTTTATATCACTGGATATGTATGAGAAAAAAAAACAGTAAAAAGAATAATGGAAAATGAACAAGTACTGAACTTAAAAGGAGAACAAGAAAAGTTGAATCTTAAAGGAATAAGATAAAATCTTGGTGAGCAAGAGAAGAAACAAATAAATATACCTGGTTAATTTGTGGCAAAAAGAATTGGAAACCATGGTGGCTACTACTGATGTCTAAACTTTAGATGTTGTGGTGATATTAATGTTATTTAAGTTTGAGATAAAAAACCTAGTAGCCGCCTATCATAGTTTCTGACAAGATTTATTTTTATTCCTTTCTGTTTTTTGAGACCATTCTAAACCCTGCAGTCCAAGATAAAGTTCCTGTTTGATTAAGTTTCTTGAACTGCAGTGTTTTGAATTGTGAAAAAATAATCATCTTTTTTAAGCTGTACACTCTATGACATTTTGTTATATCAGCATGAATTGACTAAGATAACATGTGAAGCCATGCACTCCACTTACGAGGTACACTCATGTGTTCTTGCTTCATTTCCTCTGAAACACTCAAATAGAGACATGGCACAATTTTATTCAAGAAGTTCATACCTTTAAAAGATTAAGGGTAGAGCTGGAGAGATGACTTGGCAGTTAGCAGAAAACAGTGCTCTTAAGGAACTCCATTTTCGTTCCTAACACCCATGTTGGGCTCTCACAACTCCCTGTTAGTCCAGCTCTAGGGGAATCAATGACATTTTCCTGCATCTACAGGCATGTACAGCCATGTGCGTGTAACCCCACACTGACACACATGTATACACAATTAGAGTTTTAAATATATCCTTAAAAAGTAGGTTTATTTTTACATATAAAGCTGAGTATTGTCCTTTCAAGGTCTGTGAAGAATTGTGGAGTGATTTTTATGGGGATTGCATTGAATTTTTAAATTGTTTTTGGCAAAATTGCCATTTTTACTATGTTGATCCTACCTATCCAAGAGCATGGGAGATCTTTCCATTTTCTGGCATCTTCTTTAATTTTTTTCCTTAATGAGTCAAAGTTCTTGTCACACAGGTCTTTCAACTGGGGTACAGAACTAAACAGAGAATTCTCAATAGAGGAATCTAAACTGGCTGAAGTCTTAAGAAATTGCTCAACACCCTTAGCAATCAGGGAAATAAAAATAAAAAAAAAAAACTCTTGAGATTACCATCTTACTCCTGTCAGAATGGCTAAAATCAAAAATACCAATGACAGTTTATGCTTGAGAGTATGTGGAGAAAGGGGAACACTCCTCCATTGCTGGTGGGTGTGCAAACTTGTATAGCCACTTTGGGAATGGGCATGGAGGTTCCTTTAGAGATGGGAACCACTCTACCTCAAGATCCAGTAATTCAACTCTTAGTCATATATCCAAAGGATGCACATTCATACAACAAGGACATCTTCTCAACTATGTTCATAGCAACATTATTTCTAATAGCCAGATCCTGGAAGCAACCTAGATGCCTCTTAACCAAAGAATAGACACAGAAAATGTGGTACATTTGCACAATGAAGTACTCAGCCAAAAAAAAAAAAAAATGGAATCTTGAAATTCAAAGGCAAATGGATCAAACTATAAGAAACCATCCTAACTGAGGTAACCAGTCACAGAAAGGCAAACATGATATGTACTAACTTATATATGAATATTAGACATGGATTAAAAGGTTACCAGACTACAATCCAAAACTCCAGAGAAGCTAAGAAACAAGGAGGACCCTAAAAGAGACATGCATGGTCCCCAGTAAAGGGGAAAGGGACAAGAGCCCCTGAACAAATTGTGGGCATGAGAAAGAGGGAAAAAGGGAGAAGAAAGGGGAGAAGAGAAGAGGAGGGGGGTTTGAACATGAGGGATCAGGAAGATTGAGTGGGTAGATGAATAGAGGAGAGCAAGAAATGAGACACATCAATACAGGGAGTCATTATAGCTGTACAGAAAAACCTGGCACTAGGGAAATATCCAGATTCCTACAAGGATGACCCCAACTAACATTCTAAGCAATAGGGAAGAGGCTACCTTAAATATCTTTCCCCTACAATGAGAATAGTGACTACCTTAAATGCCAGCCTAGAGCCTTCATCAGTAGCTAATGAAAACAGAAGCAGAGATCCACAGCTAAGCACTGAGCCAAACTACTGGAATCCAGTTGTAGAGAGGGAGGAAAGATGAACAAAGGGGCCAAGACCACTCTGGAAAAAACCACAAAAACAGTTGACCTGAGCAAGTAGGAACTCCTGCACTCCAGTCTGAAAGCTGGGGAACCAACATAGGACCAAATCAGGTCCCTGAACGTAGGTGTCAGCTAGGAGGACTGGACAGTCTGTGGGACCTCTGTCAGTGAAACCAGGATGTAGCCCTAGTGCATCCACTGACTTTGGGAGCCCATTCTCCATGGAGGGATACTCTCTTAGCCTAGAGACACATGGGAGGGCCTAGGCCCTACCACAAATTCTTAACATACTTTGATGGTCTCTCGTGGAATGCCTCACCCTCAGAGGGGATCACAGGGGATGGGATGGAGGGGTTGATGGGGGCATGGGAGGTTGGGAGGGAGAGGGAACTGGGATTGATATGTAAAATAAAAAATATTTTTTTTAAAAAGCACATTTAGCACAGCTCTGGACATGGAACAGAGAACTTAATTGGCATTTTCTCACTTTGACATCGTTGTTATTTGTGGCATTCACTAAAAATGTCATCAGAAAAATTCACATTAATACCCTTTCTTTTTTCTGATACAAATCCAAAGAATTATTCTTTGCTATCCTTTTAAATATTGAATTAGTCATTTTGCTCAACATTCTCTAATAGTGCCCAGATCATCTTTATGTTATAACATTTATATATTGCCTTTTATTTACTTTGAATTTGTTATTTAAGTAAGAAAAAGACAATGCATCATCTAATTGGAAGTAAGGAACAACAATGAAAATTATCAAATGTGAGTCATTGAATGATGGAAAGCAAGTTTGTGTCTCTTAGATACCTTGCAGGCAAGATACATTTAAGATACAAAACAAAAATTTAGGTCATTATAATAGTTCATAAAAGCTTTTTGTCATTTTCTTGGCCAGTTAAGTGTACTAAATTTACTGTTAAGTCAAATCTCTACATATTTTAAAACTTTGGATTGTTCAGAATTCTTTAGAAACTAGCTATTAATATCCTTTGCAAAATACTGCTTACGTTTGTAGAATATAGTATTTAAAGGCAAATATACATTCACAGGAACTGTGTTCTAGTTGAGTAGGGGCAGATAATCAACACTCAGATGGTAGGAGTATATAATCAACAGATAAACACATGGTAGGCCTGTACACAGTGCAAAAACTACACCTGGTCAACCATTATTGCACTGACAAAAGTAAACCACAATCCAGACCACATTGAGAAATGTGTATGGAGTGTTTGTCATCTTAATTACATATATATATGTATATATATATATCCAAAAGATGAGTGGAGAAGAACATTGGATACCTAAGATAAAAGCTTTAATATTGGTAGACAATGAGGCTGGGAGATGCCACAAGTTTGAGGATTGGAATTTAAATCCCTAGACACTCAAATAAAATCTAGGTTGTTGTGACTCAACTGCAATTCCAGTGCTCAGAAAGTAGACACAGGAGTGCCTGAGACAAGCTGGCTATTTATACTTGCTGAATCTATGAGCTCAGCAAGATATATTGCTTTACTTAGGAAATGTTTGTGCTCTTACATATATATATATATATATATATATATATATATATATACATATGTGTTCATCTGTGACTTTGCATATGTGAACTTGCTGAGGGCCATTTAGTATTCATTATAGAACATGACATTTGTGGGTTTCTTTCATGAATGAAAGGAGAAACTGAGGAATGTAATGGTCTCTTCCAGTTCTTAACATGAGATGCCTGTGATGGGAGATGTCATTCTGTATATGTTTCTCATACTGGTTAATAATAAAGCACTGTTGGCCAATAGGAAAGGAAGATAGGAGGGACTAGGAGACAAGGAGGAAATAGGAAGTGGGAAGGAGGAGTCAAGATGGAGAGCCTGAAGAAAGCAGTATACCGCCGGCTCCCCGGTAAGAGAAATACATAGATCAGCAGAAATGGGTTAATAATTAGGGCAGAGCTAGCCGATAAGAAACAAGTAACCGGGCCAACAGCATTGTATCAAATACAGAGTCTCTGTGTTTTAATTGGGGCTGGCGCGGCGGCAGGACAAGACCAGGCGGCGGCAGGCAGAAAAACCGTACTCATTACATGCCTGAGTTGTTCCAAGCATGCTTTGGATTCTTATAGTCATACTTTTTTAAAAGTTGACTAATGTTAGCTCAATGTGCTCTTCATATTTTCTTTTACTATAAACTATTCAGAATAACATTCTAAAACCCAGCCATTCTACAAGTAAGCTAACCAGGAAAGGACAGACAATGAGGTTTTACCTCCTAGTTAAAAGCAATTCTGAAGCAGAACTGATATGTACACTGGTCAATAAAACCAGATGAAGGAAATGAAAACAAGTGACCAGAAAAAAAATAAATTTGATGTTTTTTTTTATTTCATTTTAGACATCTTTAGGTGCATAGCAAAATTGAGAGGAATATAGATCTGCCTATCTCCTTCCTCCTCACATAATAGTCTTCTTTGTCTTCTACTCCACAATGAGTGCATTTTTTCAATCAGTAACTATTACCTAGGTACACCATCATCTCCCAGAGCTCACAGTTTGTTCAGGTTTCCTGCTTGGTGTTGTATTTTCTCTGGGTTTGCACAAAGTTATCATCTGAGCTTATCATTTTATGATCAAGGCTAGATAGTTTCACTTCCTCAAACTTATTTCTTCTCCTCCTACTTCCTGCTTCATCCCACATAATCTCTGAAAACATTCCATCTTTTTCACTCTTATTATACTTTGCATTTTCTAAGACTGGCAGAAAACTGAATTATATAGTGGCCAGCCTTTTGGGATTATTTCATTTTGCTTAGAAATATGCCTTTTCCTATGCTGATCACTCATCTTAGGTATTGAATAATATTCCATTCTCTAAATACACAATGTGTTTTTAATCCATTTTCCTGTTGAAAGACATCTCAATTGGCTAGAATTTAAAAAACTGTGAATAAATTTTCTATAAATGCTCATGTTCAAATTTTTGTGTTAGTGCATCCATTGCATTTCTGAGGACAAAAAACTTGAGTTATTACTGTTATTTCAATGGCATATTTACTATTACAAGAAACTGATGAGCCCTCTTTCACATTGTCCACAGCAATGACAACTTTCTGTCATTCCACTTCCTTACCAGCAATTTCAGTAGTCAGTGTTTTGAATATGGCTTTCCAAATAGGTATGTAATGGTATCTTGTTTTAATTTTCATTTCCTTCAACATACATGATGATATTTTTCCTCCTGTTTATTTCACATCTGTGTAGATATCAAGTTGAAGCATCTGTTTATGCCTTTGATCCATTTGTTGTTAAATTGTTCAATTTTAAATGATTTTGTATAAATGCTAGATAGTAGTCAATGTTAGCTATGATTCACTTTGTGGGTGAGACAATACTTTCTTATCATTAACTTAAAACCCAGCTCCATACATAAAGTCACACATAGTTTTCCTATTTCCTGATGCTTTTATGGTTTCCTGTTTTACTTGGAGGTAATCTAGTTCATTTGATGTTAACTCCTGTGACTGTTGTAGGATATGTGCATACATGTACATCTTTACCTGTGTGCACTCAGTAATTTCTGCGCCATGTAGTAAAAGACCTTCTTTGTTTCCACTGCTCAAGCTAAAGATCAGGTGACAGTTCACACAGGTCCCTTTGTGGACTCTATATTATATAGTATTGAAATTTCAATTCATTCTTAATCCAGTGTATGCTGTCTTGTCTAGTGTGGTGTTTTATGAGATATTGATTTAAAATCCTAGAAACATTCATTTATTCTTCTATAAATTATATAAACTCTACTCCTTGTTCAGATTTTCCTTTTCGTCTCATAGAGACAGCAATAGCACTGAAGGCTGTCTCTTCCATAGCTTAGATGCCAGCTGCAAGAGTAGGTACCCAGAACAACCCCCAAAGGCAAGCAGTTGAACAGAGAATATAAGAATGTCAAGTGACCCAGCTCTTGTAAATGTCTGAGCCTTTAGTTGTTACAAAGGCCATGGTATTTGCCTTACTTGATGGAATGATTAATGCTTTAAACGTGAAAGGAAATTGTATTCCTCAGCAATACAATGTGCTATGGAAGGCAGTGACTGAAGAGTCATTTGGTGAGATAAAGAACTGTGTTCTAAGCTATATACTCAACAAGGCTGGAACTATAGAATAAATTCAAAGCAAATCCTTCACAAACACCATTTGCCCCACATTAATAAAACTCACTCACTCGTCTGCTTGCTCGCTCGCTCTCACTCTCTCTCTCTCTCTCTCTCTCTCACACACACACAAGCTCACAATCACTATATTTTACATGACGTTTTGTATTCATATAACCCTCTATGATATCTCAGGTAGAAACATGAGAAATTTATTTTCAATTTCTTGTTTGTGTCTTAAACATAGATGTAGTTTCTCTTATCAATGGGAAAGTCAGATAAAATACCTACTATTTCTCTCCTTTAAGAAAAGATTTATTTCCTTGTTCCTGTTTCTGAACTTCAAAGCATAAAATGACAACTACAAGTCTCATAAAATATCCTAGTTCTGATGAGCGAGACAGCAGAACTCAATAACAAATACTGAATGGGAGCTGTAGTAGCAGAAGCACTCAGCCAGAAATTCAAACCTGCCAACCAGTCTTTACAGAAGCAGGTAGAGAAGTGCTCTCCAGCAATGGTCTTTTAACACTGTCAGAGGCCATCTTGCTTCACAGAATCACAAGGAAGACAGATTGGATTCTCAGGCTCAGAGTGCCAATGCTTCTGTCCAGACCATTGCTGAATAACACAACATTTCCAAGATGGCATGTTTCCTTATTTTTAAAGGTGATGATATTTTCAATGAAAATGCAATCATTGCAAAATGGTCACTGCTGTGTGTGCATCTTAAAAATTCATTTGCCTGGCCTCAAAGTTAGAAAAATTATCTGTTATAAGAGAGGAAGACTTTCATCTTCAAATGAATTCTTTTCATTGTAATCCTGTAAAAAAAATAATAACTTACTTCTTTAGAAATAATAAGTGCCAATTTCTTTCTTACTGTAGGTTTCTGAGATTATAATAGAGTTATATTATTTCTTCCTTTCTCTTTCATTCCCCCAAAGCCTTCAATGTATACCTCTCTGCTCTCTCTCTCAAATTAATGAAATCTTTCCTTGTTGTTTTATACAGACACAAAAAATTGCATGCATACAGACACATGCTTCTGTGTGTGTGTGTGTTTGTGTGTGTTGAGAGTTGTAATATATAAGTGAAATTTGCAAAGCCTGTACAATGCTACTTGCATACATATTTTTAGGGCTGGTCACTTGGTTTTGAATGACCAATTGGTGTACTCTTCCCTGGAGAAGACTATCTCAGTCTCATAATTCCTTAGCTACATACAGCTCTATATGCAAATGAGATTATGTATTGTATACATACATATATAGGAAAAGGTAATTTTAATTACCTCCTTCCATTGTTAATTATTACTAGTGAAACCTCTATAGCGTTTATTTTTCCAAATTTATTTGATCCTTAATTATAGTAAATCAAAGATGTTATTTATCCCAAGACATCCTTGGGCATATTATTTTCTAATCTGTATGATTTTGACAATTACTAATAAAATAAACCATTTCATAAAATTAATTTAATTAAATCAATCCATACTCTCTGTGGATAAACAGGGCACTACATGAACAAAATTTACATTGATGGAAACATCCGAAACCACAGTTATTATTCAAATATATAGAATGTAATTTGACTTGAAGTTAATACAGAAAATGACAATGGATATTTGCCAAATCACAAATGTCATATAATTGTGAGAATGTACACACAAGGAAAAGCCAAGCTTGAAGAAGTATGTTTTAGTGAATGATAAGCTAAGCTTCTTGATGAACATTAATAATAATAATAATAAATGTAATAATAATAAACATAACAATAGCAAAAATTAAACAGTTATTAGTTATAGATTATTTGAAAGGATATCTCAAGTAGCTTTCAAAAGATAAGACTTAACTCACTGTAATCATGGAGTTTTGGTAGATTTATAGCTAATGTGAATATAAAAAACAAGCTCCATCTCTGCCCCTTAACCAATTTACTCCTCTTTGTTTTGTTACCTCTCTTGATTGTGTCTGTGAAATTTTTGTTCTTGAAGGTCCTGATGACAGTTGCACAAGTTTCCTTTCTTTCTATTAAAATTCACAGTTATCTGTTTTTTTTTTTTGATGGGATCTGGCTATGCTGCTTGAGCAGCAAGTGTTCTGCTGGACAGGGGGATTGAACTACAGCATGTGGTGTGCTAGCTAGCCACTTGCCTTTGTCCCTGCTGTTGAGCTGCTTTCTGATTTTGAGTCATAAAATTCTATTCATGTTCCAGATCCTAAGCCTTTGTTGCACACATATGTTGTATGTATTTTCTGTCCATGTATACTTACGTCTGTTTAAAAAATAAAAAATAGAAAATGAAATAAAATTCATAGTTGTCCTGCCATCCTTGATTTCTACTAAAATTCACTATTTAGGATAACAATTTGCAGTGGTGATCTCACCTCTGTAGGAAGAGATTAAAAAAGACTTGACCAAAATCATCTGAAAAACCTACCCCAGTCAAATTCTCCACTTACCATTGCTTCACAGTGACCATTAATCTAAGTAAAATACAAGAGCAGGCTCGATACATGAGAACTAATTTTAACAGAGACACATATTGTTGTGGAAATGTTTGGCTGCTGTCTTTAGAAATAACCACATAAATAAAAATGATGGTAGAAAATGAAATTGGTTTATAAAGTTTTGCTGTTCTCTGGCTAGTAGTGTTAAATGTGAGGAAATGAAGAACGAACAAGTTTGGGGAATATTTACTGGAGTTGGAAATCTGACATTTAAAATCTAAATGATAATTCAGGCTAACTTGGGAGATGAAGACTAAAGATCAGGAAAGGGGTCATAAAGCAGGATAGAGAAGCCATTTCTAACTAATTACACTCGCTTTAATCAAGTTCTTTATTTTTGAAACTGTGAAAATGAATAAAAAGCTGAACTCAATGAATAAGGCATAGACTAAGATTTGATTATGGGAAGGACTCAACTAGGGAGTCTTAAAACACCATAAAAGAGGAAGTTTTCCGTGTCATCCTGATGTGTACATGATTTTTTAGGTTGTGAAGCAAAGAAGGAGGAGGGGTTTCTAAAGTACTTCTGGATGTATGTGGTGAGGTTAGCCATAGATATAATCATCACCCTCCCAGGCTTAATGGATTTCCACAGTTGGCATAAACATCTGACTCAAATCTGCAATGGAGTCATTGTTGTAATTTAAGAAAAGTGGCACACGATAGAAAGACACCATATGACTTGGTACAAACAGATGGGTTTATTAGGAAAAGGGACCATAAGTAGGGGAACGAGAAGCAGGGAGACAAACCTCCAGAGGCAGGCAGATCAAAAAAGAGGATGGAGGGCGAGAGAGAGAGAGAGAGAGAGAGAGAGAGAGAGAGAGAGAGAGAGAGAGAGAGAGAGAGAGAAAGGATGGGAAGTAAACAGAGCCATTTTAAAAGGGAACATTGTAAATGTACAAATGTACACAGGTGGTGCTCTTAGTGGCTGCAACTAAGGGTATAAACTGTCAGAACCCCCAAAAAAGGCCAGTACAGATGCCTGAATTCTAGCACTCATACTGGTAAATCTCCTACATCTCTGTATCAATTATCATTCTGTGCACCATGTGCTTCTGCTAGAACAAAAGTTCTCAACCTGTGAGTCATGACCCCTTTGGGGGATTTGAGCAACCCTTTCAAAGGGGTCATAAATCAGATATCCTGCATATCAGATATTTACATTACAATTAATAACAGTAGTAAAATTATAGATATGAAGTAGCAACAAAAAAATTTTATGGTTGTGGGTCCCCACGACATGAGAAAACACACTAAAGAATCAAAGTTTTAGGAAAGTTGAGAACCACTGTTCTACAAACAAGAGAAAAAAATATGTATATAGAATATTCTATTCACACAGAAAGGGTCAAAGACAAACGGACTAGTCAACACAGAACATAATATTTAGAAACTCTGTGCAGGTACTGAACATGGCAGTGTCTCCTTCCACTGGGTATTCCCAGGTACCATT
This sequence comes from Phodopus roborovskii, assembly GCF_943737965.1. Classification (NCBI taxonomy): domain Eukaryota; kingdom Metazoa; phylum Chordata; class Mammalia; order Rodentia; family Cricetidae; genus Phodopus; species Phodopus roborovskii. The sequence continues at coordinate 7,959,709 of NW_026126485.1, forward strand.
GTCAAGAGTACACTCTGTATAATGAGGTGCTGCTGCAGATCACAAGACGAGGGATGCACTACAATTTAGCACTGGTTCTATTTGGTCTTAATAATACCTTAATACCTTAATAATACAATTAGATCCAGATGCAGGGGTGAATGCTGGAAGACCAAAGAAACAGAGCAGTCAGTATCCACCTCTTTAGTGATGGTATTAAAGGAATGTGACTTCCAAACACTGGAATTAAAGGTGTGAGCCATTAAAGCCTGGCTCTGTTTCTCTTTTAGATCAATCTCCTATAGCGCAGGGTGGCCTCGAACTCACAGATAATTGCCTGCCTCTGCCTCCTGAGTGCTGAGATTAAAGGTGTATGCCACCACTAACTGGCCTCCATGGCTAACTAATGGCTAGCTCCATACTCTTATCTTCAGGGAATATTTATTTGTCAAAGCACAAACAAAATACCACCATACTATAAAGTCTTTTACAGAGATAAAGCAAAAGTAATTAATGCATGAGCCGAGTGAGGCAAAGCTGTCTAAGTTTGAGATAAATCAGATGCTTACCTTCCTTTTATATGCTTAGTGACTATCTATTTGGTTGTATTGAAAAGTAAAAAATTTAAAGTGATAATATTTATCACATACTTTTAGATACTCAGTTCCAGGCTACAGAAGAGTTATGAAAACATGTGGTGGAACATTGATCTATGAATTCAATACTACTTCCATATTAGTTTTACAGGAAAAATACTGGAGATTTCTTTCCATACTATTGGTAATTTGAAGACAGAATTTTCAGGAAATAGTTTAGGTATTTTTATGTACCCTCCTCTTTTCAAAGTGAAGTATGCTTATGGAAACCAGATCCTCTACATATGGCTCATGAGAAGAGGACATTGGAACTGCAACTTTCTGAAACAAATTTAAGATCTGTGTGAGCATTGCAACATAGATCAAGTTGAATAGGACCAGATTCAAATATAATGGAAAATTTTAAGTCAGACTTTATGTTTACTTTAGAAAATGATACAAAATCAGGAAAATTATTATTTTTTCAAATACTTAGCATTTTTCTTAGTTTCTTCATTTTTTTTAACTTAAGATTTTCTGTGTTAAGGAATTCAGATTTGATGGCTGTTAAACACATGGTAGCCTAGGAAACCATATCAACAATAGTGTTTTGGCAATCATGGTAGTAGTGAATTTATATTTAAAAAACCTTTTGCTCCCGCTATCTAAGCAATTATACTAATTAGATTCAAAATCTCTGACATCTACAATTAGCATCTATGAAAAAAATATATGGTAAGAAGTGATTTTTGAAACTAAAGTAAATTGTTTGACTGTAAAAATCTAATAATATTGTTATCCAGTTTCTACTATTGTCAAAGTGAAGCTATTATTTATAATTTACAGGTGTTAAGTGAAACATGTTAATAAAATATTTAGGAAGAAACCATCTCAAATTGAGCTTAAAGTAAACAGAATGCAAAAGAAGAAAAAGAGATTAACTTTTTAAAGGAAAATCTGATGATGGTTGTAAAACATGGTAGCTGTGAGTTCACGTTTATTCAAGAAGGGTATTTCCAGTACTGCGTGTAGTTTACCCAATGGAGTCTGATTATTGAAGAAGAAAATTCAAGATATTAAGGAGATTTATTGTTTTCTTTAAATATATTTTTTTTCTGGTTTTGGGTCAAGGTAGTATTTAATTGAAAACAACACCTGGGGATTTATACTTATAAGACTTGTTATGATTATACAAAGCAAACATTCCAAAAATATTTGAAGGCCATCGCTCAGTACTGAAGTTTCCACTTCTACATTTACTCACATGAGCAGAATTGGAGAGTGGATTTTTATCTAAGTCTATAATACATAAGAATATCAAGGAGAATTATGACAGTTACCACCAGTAAAATACTGTATTTTTTAAAAGCATAAGAAGGAGTTTATTCACCGTGGTTACAATAAGATGAGGCACTAAGAGGTCCAGCATGATTCATGGCTCTGGGTGAGCAAGAGAGGTTTTTATTCTTTTATAGAAGTTCAGAAATTTTCAGTAAACCTTGCACAAACATCAGTGACAGGCTGATTAGTCAGGATTCTTCTCGATTACCTGCCAAATAGAAGTTGCATCTTAAGGGCTACTTGTAGGAAGAGAAAAGAAAATGCCACAATTAAATAAAAGCCATGAATTTGAGAGATAGCAAGGGAGAGGGGATACAGAGAAAGGATTAGAGGAAAGGGATGAGGAAATTATGTAATTATATTTTAATTTCAAAACAACAAAAGAAGTAACAGAAACAAAATAGAACTTAATGTGAGCGTACTTGAAGTAATGCTATTGTTGTATACAAATAATCACTGTCTGCCATGAGATATAAAGTTATAATAGTTAAGTATTCAGTGTCTTAAGGAAACACCTTTGTCTAGACTGCTGAAATAGTGGACTCCAAGAAATTAGGATTTCTGTGGGGAAAAATAAAATGGTTAATGCCTAGTATACTCAGAGGATGATTGCTATTAGTTTTAGATACTGTATACAATAAAGGTGGCAGATTAATTACAGTTAGAGGGCATCTGTTGCTCAGTATTCAGTTAAGTATAAAATAAATGTCTGGTTTTTTTTGTTTGTTTGTTTGTTTTGCTTTTATTTATTTATTTACTTTTGTTGTTGTTCTCTGACTGGTTATATTCTTTTCTTTTGTCATCACCCATATGCATCTCATGCCATGGTCAGCCAGGGAAACCAATAGTCACATTGTTAGGGAGTTTCTCTATGATTTTGGCACAAGCTTTTCCTCCAATTTATTTTGACATCTTCTAACAATTGGTTGAATGTGATTACTCACTCATCTTTGGACCATTGACAAGTAATCTATGAGTGTGGGCATCAAGTTATAAAAATGGACAACTAAATCTCAGCTAAACTATTGTCAACTATAGCATTTCTTTGTAGTTCTGCTGTAAAAGAATGTAAGAAGACAGATTTTGTCTTAATGTAGGTATTTGGTATGATTTGTCATCAGATGTTTGCAACAGCAAGCTGAAGATGACTAATTATTTGTTCAATGAGTGGTATAGTTGTACTATTTGGAAGTAACTCCCTAATAGGAATGTATAAACTGACAAACGTGAATTCAACAAAAAAGTTAAGAAATCTGAGAATACAATCAAAATGATAAAATCACATGTAATGCCAAAAATGAAATAAGAATTATTAATACATTTGATTTATTGCCCAATTCAGCTTCTTAGTGTAGAATTTTGGAGTAAGAAGAGGTACTTGGCAAAGTTTTCCAAATTCCTATTCAACTATAAGACTTTGAAGCCAATTCTGTGGCTGTCAGGATAGTCATAGTTGGACTCCATATTAAAACTCACAATTTGAAACATTTTCTTACTTATGACATGTTCATCCAAGGGGCCATCTGGAATATTCCTTGTCACCATCAATGGAATCAAGAGGCTGCATGGAAAATTATAAACTGGCTCATAAATTTCAAAAACATCACTATACTTTCTACTTTAATATAATAGTATAAGAACAATATGAAACCCCCAGAGCCTACGGACTCTACACCAGCAAGACTTGAACATCCCAACACAGATCAAGGAGGAGAGAATGACCCTAAAATCAGCTCCATGAAGATGATAGTGAATCTAAAAGAGGAAATGAAAAAATCCTTTGAAGAAATGGAAGGGAAATAAAATGAAAAAATGCAAGAAATCAACAAATCTCTTAAAGAAAGCAGGGAAAACCAAGAAAAAAAATAAAATATATGAAGGAAACAATTCAAACAGTCTATGAACTTCAAACTGAAATAGAGACAACAAAGAAAACACAAACCAAGATAATGCTGGAAATAAAAAAGTTGGGTAAATGATTAGTGGTACAAACAGTTTTCCCACCAGCCTGGTCCCACAACCATGTCAGCTCCCAAATAACACACAGGGATGCTGTATTAAATATAAAGCTGCTGGCCTGTTACTAGTGTTTCTTATTGGCTAGCTCTGTCTTAAATATTAACCCATTTCTATTAACCTGAGTGTTCTCACATGGCCTAATCTTACTGTAGAGAGGGTCCAGACCTCTTCCCTCAATCTATGCATCTTGAATCTCCTCTACTCTATCTTCAAGAATCCTTCTTGTCTCCTAATCCTCCCTATCTTGTTTGCCTATTGACCAAATGTGCTTTATTCACTAACCAGTAAGATGACATCTCCCATCATCTCCTCTTTCCAGTCTAAAATAAAAAAAAGGGTTTTAGCTTTAACATAATAAAATATATAACAAAAAAGATGTCAAATAAGATCTACTGTTAACAATATTTAGTCCCTTAACATTTTCCAATATTTAAAGGAAATATTCCATTATCTATTCTATCTTTGTGAGTCTGAAGTCTTATATATAACTTATCTTTAATCCTAATTTAGGAAATCTATAAACATAACTATCTATCTTCAACTACATCAATGACCACAGAAGGATAATATATAAACTCTATAAATGACAGAGACATCACTCCTGGTCAGTCATGAGAAATTCTTCTGTAATGTTCCATCTTCAGTCTATAGGCCATAGTGTGTGTGGCAGACTCCTCAGCAAAGCAGCAAATGTTAAACTGTCACCTGTATAGGCAGTTTGTCAGTCACTTTTCTTTGTGTCCTGCAGAATTTCTGGCAGACCCTTCCATGAAGCAAGAACCCTGTAGCACTGTCCATCTTGAATCAGCAGTCACTTTTCTGTGGGTCCTGCATGTCCAGTTTATACAGCATAAGTTCAAACAGTCCAGATAAGAGCAGTCTCTTGCCCAAATGGCTAGTTTTGCCACATTAGGAGTAAACACCATATGAAATTCTTCGATGTCCATCTACCCTTCTGATGCAGTTGGTGTTGCTAGGAGCAGTTGTACCTCACTGTTAAGAAAAACCCTTTTAAATTTTAAATGCCATATTTGGTAGGTCTTTGAAAGATCTGAAGAATGCCTATCCATTTGTAAGGTATCACTGTATATCTAGAAATCCTAACTATCATAAATATAACTTTTGGTTATTATAGGTAACTCTCTATAATCTGTATGAAACTATACATTACATTTTTAATGAGCTATAAAACACAATAGCTACACAAAAGAAGAAATATACATATCACAATATTGACTTTAAATTTGTATCAGTAAATGGAATTCCATTCCAAAACAAAGTACAGTAGGAGAAATACAATCATTAACCAGAGAAAATCTTAAGTCCAACAAGTCCCTAACACAAAATATCCAGGAAATATGGGACACACTGAAAAGGCCAAACCTAAGAATGATGGGTATAGAAGAATGTGAATAAACTAAATTCAAAGGTATGAAAAATATATTCAACAAAATCATAGATAAAAACTTTCAAAACCTAAAGAAAAACATGCCAATGAAAATACAAGAAGTTTATAGAACACCAAGTAGAGTGGGCCACAAAAAAAGTCCCCTTACCACATAATAATCAAAACACAAAACATACAGAATAAAGAAAAAATGTTAACAGTAGCAAAGGAAAATGGCCAAGTAACATATAAAGGCAAACTTATCAGAATTACACCTGACTTCTCCATTGAAACTCTGAAGGCCAGAAGATACTGGAAACATATTCTGCCAACACTAACAGACCACAAATACCAACCCAGACTACTAAAACCCGGAAAGCTTTAAGTCAATATAGATGGAGAAACCAAGATAATCCATGACAAAACTAGATTTAAACAATACATATCAACTAATCTATACCTATAGAAAGTTCTGAAAGGAAAACTCCAACCCAAGGAAGTCACCTACACACACAAACAGATAGGCAATTGATATTCCCACTTTACCAAGAGCCAAAGGAAATATGGGAGGAAATCCACACAAAATACTACCACAAACAACAAATCCAAAACAAAAAAGAATTAATAATCACCCTTCAATATTAATGGTTTTAAGTTGCCTATAATAAGACACAGGCTAACAGAATGGATACAAAGACAAAATCCATCCTTCTACTGCATACAAGAAACACACATCAAGATACGTTATGTTGTTTGTGGCTATTGTAAAGGGTGATGTTTCTCTGATTTCTTTCTCAGCCTCTTTGTCATCTGAATAAAGGAGGGCTACTGATTTTTTTTGAGTTTATCTTGTATCCTACTAGTTTGCTGAAGGTGTTTATCAGCTGTAGGAGTTCCCTGGTAGAGTTCATTGGGTCGCTTATGTAAACTATCACATCATCTGCAAATAGAGACAGTCTGACTTCTTCCTTTCCAATTTGAATCCCTTGATATCCTATTGTTGTCTTATAGCTTTAGCTAGAACTTCAAGTATGATATTGAAGAGATATGGAGAGAGAGGGCAGCCTTGTCTTGTTCCTGATTTTAGAGGAATCGCCTTAAGCTTCTCTCCATTCAGTTTGATGTTGGCAGTTGGTTTGCTGTATAATGCTCTTATTATGTTTAGGTATGTTCCTATTATCCCTGATCTCTCTAAGACCTTTATGATGAAAGGGTGTACAATTTTGTTGAAGGCTTTTTCAACATCTAGGGAGATGCTCATATGGTTTTTCTTTTTCAGTTTGTTTATATGGTGGATCATATTGATAGAGATGAAGCCTACTTGGTCATGGTGGATGATTTCTCTGATGTTTTCTTGAATTCAGTTTGCCAGTATTTTATTGAGTATTTTTGCATTGATGTTCATCAGGGATATTGGTCCATAGTTTTCTTTCTTAGTTGTGTCTTTGTGAGGATTGGGTACCAAGGTTATTGTGGCCTCATAAAAAGATTTTGGCAATGAACCTTCTTTTTCTATTGTGTGGAACAATTTGAGGAGTATTGGTATTAGTTCTTATTGAATGTCTGGTAGAATTCTGCATTGAAGCCATCTGGCCATGGGCTTTTTTTGGTTGGAAGGCTTTCGATGACTACTTATATTTCATCCTGGGTTATAGGTATATTTAAGTTGTTTGTCTGTTCCTGATTTAATTTTGGTAAGGGACAGTTAACCACAAATTTGTCCATTTCCTTTCAATTTTCAATTTTTGGATAATATAGGTTTTAAAAGCATGACCTGAAATTGTCTGGATTTCCTCTTTGCCCATTGTTATGTTTCCCTTTTCGGGTGGTTCCTCAGGAAAATGAAAATTAGTTTACCACAGGACCCAACAATCTCCCTCTTAGGCATATACCCAAATGATCCACATCCATGCAACAAAGACATGTGCTCAGCTATGTTCCTATCAGCATTATTTGTAATATCAAGAACCTGGAAGCAACCTAGATGCCCCTCAACTGAAGAATGAATAAAGAAGATGTGGCACATCTACACAATGGAATGCTACTTTGCAGAAAAAAAATAATGGAATCTTGAAATTCGCAGGCAAGTGGATGGCACTTGAAGAAACCAACCTGAATGAGGTAACTCAGTCACAAAAAGAGGATCATGGTATGTATTCACTCATATATGGACTTTAGAGCTTGAGGAAATGCACCCATATTCGTAAAAGAAACATTACTAAAACTCAAATTGCACATAACACCTACACATATAGTGGGAGATTGCAACACCCTACTCTCAACTCTAGACAGGTACACCAGACAGAAACATAACAAAGAAACAAAAACTAACAGAAGTTATGACTAGGAAGATTGAGTCAGAGGAGGAATATGTGTGTGTGTGTGTGTGTGTGTGAGAGAGAGAGAGAGAGAGAGAGAGAGAGAGAGAGAGAGAGAGAGAGAGAGAGAAAGGGAGAGAGAGGCCATAATACAGGGAGCCATTATAGGTTTGAAGAGAAAAGTGACTCTAGAAAATATCCAAAGACCTACAAGCCTGACTCCTACTAACAATTTGAGCAACAGTAGAAAGGCTACAATAAATGCCCTTCACTGATAATGAGATTGATTACTAACTTGTCTACCATCATAGAGCCCTCATGTAGTAGCTGATGGAAACAGAAGCAGACACCCACAACTAAACATTGAGCTGAACTGGAATCCAGATACAGAGAGGGAGAACAAGACCAGGCTACAGAAACCCATAGAGACAGCTCACCTGAACAAGGAGGAGCTAATTCATCCCCAGACTGATAACTGGGAAACCAGCATTGGACCTACTCAAAGCCCCTGAACATGGGTCTCAATTAGAAGGCTTGGGCAGTCTAAGGGACTTCTGACAGTGGAATCAGAATGTATCCCTGGTGCACAAAAGGTCTTTGGGATCACATTCCACATGGAGTGATACTCCCTTAACCTAGAGGCAGGAGGAAGGGCCTAGTCCCTACTCCAAAAGACTCTACAGATTTTACTGATCCCTCCTGGAAAGCATCACCTTGGGGGACATGGGAGGGAGGAAGAGAGCGAGGGAGAGAGAGAGGGAGGGAATGAGGGATGGACGGAGGAAAAGGGAAATGGGATCGATATATAAAATAAGAAAAAATAAATATAAAAAAACTGAAAAAGAAGAACACAGTCAACATCAGAAAGATCAATATGATGCCACCACAGTCTAGAGACTACATATACACCAGCAAGTCCTCAACATCCCAACACACACACACACACACACACACACACACACTCACACACACAAATAAGTATTATATCATACATGTCTTTACATATAGATAATGTGAATGTATTTACAGAACACACATTATCCCAAATATAGCTTGTTGAGTCGATATATTATTACTTGTATGTATGTTTTCAGGGCTGATTTTTTATTACAGTTTTTATTGAATAGCCAAATCAAAATTCATAAACCATATATATTTATTTGTATATAAATATTTTTATTGCTTTATCTGAGATAAACAATTGTGCACAAGAAAACTAATCTCACACAACTCTCAAATTCTTATTTTCTGTATTCTTAATAAGATTTCTTTGTGGTCACAATATTAATTATGGATACATATTCTTCTGTAGGGGGCTTTTAATACTATCAGGAATTATAAATAAATAAAGATTTGGCCATTGAGAACATAACACTATAATTATTAATAATTGTATAATTATAAAATAAAATGATATGAATAAATCTGAGAAATAAGTTCATAATAATAACTATAATTGTTTTCATGAGAACCTTACTTGGCATTTACAGTTTCATGGATCCCAAAGTTAAATAACCTGCTCATTTACTAGAGAAAAATAATAAAGCAGAATACACCAAACAGTAAATTCTAAGTTCTTATTAAAGTGAGGTCTTTATCACTTTCCTATGAATACTTAACTTTTGAAGAGAAACCAGTGTATGTTTTCCTTTAGGTTCTTAGGTAAATGAACAGTATTCTTAAGAGGCTGGCTGGACTACTCTATGAATTTAGAATCAGTACAGGAACTTATAGTGACATATCTAGGACAACAGTGATGCTTTCATGACAGAGTGGAGTGAAGTATACAAAACCGTACCCGTGAATGTATAAAACTCAAATTCATCACTAATCAAATTTCCAATTCTATGATACCACATAAAACTCATTTGATAAATGAGTATTTCCCCAGTTTGATTTTATAACATCATGAATTGGCCATAAAGTAGTATGAATTTAACAAATTGTTAAAATATCCCAAAGGTTGATACATCTCATTAATTATATGAAAAATAATAGTAACTATTGTCATTTCTATATACAATAGGAAAAATATCCAAGAAACCATAAAGTACTTAAAAGTTTAAAATTCTGTCATTGATAATAAATACATTCACTTGCAAGGTAATTCCTTTGAAACTCTATCCTAACAAGAGCAATTATGGGTCAAACTTTAGGTATTCTGGATGGAGATTGTGAATTTCACTTAAAATCCAAAAACATATGTGTGAATATTAACATTTATTATTAACTTGTAAAAATATGTTACAAATTGGCTATGTATTGACCAATATTAAGTTAAACTGTTGACATGTTGTTCATGTCATTCTTCAATTAAAGAAGAGAAAGTATTTCTAAAGTCAAACATAATTGTAAAGAATTCTGAACTAAAAATGGCCTGGTACATCCTTGAAGAAATAAAGAAAAATTTTAAAATATTTTCCCAAGTGAAAAAAAAATATTTTTTTTCATGAGTCAGAATGAACTACAGACTACGGAAGTTTGACCTTCAAAGATGTGAAGGATATTTTTTTCCTCCTGGTAATTTTGTCAAGTAAATCTATAAATCAAATTTAAAAGACACAGCTGTACTCAGATATGTAAGAGTTCAGCATGTGAACTCACATAGTTCCTTACTGTAAAACAACAAAACTTGACTTCATCTTATAAACTAAAAGAGAAAATTGATAAAAAAGAAAGATGTGATATTTGATTTGCTACAGAAATAACTGTGAATTTAAAAGTTGTGTTTAATAGGAGTGGGAAGGAATTCATCTAAATGAGATGATCATGTAGAACCCCTCTGGAAAGAATGGCTTCAAAATTGATTAAATTTCAAGCAATAGTGACAGTTAGCTCAATACAGGAACAAAGAAACAAAAAGCAATATATGTAAGAGGATGTGACTAAATGCCTCTCAAAAGACTCAGAAAAGAGGAAAGTACATAGAGCTGGCAATCTCTGCTTAGAAAGAAATGAATGCTTGTAGTCCATTATGCAGTAAACTTGGTGACTGTGTATTTGAAAAAGATATCTCTTAAGGGCCAAAAATTAAAAACAAAAAATAACACAAAAAGGTATATAATCAGACTACAAAAATTAGGAATATACTGTTCAATGCTAACACATGTTATTACCTACTTTTAGAGTAAGTCTTATTTTGCAAGGAGGAAGATACAATTACAAAACAGAAATGCATAGTCTTCACATTAAAGATAAATGTATTTTTTTCTTTCTGCCTATAATATCTTTCTTCCATATACTTCTTATCTCCCCTCATTTTAGGTCACTATGCACCATTATTATAGCTCACTAACTCACCAGTTCCCAGCTCCTGAAAGCTGTCAACCCCACTAATGCAGAATGTTGTTCTACAAGAAAGCATGACTGAATGCTAGTCATCGGTGTATCAGATTCTTCTAAATGTGTACATAACTTATATCCATTGCCTTATTCCACATGACTCTTTCAGACTGTCCCTTATGGTTTTTGTTTCCCTTTTTTGTTTTTTGTTTTGTTTTGTTTTTGAGTGCTGATGAGTTTTATGGATTAAGTTAAGATAATGGGATAGAAATTACATAACTTTGTTAATACAAAAGACACAGCATTGGGGTTACTGAATGTTTGGAACATAAACCACAGCCTTCACCTGAAGGCTTGGCTGTAGGCTTATCCAGTGAGGGGAACCTCTGCCACAGTGTATTCTCTGCAACAATGTATCCTCTGAATGGGCTACAACAGTTTGTCCTCTGCAACAATGTATCATCTGAAAAACCCACAACAGTGTATCCTCTGCAACAATGTATTTTCTGCAACAGTATGTCCTCTATAATAATACTTTGAATACTCTGCAACATTATATCTTCTGCAACAGTGAGTCCTCTGCAAGTGTATCCTTTATGACAATGAATTCTGTGCTGTAAGAGCTATGAGAAGTCATCACATTGGAGATGTAAAGCTGATGAACATAAATAGATCTAAAGCAAGAAAGATTCAGGAAATCTTCCTGTAATCAAAATCTATCAATTCTACTGGAATTCTATGGCTTAACATATATGTCTTACAAATCTGCCAGTTCCTACTCTTATTCTTTCACTGATTATTTTGCTGCAGATGTCCAGATGACTTCGGAAATAGAATTGTCATTAATTACTCCTTGGTCTCTATTCTTTTTGTCTTGCTTTACCTGCAAAATCAGATGATGGAACATTTCTGAGACAATTGTGAGGAATGACCAGCACAACAAGGGCCCCCAAAAGCATTTCACATAGGTGGCATGCAGACTGTGTCCTCCCTACCCCCAGGACTCCTGTGAGACATCACTTAAAACAGTGATTGTTCTCAAGACAGAATTGTCCCTGTGATCTTATGATGTTCCACCTTCTACTAAAGTTCATATCTTAGTGGTTCTTTCTATTATAGAACAATTGCCAATGTTGACTCTTCAAATCTAACCACTTAAATAAACCTTAATTCCTGTGACAATACTTAATAAATATATGTAATATGTATATTACATATATGTGTATATATTAATATATATATATTATATGCTGTCTATCTGTCCCTATATCAAGATAGCTTCAAGTAAGGCACTCATTGTGTCTACACTCAATCAATGTAATTTCTCCTTACATACATTGAGACAACATTGAATGCTTAGTCTACCTACCTCTGTGTAGTTATATATTTTTTAATGATTTGTTAAAGCTTGCATTTTTCTTGTTTTTTTTTTTTTTCCAGAATGACTTACTCTTCTTTTGGGGCATCTCACTGTTCATAAACTGCTTACCTTGTTTCTCTTGATTTAGGAATTTACTTAAATAGTATGTAAGCTCAACCTAAGTTGTGATAGCTAGTGATTTATTACTTTCACTTTTACAACGAGAAATGTACAATTCATCATATGTAGTATGTCCTTCAAAATACATTATATACTACATTACATGTGACATTTAAAATTGTTTATCTTGTCCTCAGTTGGATGTAAATTCTTTAGTGACAGGAATGAAATCCTTCATATACCCCTTGGCATGTAGAAAGGGCAAAGTATAGCATACATTCTCATTCTGAAAATATTTCAAGTAGCTACTGAAATACACTGGCATTAATAAATTGTTCATCAATAAAATCATTGAACTTGAAAATATGTTCTCACAGCTTTCTCTTGCTTTGTACTCCACAATAGTTCCAGAGTTATAGAGGTGGGTGGTGATTACAAGTATTTGTCAGCTAAAGTGTTACATGATAAAATTAAATTGTAATCACAGTCTTTATCTAGACACTGGAAAGGTGTTATAAGATATTCTATGCTAGATAGACAAGAATTATAAGCAACAACAACAAAACCTGACCAAATCACTGTTACTTGATATTTTACATAGATCTTTAATTTGAAATTATTGTTCAGATAGCTGGTTATATATCTCAGTTAATATGCAGAAATTCCTGGACATGGCAGTACACACCTGTAATGTCAACACTTAGAAGACAAAGGTGTAGTGTGAATTAATAAAAGACCCAGTGGCTGATACTGGAATTCAAACTTCAAACTGAATATCAGAAAAGCAAAGCAGCTGGGCTCTAGCTCTCACTCCTAGCTCAAGCTGAAAGGGCTGATCCATGGATGAGCTCTTCACCAAGTCTCAAAATGCTGCTATTTCTCATTGTGGATGGAGACTGAATGCCTCTTTGAGACCTTCCTTCTATCTTATATACTTCCTGAGATAAAGGTGTGAGCTATAATTCTCTTTCAGACTGATTCATTCTTGTGTAGATCTTGGTGGCCTTAGACTCACAGAGACTCATCTATCTCTTAAGCCAGAGTCCTATGATTAAAGGTGTGTACTACCACCTCCTAGCTTCTGCTGCTGGGATTAAAGGTATCAGTCACCACTGCCTGATCTCTATAACCTGAGGCTGACTTTGCTTTTCTGGATCCTCAGGCTTTAATAAATCACTAAAAAATATATAATTATACAGAGGTAAGTAGACTAAGCATTCAGTATTATCTTCAGCTATATAGAAATTTTAGGCTACTCTGGTATATAAGACCCTGTCTAAAAATAATTTTTACTAAAAAGTAAGTCAATATAGCTAATGAAGAAAATATTACTATTCTCATAAGTTACTAAATTTATTTAATATCTTATTTTATGACCCATGATTCTTGATTTTTTTACCTAACTACCTCTGTGTACACTGAAGGAAATGAATTTGTGAATTTTAGCTGTAATACCGTAATACCATAACTTTATTAGTGATTTTCTCTTGGAATGGTTTTGAGAATTCAAATCATGGACTTGAACTGCAAATATTGAGGAAGCAAATGCCGTTGTGTGTTTCATTCTGATCATGTACCATTGTATATCTAAAGCAATTTCAACTTTTTTTTCAAGAAAATATTATTTTTAATTAAATTACAAAGCCTATTAGATGCTCAAAAAATAATTTTCCCTGGGAGAATGAAGATATTTCTATGGCATTAATAAAATAATAATTGCAATTTGTCACTTTTGGTTTTGCCTGGCATAAAATTGAATTTTAGGGATTAGAGTAGTCAAAATAAAATAATAGAAAAAGCAAAAAGTTGCCTAGTAACAATGTGTAAATAATCACAATTATGCTTGTAACTTGTAAGACTGTCTCATACTTGTAATGAAATAATAGCAATGTACCACGCTGTACACTTTGAATTAAAGTTTTAAATGATGAGTACTCTGCACTCAGAGATTTTATATCCTAAGCTTGAGAAGTACTGAGTATGAGATGTCTTCACTCTTGATTGGTATTCCTTTGTGATTTTTTTTTTGGGGGGTGTGTGTGTGTGTGAGTAAAATAACTTTGGGGCCAAAATAGATGTCTGATTAATGGCTGTTAACCAGAGTGTCCCAGTCCACACTGTGAGCATGTCATGATGTTAATACATGCAAATGGGATAGGGAGGGTGTTAAAGCCTGGTCCTCCTCTTTATCAGACTTCCTTACCTTCTAGAGAGGTTCCCTTCTGCTTTGCTAAACCTTTTGTCCTTCAATGTCTAGCTTAAACTTCTTTCAATGGATAATTAATGCCATTTTATTCCTTGTCTAAATTTCTATGTCCTTGGGTCTTTCACGAAATATCTAAAAGTCAATATAATGTTTACATAACTGATGTGGGTTAAACTGTTAGACAGAGTGGCATTTTGGACAAAATCACCTTATGTGTCTATTATATGTAAGTGACTGTCCATCTGATATAATGCAAAGCACAGTGGCATTTAAAAATAGAGTTCTTAATAGCATTATTAACAATTATTGAATCTTTAGTTTAAGGTAGGTGTTGGGTTATTACTAGATAAGCAAGGTTTCATTGTTATATCCATTTGAAATTGAATATGTGAAAAATCATACTGTGTGGAATCATAATTTTATAGTTATTTGCCCACATCTAGAGGTACTGATATTGTATTCCCACTCCCACACAGCTAATAAATGTCAAAATGAATAAATAAATAAATAACTTCAAGATCTGAAATTTTGTACAGTGCAATGCCAGTGTTTTAGAGCTTTGTCACAATCTTCTTAAACTGACACCTGTTGGCATTGACATCATTGTGATGACAAATATATTACTGACTTTATCTTCTTTGGGCCAGTTCAGTGGTTAGCAGGATAAAATTAAGGAATTTGATAATCAAAATTATTTCTAATAAGAATGTCAAGACTGCACCTAGAATTACAAGTTATCTTGGATTGTTGAATTATTTGTAACATTCATTTTCTCTTTAATAAAATAATAGGCAACTGTCCACAGTGCTTTGCTCAACACACACACACTTAAAATGGAATGCAGAAATATCTATATTTGGTATCCACCTTAACAATGAATATTCATTGATGTTTTTTTGTTTTTGTTTTGTTTTTCTGCCAGACATGTTTGGATCTATCCTTTGTCTCTGGGCTGTCCAACATCTGGTCCTGGCCATCTAGGCAGTGTCAAGCATGGTTTCCCTCTCCTTTTGTTTGCCTTAAGTTGAACCAGTCATCTTGCAGGTAGGACAAATTATACGGTAAAAATTTTGTGGCTGGGTTGCTGTCCCAGTCCTAACAGTGGAAGCTTTGCCTGGTTACAGAGGATGGTGTGTTCAGGATCTATAAACTTCATTACTTTGAATCTTTGCAGAGTGGCCCTCATAGATTCCAGGGAGTTTCCGCTGTATTCTTCTATATTCATAAATTGGTGCCTAGCCCAATTGTCATCAGAGAGGTTTCATCTGGCAACTGATAGGAGGAAATGGAGAGACCCAGCTCCAAATATTAGGTGGATCAGGGAATCCTGTGGAATGCAGAAGGTGGGAGTGGGTAAAGTGGTGGGAAAGTAAGGGGGATAGGATCCAGAGTGATTGAGGATACTATGAAAAACATGGCCCACAGAATCAAATAAGTAAGACTCATAGGGGCTCACAGAGACTGATGCAACAATTAGAGAGTCTGCATGGACTGTGCTATGACATCTTCATTTATGTTATGCCTGTGCAGATTGGTGTCCTTGTTGAACTCCAAACAGTGGCAGTGGGGTGTCTCTGACTCTTTTGCTTGTACTTGGGACCTTTTTTGACCTACTAGGTTACTCATCCAGCCTTAACATGAGGGTTTGTGCCTAGTCTTATTGTTATGCTGTATTCAGTTGGTAACCCTAGGAGTCCTATTCTTTTCTGAGGAGAAATGCAGGAGGACTGAATCTGGGGGAGAGGGGAGGTGAGGAAGGTATGGAAATACAGAGGAAGGGAAAACTACTGTCAGGATGTCATGTTTGAGGGAAGAATAAATAAAAATAAATACATACATATTTAAATGTGTTTTTCTTCAAAAGTGAGAGCAACAAAATTGTAGGCAAAATTTAGTTATATGTATTATTTGCTAATTTCATGCATATATATATATATATGTATATATTTTAATCAGATCCAACCTCCTTACTCTGACCATCTTATCCTAGATGATTAATTGAAAAAAATGATTAAAACGTTAAATTCTATATCCATTTTTATCATACAATAAAAGGATTGAACAAAGAAAAGAAAGAAAAAAATGAATTCTAAGACATTTGCAAATTCTTAATGCTGGAACATAATGATGTTGTTACAAAATACACCATATAGATCACACATTGAATTTAGGATATAATGTTTGTTTTCTTTTCTGTTAGTGTTCAAATCAATAAAGGATATGACTGAGGCAAAGTTATAAAATTGGTACTGTCCAGTATTTAATTAAATTATGACAATCACAATATTAATAATACTTTTATTGTTTTCAGTGTTTGAGACACCAGGACCAACTTAATTTTTGTTTTTAATTTTCTTTATATTAATGTTTCTCCTTTCCTTACTGATTTCTTTCTTCCCAGAATATTTCAATTTATATTGTATATAAGACCTTATAATTTGGTACTGCAATAACTAAAACAAAAGTTACTTGTCACAGGAGAGTGCAAAATAATGCTCTCCATTTAACCTAAATATATTCCAACTAGTCTAGGGACTATAGAGCATCCTTTCTGCTTGCTTTCTTTTCTCAATTTATCTGTCCATCCAATGTCTCCTTCTTTGAACTAACCTTTTTATAAATATTTGACCATATATAATATGGTCAAATATAAATATTTGTCATAATATGGTGTGTGAACATGAACAGACATGGGGAAAGGAGGGAGGGAGGGAAGGAGGAAGGGAGGGAGTAAGGGGTAGGGCCTGCACTTCCATCTACAAGATGCATCCTTGGAAGATCAGAACAAAAGGAGACACCAGTTGCCCTTGAGTTCCTTTTTTCAGAGATATGTTCTGTTGGTGGATTGCTTTGCTGAGCCTACATTTTGTCTGACATTTTGCCACCATTAAGCAAACATTATTCTTTTGGTTGGTATTTGTTTAGTCGGTGGAATACTCTGTAGTAGATGATTTATATATAGCAACATCTCCTCTGGGTGGCTTGTGCTAAATTACTATCAGGGGCTTTTAATTTATACACAATAAAGAAAGATGACTAAATCCTCAGCGTTGTACCTTTCTATGGGATAAAGGCCTAATCCCTATTCATTCTGTCATGCACAGCATTCTACAATTCTAATAAAATATGCTCTCATGTGCTAATCCATCAGCTGAAATTGCTTCACACATTTTGTTATTCCCAATTTTATTTTCTGCATAAACATTTCATAATTTAGGAGTTCATTTTGGTAGGACCATGTAAATATTACTACTAAGAATTGTTATGTATATTTTTGCTTTCAATTACCTTAATTCAACTAAATGTACTTATTGTCCTAGACTAAATTTGTACCTAATTTCCCCAAATAATTAGCAAGAGAATTCAACATCACTCTGAATTGTGTCATAAATTAGAAAATGAGTAATAAGCCTTGTGTCTTTTAATTCAATGTTATGTAGAAGAGTTCAAGATTATATGCAGTTCCAAGATCATAAATCAAACAAAGCTTTAAGAATGAAGAAGGGACATCATCCAACCACAAAATATTATAACTTCATCTCTGCAATTCATGGAATTTTATTTAAAACTGAGCACATATTCAGCAACTAAACAAGTTTTTACAGTTACAAGAAAATTGAAGTAACTATAATTGGAATATAACTAGGATATGCTGTATGAGAAAAAATCTATTTTCAATAAAAGGAAAAAAATCTATCAAACAAAACTAATCAAACAAAAAACCCAAAGAGCTCAGATTTAAATGGGGTTTGGAAACACTGGATCCAACAAAGCTTAACAAATGGAGGAGGAGTTTATATCATAAAGTGTATGGTTTTCTAAGATGAATTTGTGCAGCCAACATTTCCACCAGTGATATTTACTAGAATCAGATATCAAGGAAACATAATATATGAAATGTTGTAAGAACAAATTGCAGCTTTTTTGACAATATAGATCTTTTATTATATCTTCAAATATTCAGGAAAAAAACCAATGGCACAGAAGCTAATAGTTAACAGACAACACTTTGAGGCCTTGAGATAAAGTACACTGACTGTAGGTTACAAGGTAAATACAAAATAAGATTTTCCTAAAATGTTTTAGGTGGTACTTTGGGAAATTGGTGAAGAGGGACTTACTAATGACAAATTCATAAGAAATTGTGGGTTGAAAATAGGAGGTGTAGAGACATACTAGTATAATAATAAAAAGAAAAAGACAGAAAGAGAGAGAAGGGCCTATATTGAAATTCAAGGGAGACAAATACTAAGAGAACTGATACAGAATTGTTCATGGCCCTGAGAACATTTAAATCCAGGATCATATGATCAAAGCCAGTGCAGGTCAGTTTTGCACCAATTGAAGCTTCCTTCTGCTAGTCCCCTAAGGTCACACAGTCAGTTGAATATGCCCTTTGTAGAGCCTTCTGCTGTTATTTGTCTGCTCAGATTAACTAGATCACTTCTTTATTTGAGCCAACAGAATGTGGACCTTAGTCTATTCTTCAAATGCATTTTAGATAGTATTTCATTGTATAACTACAGACAGCAGCCTAAACAATATGGCATAAAAAACTGATCAGTAAGTCATAAAAAACGAGCCAGTGAAATGTCAAATCATGAGTCTCTTCTTGCTTTACTTTTGCCTCCTTATAACTGCTACACTTGAAATTATTGATGAAGTATATACTTGCTAACAACTCTGATTTATCTAGACTTCTCTATTTTGTCAACCAACACTTACAAAGTTTGACCCCACTAAAAGAAGTATATATCACTGATATTTTTAGTAATAAAACAAAATAAGTGTATGAAACAGCATAGGAGGTGACACAAAATATACTGGTGATAGACATGGAGAATTTACATACCCAGAAGCTAAAGAAAGTGCTATTCCAAACATAAAAACTGTTAGGGGAAACCATCTACTCAATTCAAGTATTATAGTTGAAAAAAAAAAAAAAAAGGAATGGTGGGTTCCTGTAGTTAGTTAAGGAGTGAGTGGTAAAACTTTAAACTAGAACTATGGATGCCAGATTAGGAAGTTAGATATTTAAAACAATGAGATCATGATAGAAATTTAACAAAGAAAACCATGACTGGATTATTTACATCGTCAGTAGTTGCATAGGTGCATAGGTTAAATACTGGATGGATTACAGAACATACAAATGAATTTAGTCATGAGGCATGAGAAAGAAAGAAAATTATGGCTAATATTCCTTCTGATGAATTAGGAATAGGGAATGCATCTCCTAAAAATATATTTTATATGCATAAGCATAAGGACAGAGGGGTGCTAGAAGGAAAAACACAGCTACTTTAGATAACCAAAATTAGAACTGCAGTTCAGTTTTGAGACAGGCCCAAGAAGGGCAGGAATTCTCTATATAGTCGAGGATGCCCTTGAACTTCTGGTCTTCCAGATTCCAACTGCTAACTGCTAACTGTTGGAGTTCCATGTGTGCATTATTACACCTCACTTTACATAGTGCTTCAGACTGAACCTGGGGTTCCAGGTGTAATATATAAGTAATCTACAAACTGAGTTACAACTCCATCACCTGATACAACTGACTGTGAAATGTCCAGCTCCCTCTGAAAAAGGAAATGTATCATTCCTACAAGCTACTACTAATTTAGCTAGAAGACTAAGTTTTATTTATTTCATAAACTGAATATAGTTTTCATATTTGGGAGAATGTAAATATCTGGTTCCAGAAAAAGGTTCAACAATATAAATAGACATCAAACCTTTATATTATTTACAGAAGTGCTTTTCAAATATTGTTAAAATGAGATATTTCTGTATATATTGAAGAAAGTTAGGAGGGAAAATTTTCACAATAGCTATTAGGATTTACTGGAGGGAAAATGCTAGCATTTAAAAGTCATATTCTATAAAAAGGCTAACTTGGTTCCAAGATTATTTTCTGTACTTATCTAACAGGCTTGTCTTACTGTGCCAGAATCCTACAATGAGCTCTAGATGAACAGTGAAATGAATTGGAGGATTTTTAAGGTAACAAGTCAGTTCCACAGAAGCAATTTCTCCTTAACAAAACAACATAAAAGGAAATACCTACATTGACATTTTCTTCCTGCAAAATTGTCACATGAAAATGAGTCTATTATTAGACATGTGTTTCAAGCAAAACTCACTTAAACTTTAAGGGGCTCACTTACATTGCAATGAGGTTAGCCTATAGTTTAAAGATTGATGATACATTCAGTACAATTAGTTTATCTTACATCAAGCCCTATTTATTCATGTGTACCTGTGACTATAATAGCTTTCTGTGAAGATCCATTGTCTTCCTGAGTCTTAATCTACAATAATATAAAAGAAGCATTGCAATACAGGAACCAAGAGGCACAAACAGTATATAAGAAACAAGCATTTATCTTTTAATATTTCTTGACAGATAAACATATGGTAGTATATATTTCTATAAAGTAGTTTATTTACATACAATATTTGCAAATTATATAGGATATTTATAGGTAATATTTATATGATATTTAATTAGTGGTGGTAAGAAACATGCAGATGAAATTATATCTATGTGATATGTCAGTTTCTGTTTAGAGCAATGCTTTGTATACCTGCAGTAGAAATAAGATTTTTTTATTTTTCTTTTTACTTATTATTTTTATTTTACATATAGATCCTAGTTCCCTTGCCCTCCCTACCTTCCACTTTCCCTCTCTCCCAGAATTCCATACCCACCAACCACCCTCCTCTCCTATCAGCCCCCACTGTAATTGTAGGGTGATGCATTCCAGGAGGGGTCATCTAAATCTGTCAAATCATTTGGACTAGGGACTAGAACTTCCTCTCCTGCCTCTAGGTTAAAGGAGTATCCCTCCATGGGGAATGTGGTCCCAAGTACTTTTGTGCACCAGGGATACATCCTGGTTCCACTGTCTGAAGTCCCTTACACTTCCCAGGCCTCCTAACTGACAATCAAGTTCAGGGGGTCTGAGACAGTCAAATGCTCCATCCCCAGTCTGGGGGACTGTTCAGGTCAGCTGTCTCTATGTGTTTCTGTAACCTGATATTGTCCTCCCTCTCTGCTTCCAGTTCGGCTCAGCGTTTAGTTGTGAGTAATTCCTTCTGTTTCCATCAGCTCCTAGATGAGGGCTTTATGATGGTGAATAAGTTAGTCATCATTCTCATTATCAGAGAAACGAGGGCATTTATGGTATCTTTTCCACTGTTGTTCAAATTGTTAGTAGGGGTCAGTTTTGTAGGTCTCTGGACATTTCTCTAAATTCAGCTCCCTCTTCAAACATACAATGGCTTCCTCTTTTATACTCTATCTCTCTATCTCTATCTCTTTCCCCCCCCATACTCTCTCTCCTCTTGTCTATTCCTCTCTTGGGTCAATCTTCCTAGGCCCATGTGCTTTCTTCTTCTCTCCTTTTCTTACTCTTAGGTCCCTTTTCACACACTGACCCCCACTCCCAATATGCTCAGGAGATCTTGTAGCCTTCCACTTCTGTGAGGGATCTTATATGAATCCCTTAGAATCCTCCTTGTATCCTAGTTCCTCTGGTGGTATGAATTATAGTCTGGTGATCTTTTGCTCTATGCCTAAAATACATATATGATCAAGTACATATCATGTTACTCTTTTTGTGACTGGGTTACCTCATTCAGGGAGTTTTCTTCAAGTTCCATTTGCCTGTGAATTTCTAGATTCCATTGTTTTTATCCAATATGCAAATGTGCCACATCTTCTTTATTCATTCTTCAGTTGAGAGTTGAGGGGCATCTAGGTTGCTTCCAGGTTCTTCCTATTACAAATAATGCTTCTAGGAACATATCTGAACACATGTCTTTGTACATGGATGTGGATCGTTTGGGTATATGCCTAAGAGGGGTTTGCCAGGTCCTGTGGTAGACTGATTCCCATTTTCCTGAGGAGCCACCATGCTGATTTCCAAAAAGGCTGTAAAATTCAAACTCCCACCAGCAGTGGAGGAGTGTGTCCCTTTCTCCACATGCTCTCCAGCATAAGTTGTTATTTGTGCTTATAAGTTTACCCACTCAGGCAGGAGTAAGATGGTATCCCAGAGTTGTTTTGATTTGCATTTCCCTGATAACTATGGATGTTGAGGACTTTCTTAAGTATCTTTTAGCCTTTTTGACTTCCTCTATTGATGATTCTCTATTCAGTTCTGTACCCCATTTTTAATAGGGTTATTTGGTGATTTGGTGATTAATTTCTTGAGTTCTTTGTATATTTTGGAGATCAGCCCTCTGTCAGATGTAGGATTGATGAAGATCTTTTCCCAGTCTGTGGGCTACCGTTTGGTCTTGTCCACTGTGTCCTTTGCCTTACATAAGCTTCTCAGTTTGAGGAGGTACCATTTATTAATTGTTGATCTCAGTGTATGTGCTACTGGAATTATGTTCAGAAATCAGTTTCCTGTAACAATTTTTTCAAGGGTTCCTCCCACTTTCGCCTCTAAGAGGTTTAGCATGGCTGGATTTATGTTGAGATCTTCGATCCATTTGGATTTGAGTTTTGTGCATGTAGATAGACATGGGTCTATCTACAGTCTTCTACATGCCATCATCCAGCTGTGCCAGCAACATTGTTGAAGATCCTTTCCTCTTCCCATTGTATATTTTTAGCTGTTTTGTCAAAAATTAGGTGTTCATAGGTGTGTGGGTTTATATCAGGATTTTCAATTCAATTCCATTGGTCTAACTGTCTATTTTTGTGCCAATACCAGGCTGTTTTCAGGACTATAGCTCCTGACATTCCTTTATTGTGCAGGGTTGTTTTGGCTACCTTGTGTCTTTTGTTTTTCCACATAAAGTTGATTATTATCCTGTCAAGGTCAGTGAAGAATTGTGCTAGGGTTTTAATGGGGATTGCATTGAATCTGTAGATTGCATTTCGCAAGATTGCCATTTTTACTATGTTTATCCTACCTATCAAAAAGCATGGAAGATCTTTCCATTTTCTGGTACCTTCTTTAATGTCTTTCTTTAGAGCCACAAAGTTCTTGCTATATAGGTCTTTAATTTGTTTGGTAAGCATTACCCCAAGATACTTGATGTTGTTTGTGGCTAACGTAAAGGGTGATATTTCTCTGATTTTTTTTTCCACAGCCACTTTGTCATATGAATAAAGTAGGGCTAATCATTTTTTTGAGTTTATCTTGTATTCTGCTAGTTTGCTGAAGGTGTTTATCAGCTGTAGGCGTTCCGTGGTAAAGCTTTTTGGGTCACTTATGTAAATTATCATATCATCTGCAAATAGTGAAAGTTTGACTTCTTCCTTTCCTATTAGTATCCACTTGATCTCCTTTTCTTGTCTTATTGCTATAGCTAGAACTTCTAGTACAATATTGATGAGATATGGAGAGAGATGGCAGCCTTGTCTTGTTCCTGATTTTAGAGGAATCAGCTTCAGCTTCTCTCCATTCAGTTTGATGTTGGCTGTTGGTTTACTGTATATTGCTTTTATTATGTTTAGGTATTTTCCTGTTATCCCTGATCTCTCCAAGACCTTTATCATGAAATGGTGTAGAATTTTGTCAGCATCTACTGAGATAATCATGTGGTCTTTCTTTTTCAGTTTGTTTATATGGTGGATCACTTTGGTAGATTTTTGTATGTTGAACAATCACTGCAAGCCAGGAATGAAGCCTCTTTGGTCATGGTGGATGATTTCTCTGATGTGTTCTTGGATTCTGTTTGCCAGTATTTTATTGATTATTTTTGCATTAATATTCATGAGGTATATTTGTCTTTGTTGATTTAATTTTGGTAAGTGATAGTTATCCAGAAATTTGTTCATTTCCGTTGAATTTTCAAATTTTGTGGAAACAGTTTTTCAAAGTATGAATTGAAAATTTTGTGGATATCCTCAGTGTCCTTTGTTAATTTGCATGTTTTCTCTCTCTGATTTTTGGTTAGTTTGGATAAAGGTTTGTATATCTTGTTGATTTTCTCGAAAAACCAACTCTTCGTTGCATCTATTTTTTGTATTGTTTTCCTGATTTCTACTTTATTGATTTTAGCCCCCAATTGATTATTTCCTGGTGTCTACTCCTCCTGGGTGAGTTTGCTTCTTTTTGTTCTAAGGCTTTCAATTGTGCTGTTAATTCTCTAATATGACTATCCTCTGTTTTCATCATATGGGCATTTAGTGCAATGAACTTCCCTCATAACACTGCTTTCAAGGTGTCCATAAGTTCGGGTATTTTGTGTCCTCATTCTTGTTGAATTTTAGGAAGTCCTTAATTTCTTTCTTTATTTCTACTTTGACCCAGGTATGGTGCCATTGCACATTATTCAGTTTCCATGAGTTTGTAGGGTTTCTGTGTTTTGTATTGTTGTTGAATCCCAACATTACAGCATGGTGGTGTGATAAGATACAGGGAACTATTCCCATTTTTTTTTTTGTATCTGTTGAGATTTGTTATGTTGCCTAGTATGTGGTCAATTTTAGAGAAGGTTCCATGTAGAGCAGAGAAGAAGGTATGTTCTTTTGTGTTTGGATGAAATGTTCTATAGATATCTGCTAAACCCAATTGAGACATAACTTCTGTTAGTTCTTTTGTTTCTTTGTTAAGTTTCTGTCTGGTGGTCCTTTCTAGCGGTGAGGGTTGGGTGCTGAAATCTCCCACTATGAGTGTGTGAGGTTTTATGTAAGCTTTGATTTTTAGTAGCTTTTCTTTTATGAATGTGGTGCCTTTGTATTTGGGGCATACAAGTTCAAAATTGAGACTTTGTGCTGATGAATTTCTCCTGTGATGAATATGAAATGACTGTATTTATCTTTTTTGATTGATTTTGGTTTGAAATCTAACTTGTTAAATATTAGGATACCCACACCTGCTTGCTCCTTGGGTCCATTTGATTGAAAAATCTTTTCACAACCCTTTACCCTGAGGTAAAGACTGTCCTTGAAGCTTAGATGTGCCTCTTGTATGCAGTAAAAGGATGGATTCTGTCTTTGTATCCATTCTGTTAACCTGTGTCTTTTTATAGGTGAGTTAATACCATTAATATTGAGGGAAACTCAAAATTTTGCCAACTTGTAACTGTTTATTAACTGACCAGATTACACAAAATATCACAGGAAGCACCTTAGTTCATCCTTCTAATATGCCTGTTTGTCTGGTCTTCCCTGTTGCCAGCATCACCACCTTCCACAAAATGAGTGGTCTTTTTCTTCATTTTACCACATTGAGAAGACAGTTTGAAGGGCTACAGGAAGTTGTTGGCTTCCTTGAATAGTTTTCCCACTGTGTGGATCTCATGGATCAGATCCTCCATGCAGATAATGCCATGCTATCAAGAGATTGAGCAATCAAGGACTTGTCCATCAAGGCAATTCTCTTCTTATTGATTTTGCCATAGCCATGCTTGTAGATGAGCTTGTTTACTGAATTCAGGTTGGGGTACCCCCATGCAATGTATGGTTCCACAATCCTCAGCATGTTAGTTGAGGCCTTGTTGAGTTTAACAACGTTGCCATTGAAGATCTGGTGAAGACGGAGCAGCTGCAACACATTGAGGACCTTTGGGCTACCATTGATACCTTGGATTCGGATGATAAATGCCAGCTTGGGTTCTGAAGGATGTAGAAGTTTCCAGCTTTCCTTGCCATCTTAGCCATGTGAATCTCCGTCTGTAACATCTGCCTGTATTCTTTGTGATAATGCTTTGCCTTTTCATAAATAAGCTTCCTCCATGCCTTCGGAGTGTCTTCAGTGTAAACTTTTTCTGAAAGTGCTTCACCTTTAGCTCCATGAAATTCCATTGCTTTTCTTAAGTGTTTCAGACACATGCTTTTTCTCTACAGCATGGCCTCCATGGCTCCTTCCAGTCAGGGGGAAAAAAAGAGAGAGGACAGAACCATTGGTTGTTAATGCTTGTTTCTTTTAGATTTGTTTTTGTTGGTGGTATTGTGAATATATTTGCCCTGCTTTACTCTTAGGTTCTGGTGAAGTAAGATTATTTATTGCCTATGTTTTTGTGAGCATAGTTAACTTCCTTGGGTTAGAGTTTTCCTTCCAGAACTTTCTATAGGGTTGGATATGTAGATACATATTGTGAAAATCTGGCTTTGTCATTAAATATCTTGTTTTCTCCATCTATAGTGATTGAGAGTTTTGCTCGGTGTAGCGTGGGTGGCATCCGTGGACTCTTAGTACTTCTAGAACATCTATCCAGGACCTTCTGGCTTTGAGAGTTTCCATGAAGAAACCAGGTTTGATTTTGACAGGTCTGCCTTTATATGTTACCTGGCCAGTTTCCTTTGCTGTTCTTAATATTCTTTCTTTATTTTATATGTTAGGTGTTTTGATTATCATGTGTTGAGGGATCTTTTTTCTTTGGTTCAGTCTATTTGGTGTTTGGTATGCTTCTTGTACTTTCATGGGCATATCCTTCTTCAGATTGGGAAAGTTTTCTTCAATGATTTTGTGGAATGTTTTCTGCACCTTTGAGCTGGGCTTCTTCATCTTCCTCTATGCCTTATATTCTTAGGTTTAGCCTTTTCACAGTGTCCCACATTTCCTGGATGTTTTGTGTTAAGGATTTGTTGGATTTAATATTTTCTTTGATCTATGAATCTATTTCCTCTAGTTTATCTTCAGAGCCTGAGATTCTTTCTTTTATCTCTTGTATTCTGTTGGTTATGCTTGCATTTGTAGTTCCTGATCATTTGCCCAGTTATTCTATTTCCAGCATTCCTTCAGTTTGTGTTTTCTTTATTGTCTCTATTTCAGTTTTCAAGTTCTTGAATTGTTTCCTTCATCTGTTTAATTGTTTTTTTCTTGGCTTTCCTTACTTTCTTTAAGAGATTGGTCATTTTTCCAATTTTTTTGTTTGCTTTTTCTTCCATTTCTTTAAGGGGTTTTCTCAAATCATCTTTGAAGGCCTCTATCATTTTTGTGAATATATTTCTTAAGTCGTTCTCTTCTGCTTCATCTGCTTTTGGGTGTTCATGTCTAGTGTGCTCAGAAAAGCTCCAGGAAGTTCCCCAAAGGTGGCAGAATTGTTGGATCTGCTCTCTGTTCCAGTCCTCAACCAGAGCACTCTGACAGTGGGCTAGATATGGCACAGGGTGGGGGGAGGACAGGCTCTTCAAAGCAAGTCAGGAGGGGGGAGTAATCAGAGCACCAGGAAAGCTCATACTGGAAACAGGACACAGGAGGCAGCTAGATTCAGAGCCAATCCAGGGAGTTCTCAGGGAAGAGTGTGGGGGGGGGGATTCAACCCAAACTGGTCCCAGACTTACCTCCAGGAGAGGCCTGGTGATGGGGTTCAAAGATCCAGCTCCAGCAAAGGCCTGGTGATGGGGATCAAAGATTCAGCAGGCAGTGACTCAGATTGGTCCTGCAGGGATAGGCGGATCTCTGGCTTGGGCCAGGAGCTCTGGCAGAGGACCAGTGGTGGGGGTCCAAGATCAGGCAGGTGGGGACTCAGCGTGGTCCCACCTGAATAGGCGGGTCTAGTGTGCTCAGAAAAAAAAAGATTTTTAAACTATAAAAATGTGAATGGCATATCATAAATAATTCAAATTTGTAAGGAGTAAGGATGATGGGAGATGTCATTACAAATTTCTTAAGTAAAACTTATAAATACATCCATTACAGTTAAATAGAATTTTCATTATGTCTTATGATATAAAATGAACCTAGAATATCATCATTTAATTTAATTTTCTGAAAAACTTTCTATAATTTTTCTGACAAATCATGACATTTTGTCCATATATACATAATCTTGAATTTGAGTAAAGATGTCCCTTGAGTGCCCATTGCATCCATTTCTGAATTAAAGAGGAAACTTATCCATGGAGCCCTCATCTAATACCTGTTGGAAACAGGAGCAAACACCCATACATAAACAATGAGTCTAACTAGAACCCAAATGCAGATGGGGAAGACAAGACCAGGCAGGAGAAACACACAGAGACAGCTTACCTGAACAAGGAGGAGCTAACTGGCCACCAGACTGTTAGCTGGGAAGCCAGCATGGGACTGACTCAGGCCCCCCTGAATATGGGTCTCAGCCAGAAGGACTAAGCAGTCTAAGGGACCTCAGACAGTGGAGCCAGGATGTATCCCTGGTGCACAAAAGGACTTTGTGAACACATCCCCCATGGAGGGATAACTGCCTTAATCTAGAGACAGGAGAGAAGCCCTAGTCCCTACTTCACATGACCTGTCAGATCTACATGACCTCAACTGGATGGCATTCCCCTATATATGGAATTGGGGTTGGGGGGATGGGAGGGGAGGGTAATTAGGGTGCATATGAGAGGGCAGAGAGGGGAAAAGGGAATGAGGGAGGGAGGGAAGGAGCAAAGGAGGGAGGGAGGGTGAGGGAACTGGGATCCATATGCAAAAAATAAATTAAATTTTAAAAAAAAATTCTTGACTCCAAAATTTAAGTTCAAAGACAAGTTATGGGGAAAAGGATTTCTATTTTTGTTTTCACAGAAAATGAAAAGATGTGGATTCCTTCCAGACTAATGTGGTTTGATCAAGCCAGACTGCCTGAAACAGAGTACCAGATGATCCTACATTCAAATCAGCTGGACAAAGCAGCCTTACAGACTACAGCCAGGATTTCTGAATCTTCTTCAAATCCCCCATGACAGCGCCCCTTACCAGCAGGAAGTAGTTTGGAAAGAACAACACCCAAATTCCCAAATATTGTCTATAAATGTTTGTTTTCATTTAAATGGACTTGGTTATATAAAATATATAAAATAAAAAAAGGAAAAATAAACACCTCCATATATATATATATATATATATATATATATATATATATATGTATGTATTTGATCAGGCAAGGTGGTATGTGCTGCTTCTGGAGGTGGAAACAAATCCTTGTGTCTCTTTTAACAGCCAGCCTTGCTTACTTGGAGGAGACTTACAAACCTGTGAGAGATCCTGTATCAAAAGATTACCCTGGATGGGGGGATAGAGATTACAGGGTTGGAAGGTTGAAGATTAGATGGGTGGGGTGGAAATTCAAATCAGTAAGAGAGCCCTGCATTCAGTTCTCAGGTTCAGGGTAGAAAAACAATGAAGAAAGAAAGGAAAATAATGAAAAAGATAAAAAGTTGGGCATGATGGTAGAAGCTCAAGGTCAACTTGTTCTACAAATTGATTTCAGGGACAGCCAGAACATTTACATAGAGAAGCCCAGCCTCAAGAAAAATAAGGAGGAGGAGGAGCAGGCAGGAGGAGGAAGGGAAGAAAGAAAGGAAGGAAGGAAGGAAGGAAGGAAGGAAGGAAGAAAGGAAGAAAATGTTGCCTGTTAACTTAGTTAGGAACACGTGAAGCTGGTTTGATTTTGCATACCAGCTCAGTGATAGAGTCTTATCCTAAGAAGGATGAAGAGATTCCCTTGGCCTTGCATATTGTCCCTTGCAAATTCAGCTTCAGAGCTGGAAGTTGTTTCAGTATAGATTTTATATGTTCTCGTAAAACACATCTTCATCCTCAATTTGGTTTAACAATTAAATGTTTGATAATGTTTATTTTCATCTCAACCTCTAACATTTAGCATGCATTTTAATTGCAGTTACTAATATAAGTCTTCTCAAAGCATTGATTCAAAATTTTCAAAAGGCTGATAAACTTGTGCCCTGTACAGAGTTAGACTACCAATTAAAATTTTTAGAATTACCAATATATATTGAAGAAAAACATATCAATCTGCTTATACAGTTACATACTTTTGAAAATCACAGATGAAGCAGGTTTCTGTTTCAAAAAAAAGATGATGAATTATACAAGTGAAATAACAATACCAAATTATTTACAGAAACACTAAGATATTCAGATTAATTATCAGGACTACAACTTGAACATTTTAGATTTTTTCTCCATGATTACCTTTACATTATTTCCAAATATGCTCATATTAGTGAAACTTAATTTTGAACTTGCTGAACTGCAGTAATTATTTTGAACAATGTCAGAATCATCATAATTATTTTCTCTCAGTATGAGCAATCAGTAGAATAGGTGCAGATCATTCTAGGTAATGCAAACTTAAGATTAATTCAGAAAATTGCCATTTTAAGATTTCTAAAGAAATATTTCATTTCATGTGAATGTGTGATTTTGAGCATTCTAATCATCTCTAATTACTCCTTTATTTTATTCTTTACAATTGTTATGAATTACTACCATGAATATGAGGAGTCTTGATGAATATTTATCACATTCCATTTATTCCCAGGAATATCTCTGTATAGCCTCTCTAAACTACTTGTCTTCCACCCACTGGTTCATTTTATTTTAGAAGAGTTCCAGTTCACTAATATTCACTAAGAGTAGCAGTAGTAAATGTTTGTCAGAATAACTTCTTATATTAAACTCCAGCTCAGAATTCTAGGCTTTACAGGGGCAATAACAGCGATCTTCTGTTCATTTTGGGGGAACACTTTCATTTGTGTAATACTTAGAATATCATCTTCATAAGGGCTAGTAAGAGAAAAATTATTGCAACTGATAATATAACCATCTGGGTGACACTGCATATAGTACATCAGATATAGTACATCAGAATGTGTAATGAGATTCTTGGGTGTACTTTAGAGTATACATGAATACTTAAGGGTCATCTGTTGGCATATCCTGAATTTAACAAGCTCATAGTTCAAGAATTAAAAAAAAAAAACTAAAAAAACTATATCCTAAGTTCAGGACAACACCAAATTTATTCTTTGCATGTATGTTAGTGGAATGTAAATTTTATTCTTACTGATTTTTAAACTATCAAACTTGTCATTCTGGTATAATTAGGCTGAAAAGACAGGGTCTTTTCACATTAATGTGGTAATATCTAGATCACTTAAATATTCACCATTAATCCTTGGGTACAAGAAAGATTGTGGGGCATATTGTCCATGATATGTCACAATTTTAGCACAGTGTTATCAAGAGAATCTGAATGTGATATTACTCCATTATAAGATAGAGACATGGATTAAAACAAAAGATGATGGTTGAGATTCATGAGTGACAGAGAAAGGCTAACATGAAAAAATAAAATGTTGAGTTGTCTGAAGGATAATGTCAGTTCATACTTGATTTTTGTAAAACTAATACAGGTACTAAGTACAGTTCTCTATTTTTCTGAACAGCCTCTTTCTTTTTATTTTCTTACATTGCCAATATCCAAATTATCATTTAATTTTTTTTGCACTGAAGAACGAAATTGTATGATGCAACTAAAACTTTTAAGATTTAAGAAATCAGACACTTTATGCTGATATTATGAAAATATTTTTATGTAAAAGTAGGCATACATAGTCTGGGGTGAGCAAATTTCTCAGATCCAGAGACATCTAATCTGAGACTTCAATAATAAATTAAACTAAGATTATGATTTGTATCTGAATTGTCCCTCAGAGGCTATGATTATCAGTGGTCAAAATCTTTAGCATGTGGTGTCTATCTGAATAAAACTGATGGGGTTCAATGGAAGTCTTGGGGTATTTAGGAGATGGAGACTAAAAGTGTCCATGATTATAAGCGGTTTGTTCAACTGCATGTTTTCTACCACATATCTGACTTAGAAAAAAATGTGCTAAGTGACTGTGGGATAAAAGTCAAGAAACCATGAGGCAAAATAAATCTTTTCTCTATTTTAATTGATGATTTTACAGATATCTTCTCATCTTCAATGAATTCCTGACTTACATAGATAATAAAGAAGATTGTCGAATTGAACATATACCCACAGCCATGTTACTGCTTCACCTAAGGAAAGAAAATTATTCAAGGTATAAGGTGGAAGTCCAGATATAAGATAGGTTATTTCACAAAAAGCACAAAACTGTATTCAATATAAGCAGGAAGAAGACTTGTGAGAGTTCTATCTAAAACACACAAAAAATAAAATCTAGAGAGGTACTTTGATGTTCCTAAAAAACAAGCATTCACAAGAAGATAGAGTTCCCAGCCAAAAGATGACCAAAAATTTAAAACAGTCATTGTAACAATGTTTTTGTGATTTTATTTTTTGTTTGTTTGTTTGTTTGTTTTATGTTTGGCCTCTCTGGTTAGGAACAGAATGATTGAATTTTTGATTTTGGACTCTGCCTCTGTAATTGGGTCTGAGAAGTGAAAAGTACTGACTCCATGCTTCCAATTTTTAACATTTACTTTTCTAGCAGAAGTTGGTTAAAGTTGTGATGCATCATAGAGCAAATACTTTAAGAACTGAGATATTTGTATCCTTTATCTTTATTCACTAGCTTGCTTTGAACTCTTTACTTTCAAGAACATTTCTGCCAAAGCACCAGACAGGTGCTGGCTAGGTCACAGGTAATGTAACCATTACACATGGCACAGAATACAGTCTCTGCTGAAAGTCACTAGACAAATTCTTAGTGTTCAACAATACTACATGGCCATACAAAACTGCAAACCTTTATAACTATGGAAACACTGATTTCTAGTACCAGAGTATGCAATTAAATATCCAATTTTCAATAAAACTTCAAGGAATAAATTAATTTATTCTGAAGAGCCTGGAAAATGACAAATTAAAAATTTCTCTACACATCTCTCTTACAGATACATGAAAAGTCAAAAAAATTCATGCAACAATAATCTGAGAAGAGGAAACAAAAAAGTGTAAAGAACCAAATCAATTTTTTAAATTGAAATGTACAGTAAATACCATGTAAAACTAAATAGAGGGATTCAGTAGTCAGAGTAAGTAGACAAGACAGTATTAATAAGGTTGTAGATAAATTCAGCCTGCAAAGAAATAAAAATAATTAAAAATGGTTAGCACTTAAAAGTTCATGAGCTATTACCACATCAACAGAAATGTATATTTTAGCATTCACAGAGAAGATAATTGGAGAAAAAAAATATGAATGTGGAGTTGATAAGCCCTCAATGGTCAGGAAGATAGGAATCTGTGTACCTCTGAAACCTCACAAACATGAATAGTAATACCTGTATTGAGGCATCACCTAAAAGGAAGAAAAAACTTAATACATATAAACGAACAAGTTTGAAGCTCAAAAATATAAGGAAAACAGGTATTTGGTGAAAGAAACAACATTAGAAAATATAAGCAAATATCTCTTTATCTCTTGTAATTCCACATTTTTTTCCTGTGGGAATTGTGTGACAAAGTAATGATGAAGATAATTGTTATTCTTTTTTTGATATTTAATGTTACATTATATCTAATGATGTATTTTCTTATCTAACAAATAGCAGATTCGGTCAAAAACTTAATTTTGTATTCTGCTCAAGTTAATGTCAGTTTAAACTGTATTATTTATAATGTAAGGATGATAAATATAATCCTATTGATAATCATAAAGAAGATATCTAAAGAGTACATATAAAGCAGTGGGATTTAGCACTAATGGGAAATAAAAACCTAAAAGACATGTAGAAAACACACACAAAAATGGTATCCTTATACGCCGCCCCCCCCCAGCAGTAAACTAAATTTAGGTAGATTAAACATCCCAATCTAAAAGCCTCTTTTGGTAGGAGGCATTTGGTTTCAAATAAATTTTTAGGTGGCTGATTGGGCCAATGTCTTGCTACCCAAACATAAGGACATGTTTGGAACCTTGGGACTAACATAAAAGCCTTTCGCATCTGTGCACATCTGTAAACTCAACACTGAGGAAAAAAGGAGCAGAGACATATGGATTCCAAAAGCCTACTGGCAAGCCAGTCTAACAAAGAATAATCTCTGAATTTATCAAGAGACTCTCAAAAATAAGATGGAGGATGATAAATGAAGACAGTCAGCATTAACCTCTGGCTTACTAAGTGCATGTATGGGCCCACACACTAACATACTTACATTCACACATGAAAGTAAAGTAAACACAAAATGCAAGGGAAAGGAAAATAATACTAATCAGCTTCTACTATCCCAAAGTTATAGAACAAATATATAAAGTGTTTAACATGTAAGGATACAAATAGAAGGATATTCTATTCAAATAATAAGTACTCTGGATTGGTAGTGACCATATGGACCAAACTATATTAAATAAAATAGTCTACTTTTTAAAAATAATCCTCAAAATAGTAAAACACTATTATTATGATAAGACAATTCATTAGGAAGATGAACTATTTTCAAAATGTAAATCCACTGACCAACTGATTCTCTAAGCACATAAATGTAAATGGGTAGATTTCAAAGGAGAAATTTATAATGCAGTCATATGTACTGGAGAACTGAATGTCTCATGTTCAAGGATGGGTGGAATGAAAAGAAGGTTAGCAGGTGACAGAAAACTTGGACAATTGGGATTGACTAATAAATAGAATACACAATACACTATAAATGATAGTGTTATAGGCATCGAACAGACATGGAATATTCCTCAGGATAAGCAGTAGGTTAGGCAATAAAAGAAATCTTGACTTTAAAGAGATAAAACACAAGTTCTTTTCTGTGAAAATTGGAGCAATTATAAATGGCAAGAAGTGGGAAGTTCAAAAAACTACAAATATTTTAAAGTTAAACTGGAGTAAATCTTCTTTATTTTAGATTTCAAAATAGATTCTTTTTTTTTTAATTTTTTATTTTTTCTCCACTCCCAGACACACTGAATTTCAGGAGTACCCCAAGTCTTTCCCACCATTCCCCATGGCCTTCAGTGCTCATTTCCCTCACACATCAACTTTTAACATAATAACTTCTGGACCTAACTCCAGGCCTGAGCACAAATGTCACTTTTGGACAGGGATCCTCTAAAGGACTTCACAACAAACATACAGCATTTCCCTCCCACAGCATAAGTACCTGTTCCCTTATCTATGTTATCTACCACATCTGTACTCCTTCAGAACAGGCACCTGGCCATTCTGGTTCACAACTTAGTTCTTTGTTCTAGGTGTAGTACTTGGGTTATTGGTTTTGCTTATTTGTTGGTGTTTGTCTGAGAGAAGGGGTTGAAACAAGGGGGAGGAAGAAGGAAAGGAGAGAAAGAGAGAGAGAGCACTTAGTGAAGGGGCAGGATATAATGGAAATCAGGGAGGGGGAGGCAGATAATTTTAGAAGAATGCTTGTCTTGGTAGATTCCACAGAGGTAATAGCTATATATGGCATGTGGAGAACAGGACTAAGGGATAACTCAAGAGGATACAAGGTTTTGAGCCCTGAGATGTGAGCAGGGCCAAGGAAAAGGACAAGGAAGCTCAGCGAGAAAGCTGAACTCAGGACCTGAGGGTTGTGTGATTATATGGATAAATATTGCAAAAGAATCAAGATTGCAGAACCTGGAAGCAACCTAGAAGCCCCTCAATTGAAGAATGGTTAATGAAGATGTGGCACATCTACACAATGGAATACTACTCTGCAGAAAATAATGGTATCTTGAAATTTGCAGGCAAGTGGATGGCACTTGAAGAAACCATCCTGAATGAGGTATCCCAGTCACAAAAAGAGGAACACAGTATGTACTCACTCATATATGGATTTTAGATCAAGATCAAAGGATCACCAGCCTATAATTCACACCACCAGAGGAGCTAGGATACAAGGTGTATTCTAAGAGATTCATATAAAGTCCTTCACAGAAATGGGAAGGGACAAGTCCCCCCAGAGCTCAGGGGAAGTGGGGGAGCAGCGAATGGAGAGAGAAGTAGGAGAAAATGAGGGGGAGGAAAGGAAAACATGTGCAACCAGGATGATTGAGCCTGGTTAGGAATAGAAGACAAGAGAGAGAGAGAGAGAGAGAGAGAGAGAGAGAGAGAGAGAGAGAGAGAACATAAAAGAGCCAATATTGGTTTGAAGATAAAATTGAACACAAAGAAAGGTCTAGAGAACTACAAGACTGCTCCCAACTAACAATGAAAGGCTATCATAAATGCCCTTCCCGGAGAGTGAGATCAACAACTAACTTATCCATGGAGCCCTCAACTAATGCCTGTTGGAAACAGGATCAAACACCCATACATAAACACTGAGTCGAACTAGAACCCAGATGCAGATGGAGAGGACAAGACCAGGCAGCAGAAACACATACAGACAGCTTACCTGAACAAGGTATCGACCACTAGACTGATAGCTGGGAAGCCAGCTTGGGACTGACGCAGGCCCCCCTGCATATGGGTCTGAGCAGTCTAAGGGACCTCAGACAGTGGAGCCAGGATGTATCCCTGGTGCACAAAAGGACTCTGAGAACATATCCCCCATGGAGGGATAACTGCCTTAATCTAGAGACAGGAGAGAAGCCCTAGTCCCTACTTCACATGACCTGTCAGATCTACATGACCCCAACTAGATGGCATTCCCCTACATATGGAATTGGGGTGGGGGGATGGGAGGGGAGGGTGGTTAGAGTGCATGTGAGAGGGCAGAGAGGGTAAAAGAGAGGGAAGCAGGAAGGGAGGGTGGAAGAAAGGGAGGGAGGGAGGGAGAGGGAACTGGGGTCGACATGTAAAAAATTAAATTAAAAAAAGTGCTTTGACTCCAAAATTTAAGTTCAAGGACAAGTTACTAAGGAAAAGGATTTCTATTTTTGTTTCCACAGAAAATGAAAAGATGTGGATTCCTTCCAGACTAATGTGGTTTGATCAAGACAGACTGCCTGAAACAGAGTATGAGGTGATCCTACATTCAAAACAGGTGGACAAAGCAGCCTTACAGACTACAGCCAGGATTTCTGAATCTTCTTCGAATCCCCCATGACAGTGCCCCTTACCAGCAGGAAGTAGTTTGGAAAGAACAACACCCAAATTCCCAAATATTGTCTATAAATGTTTGTTTTCATTTAAATGGACTTTGTTATATAAAATAAATTTTAAAAATTAAAATAAAAGAAAATAACTAAAGTTCAAGTAATTTGTTACATAAATGTATTGTTGTAAGAAATAAGAAATCTTTTACCTAATAATGAAATAAAATAGTATGAGAAAAAAAAAGAAAAAAGAAAAAAGAAAGAAAACTCTGGTGGACAGTTCAGTAGAGCTGACAATGGAGATGGGGTGATTAGCTAGGAGACCTGCTAAATTCACAGCAGCTCATTTGGAATGGCTGTGGAGATGTGATTAAAGGAGATGGTAGGATTTTGACCACCCCCCCCAGAGTGGAGCACACAGAGCACGTGTGACAGCAGCATTTGCTGACTTTCCTCATAGGGTGTGCTGAGGCTGGGTCATCCTGCTGCTGTTTGGGTCTAACTGCTTCCAGCTAGAGAAGCAGCAGGCTGTGGGAGGTTGAAAGGCAAGCAAGGGGAAACCAGAAAACTCCCAAAGATTCTGGGAGCTAGAGAAACCCCAAGCTGACTCAGCATGACTCCTCAGGAGAAGGGAAAAACAAAACAAAACAAAACAAAACAAACAAACAAATAGGAAACCACCATAAGTAGCAGCCCCAGTTGGCAACTAAATGGTGATACCCAGGGTCAGATTTTGAAAACATCATCCTTTCTTATCCCCCTGCTACAGACCCTCCAAGTCTTTTATCACCCCCCTCCTCCTGTCAGGAGCCTGGCTACTTCAAGGAACATCTTTTCCTATAGAAGTCCCTATAGCATTAGCTTCACCTGCTTCCTTCCTCCTTGGCCTTGTTAAAAACAAGGTGTGATGCTGCACACCTTCAATGCCAGTATTGAGAGGCAGGCAGATAGATCTCTGTCAGTTCAAGGCCAGCTGTAGCTACAAAGTGAGATCCCATCTTGAGCCAGTAAAACAAAACCAAAAAATACCTCCCACTGATTGATGACTTACTCTGAGATCTTTCCTATGCTAAGTGCTTCTGAGAGTGTGTCTTATTAAATCCGTAGTATTTGGGAGTAGTTACCAGTGCTTTCTTTGTTTAATCAGCAAGGACTGCTAAGCACAAAAAGTCACTCATGAAGCCCAGCTTCATATAGCCAATACCTACCCTGCTTCTCCTCGCCTTTATGGGAGGTATTTGGAAAGGAGATGGCTAGGTGGGAGGTAGACACAGGCTCTGGTGTTCTAAGTGTGCCACCGTGTCCAGCTTTTATGAGGATTCTGAGAACACACATTCCGGTCCTCACACTTAGAAGGCAGTGTTTTACCAGCTGAGCTTTTCTTCCCAGTTTATTAGCAGCATTGTCCTCTATGTATTTGCCCGTGGTAGCTTTATAGTCCTATGTTGACTTCCATCGCTAGCAACTTACAGTGATATATTATTTATGATTTATTAAAGCTTGTCTGAGGATTCCAAAAGCAAAGTCAGCCACAAGCCATAGAAGCCAGGCACACACCTTTAATCCCAGCAGCCAGAAGCTAGGAGGTGGTGCTACACACCTTAAATCCTAGGACTCGGGATTAAGAGGTAAACATATCTATGTGAGTCTGTGAGTCCAAGTCCACCCAGATCTACACAAGAGTGAGTCAGTCTAAAAGAGAATAATAGCTCACACCTTTAATCCCAACATTAGGGAAGTATATAAAAGATCTCAGAGGGGCTTTTTGTTCTCCAGCCACACTGAGGAGAGGCAGCAGTTTGAGACTTAGTGAAGAGCTCATGTGTGGATCAGCCCTTTCAGCCTGAGCTAGAGGTGACAGCTAGTGGTTGACTGCTTTGCTTCTCTGATCTTCAGCTTGAACCCCAAAATCAGTCTCTAGGTCATTTATTTTTTGTGTTACAGCCTCTCAAATACATGTTTGAAAATAGATTCTTTTTAAAGAATTATTTTTAATTTTTAAATTGTGTGTGTGTGTATGCGTGCATATTAGCTCACACAAGTATAGAGTCACATAGGTATTAGTCACTTTGTCTTCCCTTGGAACAAGCCATAAGCCTTTTGGGAATAGAATTCTGGTCCTTGGCTGAAGCAGCACACTATTTTAACCTCTAAGTCCTTGTAGTCACACACCTGGTGTACCAGCCCAGTTTGGTGAGTGCATAAAACTCTATATTCCTACACATTTTCCAACCTCCAGGCTTGACCCTAGTAATATACCCAATGCTCTAGTCCTATTGAGATGAAAATATTTTTTATAATTTTAATTAAGTAATAGTTACAGTATACACATTCTGCTTTTTATTCAATTATATATTCCATTGGTAAACCTGTTTGACTCATATCATATGTTCTGAAAGATAATGTGGATAAATTGTAAATTTGAATTGAGAGTAATAATAGTTGATGAAGTCTTGCATTATTTTTCATACAAATTTTAAAATGTGAACTTCCGGCAATTTTGATGTCCTTAATAGTCATGAAAACAGTAATCACAAAAAAACATTTAAACACATCACTTTGAGTGTTAACTTGAGTCATAGTATGCATAAGTTATGGTCAGGTTAAATTGTGTTGACTAGTTTTAAAGAGAAGATGAGATAATTCTCCAGTATCAAGTTGCTACCTTATTGTGTACTAGGTTGACTATGAAAATATGCTAACACAAAGTGCCTTTTCCATAGAGATAGCATTTGTTCTACTGCTGGTGTACATGGTTCCTGGGTCAGTTTCAATCAAAGATGATCTCTATGTATTTCTGTCTAGCCTATTTTTGACTTGTAGCACAATGTTGCCATATACTAAATTCATACAATGAGAACTGTAATTTAGTTATGTAAATAATCATTAAAAATATCTCATGATATTTTAGGAAAATGTACAGTTTTATGTTGGCACTTGATGAGAGAAGTCATTCTGTAAATATGTTTCTCATATTGGTTAATGAATAAAGCATTGTTGGCCAATAGGAAAGCAAGACAGGTGGGACTAGGAGACAAGATGGATTCGAGGAAATAGTAGGGAGGAGTCAGCATGTACAAACCGGAGAGAACAGAGGTCTGGGCCCTCTCTCTGATAAGATGAGACCACGTGGAGATATTTAGATTAATAGAAATGAGTTAATATTTTTAAGACAGAGCTAGACAATAAGAAATACTAGTAAATGGCCAACAAAATTGTATCTAATACAGTGTGTCTCTGTGTGTTATTTGGGGCTGGCGCGGCAGTGGGACCAAACCGACTGTTGGAAAAACTACTCCTAACAGGCACTATTGTTCATATCTATTTGTTCATAGCTGGTAGGTGGAACATGCCATAGTATTTAAAATCTGTGACCTTTATTAACATATCTTTACCCTTTTTAGAAGCTTCATATATCTCCTTTCCACCTCAGATGAAAAACAGGAAGTATTTTTTGGCTCTTGCCCATTCTTGACTTACACTGTATCAGTACAAGAAGAGTTATATGCATTAAATGTGGTTCTTCTAATATTAGTGAAGAGTGTGGGCAGGAAGGGGTACCATCAATTCTCAGGGAATCTAGAAAATGACTTCTCATAACTATCCTCATGTCCTCTTAAGCTTATAGAAAAATATGATGTTGCTTCATGGCAGGAAAAAGAATGAAATTTCCTTACAGTCATAACTGACTGCATTAACTCACTCCATAGAATTAGGGGAGTTGGTCTTTCTTGAAGAAATAAAGGGAAAACATGACAAAATTATTACGGTAAAAAATAAGTACATGTTGTGGTGTTGAAAATACACTAAGCAGACATAGTCATGGTGTTAGCTGCACCAAATCATTTCCAAACCTGCTCCTGTTGTTTCTGAAATGGAGAATCAAGGCTTTATTTCATCATGAGGTTTTCAGTTTACTACACTTTCATATAATAGAAGACTATACCTATAAAATGGATTTTTTTTCAGTCTCCACAGATAATGTTTAATAATAATAAAGTCAAACAGGGCATATTCAATATTATTCTAGTTATAATGATTTACAGAAATTGTTATTTTGGGCAAAACTGCTTATTAAGTGCTACATTTTTTATTTCCAAATAGACTGGCTTGTATCTATATGTTTAACTAGCTTCATGGCCTCATAGCTGGTGCTGTGTCAGGGTTTCTGTGTAAAACATTTTGTCTAATTAAAATGTGATTTCAAAGCCTATTTGTTATTACTTCTATTATCTTCCTGTAGGACACTGGAATAACATGTTTATGGCTTCTGCAAACTCATCTAATTTAATTCTTTGCCTAGTAACCCAAATGTCCTCATTTAACAACAGTTGCCCTTGGAATAAAGATTTTTTTTAAATCACAAGGCCAGCTAAATTTTAACTAATTGTCACCTCAATATTCTATTCTGCCTGTGTACATGAGCCATTCCAATGGCGAAATTGGAATTGCTAAATGCAAGTAGTTATTAATTTGTTCTCAGTACAAAGGATGCAATTATTCATCTAAAAATAAAGCTCTTGGAGTTGGAGAAAAAAGCAATGAATGGAACAAGCCATCATAATTTAATATCCTTCATTTTGATTTCTGAGCAGATTTTCTGAATGACACTGAGAGGCCAGAACTGAGAGCATTAGTGAGTGTGACCACATTATTTCAACATTATTAATGAATTGTGAAAAGTTGTGAGATGAAACAGAATGACCACAGTGTCTTCATGATTTCTCCATTCATCTATGGAATCAAAAGTCAGTGCTGGGTGCTGAGGTCAGAGGATTGAGAACTCGCACTGTCTCTATGGATGGACATACCCACTCAGGTTCTCAACCAAAAAGCCTAAATCATCTTTCTTTTTATGAAGATCAGAAGATGCTATTGTCCCAAATTATTCACTGTGGCCAAGTTTTTGTTTTTTGTTCAAAGGATATTTTCTTTTTTATAATTTTTTAATTTAATTTTAAAACAAGCTTGCTTTACATATCAGTCCCAGTTTCTGCACCCTCCCTTCCTTTCCTGTCCCCCCAACTAACCCACATCCCATTCCCTTTCTGCTCCCCAGGGAGGGTGAGACATTACATGGAGAGTCTTCAAAGTCTGTTTTATCATTTGGAGCATGGCCCAGGTCCTCCCACATGTGTCTAGGTTGAGGGAGTATCCCTTTATGTGGAATGGATTTCCAATGTCCATTCCTATACTAGGAATAAATATTGATCCACTACTGGAGGCCCCATAGACTTCCCAGGACTGCTAATTGGCATCCATTTTCAGGATATCTGGGTCAGTCTTTTGCTGGTTTCCTAGCTATCAGACTAGGATGCATGAGCTTCCCCTTGCTCGGGTCACCTGTTTCTGTGTGTTTCTCCAGCCTGGACTTGACCGCTTTGTTCATCACTCCTCTCTCTCTGTAACTGGATTCCAGATGTTCAGCTCAATGTTTAGTTGGGTGTCTGCTCCTGCTTCCATCAACTACTTGATGAAGGCTCTAGAATGTCATACAAGGTAGTCATCAATTTCCTTATCAGGGAAGGGAACTTAAGGTATTCTCTATACGATTGCTTAGATTGTTAATTGGGGTCATCCTTGCAGATATCTGAACATTTCCCTAGTGCCAGATATCTCTTTAAATCAATAATCGCTCCCTCTATTATGGTATCTCTTTTCTTTCTCACCTCCGTTCTTCCCCATCTCAATCTTCCTGCTCTCTCCTGAATTTCTCTTCCCTCCTCTTCTCCCCTCCTCTTTCTCCTAACTTCCTCTTCCCTCCCACTATGCTGTCAATTTGCTCAGGAGGTCTTATGCCTTACCATTCTCTAGGGGGCCATGTATATCTCTCTTATTATCCTCTGTGTTTCCTAGCTTCTTGGGAAGGGTGGATTGTAGACTGATAATCCTTTGTTCTATTCTAAAATTCATATATGAATGAGTACATACCATGCTTGTCTTTTTCTGAATGGGGTACCTCACTCAGGGTGGTTTCTTCTAGTTCCATCCATTTGCCTGTGAATTTCAAGATTCTATTGTTGTTGTTTGCAACTGGGTGGTACTGCATTGTGTAAATGTGCTGCATTTTCTACATCCATTCTTCGGTTGAGGGGAAGTTAGGTTGCTTCCAGGTACTGGCTATTGCAAATAATGCTACTATGAACATAGTTAAACAGATGTCCTTGTTGTATGAGTGTGCATCTTTTGGGCATATGCCTAACAGTAGAATTTCTAGATCTTGTGGTAGACTGATTCCCATCCTGAGGAATTGCCATACTGATTTCCAAAGTGGCTGTACAAGTTTGCACTCCCACCAGCCCTGCAGGAGTATACTCCATTTTCTACATCCTCTCCAGCATAAACTGTAGATGATATTTTTGATTTTAGCCATTATGACATGTATGAGATGGTATCTCAGAGTTGTTTTGATTTGC
Source organism: Phodopus roborovskii (assembly GCF_943737965.1). Lineage (NCBI taxonomy): Eukaryota > Metazoa > Chordata > Mammalia > Rodentia > Cricetidae > Phodopus > Phodopus roborovskii. The sequence continues at coordinate 8,003,372 of NW_026126485.1, forward strand.
ATTTCCCTGATAGCTAAGGATTTTGAGCACTTTCTTAAGTGTCTTTCAACCATTTTAGATTCCACTATTGAGAATTCTCTATTTAGTTCTGAATCCCACTTTTTAATTGGATTATTAGGTGTTTTGTTGACTAGCTTCTTGAGTTCTTTATATATTTTAGAGATCAGCCCTCTGTCAGATGTGGGGTTGGTGAAGATCTTTTCCCAGTCCCATTCTGTGTGCTGCCATTTGTCTTGTTAACTGTGTCCTTTGCCTTATAGAAGCTTTTCTATTTCAGTAGGTCCTATTTAGTAATTGTCAATCTCAGTGTCTATGCTACTGGTGTTATGGTCAGGAAGCAGTCTCCTGTACCAATTTGTTCAAGGGTGCCTCCCACTTTCTCTTCTAAGAGGTTCAGTGAGACTGAATTTATGTTGTGGTCTTTCATCCATCTGGGCTTAAGTTTTGTGCATGGAGATAGACATGGATCTATCTAGTCTTCTTCACACCCATATCCAGTTATTCCAGCACCATTTGTTGAAGACTCTTTCTTTTTTTAGGTTGTATAGTTTTAGCTGCTTTGTCAAAAATCAGGTGTTCATATGTGTGTGGGTTACTATCAGGGTTTCCTATTTGATTCCATTTGCATTCCTATCTATTTTTGTGCCAATACCAAATTGTTCTCAGGACTATAGCAGTATAAGAGAGTTTGAAGTCAGGGATGGTGATGCCTCTGAAGTTTCTTTATTGTACAGGGTTGTTTTGGCTATACTGGATTTTTTTCTTTTTCCTTGTAAAGTTGAATATTATTCTTTTGAGATCTGTGAAGATTTGTGTTGGGATTTTGATGGGGGTTGTATTATATCTGTAGATTGCTTTGGGGAAGATTTCTTTTCTTTCTTTTTTTTTTTTTTTTTTTCCTTTCTGTTGATCCTATCTATCCAAGAGAATGGGAGATCTTTTCATGTTCTAGTATGTTCTTTTAATTCTTTCTTGAAAGACTCAAAGTTCTTGTTATATAGTTTTTCACTTGTTTGTTTGGGGTTATCCCAAGATATTTTATGTTGTTTGTGGCTATTGTTAAGGGTGATATTTCTCTGAATTTTTTACTCAGCCCATTTATCATATGTATATAGTAGGGCTACTAATTTTTTGGCTTCTGTCCTGACACATTGCTGAAGGTGTAGGAGTTCCCTGGTAGACTTTTTCAGGTCACTTACATTAACTATCAATTTTTCTGCAAGTTGTGAAAGTTCATTTTTTATTTTACAATTTGTATCCATTTGATCACCATTAGTTGTCTTATAGCTGTAACTAGAACTTCAATATTAAAGAGATAAGGAGTGGACAACCTTATCTTGTTCATGATTTTAGAGAAATCGCTTTGAGTTTCTCTCTATTTCGTTTGAAGTTGGCTTTCTGTATATGTTTAGATATGTTCCTGTTACCCCTGATCTTTCTAAGACCTTTATCATGAATGGGTGTTGGATTCTTTCAAAGGCTTTTTCAGCATCTAGTGAGATGATCATGTGGTTTCTCTTTTTCAGTTTGTTTATATGGTGGATCACATAGATTTTCCTGTGTTGAAACATTCCTGTGTCCCTGGGACGAAGCCTACTTGCTCATAGTGGAACATTTCTCTGATGTATTCTTCGATTCAATTTTCCAGTATTTTATTGAGTATTTTTACATCAATGTTCATGAGGGATATTGGTCTGTAGTTCTCTTTCTTAGCTGTGTCTGTGTGGCTTGGGTACCTAGATAATTGTAGCCTTGAAAAAAAAAGAGTTTTGTGTAATGAACCTTCTGTTTCTATTGTTGTGAACAATTTGAGGAGTATTGGTATTAGTTCTTCTTTGAATTTCTGGTAGAATTCTGCACTGAAGCCATCTGGCTCTGGGCTTTTTTGGAGGGGTGGGGAGTGTAAAACTTTTGATGACTCTCTTTCATTATGGAATATAGTTCTATTTAAATTGTTTGTCTCTTCTTGATTTAATTTTGGTAACTGGTATCTATCCAGAAAATTGTCCATTTCCTGTAAATTTTCAAATGTTTTGATTTTCAAAGTATGTCCTGAAGATTCTCTGGATTTCATCATGGTCCATTGTTATGTCCCCTTTTTATTTTTGATTTTGTTAATTTGTATATTCTTTCTCTGCCTTTTGTCTACTTTGGATAAAGGTTTTTCTATCTTATTGATTTTCTCAAAAAAGAAAAAAAACAACTCTGTTACATTGATTCTTTGTATTGTTTTCCTAGTTTCCACTTTGTTGATTTTAGCCATCAATTTGATTATTTCCTGGCATCTTCTCCTCTGTGGTGTTTTTGCTTCTTTTTGTTCTAGAGCTTTCAGTTGTGCTGTTAATTTTCTAGTGTTACTATTCTCCAGTTTCTTTATGTGGGCAGTAAATGCAATGAACTTTCCTCTTAGTACTGCTTTCAAAATGTCCCATATGTTTGTGTATGTTGTGTCTTCATTCTCATTTAATTCTATAAAGTATTTAATTTCGTTTTTTAATTTCTTCCTTGACCCAGGAATTGTACATTGTTCAGTTGTGCAATTGTACATTGCTCAATTTCCTTTAGTTTGTAGGATTTTGCAGTTTGTATATTTTTTTTTTAAATTTTAACTTTGAAGTATGGTGGTCTGATAAGATAAACAGGGTTATTCCTGTTTTTTTTTGTTGTTGTTGTTTGTTTGTTTTGTTTTTTTTTCTATTGGGGTTTTCTATATTGCCAAGCATGTGGTTGAATTTAGAGAAGGTCCCATGGATGCATGACTGTAAGGAGTACGGTTTTTCCACCCACCGCCAGTCTGGTCCCGCCACCATGCCAGAACCAATTAACACACTGAGACTCTGTATTAAATATAATTCTGTTGGCCCCATACTAGTTTCTTATCGGCTAGCTCTGTCTTAAGTATTAACCCATTTCTGATGATCTATGTATTTCTCTTACCAGGGAGCTGGCCGGCATACTGCTTTCTCCAGACTTTCCATCTTGACCCTCCTTCTTACTTCCTCTTTCCTCCTTGTCTCCTAGTCCCTCCTATCTTCCTTTCCTATTGGCCAACAGTGTTTTATTCATTAACCAGCATGAGAAACATTTACAGAATGACATCTCCCATCATCTCCTCTTTTCTGTCTAAATAAAAAGAAGGGTTTTAACCTTAACATAGTAAAATATATCATATATCAGTTATCAAATAAGAATCACAGTTAACAATATTTAGTCCATTAACATTTAGCAAGATTAAAAGAAACTATTCTATCATCTATCCTATATTTGTGAGTCTAAAGTCCTATATGTAACTTATCTTTAAGCTTAACTAAGGAAAACTATAACCATAACTATCAGTCTTCAACTCCTTCAAAGACCACAGAAGGATAATATATACACTCTAGAAATGACAGAGACATCTCGCCTTGTCATTTACTTGAAGTTCTTTTGTAATCTTCCATCTTCAGCCCATAGGCCATAGTGTGTCTGGCAGACTCTTCAGCAAAGCAGTAAACTTTAAACTGTCTTCTTGTATTGGCAGTTTCTTAGTTACTTTTTCTATGGCTTGCAGACTGTCTGGCAGACTCTTCCATGAAGCAGGAACTCTGTAGCAATGTCCATCTTCAATCAGCAGTCACTTTTCTGTGGGTCCTGCATGTCTAGTTTATACAGCATAAAGTCAAACAGTCCAGACAAGAGCAGTACCTTGTCCAAATGGCTAGTCTTGCCATATTGGAAGTAACTTCATAACACATTTCTTTGATGTTCATCTTCCATCTTCCTTTCTGGTGCAGGTGGTGTTGCCAGGAGCATTTATGTCTCACTGTCAAGAAAAACCCTAAACCATTTTAAATGCCATATTCTATAGGTCTTTGAAAGGTTTGAAGAATGTCTATTTACCTCAACTATATCTCTGTATACCTAGAAATCCTAACTAACTTAACTATAAGTTTTGACTATTTTAGGTAACTATCTATAATCTGCACTAAATTATACACTACATTTCTAAATGAGCTATATAAACACAATATCTAAACAAAAGGAGAATATACACATCACAAAATTGACCCTAAATTATATCAATAAATGAAAATCCATTCCAAAACAAGGTATTCATTTCTATACCATAATCCCCTTTTTACCTTTAAAACGAATATTGGTTGTGATTATTAACCATTTATAATCAACCATATTTAAATGAAAACAAACATTTATAAACAGTATTTGGGAATTTGGGTGTTGTTCTTTCCAAACTACTTCCTGCTGATAGGGGGCGCTGTCATGGGATGCAGGAATCCTGGCAGTTATTCGGGAGTGTGGAAGAAAAATAAAACAATTAACTTTGCAACTAAAGTGTCATTTCTAGAAATGTGATGAAACATGTAAAAGAATTCAGTGAAACTCCTGGTTTGGAGGTAGAATGGAAAGGATCATCCTTTATTATATTGAGTGGTTTTATTATTATTATTCAGAGAAAGAATGCCTAAATATTATTGATTATAATTTAAGAACTCAAACCAATTTCTCCTTCCCTCTTGTTCACTCTCCTTAGCTGTCTTGCTCTCAGTCTTTCACTCTAATCTTTCTGAAATAAATATTAGAGAAAAAATGACTTATGTAAAGTAGTGACGGTGCTAGGAAGGTCCATAGAAAATCAGTCATTCAGTTGTTTGGAAGTCACTGTAAAACATATGTGAAATATAGATGCTAGAGTAAATTCTAATATCAGAGGGAGCTGAAGAGCCCCCATCCCTTCATGTTTTTGCTGACACAATGCAAGCTCTCTGTGTTGCTACATGTATTATATCTCATTTGGAGACAGGAACACCTAGATAAATGGTTGAATTTATTGTTCTGGGGAGGAGGTTAGCAACTTCAGGGCAAACTATCTTCAGGGAAAAAAATGCTGTGTGTGGAATTACCAATTAATCCAAAATCTACAATTAATGGGACATGACATCCTCATTGTAATTACAAGCTCAGCTTAAGAGTCCATCATCACAGGAAGTGAAATCTACTAATTAGCTGGAATTAAGAGAGCACACAGAAAATTAAAATGTAACAGGGCAGACAGGAAAGTCTGTCTTAACTTGAGATTTTACCATACAGAATATCAGTCTTAAGTCACTTAATCATGCCTTAAGCCTGTCATGTATGATTTCATAAGGTATTGCAATGCAGGCAAGAACAAAGCCATGTCTAAGCAAAGTTGTGAATGAACAAGTTTTCTGGAAACATGTCAAAGCACCTGCCTATTTTTCATACATTATGCAAATGGATACTCTAAAGGATTATATGCCATATTGTTTCGTGCTTTTATGTCATTCCAAGTGGTGATGTTTTGCAGGTTATAGGTATGTAACCTTGAGAAAATTTTATGTTATCGAAATATTATGCAACTTAATAAAGCTGATCTTAAACACTCTCCAAATTCTGAGAGGATAAAAGTCTCATCCCACTTAAAGTTACCACATGTGAGAAATATTTATTTTAAAGCAATAATATTATGACTAAAGTCACTAGTATGTTGACTGAATAATTAAGTACAGATGTTTCTGTTTATTACCACTTTCCTATACTGTAGAAATTACTGTCAGTTTCAAATAAGAACAGAACATTTGGATGGAAGCTTGTTCTTCTTTGGATCCTATCCAAGCATATTTTTCTTTCTGAGAATATGTGGTGAAATCAAGAAGCATCATGAAATCTTCCAAAAAAGAGAAGCAACCAACAACCCTAGTAATGTCAAAAAGTACACCAATATGACTATCTAGACATGTGCTGAAGGGACAATAACAGACACACTAGAGTGGACACAGGAAAAGACTACAAGGCATACACAAAGAGCTAATGGCAAGTAAGGAGTGTTGGGAAAGGAAGAAATTGTCTTCTCCAGGGAAGGACACACCAATTTGTTACCCAATACCAAATAGTTAGTCCTGAAAACAGACATCCAAGTAATATTACACAGCCTGAGGAGCTTGTGCTTATGTGTTTAGGAATACATAAAAGGGAAAAAAGGAAAGAGGGAAATGATATAATTACATTAATTTCTCAAAATATAAAATAAATAATTAAAAAGGAGTAGCAGCCAGTGATGAAGTTTTCAGGGTGGTGGGAAGTTAGGTCCAGACCCTCTGACCTCCATAGATAAAAATGATGAACACCTTTTAGTTTGATCCAGAGCCCAGAAACAGCCATTGTCAAGAACTTAAACTGGTTAAAAACATGATTTTCAACAGAGATTAGAGGAACATGGTGAAGGGGAAAGTTACTCTGACAGTTAGAAGTTTCAGGAATTTACTGGTACATGTCCTGAATGAAATCTAAGATTTTAGGAATATACAGCTGTTGTGAATCTATAATAATCAGTAAAATTCAACCTCATCTAAATGAAAAGAGCTCTCATGAATTTAGATACATAGTTTATAGTGAAATGTTGTCATCTACATGTGTTTTAAGCCTAACATTCTCTAAAATATGTATCTATATTTTAAATATTTCAAGATGGATAAATTAATTGTATAAGCACAAACCCAAAATATAATATGGAATCCTTCTTGGATTGAATTTTTATTTCACAATGGTCAAATGAAGTTCCTTGATGGGAAAGGTCATTCTGTATATGTTTCTTATACTGGTTGGCCAATAGGAAAGGAGATAGGAGGGACTAGGAGACAAGGAGGAAAAAGAAGGTAGTAAGGAGGGTCAGGATGGAGAGCCTGGAGAGAACAGAACTGCCATTCCTCAGCTCTTGGTAAGACCATGTGAAAATACATAGATCAGCAGAAATGGGTTAATAATTAAGATAGAGCTAGCTGATAAGAAACTAGTAACTGGCCAACAGGATTATATCAAATACAGAGTCTCTGTGTATTATTTGGGGCTGGCGCGGCGGCAAGCCTCGGCAGCGGGCGGAAAAAAAGCCTTACTCTTTACAGTTCCTCTCCGTGGTTTTCATTTTTATCACATCTTAAATATTTATTGGATTTACTGAGCTTAAAAGTAGCAACTGGGCTGAAGACATGACTTAGTGAATAAAGTGCTTACTGTGTAAGCATGAGGACCTGAGTTCAAGTCCACAGATCCCACATAAAGCAGAGTACAGGTGAATGAATCAGGAATACCAGCACAACAACAAGTAATACTTACAACTAAGATGCAACAGGAGGCAGAAACAGAAAAATTCCTGGACAATTACCAGTCAACTACCCTCCATCAGACAGTAACTAATACAGAGAGAGAAAGACTCTGTATCAAAGGATCAAGATCAAAAACTAAGACCTGAGATTGTGTTCTAATCCCTACATGTGCCTATGTTTATATATAGAAATGCATGCCTACATGCACACACAGAGCATGCACAAACACATACAAAATAAATGCATACATAAATTAATAAAATACCAGTTTCATTCCAAACTTGTTTCTGCACCTGACATCCAGAACCACAGTGAGAACTCCTTTATTTTCTAAAATAAAATGTACTTAAAATCACATATTAGTCCATCTTCACAGAATGACTTTTGATGGGAGGTGTCATTCTGTAAAAATATTTCTCTTATTGGTTAATGAATAAAGCATTGTTGGCCAATAGAAAAGCATGATAGATGGGACTTGGAGACAAGAAGAATTCTGGACAATTCCGGAGGAGATTCAACATGGAGGTTGGAGAGAGCAGAACTCCAGACCCTCTCTCTGGTAAGCCAAGACCACATGGAAACTTAGATTAATAGAAATGGGTTAATAGTTAAGACAGAACTATCCAATAAGAAATGCAATAACAGGCCAAAAGCATTATATTATATCTAATACAACGTCTGTGTGTGTTATTTGGAGCTGATGTGGCTCTGGAACCACACCAGCTGGAAACCCTACTTGTAACAGACTTTTTTTTTGTTGTTTAAATTTCTCCCATATCCTTTATAGTTGTATTAATCATTTATTATTAGTATTCCATTGTGTAACTAAAAATGTATGAACCATAGTTTTTATTCAGTTTACCTATTGAAGGATTTATTGGCTGCTTCCAGTTTGGGATAATTATGAATAATCATCAATAGGCATTTTATGTGAATATAAGTTATAAAACAAATTGGGTAAATGCCAAGCAAAAAGCACACGTTTGAGATGATGGTCAGAGCATGTTTACGTTCATAGGAAATGGTCACGTTTTAACTCTGTTCTCTGACACTTTGCATTGTCACTGTGAGTGTTCTTATTCCTCCATCTTCTTGCCAGCATTTAATGTTGCCTGCTGTGTGTTATACCCATACACATCATTGTTTAATTTAATGTCAATTAATCAATTAATGTTGGGCATTTATTCATTTTTTTGTGATTTTATTTTACTTGGTGTAGTGCCTAATATTTATTTTATAATTGAGTTGTTTTCATTCTGTTGTTTTAATGACTCTTTTTGTTTTAGATACACATTCTCTATCACACCTGTGTTTCTTAAAATTTTTCATTTTTTAAATATTTTTTCTTATTTTACATATTGATCTCAGTTCCTTCTTCCTCCCATCCTTCTATATCCCCCGCCAATACCCCCATCCACTCCCCAGGGAGGGTGAGGACTTCCATGAAGGATTATCAAAATTTGTCAAGTCATTTGGGGTAGGGCCTAGGCCCTTTCTTGTGTCTCTAGGTGAAGGGAATGGGCTCCCAAAATCCTTTCCTATACTAGAGATACATCCTGGTTCCACTACCAGAGGTACCATAGATGTCCAGGCCTTCTAACTGAGACCCATGTTCAGGGTTCTGAGTGGGTCCTATGCTGATTTCCCAGCTACTAGTATGGGGTCCAGGAGCTCCCCCTTGTTCAGGTCATTTGTTTCTGTGGGTTTTTCCAGTCTGTTCTTGACCCCTTTTCTCATCACTCCTCCATCTCTGCAACTATAATCCCAAAGTTTGGCTCACCTTGATAATTTTATCATGCCCCTTGAAGACAGCTTTGCTTTTATGAAAAGCAAAGCATCAGTATTTATTTCATGAGTTGAGACTCTGGTGAGTCTTCAGTTTTTCTTTAGAAGTCTGTGTCTATGTCTCTTCATGTAATCTTTAGAATTTGTTTGTGTTTACATGTAAAATACCACTCTAAGATTTGAATCCATTTATCAAAATCAGAAGCCCTGCCACAGGCTATATATATATGTTTCACACTTGATAATTTTCACTTACTGAATCAGTCTTGTTACGGTCCAAAGTCCTGACTTCCTTATATTGGTACCTTACTTTTGAAAAGAATTGACACCAACAAGTTACTAAACAGACAGGGAGAGTTAAGAACTTCTTAGAACAGATGGAAGGGACATTGATCAGGAATACTCAGAACCTCCTGCTTTGTACAAATACTCTTTTGCTAGAGGCTACTCACAGGGCAGCTAACATTTAGTACCTTACTTTCCTATTTTTACTTCTGCCCTGATAAAGGATGAGTAGAAAAGATTGATGGGGTGAAATATGGTCTCTATACTAACTGATAATAGACATTGTGGAGTGCTGCCATAGAGGATATCAACCATAACTGTGGGAGTCATCCATGCTCATATCTGGTGCTCCATAGACGATTAAAGTTATCTGCAAAACAGGCTAACCCTGGAAGAGACAAAGAGATAAGATTCAATTACCATGAACCATTGGGGACTGGAAAGATAGACTATTTTTGAAAATCTGATACTTTCACTAAAAATAACTATATAGTGACTTCATGTATATATATGTTTAGGTATGCATGTCTAAGTATACACATGTTTGTGAATATTTATAGGGGCCAGAGATCATCTAATGTCTTCATCACTCCTTCTCAAGTACATTTTTGAGATATGGTGGAGCTTCTATGTTTGACAATTCATCCAGATTGGCTGGCAATAAAGCTCCTGGAATCCTCCTGTTTCTGCCTCCCTATTGTCTGGACTACAGGTATGTATGAAATTCTATGCCCAGCTTTTCTAAGTGGAACCTAGGGGATCAAGCTCAGGTAATTAATCTTGTAGAGTAAGATTTTTACTGATGGAGCTATCTACTGAGCCCATTGGTGCTTTCCTAGTAGCACTTGTGGGTTGTGCTCTATGTTTTATAAAACTGGACCTTGCTGTTGCACAAAGTACTACAAATGCAAAAACAGTCCTGTGGCCAGTTTCTATCATCTTACTAGTTGTTTACAAGAGTTACTTCATTTTGTGTTAGCAAATATTGCTTGATGAAAACCACCTTTACTATCTTCAATGTGCATGGACAGAGTGGGTTAACATGTTCAAATTGAGACACATATGATCTAAATCTGCTTTTACTGTATCATCACTTGTGTTGAACACATAATCAGTGTGTAGTTAAAGAGAGAAAAATCTTTATTACCCTTCCTAATTTTCATATATACTAAAAGGTAAGTATATATTTCACAAAACTTAAGAAAAAAATTAAATGCCATAAGAGCAAACACTTGTTCCATTTCTCATACCTTCTATCCCCCATTGCCACTCTTCTATTTTATTCCTTTTGACTCACCACTGAAGTAGCTCTTAAATTTAAGTGTATTCAGGATCCATTTCTAGTGTAATTAAAAAGTAAATTAAAAGTAAAATCTGAGATGAAACATGTATGGTACTATCATAATGAATTGCAGTGTCTCTTGACCCACCAAGCCTAATGTTTCTAAAAATTGAAAGCATAAAATGAAAAATGCAATTTATTACTTAATAGAATATTTCCATTAATTATTTTAAAATTTCATAAATAAATTTGGGTCATATTCTCCCCTTAACTTCTCCCAGATTCACTCATTGCCACTCCACCACTCTATTATTTTTAATCCACTGATTCCCATTTGAGCTGCCCAAATACTCATGAGCATTAGACTATACCCTGGGGCATTGGATAGTCTAACTCTGTTAGAAGCCATTAATGACAAATTACCCCTTATCTATATGGGATAAAGAGCTTGGAATCCCCTCACCTCTGATGATAGACTGTGGACTCATTTTGGTCTTCTGTAGGTAAAGACAGTTGCTGTGAGTACTTGAGTGCAGCAGTCCTGTCATGTCTAGAAGATTTTTTTTTCAGTCTTCCTCACCTCTGGCTCCTATATTTTTTTTGATGCCCCTTTTTCAAATCCCCTGATCTTTGGTGTTGAGGACACATAAAAACTTTATATTTATTGCTGAGCTCTCCACTGATACTTATTATAATGAGTCTTGATGATCAGCCTTTGGACTTCTAGTCCCAAAATAATGACATGGGGATATTATTAATTATGAAACCTTGGCCTTTAGCTTAGGCTTGTTCCCAGCTAGTTCTCATTACTTAAATTAACCTGATTCTATTAATTTATGCTCTGCCACATGGCTCCTTACTGTTCCTCCATGATATACGCCTGCCTTGCTCCATATCTCATGGGTTTCTTCCATATGCCTAGATTCATATCTCTGAGTTCCATTCTCTGCCTGGAAGTCCCACCTAACCTTTCCTGCCTAGCTATTGTCTGTTCAGCATTTTATAAAACTAAGCACAGCAACATTCCATCACATAGTGTATACATATCCTTCAACATCCCCCCTTTTTTCCCTAAGTAATAGAGAAAGGTTTATCTCAAACACTGCGAAACTATATACAATAACAATTACCAGGTACAAATTACATTCAAAATGTCAATCTATTAGTATTTGGCAAATTTGGAAAAATTATTCTAATATCTATTATATTTAGGTGAGTCTAAGATTTTATACCTAAATTACTTTATATCACAACTTATATTACAATCCTAAAAATATCCTTATAGACCTTAAAGCACTTTCTTAGATAAACAATTTAAGCTTTTATGTCTCTTGATCTTAAAAACTTTTGTAAATTTTTTAAAAAATTAGTAACAAATAAAGTTGTATAAGGTATAACTATCTATTTTTCAAGCCCACCAGAGAACTGAGAATGATAGAATATTCCCTGAGTAAAGTAAGTTTATAGCAAACAGTTTCCAAAACTACAGAATGGCAAAGACATCTAGCTGTCTAAATAGTCACCCAATATTCCTCTGCTTTTGGGGGGGCACCCATTATCATCCTACAGGATGAGAAAATCTGAAAAACTTTTCTGTGAAGCAAGAATTTCTGAAGGACTGTTTGTCTACCCTGTCTTGGCAAAATTCAGCAGTTGCCTTCTTTTGTGTCCCATCTGTCCAATTTGGACAACATATCATCAATAGTCAAGGAACGAGCAGTTGCTTGCCCAATGGCTAACTTTGACACAATGAAAACCAACTCCATTTGGAGATTCTTTGATGAGCAGCATCCTTTTCTGAAGTAGAGTGGTACTACCAGAAACAGACATGTCTCATCATTATGAAAAGCCTTATCTTATGAAAACGTTTTCAATGCTATATTCTACAGGTCTCAGAAGTGTCTGAAGACCACATAACTTTCTAAAATATCTCTGTTTTACTTTGAAAACATACCTAACATGACTACAAGCTTGATTATTGTAGATGACTAACTACTACCTGTGCTTATAATTATCCTAAGGAGTTTATAATAACAATTTTTAAGGACTAGAACTTTATGTGAAATTTTTAAATGATCTGCATGGGTATAATATCTTACAATGTGTAGTAACAAAACTAACTTTATATTTGTATTAATGCAAAAAATACCATAAAGAAGAATAGAACTATGCATAGTTGGTTATAACAAAAAATAACCTTAAATTTGCATCAATATACAAAATCCATACCAATTTAAATTATTTGAGATTAATAGATAATTTTTAATTTAAAAGTAAATTCAATAATTTACCATTTTATTCCATCATTCCTATATCCTCTTGCTGATGGAGTTTCTGTTTTGTATTTTCCTACAGCTGTTTAGCCACAAATAAACACATAGAGACTCATATTATATGGCACTTCTTTGCCAATGGCTTAGGCTTCTTACTGGATATCTCTCTCTTAATTATTAACCAATTTCTATTAAACTATGTATTTTATCAAAGCTGTGGCTTACCCATACTCTGGCATGTACTCCCTTGGCATCATAGTGTTTTCCTGACTGTTTTCTGTGTCCTCTCCTCATAATTCTCATCTGGTAGCCCCACTTATACTTCCTGCTTGGCTATTGGCCAATCTGTGTTTTATTCATCAACCAATAAGAGAAACATATATACAGAAGGATATATGTTTCATCTCTTTTTACTCTTCAGAAAGAGATCCTTGAATCTAATGTCTTTTTCTTAATTTTCTAACTACAAACAATAACAACTGTAACCAGTCCCCTAAATGATTGTTAACATCCATAATTCACTGAATAGCCAAAAACCACCAACACCACATCTCAAGTATTGACATTGTGTTTTTAAAATTACCCCCTGTTGTCTGGGGCAACACCTTTAGAGAACCCTGGGAAAATTGAGATAATACTTATTCCTGGGAAAGCTAGCTTTAGCATCTGTTGTCCTGTCTCTGTGTGATGGAAAACTGCAGGGCTTTTCTGACGTCCTAGCTTGAGTAGTCTCTAAAGTTAGACCCTCTTAGCTAGAAGCTTTGAAGTTGTATAATTATTAAGAATTTGCAACAAAGGCATTCTGAGAGGCTGGATCACCTGGCTACTTGTCTTTGTTGATGTTCTGTTCTTTGGTTCTGGAAACATACATATAAAGGTTACATACATATTAGTATTAATACAAGTATGGAATATGTTGTATGGTGTGTACAAATCAGTTAAAGATGAGTGTCTGTTTTGTTTAGCAGCTAAAATTCCTCTGTCAAATTTATAATTCAGTTTGGACTGAATAACCAAATTGTAATATAAATTTCCATCTATGCAAAATGAAAGGATGGCATGTAATAACAAGTCACAAAGACAGTGTAGCCAATAAGAATTGTCATGTCTCATTAAGCACAGAGCTGTTATCATGTCAAGGAATCAGCATACACATTACCTGTTTTTCTTGATTTCTTCCTTTATTTCTTACAACTAAGGTTTTCATGTCTCCCCAAGTCAAATCTGACCTTTGTTAATACTGAAGGAATCCATAGCTTTTTGTTTTCCATATAAACAAAAGCAAATCTCTCCCTAATGTAACATATTCCCTAACTTCCACTCGGAAGTTAAGACATTCTTCAAATACATAGACTGGCATAACTTAGCAGTTATTTCTATAATCCTCACAGCAGTTGCCAATTTTTGTTCATTAGTATTTAAAAAATTCAAAGTCAACAAAGCATCATCTGGAATCCAGATACCCTGTAAATTTCCCATCCTTATGTGGCTGATTCTTCATACATTATTTTACTCTTTCTTTATAGATTTTACTATTTTCAAACTAGGTGGCTCCACTTATCACATGGAGCTAGTGACTGGCTCCATCCCCTTTGGGATGGTGAGAAATCAGCCTCATCTCTGTGAGCTCCACCTCTGGGAAGTTTCTGGGCCCACACTGTGTCAGCCTTTTCTAACTAGTTTCTTACTATAACCATCATTCCATTATCTGCTGCATAGAAGGGTATCTTAAAGAAGCCATGCATCTGTATGCCATGAGCAGCAGGCTCCATTTCCGGAATTTTTCTTGGCTTTCTTAGGCACTATGTGAATTTACATGCCATGCACTGGGCACCAAATATAGTGAGTCTTTCCTGGTAAATTTTTAGACCACCAGCCCCTCCAAAAATAACATGGTGACGTTAATAAATTATGAAAGATTGGCCTCTAGCTTAGGCTAGTTCCCAACAAACTCTTATAACTTAATATTTCTATTAATGTACATTCTATTATATGGCTCATTACCTTTTCACCACAAGGCATGTCTTCCTAGCTCTTCATCTCCCTGGATTCTCCTGAATGCTTAGATACATTCCCCAAAGTTCCCTTTTCTGTAGAAAAGGCCTGCCTAATCTCTCTTGCCTGCCTAGCTATTGGCTGATGAGCTTTTTATTAAACCAATTGCAATAGTATATCTTCATATAGTGTACAAATATTCTGCATCAACTTATACTCTATACTTCAACCAGCTCTAAGTTTCTTCATTAACTGCTGTCCACTGCACAAATAAATGTCTCTGATGAGGGTTTCTGAAGGCTGTATTTTCATGTAGGAATAGATAGATAAAAATTCAGAGGGTAACTTGACACTATGTTCATTTAGCAGAATAATAGTAGTAGCAGTTTCACAACCGTGGACTTCTGAATACTTTAAGCTATGGCATTTAGCCAGAATTGCAGTACCATACCTGGAAACAAGTTGATTAATAGAAATGGGTTAATATTTAAGACAGAGCTAACCAATATTATATGCTAATAACAGGCCAACAACTGTATATCTAATACAGCATCTCTGTGTGTTATTTGGGGTTGTCTCAGCTGAGGGACCAGGCTGGCAGGAAAACTGCTTATAACAAAATGGCACTTACAACATGGGGAATAAGAACTTGCACTTCAAACTTAACAAAAGCTTAAGAAAGGATTTTAAAAACAAAACAATAGAGACAAGCAAGTCTTCTTAGTAGCAGCGTTTTTTTGGTTGGGTTCTGTTTTGCTAGAGACAAGAAGAGATTTGCTCGGCTCCTATAAGGGGGGTTCCTTGACTGGACATAAGAGGCAAACCCTGCTAACAACTTTATGTTTTGCAAAACAGCTGCCAATGGCAATGACCACATCTCCAAGCCAGCAGCATGCTCCTTGATCACAGCATAGACCAAGACAGTGAGCACAGCTCTCAGTGCTGGTGGTAAACATATTCCCTGCCATCTTGGATGGAGAGCAGCTAATTCAGCTGTAGCTTTCATTTGAGCAATGTTGTTTACCAGATAAAAGACCCATGGTCAGAAAAATAAATAAATAAATAAAGATTTACAGTAAAGACAGGTTCAGATAAAGAAAAACCTCTAAAGGTTTACAGTGTGTTTTAAAATATGCATAGACTTGGGAGAGAAAAAGAAACAAGATAAAGTGGTTTAAAAAATCAAAAGAAAGGGAGTATCTGGGTATGGTGGCACATGCCTTTAATTGCAAGACTTGGGAGGCAGAGGCAAGCAGATCTCTGTGATTTCAAAGTGAACCTGGTATACAGAGTGAATTCCAGGACAGGCAAAAGTTACACAGAGAAAACCTGTCTCAAAAATTTAAAATAAATAGGAGTAAAAGAAATAGAGTAATAAAAAAGCCCCATGAAGATAGAAAATGTCTCTGTGTGTTATTTGGGGCTGATGCAACTGTGGTACCAGGCTGGCTGGAAAATGGCTCATAACAGTGGGTGTGGGGATAATTAACATTAAGGATGTATAAAAATATAAATGTAATTTCTAAAATTTGAATATTACCAATCAACAAGAATAAAATAAAGTGTATTTAGTATAATTGAGAAACACAGACTAAATAAAGATTAATATTCTGACTACTTGGGATCCCAATTCATATAAAGTCAGTTTTATTGAAGTTAAAAAAACTTAAATAAAAAATTTGAAGATTGACAGGTTATTAAATGAATTTAAAGAGTTTAAGAAAATGTGTTAGGTATGACAATGATCTTGTCATAATAATCACACATATACAAATTACATAACAACCTTGTTATAATAATAATACAAAATAAATCACACAAATTTTCATGCAGTGACATAATTTATAATATATTTATATACATATATATTATTAGGTGTATTCTTGGTGCCTCTGAACTTCAAAACTAAGAGTTCTTGGCCACCTTTACAGTAAGAGATAGGGATTTTCTCCAGTAGAAGAAATCTAATCAGTGGACCTCACATCTAATCAGAAAGCAACTGGTTACCCAAACTGTACCACTATTGCATATGTAGGCTTATCTTACTAAAGGGGTCATTTAAGACAGTTCACAGGTGCAGTTTTTTTTTTTTGTGTGTGTGTGCGAGAGTGTGTGTACTTATATGTAAATCTTTTTTTGAGAAAACTAATAAAATTTCAATAATTTTAATATGTCAGCAATGATTTGTGAAAAATATCCTAACATTAAAGAACACTGAAAAATAAGAAAATACTAAAAACAAATAAAGACAAAAGGGAAAAAGAGAATTAGAGAGGAATGAAACAGATGAGGTATAAAGTAGTAAACAAACCTGGAAGACTTTAATAAATACTAATGCTGAGTGATATCCCCTATAAATGTATGTTCATTAAACTGACATAGCCACTTAGATATATTTATTTTTGTTTTACATTATGCATATGAATGTTTTCCTATATGTATGTTTGTGTGACATGTAAATGCCTGGTGACTTTGGAGACCAGAGGACAGTACCAGATTCCCTGAAATTGGAGTCATAGATGGTTGTAAACTACTATGTGAGTGCTGTGAATTAATCTTGGGTTCTCTGTAGGAACAACAAGTGCTCTTAACAACTGAGTCATCTCTTCAGAGTTTTTTTTTTTTTTTTTTTTTTTTTTTACTCTTTATGTTTTTCAGTCTTGGAATTGAGGACATGGCTTCACGGATGTTAAGCACACATTCTACCAATGAGCTATGGTTTATTATGCTAATGTTTTTGCATTTTTTATTATTGAAATTAGATTCTTCTCTCATGCAATACATCTTGGCCACAATTTCTCTTCCCTCTACTCCTCTCAGTTACCTCTTACCTCTCCTCTCCCCAAGTTCACTACCATTTCTTCTTCAGAAAAAAATCAGGCCGCTAAGAGATTATAGTCAAATCATTTAAAAAATGATACAACATGGCAAGAAAAAATCAACCTGATAGGAGGAAAAGAGTTCCAAGAGTAGGCCAAAGGATCAGAGATATATGTGTTCCTACTGTTAAGAGTTGCATCTCTTCAATGCAAGAAGATATTCTGCAGTATATGAAAAAACAAACCTAGACATCAAACCAGCCACAAAACCCTTAACATACAATTTGTCCTGACCACATGATATTCTGGAGCAATGGTAGAGCACAACTTTTAGTAATGGTCAACCAATGACTGGTTTAACCATGCCATGAGAGGGAGTCCATGCCCAACACTGCATGGATGGCCAGGAACCAGAAACATATTTTGAAGAAATACAAAGTTAGTCATCTATCTTAAGTAAAATAAAATAGTTTAAATTTTATGTTCAGAGTCATTTTGAGAAAATTCAACTTGTAAGGAGTAGGGTTTTTCCACCCTCCGCTGGTCTGGTCCCGCCGCAACGACAGCCCCAAATAACGCACAGAGACTCTGTATTTGATATTATGCTGTTGCTGTTGGCCAGTTACTTGTTTCTTATTGGCTAGCTCTGTCTTAAGTATTAACCCATTTCTATGTATTTCCATGTGGTCTTACCGAGAGCAAAAAAATGGCGGTTCTGTTCTCTCCAGACTCTCCATCTTGACCCTGCTTACTACTCCTCTCTCCTCCTTGTCTCCTAGTCCCTACTACCTTCCTTTCCTATTGGCCAACAGTGCTTTATTCATTAACCAGTATGAGAAACATATATACATAATGGCATCTCCCATCATCTCCTCTTTCCTGTCTAAATAAAAAGAAAGGTTTTAACCTTAACATAGTAAAATATATCACACAACAGTTATCAAATAAGAATCACAGTTAACAATATTTAGTCCATAAACATTTAGCAAGATTTAAGAAAATATCTCATCATCTATCTTTGTGTATCTAAAGTCCTATATGTAACTTATCTTTAATCCTAACTGAGGAAAACTATAATCATTACTATCTGTCTTCAACTCCTTCAAAGACCACAGAAGGATAATATATAAACTCTAGAAATGACAGAGACATCTTGCTTTGTCAGTCACCTGAAGTTCTTTTGTAATCTTCCATCTTCAGCCCATAGGCCATAGTGTGTCTAGCAGACTCTTCAGCAAAGCAGGAAACTTTAAAATTCTTGTATTGGCAGTTTGTCAGTCACTTTTCTCTGTGTCCTGCAAAAAGTCTGGCAGACTCTTTCATGAAGTAGGAACTCTGTAGTAATATCCATCTTGAACCAAAATACACTTTTCTATGTGTCCTGCATGTCCAGTTTATGCAGCATAAAGTCAAACAATCCAGACGCAAGCAGTATCTTGTCTAAAAGGCTAGTCTTGCCATATTGGAGGCAAACTCCATAACGAGTTTCTTCAATGTCCATCTTCCTTTCTGACAGAAGCATTTATGTCTCATTGTCAAGAAAAACCCTAAACCATTTTAAATGCCATATTCTGTAGGTCTTTGAAAGATTTGAAGAATTCCTATCTATTTCAAATACATCTCTGTGTATTTTGAAAAACCTAACTAACTTAACTCTAAGCTTTGACTGTTAGGTTGGTATCCCAATTTTCATGCTGTTTTCATCAGTGAACATGCATACCCACAGTTAGTATTTCTATTTTAGGAAGTTATTTTTAATTTCCATAAGGATGATATGCTGACAAAAATCATTTTATTTACTTTGAATGTGATTTTTGGGTATGTTCCATTTTTTTTTAATTTTATATAACCAAGTACATTTAAATGAAAACAAACATTTATAGACAATATTTGGGAATTTGGGTGGTGTTCTTTCCAAACTACTTCCTGCTGGTAAGGGGCACTGTCATGGGGGATTTGAAGAAGATTCAAAAATCCTGGCTATAGTCTGTCAGGCTGCTTTGTCCAGCTGTTTTGAATGTAGGATCACCTGGTACTCTTTCAGGTGGTCTGGCTTGATCAAACCACATTAGTCTGAAAGGAATCCACATCTTTTCATTTTCTGTGGAAACAAAAATAGAAATCCTTTTCCCCAGTAACTTGTCCTTGAACTTAAATTTTGGAGTCAAAGCACTTTTTTTAATTTAATTTATTATTTTACATGTCGATCCCAGTTCCCTCCCCCTTCCTCCCTCCCTCCCAACCTCCCTCACTCCCTCCCTTCCATCCTTCCTCCTTCCCTCCCTTTTACCCTCTCTGCCCTCTCACATGCACTCTAACCACCCTCCCATCCCCCCACTCCAATTCCATATGTAGGGGAATGTCATCCTGTAGGGGTCATGTAGGTCTGACAGGTCATATGAAGTAGGGACTAGGGCTTCTCTCCTGTCTAAATGCCCTTCCCGGAGAGTGTGATCAACTAACTTATCCATGGAGCCCTCTACTAATGCCTGTTGGTATGTTCCATTTTTATTTTATTGAATTATTTATACATCTATTGTATACTTTTATATATTTCAGGGACATAGTATATTTTTTAAAATTGTAATTTTTTACTCAAAACATTTCAACTGTAGTCATAATAATATCTTTGTGTTGGTTCTTTATTTTATTTAGCATCTTCCCATCACTGTTTTTTGCAATCACATCATCACTATGTTGGAAGCTGCTCGAATTTCATCTTGAATATTCCCTCCCTAGTCCTAGAATCACATTTTACTCATTGGTTCCTCTTCTAGAATATGTGTAATAATCATGATCTGGGTTTTACTGTGATGGAACACTTGCTTAGCATGCATGAGGATCTAGGTTGAATTCCCTGCTCCCAATCACCAAACAAAACAAAGCAAATAATGTAGTATAAACTGTATGGCAATATTAGATACCTTTTCCCTAAGACTGTCAGTTGTCAGAGCCATGAAATGTAGCTGTTTAGCCTAACACATTTATATATGATTAGGTGTGAATATGGTTCCATATATTTATCCGTTTGGTTGGGAACAAAACATGAGTTCTATGATTATGATCCTTAATTTTGTTCACTATTTTAGCCTCATTTGCCTTCTTGACTTATAACTACCTACTTCCAACATGAAAAACTAGATTCTAACAGTCTATTAATTTTAAGTATTTCTTTCTAGCACACATGCAATGTATCTTCAGACCTGTTTCCTTCTGAGCAACACCTTTACCAGCTAGAATATAGTGTTTCTTAATTTTTAGTTTCCTCATTTATTTTCAAAATCATTTAGTTCAGTAACTGATGTGAGATGCCATTATGTATATATGCTTCTCATACTGGTTAATAATAAAGCACTGTTGGCCAATAGGAAAGCAAGATAGGCAGGACGAGGAGACAAGGAGTAAAGAGGAAGGAGGAAGGAAGAGCAAAGATGGAGAGTCGGGAGAAAGCAGAATGCCGGCCGGCTCCCCGGTAAGAGAAATACATAGATCAGCAGAAATGGGTTAATAATTAAGGCAGAGCTAGCCGATAAGAAACAAGTAACCGGGCCAACAGAATTATATCTAATACAGAGTCTCAGTGTGTTATTTGGGGCTGGCGCAGTGGCGGGACAAGACTGGCAGCAGGAGGAAAAACCATACACCTTACAAGTAACCCATTCACATGTCCATTTCATTCGGGTTACTTCAATTAATGCACAGTTACATTCATTGACATACGTTGCATTTGATCTTGGAATCCACAGAATTTCTAGCACTTTATATTATCATTTTATCTCTTATTTTATGTGTATGTGTGTGTGTGTGTTGTGTAATTAGATTTATCTCCTTTATGTAGTAAAGCGTTTATTGTTAGATAGAAGCATAGTATTGTATAGAGTTCAAAAGGAGAATTGGTCACAGAGAGCTCTTCTGAACCTGAAGATCATCATGTACCTCTTGCATTCAATTCTCTTGTTCATGAACAGTGTCTCCTGATAATTTTTACCATATGTGAACTTATGTCTTCTCAATGAGTGTCATATTAAACTATTAATATTTAGAGCCTTAAAATGTCTTCTTAGGAAAAATATTTTTTATCAGCACAAAATGTGGTAATAAACATAATAAAAATAATAAATAATAAAAATAAATTTACTGATATATATATACATATATATATATAATCACATGTGAATTATTATTAGAAATGAAGAAAATTTTTTAAAAAAGACAAATCTTTCATTTATTTCCAGTCCTAAGTCTCCTTCTGCATTAATGCCTATTTGTGATGCTCTTAGTTTAGATGAAATCTATTTGTACATCAATATATTTTAAAGTGTTATTTACTAACATTTTTTCTTAGATTCAATTTATTCAATATGGACATTAATTCTTTTATACACAGTTCTTGTTGTGTTAATTTATGACTTAAAAAAACTCCAGTGATTGATCATGTATTACCAAGGCATGTAAGTATACCCTTGTAGTCAAGTTACTCAGAATGGGGCAAAGTAGCACTGAAAGCCCAGGAATTCAAAGCCTGCCTAGACAATATAATGATAATATATTTTTTAAAAATCCCCCCCAAACAAATGCAAATAGTAACACAAGAAAAAATACTCACAAAAATGTAACAATGCCAACAACAAAACCAAATATTCATAAAAATAAAATATAAGCCAAACAAAAAATTAAGTAAATCTAATCAACTGGTTTCTACCTTATCTTTTCATTTCCAAGCACTATTAGTTCTTATGTTTTATTGGAAGCTACTGAGATTCAGAATTGAAATAAAATAGTTAAATCATTTGAAATATAACAATCAGAATTAACTGAAGAATTTCTATCTTTTTCTAATCTGCCATCATATAACCTATGTTTAACTTACAAGAAAATATAATTTAATTTTCATTCATGACTTAATGTTGAGGTCATTATTTATATAAAATATACATATGTTTAACTACACATTCAGTACAAATTATGAAGAAAAGTTGACATATACAATATAATGAACCCAAAGTAAGCCAGAAAGAAAAGTGTAGCCAGTCTTGAAAAACCTGAGTATAGTTTAATGGTTAAAGGATATATGCTTTTGTTAGCCATCTACCTATATTAATTCTATCTATATTTCCTGAATCCAGGTGCAGAAACTATAGCAATTAATATCAATCTGAATTTGATTATTTTTGTTCTTCAGCATTTTATCAGATTATGATGATTTAGTAATTTGATTGCTATGCAGATGTGAACTGTACTGATTACATTAAAATATGTAAAGGAAATGCAGAAATATTATCAGACAACATGCAAAATGGTGCTCAATTTCTTCCTACTTAGCATATCCTCTAGAAGAAACTGAGTGAGTGTTAAGGATCAAGAAGGTTCTGCAAAGTTTTTTGTTTTGGTTTGGTTTTGGTTTTTGTGAGTGCATGTGTCCTATATTAAGAGAGGAAACTTGCTGCTTCTTTCAACAAGGTTGTACATTTTCATCTAGATTAAAATGTGCAGAAAGTAACTGATGTCTTATTTTAAAAGTGGTTTGGGATGTCCTTTAAGGTAAATTTATGACTTCACTGGCTACTGGAATAGAGAACATTCTAAAAAAATAAGGACACATGGCTAGACATGGCTCACTGAGGAAAGTCATGGAATAAAGGGCAGGAATCTGTGTTGTGGGATATCTGATCACACTTTAAAAATCTGTCGTTCTTTTACCTTGTCTGCCAATGCACCTTCTGATTGGTTTATTAAAGAGGAAAAATTTATTATTAAAGAGGAAAGGTTTATTATAGAGGAAAAATGGGAATTCTGGACAGAGATAGGAACTCTGGGAAGAATCTGAGGCTCAAGAAATTGAGAGCAAGACATGGGGAAGTCTGATGTAAAATATGAAAGAGAGGTAAGGAGCCACAATGCAGAACATAGATTAATATAAATGGGTTAATTCTAGTTATAAGAGCTAGCTGGGAACAAGTCTAAGCTAAGGCAAAGTTTTCATGATAAATAAGATGTCTCCCTTTCATTATTTGGGAGCTGGCAGCTCAAAGAATATCTAGCTACAAATCTGGAGGCAGGAATCTTTGCAGAATCTAAAGTGGAATTCTGCTTGCTAGCTTTCACTTCAAGGCTTGCTCAGTCCACTTTATTAAAGGAACTGGAACCATGGGGGTATTTTGTAAAGTGATATTCCTTTTCCCAAATGACTTTAGCTTATATCAACATAAAACTTTCCAGAATATAGTTTCACAACTTTATCTTGTGACTCATGAGGAGACCAAGACAAGAGCAGTTACCATATTTTAAATTTTTTATTAGAGTTTCATACACATTGTGCATTCTTGTTCCACCACTCCCCAATGCTTTTTGCATTTTCTTCATCCCTGTGTTTTGCTAGTTCCTCCCATATCTGGCAAACAATTCCTCTTCTGATTTCTTATATTCTGCAAAATAGATAATGTTATTTTATAGTTCTTTGTTATGAGCCATTTCCCACCAGCCCGGTCCCAGAGTGAAATCAGCCCCAAATAACACACAGAGACAATGTTGTATTACATATAAAACTGTTGGCCTGTTACTAGCATTTCTTGTTGGCTAGCTCTATCTTAAATATTAACCCATTTCTATTAATCTTAGTGTTTCCACGTGGTCTTGTCTTTGGAGAGAGGGTCTGGGTCTCTTCCCTCATTTCCTTACATCTTGACACCCCTCTACTACATCTTCCAGAATCCTCCTTGTCTCCTAGTCCTGCCCATCTTGCCTTCTTATTTGTTAACAGTGCTTTATTCATTAACCAATGAGAGAAAAAATATTTACAGAATGGCATCTCCCATCATTTCTTTCTGCAATCACTCTCTATTTTGTTCCCCCTCTTACATTTCTTTACTTTTTCTGCTATATTTATAGGTCCTTTCTGTTTTGATTTATTCTGTCTGCATGTGCTTCTGTGTCTATTTAAATGTAAATTTCATGTATGAGATACCCATGTCAAATTTGACTTTATGAGTCTAGCATTTTCTACTTAACATGATAATCACCATTTAAAGCCATATTCCTGAAAATGGCATTATTTCATCCTTCAAGGTTGAACAATGTTACTTTTTCCTTATTTATTTGTTTATGGACTTACAGTATTTTCATATCTTAGATATTTTTAATAACAATCATAGATGATCAAGTATCTCTGTGGTGTCATGAATTAGGGCCCATTGGCCATATGCCTATGATTGGTCTAGCTGGTCATATGTTATTTCTTCTTTTTTTTTTAGGTTTAGAGGAACCTCTAACTGGTTTTTGTACCACATCCATGAATTTTTATACCCACCATCAGTGCATTGTTCTCTTCCTCACATCTCTATCAGTATGTGTAACCACATCTAGAGACCAGGAATGAGCTGCACAATGATCACTCTAATTACCCAAGCAGAGCATAAGTTAGAAAATAAGCAGTATGTGGCAGGAGCTTTGAATTTTAGAGTAAGGTTCTCAAAAATAGAAGCTAAGATTTGACTTGGATTTCACAGGCAGGTAGATTGGAGGCACCATGATTAACATGGCCTGGGATATTGATTCAAAAGCTGGGAATCATGGAATTATTAGGCTTGTTGGTGTAGTAGTTTCTAAGGATTCATTGTCTCCAGCTCCAATCTTGCCACAGGCATGCTAAGGATATAGATGCACCAACACAACTTACACAAGTTCTGGAGAGCTGAATTCCAATCAAGCACTTTACCCACTGTACCATTTCCTCAGCCACATAGCTATATTTCAATTAGTTGGTTTTACCATATGTTTTCTGAAGCTTTGATGAGAGGAAATTCTTTTTATTTACTCCTAATCAGAGAATAGTGATGTGATAATCATTTCCCAACTGGGAAAACAGAGTGTTCAGGTCACTCACATGGAGCTTCAGTCTTTAGAAATGATGGTTTTTGAAATATTCTGAAACGGAGTTCATCACCTGTCATCCTACACTACTTTTTCTTGAATAATTCACATATCTGTCTTGCTGAAGTCATAAATTAAATTCTCCTTTTTTTTCTAAAACATGACAGGCAATTAACTATCATCTAATATCTGAACCATCAACTTACTCCCCAGAGATATCTTTCTGAATTAGTCTTTTCAATTAGCTTATAAGGAAATTGATAAACTTTTCCCCCCACTCTCTTCTGTAACAGAATTCACAGAAATTTAACAACACATTATATCTTTTTTTCTCTTCTTTCTTTTTTTCTTTTTTCTTTTTTTAGTCAAATAGAGGGTCCACTGGCCACACATGGCTATAGACTGTAGTGAGATAGTCTTTCTGTAGCACTGACCACGCCCATTGGGGGGTGGAGCGATGGGCGGAGGTGACCTGAGGTAGGAGGAGGTCAGAGGGGGCCAGGAAGGCGCGCTCTCTTTCTGGTGTGACTCGGACAGGAGAGGATTGGGTTGAATTTCCTGGTGTTCATCTGTCTAGGTTGTAAGTTATTTCTCCCTGAATAAACATCTATTCGGCCTATTTGTTTATCCTGATCCTTATTTACCGCAATATCTGGTGTCAGAAGCGGGATTTACCTGGGTTTTGCCCCCAGGCGGCAGAAGCCGCCCCCATCCCCCACCTTCCCCAAAGGGCAGGGTTTAACCAGGTGGGCCCCACATCATCATTTCCACTTGACTCAACCTGATGCATCGGAACTACAAACATCACCCTAAAACCAGTTTGAGACTGTTTTGCTCCAGACAACTCATGACTAGCTAGCTGTAATGGTGTACCTTTTTATTACACCCTGTCCAGTTTCAAATACAACTACAGTCAAGAATTTTCTGCCACACAGTGACTAACTACATATGTCACAGCCAGTTCTGTTGAGAAATTTGGTTGCTAAAAATTTTCTTCCTACAGGATCCATTGGAGCAATCATCGTCCCATTTCAGCAGGAAGTAATCTTAATATGACTACGCCCCCTTTCCCTACCCTTGGAATTTTGGGATAATAGTCATTGTCTTTGGGTTGGTTTTAGTTATTTGGGATTGGGTGATGCTTACACTCGGGTTTATCTTTTAGACAGTAATAGGGAATGGTTGGTAAAGGTATGATTTAGATGGGATATAGGTAGATTAGCCTATTTTCTTGAGAATTTGAGTAAGAATGAGATAGTATTTTACAGCTTACATTGTTGTGTATTCTTATGTGGTAAGCTATGTAAAATTAAGTTTATATTTTGTTATATTGTGTTAAATGTTTCCACTTATAATATTTTATGCACATTATTTTTTACCATATTCTATGTATGTATACTTTTCCTGTATTCAAGACATTTTGTATATTAATACAATTTGGGATATTTATCTTGCTGCCCTTTATAGTTCTACCTCTTGTCTTGACACTTATACTCTACCTCTATTTTAGGGATTTACATGTAGGTATATGTAAATAGTTATATTGTTTAAGTATTTGTTCCTGCTTTACTCAGGAAAGTTTCAATCAGTCTTTTTAGCTAAGTTCCCGAGTATTACAGATTATCTTCACTCACATTTCCTGTACCTATGAGATTAGTCAAATATAGATGCTTAATCTTCAGTCACTTCATAAACATGCAGAACATGACATTTAAATGTTTTAATATTAGTACTCCATTGACATGAGACACTGTTGCTCCTGACAGCACCGTGCACTTTCCCGAAAATATGTTGGACACTGTTGTTGCTCCTGCTGGAGTTCAATCTTGCCTCAGCTAATGGCCTGTTGGGCATAGAATTGCCCCCACCTTAACCACTGATTTGGACATGCAGTCCTATGTGCTTACAGAAGACAAATATAGAAGACTGCTTGATCTTGCCAAGTCAGGGTAAGACAGCCATTCTATTTCCTTGCTGTTGTTGTGGTCTGTCAAGTTCTCTTGGCCTTAGCCAAATCTGGGTGTACCAACGTCGCTGTGAGACCTAGGGTGACTGTTCAGGTGGCTTGCTGTTTCTGTCCTTGCTGCACCTTTTGGAAGTTGTCCATCCGCATTTCCTGTCTACTCTAGTATTGTTAATTTCCTTCTCAGGTCTTGATGAGGTTGAAGATTAAACTATCACAACTATTATTCTCTCTTCCTAGTTAGATATATTAGATACTAGACTTACGTTTTCCAGCTTAGGACAACTCTATTGTAAACTCCATTATGCCCTCACCCTAGGACTAGATATGTAGGTCATTTTGTTCTCGATTTTCCTTTTCTTAGAGCACACTTGTTATTCACTGTTTTGTTTATAGTTTTGTATTAAGCCTAAATCTTTTCTTTAGACTAAAAGGGGAATTGTAGTGAGATAGTCCTTCTGTAGCACTGACCACGCCCATTGGGGTGTGGAGCGATGGGCGGAGGTGACCTGAGGAAGGAGGTCGGAGGGGGCCAGGAAGGCGTGCTCTCTTTCTGGTGTGACTCGGACAGGAGAGGATCGGGTTGAATTTCCTGGTGTTCATCTGTCTAGGTTGTAAGTTATTTCTCCCTGAATAAACATCTATTCGGCCTATTTGTTTATCCTGATCCTTATTTACCGCAATAATAGACCAACCAAAACTTTGCTAGTATTAATCAGGATATTCTTATGTATGTATACACACATACCATGATTTATGTTTAAAAACAAAACAAACAAACAAACAAAAAACATGTAAAAGAGTTTACATTGATGTCAAGGCCTGGTCTGCTGTCAGTGGCCATGTCTGGTTCCATGGCCATAATGCAGCCATGGTGGTCTGTGTTGATATCCATGGCACTTGTTACCACCAAGGTCTCTTTGGACACCTAGAGACTCGGCTACCTCCTATGACCATGTGCTTATCCAAGCAATGGTCCCCCACAGGGTAATTCTGATCTAACATGTCTGTACTGCCACTAGGGGCCATGGCGATGTATGTACCTGAACTATAGTTGAGGACCATGTCTGGGTCTGTGGCCTTACCACAGCCAATGTCTATATTTATGTCCATGGGTCCTGTTACCATCAAAGGCTGAGTGGATGTCAGGGATCTATATGTGCTAGAATTCAAACACCACACTGCCATCTGAGCCATAATGATTTGAGCTACTTGAAGTTCCAGCTAGGACCATGATGATATCTGGACCCAGGATGCTGCTAGAGACTATGTCTGGGTTCATGATCCTAATGGAGCCTGGATCTGTGTTGATATCCATGGCTGCATTGCCACCAAAGGCCACAAAGATGCACAGAATCTGGGTCACCTGTAGCCATGGTGGTATCTTAGGGCCATGATACTTTCAGGGTCATACAAACCTGAATGACATGTGCTGCTATCAAGAGCCATGGTAATGTCCAATCCTGGACTGCAGCCAAGGACCATGTTTAGGTCCTTGGCCTGCCACAGCCACAGTCTGTGTTGATGTCCATGGCTCTTGTTACCATCAAAGGCAGTGAGGATAGGGCTAAGGAATTAGCCCTGCCCCTCACTGACTATAGCACTGGGGAGAACTGTATCTCACTTGGGTAGCACATTGGAGCTGATCCCACTGGTAGGTGTATGAGTAAGATGACTCAGAGGGTTCTAGAGTGGTAGAGCTAACCACACTATCTGTCATGTTGTGATCAAAGGAGAGATGTCTCTCTTACCACTTACTACCTACTACAAGGAGGAAAGCTGGTCTGGGGATCACAAGAGTGGGGGAGCTGATCCTGCCCCTCACTGGCTGCAGGACTTGGGAGAGTAGACCTTGTACCTCATTTGGTCAGCACAAAGGAGCTGACTCTATTGACTGGGACACAGGTGTTCTGGCAAAGAAAACATGCACGAGAGATCTTGGCCCTCCCCTCATCTCCCTATGGTGGAGTGGTCTAGGGAGAGAAGCCCTCCTATATCCCCTTGCCAGTTGAGGCAGATGGAAGAATTGGCCTGGGGCTGGGGTATAACAGCAAGGGAGTAGGCCCTGTATCTTGCCTGGGTGGAACAATAGAGCTAACCCTGGTAGTGAGGGTATGGATGAACCAGGCCTGAGGTTGTGAGATCAGGTAAACTGACCCTGCTCAATGCTGCCTTCTACAGTGGATGATCTAGCCAGCACAGTGATGGAGACCTCACCATACTGGAGACAATGAGGAAAACCTGGTTTGATAACCAACCCAACTACCACGCAGGTCCAGAACCAAGTCTATGAATCAGCCTACCCCAATATCCAATTCACCTCATCTGTGAACTGGTAAAGCATGTAAAGGGGCCATACCTAGAGATCCAAAGCTGTAGGATCTCTGTGACACAAGACAGAAAAAGGATATCTAAGAGGAGTTCCAGGGAGGGTCCATTATTGAAGGTGGAGCAGAAGCCAGAGGCCTCAATCCAGACCAATGACTCTTTGCAAGAAACACTAACAAGTAAAGATGTATGGACTAAAGAATATACTGTGAGACTCTTTGTTTCACACTATAGCTTCCAGGCTGAGAATATGTTTGTATGTATGCTTGATTTAATTCTTTTAGATATTGTAATGATTATCTATTTATAATGTATTTGTGTATATGTGTGTGTTTAATGTTATTGTGTGTGTGTGTGTGGGTGCCCACAGAGGCCAGAAGCAGATATAGGCATTACATACTCAAGTTGGAGTTGCAGGCAGCTGACTGGCATGTTTGCTAGAAACTGAACTAGCATCTTCTGAAAGGTCAGGAAGTATTCTTATCCACTTAGAAATCTTTCCAGGCTGAGATCCCAGTTTCAAACAAATGCTAAAGAAAAGCTACACCAAGTGCCAATGACAGGAGGAGGTAGGAATGATGCCTGTCTATGTAATACACTTGGAAAGAGGGAAGCTCAGTTGGGGAATTGTTCCCATCAGATTGGCCAGTAGGCTTGGACTATGTATGGTATATGGTGGTTGCTCAGGAAAATAGGAATCAGTCTACCTCAAGATCCAGCAATTCCACTCTTAGGCATATACCAAAAAAAGATGCACATTCATACAACAAGGGCATGTGTTCAATTTTGTTCATATCAGCATTATTTGTAATAGCTAGAACCTAGAGGCAACCTAAATGTCCCTCAAATGAAGAATGGATAAAGAAAATGTGGTTCATTTACACAATGGAGTACTACTCAGGGGGGGGAACAAAAAAATGAAATCTTGAAATTGCAGACAAATGGATGGAACTAGAAGAAACCATTCTGTGGGAGGTAACCCAGTCACAAAAAGACAAACACTGTATGTACTCACTCATATGTGGATTTTAGACATAGAACAAAGGATCATCAACTTACAATCCACACTGCCAGAAAATGTAGGACACAAGGAGGCCCCTAAGAGAGACATATATGGTTCTCTGGAGAATAGGAAAGGGACAAGATCTTCCAAGATTATAAGTAACATGGGGGAAGGGAAGAAGGGATTAGGAGGAAGAGGAGGGTGAGCATGAGGGAACAGGAAGATTGAGTCAATGAAAGAATAGAGGAGAGCAATAAAACAGTTACCACAATAGAGGGAGCCATTGTAGCTTAATGAGAAACCTGGTACCAGGGAAATGTCCAGAGATCTACAAGGATGACCCCAACTAAGAATCTAAGCAATAGTGGACAGGCTACCTTAATGCCCTTCCCTGACAATGAGATAGAGGACTACATTATACGCCATCCTAGATCTTTCATCTAGTAGCTGATGGAAGCAGAAGCAGACATCCACATTTAAATATTGAACTGAACTCCTGGAATCTAGTTGCAGAGAGGGAGGAGTGATGAGCAAAGACATCAAGACCATGCTGGAGAAACCTACAGAATGGGCTGACCTGAACAAGAGGGAACTCATGGACTCATGTATGATAGCTGGAAAACCAGCAGAGGACCGATCCAGATTCCCTGAATGTTGGTGTTAGTTAGGAGGACTAGGCAGTCTACGGGGCTTCTGGTTATGGATCAGTATTTATCCCTAGTATGAATATGGAATTTGGGAGCTCATTCCACATAGAGGGATATTCCCTCAGCCTAGACACATAGGGAAGGGCCTAGGCCCTACTCCAAATGATATGACAGACATTGAAGACTCCCAATGGAGGCTTCCTCTTTGGGGACCAGAAAGGGGGTGGGATGCGGGTTGATGGGGGGAACATGGGAGGACAGGAAGGTTCTGGAACTGGGAATGACAAGTAAAACATTCTTGTTTCAAATTTTGATTTAAAAAATAAATAAGAAAAAATAAAGCTATGTTGTTACTTTTATGTTATTCTTTTAAATTTTATTATGTTTTTGGTGGGAGAAGTTTGAAAAGGAAAAGGGTGGATATGAAGAGACATTGGGATATGCAATCAGGATGAATGACATGAAATCCACAAGAATCAATAAAGATCTTGTTTTTAAAAAAGTAATTGTTTGATTTAGGCTAATGTCTTCAAATATATTTATCATTTACTGCACACATATATTAACTGTTTTATATAATTTATGCTCATTCTCATACATATGATTTTAAATAATACGGTCTTCATGAAGGATGTTCCCATGTATTCCAGCTTACCCTGCATATAGGAGAAAGGCTCATTCTGGTGATGCAGAAAGTTTTCTTTGGAATTGGCTAAAGATATCCAAGATTATACTACCAGAAATAAATAAGCAGTGGACCAATCGTCTCTGCTACATAGCTGATAATCACAAGAATTTATTTGTGATCTTAGGTCTGCCAATCATTTGATGACTGGCTGATGAGGCTGATGAGGTCTAAATTCAACTGCAAGACACAAGGCTTGAGTTTCATTAGTTTGTTTCTCTAGTAGTTCAGGAAGTAGCAGACTAAACTAAACTGCCATGGTAATATGAAAATTCTAGAAAGATACAGAATACATAAAATCTTAAGATGAATAAACTAAACATTGTGCATTATTTTCTTTGACCTCTCATGAAAGTGTGAGGCATATGACACAGTAGTCTCCTGAAAAGGCCTACGGGTCAGAAAGTGGCTGGAAACTCAACAGTGGCTGAGGGCTGTTTGCATAATGCCTTAGTATGGATCTGGGAGTGGAATGGAAGGCCCCATGCTGAAATGATGGATCTTGTTTGTTTGGAATGACTTCTTGGGCATTTGTGGATGCACTGTGTTTTCCTAGTAGTGGGATCAGATACTTAGTAGGAGAAAAAGGGGACTAGAGGTACAGGTAATCTTCATCTATCAAATATCAAAAAATAAGTTCAGATTCTATGACGCCTGAATTCAGCCTTCTGATGTGGGACCAAGTATTAGATCTCAAAAATTCAAGAGAATATCTTAGGACTGGAGAGTAATATAAAAATTTAAACCTAGATATATATTAGATACATAACTAATTGAGTTGTTGGTCAAAGGGTCCCCTGGAAATCTTCAAACAACCCAGGCTATGTGTTGCTCTATACACATTGACAAAAATGCCCATTGCTGAAGACAATACACTAGTCATTGAACATGGAGAAGTTAAGCTGTTGCTTAAATAGAGCCTTCACTCCTTGTTCCAGCATGTTTGATATAGGAAGGTACTCTGAATGTAGCAAGAAGAGAAATATAAACATCAAACTATCCACAAACCTTTGATCTACAATGGTATCTTGCCTGCAAGGTATTCTATGGAAATGATGACACAAAATATCTGGGGGTAACAAATCAATAACATATTTGACTAGGTTCACTCCCTGAGATCATGAGATGGAATACATATTCGACCCTGCCTGGGTGAACCAGAACAAATACTAGTGATTATGTGTGTGTGTGTGTGTGTGTGTGTGTGTGTGTGTGCAAGTGCACATGTGTGTGTGTGTGTACCAGATGGCATTCTGCTATACTTACATATTAATACTCTGCTCATCTATCATCATAGAAGCTTCTTCCTACAGCAGATGGGGTAAATACAGATGTACACATCCAGGTATTCAGAGAGTGAGACCTATAACTACTCTGTCTTAAATGGAATATGTCTACCAAATTCCTACCTTCAGCACTCGGGAAACCCCACAGAAGAAGAGGAAAAGGTGTTAAGAGCCAGAGGGGATAGAGGATACCAAGAAAGCAAGACATTCTAAATCACCATAATTAAAGCTCATATGAACTCACAAGAACTGAGGCAGTCAGCATGTATAGGACCTACATGAGTCTATACCAGGTTATCTGCTTCTGTATTATAGCTTCTAGTGTAATGTTTTTAATGGACTTATTGAGTATGTGAATGAGTGGGTCCCTGATTCTTATGTCTTTTCCAGGGCTCTTTTTAATTCTCTTTGTTTGTCTTGTCTATTCTGGTGTGATAGTTTTGCTTTATCTTATTATACTTTATTTTGATACATTTTCTTAATATCCCATATAAGTCTGCTTATTTGGTAATGAAAGACAGAAAATGGGTGGATTCAGACAGGAGGTTTCGTGGAGATGAACAGAAAGATGTAGATGGGAGCAGATCATGATCAGGATATATTATGCAAGAAAAAAAAAGATCTATTTTCAATAGAAGGGTAAATTTGAAAGAGCACTGAGACAACTTCAAATCCACTTGGAACAAGCTCATATGAGATATCTAATGCCCCAAAGCAATTGACTTTGGGAAAAGAAAATAAATTCACCTTCAGTGAGAAATGGTAAGATCATTCACCATTTCAAAGCATGTGTACTATTTTAGTAGATACAACTCACATGGAAACACAGCTTTCAAACAGGAGAGATAACACTTATAACAGTCTCAGGTCCAGGTTAGAGTACCCTAAAGTAATATGATACACTTATTGCATTAAGAAAAAAAAAAAAACAGTATTTATCAACGTCTCTAGATTCCAGAAGTCCACGTACAAAGTTCCAGATTGTTCATACTGGAGACCTTCATCCTATACTCCATGAAGCCTACATCTTTCATAATCCCTCACATGAGAAGTTCCAAATGTGAGTTCTTCTTTTAAAGGGTTCATTTCTATTGGATAAGAACCCCACCCTAAGTTATCTAGCAACAAGACTGAGCTATTAGCTGAGAATTTATAATTCATAGTCAGCTCTAAGTAGGTTATTTGGGACTAAGTGGTCAGAACAAGAAATGTTCATTTACAGGGTTATGACGACCATTTTAAGCCTGTGTCACATAGTATGAAGGAGGTAGAATACTCTATAGCTGAACTTGGAATGTTTTTAGTTTGTCTGCAAAGGCAATATTCATTGTGAAGCTGATTAGATATATTTTGGCAGTTATTTTATCTTATGTTATATGTGTTTGTCTGTATGAATTTCTGTAATGCATGGCTGATGTCATGGGGCCCTTAAGAGAATTCCAGGTCCTTTGGAAGAGCAGCCAGTCCTCTTAACTTCTGAGTTATTTCTTGAGGCCCTGATTAAACAATTTTATAAACAGATTAAAAACCTCTATAAACTACCTAGGCTTACCTCAGTAATACCACAGTCAAGTTATGCTAATACAGCACAGAAAACAACACTCAAACATCAAGAGATGTAATAAAACAGCTGCTACAATATTCCAACTGCATTTGCAAGAACCAGCAAGAAATAGTATGATTCCAAGTGCTCTAGTAAAAGTATGTCAACAAAGAATGATCATGGAAAGTGAGATCAATTTAAAGACATTTGTAGCACAAATTTTAATTGGTATTAATAATGAAAGCCCAGAGACAGATATTGGGGTTAAACCTGAAGATCAGAGAAGCAAAGCAGCCAGCCACTAGAGAGTTCTCACCTCTACTAATGCTCAGACCAAAATGGCTACCCTGTTGTCAGACTGCATCTCCAGACTATATCTGTCTCCACCAAAATCAGACTGCACTGAGCTTCCGTCTGCTCCTGCCTTATGTTACTCTCTAGTGCTGGGATTAAAGGCATGGCATCCAAAGTGCTGAGATCACCTTTGTGTGAGCTCTGTGTTTCTTTTAGACTGTATCAATTTCCCATATCCCAGTGTGGCCTTGAACTAACAGAGATCCATCTGCCTCTGTACCCTGAGGGTTAGGATTAAAGGTGTATACCACCACTGCCTGGGCTCTATGGCTAACTAGTATGGCTATTAGGATAGAAGTGTGTGTCACCACTGACTAGCTTTTATGACTAACTAGTGTGGCTAGCTTGGCACTCTGTTCTTCAGGTGAACATTATTTGTTAGATCATAACAAATGGTGGGAGTCAAGCAACCATAAATGAAACAGTAAATATGTAGGAAAATCTAAGTGCATATTGAATACAGGAAAAGTAAAATAATTTAGATGGGTTTAAAGATATTCAAATTTGCATAAGAATGTGGAGCAGAAGATAAGACAAGTGCTTTCAGATTCAGGATTATTTGGAAAGGGGTGAAGATATGTTACAAGTATGTTTTCCTGCCAGCCTGGTCCCACAGCCATGCAAGCCCCAAATAACACACAGAGACGCTGTATTATTAGATATAATGCTTTTGGCCTGTTACTATCATTACTTATTGGCTAGCTCTGTCTTAAATATTAACCCATTTCTATTAATCTAAATTTTTCCAAGTGGTCTGATCTTACCAGAGAGAGGGCACGGACCTGGGCTCTCTTGGTCTTACATGTTGAATATCCTCCTCTATCTATCCCCAAATCTTCCTTGTCTCCTAGTCTTGTCTATCTTGCTATCCTGTTGGCCAACAGGGCTTTATTCATTAACCAATAAGAGAAAAATATTTACAGAATGACATCTCCCATCAAAAATAAACATCTTTAACTGATCTTTATAATTGAGTTTACTTATACAATTACATAAGAAGAGATAATTAACTAGGAAGAGAAAAATATATAAGAATGTAGTACTTTAAATCAGTAATTCAATTAAATAGAATAAAATTTAAATTGTATAGGAGAGGATATTAAAGTTAAGAGAAATACTGGAAGATTGTACACAGAACTGTTTGTATGAGACACAACTTGATAAAGAGAATGGGAAAGTATACAGTCACCATTCAAAAAATAAAATAATAAGATGAAACAAAGAAATCTTTAAGGACTAAGAAATATAAGGCAAAAATGAGTTTTTTCTACAGATAAAAGTTTTAGTTTTCTGAGCACAGATTTTAATTTCTCCTTTCAGGAAGAGGCTGGAATGTGAGAACCAGTCCCTGACCAACTGAAGCAAAAGAAGCAAAATTATACCTACCTATACTGCTTGGAATGTATATGAAAATCACTTTGGCAAATAGTTTACTATTGGCTCTGTCAGATTTACACAATCTATTGACATTTCTTGGTGAATCCTCATAGAGGCGTTTATTTTACATATGTACAAATGTAAATAAATGTATATCAAAACACAATTACATTATCTTTGCATTCTTTTCATGGGTGATGCATGCATACATTGTGGCAGAAGAAAAACATAATAATATGTGAGATGAAAACAAATACATACCTGCATCCTGATCATGTTAGAAACGCCTATACATGTAAAAAAAAATTGTATAAGAAACAAACATGCAAACCATACCTAGTATAAGTGATGAGGCAAGATTATTCCTTAATACAAACTACAGTTTGTGTAGTGAGTTGGAGGAGAAAGTTGTGAAATAAATGATACACAATTTATTATTCTTATTGAATATACTACTCAGTATTTTCATTCCAAAATAATCTGTCTAGCTGTGAATCTTTATTTATGTACTCTCCTACATTTATGCTACAAGGCTGCCATTAGTCATTTTTGTGGCTATAATAAAACACCATGACCAAATGAAGCATATGGGATAAAAAGATTTTGAGGGTTATTATTTCAGTGGTTCAGTTCATAAAAGTGGGGGTGTCATGGCATCAGGCAGCCAGATCACGAAGCAGAGATTTCCAACTTCAAACTTTAACACACACAAACAGAGAGAAGTGGAAGGTAAGCAAGCCTATGACTTCTAAAAGCACAACCTCATTGCTGTACTTCCTCCTGGAAGGCTGCACCACCTCCCTAAACAGTGCATGCAAATGGGAAATTGAGTGCCAATGCCAGAGCTTTAAAAGTACTACTCATTCTAGTCACCACAATGTCATACTCTCTTAAAGAAAAATAAAAACTTTGTTTAAAACAAACAAACAAACAACAAAATGATCAGGAAGCTAGTTACCAAAACATCAAATAATACAATTAAAAGGTGGAGTATAGAACTAAATAGACAATTCTCAATACAGAAATATAAAATGGCTGAAAGACACGTAAGAAAGTGCTCCACATCCTTAGCCATCAGGGAAGTATAAATCAAAACAGCTGTGAGATAGTACAGGTCAGATGGCTAAAATAAAAAACACCAATGACAGCCTATGCTGAAGACGATATGGAAAAAAGGAGAACACTCTTCCACTGTTGGTGGGATTGAAACTTGTGTGGCTAATTTGGAAATAAGTATGGCAGTTCCGCAGGAAAATGGGAATCAGTCTACTTTAAGATCCAGCAAATCCACTTTTGAGCATATACCCAAAAGATGTACATTCATACAACAAGGACATATGTTCAACTATGTTCATAGCAGTGTTGTTTTTAATAGGCAGAACCTGGAAGCAATCAAGATGTCCCTCAACTGAAGAATGGATAAAGAAAATGTGATACATTTACACAATGGAGTACTACTCCAAGGGTGAAAAACAAACAAACAAACAAACCAAAAAAGCAAAACAACCACAAAAAAAAAAAAACCATGAAATCTCAAATTCACAGACAAATGGATGCAACTGGAAGAAATCATAAGAGGTAATCCAGTCACAGAAAGACAAGCATGGTATTTACTCACTCATGTATGGATATTAGAAATAGAGTAAGTGACTAATAGAGAAACTAGGAAACAAGGAGGACCCTAAGAAAGAAATACATGGTCCAGCAAAGGAGGGGCAAGAGACAAGAACTCTTGAGCAAATTGGGAGCATGGGGGGAGAAGGGAGGGAGGTAAGAAAAAGAGAAGGGGTGAGGAAGAATGATGGCCAATGCCATTCTGTACATGTTTCTCTTGTTGATTAATGAATAAACCACTGTTGGCAAATAGGAAGGCAAGATAGGTGGGACTAGGAGAAAAGGAGGATTCTGGGAGATGTAGTAGTGAGGAGGGTCAAGATGTAGGGGCTTTAGAGAAGAGGTCTGGGCCCTTCTTTCCAGTAAGATAAGACCACCTGGAAATACTTAGATTAATAGAAATGGATTAATATTTAAGGCAGAACTAGTCAATAAGAAACACTAGTAACAGGTGAAAAACTTTATATCTAATACAGCGTCTCTGTATGTTATTTGGGGCTGATGGGACGGACAGTGGGACAAGGATGGTGGGAAAATTGCTGGTAACAGAGACTTGGGTAGGAGAACAAGAGGAATCAGGAGTCAGGGGAGGAGCAGAGTAAAGCAAGAAAAGAGATAACATAATATAGGGAGCCATTATAGGTTTTAAAGAGAAATCTGGCACTAGGAAAATATTCCGAGAGCCACAAATATGACCCCAACTAATAGTCTAGGCAGCAGTTGAGAGGCTGCCTTTGATGTCCTTCCTCAATAAAGCAATTGATGACTAACTTAATTTCCATTTTAGAGACTTCATCCAGTAGCTGATGGAAGCAGGAACAGGCCCCTGTAGCTAAGCACTGAGCCATACTCCTGAAATCCAGTTGTAGAGAGGGAGGACAGATGAGCAAAGAAGTCAAGACCATGCTGGAAACCTACAGAAACAATTGATCTGACCTAGTGAGTTCACAGGGACCCCTGTTGTAAAGCTGAGGAACCAGCATTAGACCAAACCAAGCCCTCTGTAGTTGCCAGTTATGA
This sequence comes from Phodopus roborovskii, assembly GCF_943737965.1. Taxonomy (NCBI): domain Eukaryota; kingdom Metazoa; phylum Chordata; class Mammalia; order Rodentia; family Cricetidae; genus Phodopus; species Phodopus roborovskii. The sequence continues at coordinate 8,042,621 of NW_026126485.1, forward strand.
GGCCTGGGCAGTCTATGGGATCTCTAACAGTGGAAGGACTATTTATCCCTAGTGCTCAAATGGATGTTGGGAGACCATTTTATATGGAGGAATACTATTTCAGCCCAGATACATGGAGGAGGGCCTAGGCCCTCCCCCAAATGATGAGGCAGACTTTGATAATCCCCCATTGATGGCTTCATTAACCTTGGGGAGTGGGTGGGGAATGAGTTTGGGGGGGTCAGTGATGTGCACGGAAGGATAAGAGGGAGAGGGAAGGGGGTATTGATATACAAAATAAGTTTGTTTCTAAATAAAAAGATAATAATAAGAACATTATATTCATAATATATAAATACATCTTTAAAAATAAAAAAAAATTCCTCAGGGATAAGAATCTCAATACTTCTATCCCCAAGACTATGTATTCTAGCATTGACTAACATGACTTTTGAACACAGAGAGTCTGAGGTCAAATACTTATTCATTTATTCTACATATACTGTGATGTAAGAAGGTAATTAATATTTTTCACCTTACCATTTCCTTGTCTATAAAATGAAAAACACAATAATATCACAACTCCTAGACCATGACTATTGTTAGCTATGCTGAACTATATACAAAAGTCATATAGAACAAAGCCAATATTCCTCACTTTGAAATTAAATAATTAGGTATATTTTATTCAAATGAGATTTTTAGTCTTGATATATTTTCATGACCTTTTCACTGTAGTGAGTTTATCTAGTAGTCATTATGCAAATTTGCTAATTATTGTACCTTTAAAAATAAAAATATAATTGATGCCACCTTGCTATTCTGTTATTTGCAGCAGTATCAAAAGTTTATTTGAATAAATATGCATGTTTTAAAGTTCAATTTTTGGTTTAGAAATTCCTCCCACATAAATGAAACTCAAAATAAGGCATACCAATTTACTTTTAGTTCACTACTATTGGAGTAGATGGGGGTTGCTCAGTGAGAAAACTGTAGGAAGCTTGTTGGTGATTGATTGGTCAATCTGCCAGGTAAGATTGCTTACCCTGGGGTTACTGACATGACTATATTCTTAAGAGCACTTGATACTCTTCCAGAACATCCATGTTTGGATTACAGCACCTATTTCTAGCATGAAAATGAAGGGGGTATTCTGAGAAGAGAAAGAGGACTTGCAGGGTGGAGATACATCAGTGTAAGGGGGGTAGTGAATGGAGCCAATGGGCATGATAGAGTTAAGTGAAACTTTCATTATGAAACCTCTACTTTTCTACATTAATAGCTATCAATAAAATAACATGGAAACTGATACTTCCTTTTCATAACTAGTGGAAAATATAATGAAAAATCAACTATGTTAGTGAACTCACTGCATTAGCAGTAAAATTATAAGGGTAATGGAGCAGGTAACCAACCATTTTGGACTCTAGGAACTATGCTGTTCATGTTATTTGAGCTAACCATTCAAACTACTCTGAGTTGAGCATGCTTTATTTTCTTTCAGGAGAATTCCTTCAATCTATAAGTGAAGAAAACATAGCAGGAAAATACCAATTAGCAGGGAGAAAATAAACCCTTGTACACTGAAAGTAAAAGACAAATCAAAGGTGATATAAAATGTTTGTCTCCAGTACTGTCTAAATCTGAGACCCTTAGCCAAGACTTGCATCAGCAACAGGGTCCCTGGGCTGGCAAACCAACGATGAAAGCATGAAAACAATAAACAAGTTTAAACTGACTCAGCATTTTACTAGGATCATTCCTGGCTTTGTATCCAAGGATTTTTGGAAAGATATGAAGTATTAAAATTACTAATTATAAGCACACTTTAAACCATTCCGTAAGGCCTTTGTGATTACACAAAATGCAGACAAACTTTCTAATTGCTGATATGGGATCCTGTGGTGTTTAATATTGTATTAAACCATGGTACCAGCACTTTAGTTACTTATGCAAAAATCACATCTGCAATTGATAGAAATATTTATCAGTGTGTTCACTAAAATGAAAATGCACCGAAGCGAGTAATAACATTTAAAACAAATAGGAAAGCGCAAATGGAAATGAAGCATTTGAATAATTTCACAGTGTGCAGCCTGGAATAAATGATATCAAAACCCACTTCTGTTTCAAATCAATAACACTGAAATGTGACAGAATCTTGATGATACTCTATAGAAAAAAATTAATCCATAAAAATATACTTGTGAAACATTTCCAGACAATAGGATATTTACCCTTCTTCATCTATATAAGTTGATTGGCTCCTGGAAATGATTAATGTATTTCTTTCATGATTATTATAAAATGTCATTCATTTATTCTAGACTAAAAACACAGTGGTTCATATTTTCTTCAAGAATGTAGGAAGTTATTTTAAATCCTTCTAGGTTCCCTGTTGAAGATGATACCTGAGCATCAGGAAGTCAGGTGCAGCATGAACGTCCTGCAGATTTATGTGCTTTGTTAACTTTGAAATGCTTAGTCATGTGCAGCTCTTTGTCTCTGCTATGCTGCTAAAAATTTTTTTAACAATGTCTGGTCCATAATTTCTAATGTCCTCATGCATTAGTGTCAGCTGTCACTGAATCCATTCCCGTCCACCCAGTAAGTCTCAGGCAGCTTCCTGTTCCATTTCAGCCAAGATTTTTAAGAATCATGGGTAGCCAGGCAGCAGTGGTGCAGGCTTTAATCCCAAGATTCAGGATGCAGAGACCAGAGACAGAAGGAACTCTGTGAGTTCAATGAGTTCAAGGCCATCCTGGTGTACACAGACAGTTCCAGAACAGGCTCCAAAACTACAGAGAAACCCTGTCTCAATAAACCACAAAAAAAGAAAAAAAGAAAGAAAGAAAGACAGAAAGAAAGAAAGAAAAAGAAAGAAACAAACAAAGAGAAAAAAAAAGAGACCTGGGTTCTACTACTCTTCTGGTAAACAAATATTCCACAGTTTGTTTATTTATTTTGTGTGACAGCATACAAGTTTTCAGGATATCACTTAAAATATTTTTTTGTATTTGAGAACATGCATGATGTTATGAATCATAATATACACATGGAGGTCAGATATAACCATCTGGAATCTGTTCTTTCCTCCCATTCATGTCCCAAATGATTGAACTTAGGTCATTTGGCTTGGCAAATAGTTCATTGCTGTAAGAGATCTCTTGATTGCCTAAGTCTTCAGTATTTTTGTTTTTGTTTTATTTTGTTTCCTTCATGCACAGTAACCTGATTTCAGAACCTTCTAATATATCAAGGATTTCTGCAATCTGACATTCAGTTTAATCATTGAGCTAGGCTGGTCTACTTGTACAGATTTGGAAGACTATACTAGGGCATCATTTAAGAACAGTTACTGTCAGGTGGAATAAACCAGCAGCAAACATCAGGCCAAGATGGGTACACAGGAACATTCTTCCCACCTAGACCTGCACAGACATAGGTATTTTGTTGTTTAATCTAGGGCTATGAATCTTGTAACCATAAATCTTTAGTTGTTTCCCCATTACAGCAGCCTTCTGGTCTCAACATTACTTGTTCATGGTGTCAAAGACTCATAAATACCAGAACTTTTGATCAACAGATCCACTATTTAGTATTTGTACAGGTATGCTTTTCTTGTTTGTCAGCTCAAACACTTGAGACATGCTGGCATGTGCTCTTTTTTCCAAGTGAAATAGAAATATTCTAGTGGCTATAATAACAGGATCTACATCTTCTGGAAAGAATCCTGAGTTTTCAAGATGCAAGCAAAAACAAAAGCTTTAGAAGTTTTAGTAGAGTGGCCAAGGATCAGGACTGCACTTATACTCCCTTAAGACCATAGCAAACGTTATTGAGCAGTCTGAGAGCCATGAAGTTAAGGGCTTTGATAGATGTGCCTCCTTATGGAGGATGGAAGGGAAAATGTTTCCCATGTCTTTCTCCCAAACGCTGTCAATTTATTCCTAATCTTGAATGCTACTTGAATGGAAGAATTAATATATCAGGAATTAATTTTCAAGTTAGATTTTTCTCTTTATCTTACTTTGGTATACAAATTTTGTACCCTGTAAACCCTATTTTAACTCCAATGAAGCTCTCTCTTCACATTCTGAGGTTTGATGATTAGACTTCCAGTTTATTTCTAGGTGCAATTTACCCATCACTCTCTCTCTCTCTCTCTCTCTGTGTGTGTGTGTGTGTGTGTGTGTGTGTGTGTGTGTGTGTGTGTGTGTGTGTTTCAATTGGAGGCTATGAAACTCTTGAGTTCAGTGTATAGTTCAAGTTGCCCTAACTCTCATGAGAAGAAACTGTAGTCATAGTACTTTCTGTGTAGAAAATAGCTTAGGACTTAGACAAGGGCTATGTTTGCATTTACAGAGATGCCCTTAAGCACAGTGAAAGCTCCTATGCAATTTATTCATTCAATTCTCATCTCTTCATAACAAGCCTACCTCTGTGACTCTGACCCACCCCTTCACAGGCTATACTGTTATTTCACCCTGCTCTATTTTCACTCTAGCCTCTAGTATCCAAACACTTAACACTTTCAAGAAAGTAGAAGTTTCACCTGGCAGAACTGTTGATTTTAGCTGCAATGAGACACCATCAATTTCCTCCCCTAGTGAGAGGAAGAGAAACCCTATGAGCATACTTTCTATCCAAACAAGAATCTAATAAAATCTATAAAGGTGTGAAAGGTTTAAAAATGTGATAATTAGCTGAAAGAGGACAAAGTGACACAGAGTCTAGGGAATGCCTTCTCTCAATATTTTAAAGTGATTATTCAGTAACTATCATCTGCACATAGACAATGTTATGGGTGAACTGTGGCCCTTCGATATTTGTTTTGTGAAAAACTTAGCAGTAATATCTTATAATTTGACTGTACTTGGACACTCAGTTTTGATAGCTACAACCAAGATAAAATCATTTCTTCATTGTAGTGAGTGCTAATCCAATATGACAGGTATCATTTCAAGAACAGGAGACTTGGAGGTAGACATTTCAAGAGCCCTTCTCAAGGCAAAGAGAGATGCACTGGCTGAACAAGCCTCACAAATACCTTGCTATTGGATTTCCAGCCTCTATAACAGTGGGGAATGCACTTATATTGTTTAACTCTACAGTCTGTTAATCTTCATTGTTACATTCCCAGTCCCAGAAGCTTTATCAGTGAAGCAGTCCAGTCACAGAGTCTGGTAATCCACCTGTATTTGGGGAATAAAGCACTCACCTACCCTTGAAACTTTGTTGAAATCCTAAGCATAAAAGAAAAGGAAAGAAATTCTCATTAACCAAAATTAGATTGTAATCATTATAATCAGACATTTTTTTGAGGTAGGTGTCTCTGTAGCTTTAGAGGCTGTCCTGGAACTCACTTTGTAGACCAGGCTAGCCTTGAACTCGCAGATATCCACCTGTCTCTGCCTCTAGAGTGATGGGATTAAAGGCGTGTGGTACCACTACCCAGCTTTCATAATCAGCCAACTTTTGCTATTGTTTTGTTTAAATTGCATTACATTTTATTCATTATTTATATCTATCTGAGCCTAGGTTTCTCTAGATATACAATGAAACCAGTAATCAACCAATGTCCCATTGTTGTTGTGTTTGTTGCTGTTATTGTTTTAATTGCATCATATTTACTCATTATTTAATTCTATCTGAAACTCAGTCTATCCAATGATGTAATGAAGCCTGTAATGGATTTCATGATATGGGCCTTGTGTACTACACTGAATAAGAGTGAGCCATGTTATGGACGGTTTAAAACAATAGAGCATCTTGTCATCTCAAACCATTCATTACATAATGTGTTAGGTACATTTTCATCCAATAGTGGGATACTATGGTCTATTTTTTAAACTTGGAATGTTTCTCAGGAGTCTATGGACTAAAGATTTTTTCCTAACTTAGCATTATGGGAGGTTATGGGGCCTATGGTGATATCCTAATTCACTTGAGGTTTTCCTCAAAAGAGACAGAGTGGAAGAGCTCTTCCTCTCTCTTTTAATTTTAAACTCTGGACAGAGACTGAATAGTTTGACTCTACCATGCATTCCATTCTTGATGCATTCTACAATTCTAAGTCAACAGCCCCTGCAAACCAGCATGCTATGCTTGGATGCCACAGTCTAAACTCAGCATTACCACCAAAACACCATGATGCACCTGAATGCCACAGCCCTAAAATCAGAAGGATACATAAAGGTACCATTGTGTGTATGGATAACATAGCCATAGAATAAACAGGGCCAACCTAACCACCATGATGTACATGGATGTCACAGTCTTAAAATCAACCAATAAATCATGAATGCAAACTTCTAGAATTGTGAATCAAATTAACATTTATTTTGTAAGTTATCACAACTGTTTATTTATAGTCTTGATTATTTACTACTTTGTGTATGTGTATTATAGGTATCTGTGTAAGAGGTGACAAGGTCATTCATTTGCATGGAGAACAGAGGAAAGTATCAAGTGATCTGCTCCATTGTTCTGCATCTTAATTCACATGAGACAAGGTCTCTTTTTGAACATAGGCTGACCAATAGCAATAGATCCTCTTAACACAGATGTTGGATATTTAAACTCATTTCTTAATGGTTGAGCATCTATTTTTGATCATACCCAGAAAATAAATATAAGATAATAAAAATACAAATTTAATGTCAAGACATCTGGAAACAGAGAGCAATAAAGTCCTCTACTAATTATGGTGATCTATAAAGAAAAACATGAGTAGAGCATATATTATTGTAAGATTCTTTAAGTTCCAAAGAATAAAAGATAATTAAGATTATGTCTGTTATGTGTCAGATATGAACTGATAAGGAAAAAAAATTAATATAATTTAAGCAGACAGAAGACCTTGTCTAAGGGAATGTAGAAAAAAACAAAGCTTAACTCAACTGAGAAATTTTAAAGTTTTCTTGAAGAAGTAAGGAATGAAATGGATTTTTGAAGCATCTGCTAACAATTACATAGAAAGCAAGACAGTTACAATTAACACAAATAGAAAGAGGTGTGTTTAAAAAGAAAAAAAATAAGATGTTTATAATGAAATTCAAATCTTAGCCATATAGCTCAAGGGAAAAGATGGAAAGAAGTTGGGTGACAGCAATTTGAAAATAAATATTGACATATTCTATTATAAATAATGATACTGGATTTTATTTTCTGTATATTAAGGATGTAATAGTATAGCATGTTGTTTAGGAGTTTTGTAAATACTCAATGTTGTGATATCTTAGAGGAAGTAACTAAGTTTACAAAGCTAGAAACAAAAGATATGGACATCAGAGAGATCTGAGTAAATGAAGGATGGAGATAACCTTTGACTATATAGATGTCAAGGTGAGGAAGATGGCTTTGGTTTGGGATGTGGACAGCCAGTACATCTAAAGTCAGGTGGGGCACTTATGACAGAATAAAATCAAATTGTTTTTTTTTTAAAAATGTTGATTAGAGCGTCTTCAAGAAAACTACACCATTATATGTAGAAGCTGCAGACAAACCCAGAAGCCTACATATTTACATCCTGTTACTTTAGTGCCTAGAACAATTTTATATGATAGAAAGAAGAATAATCATTACTTATTCTTTGCTACTTGTGGAAATAGGTCAGGTATATGGTTGGTAATATCTACTGACAAAAATGATACAGTAGTAAACATGAAAAGATACAGAAACATTCACACTTGAGATGAAACCCAATGGCATCTAGTTATAGGAAAGTATTGGTATGAAGTGCAAGTTCACAAAATATAAGTGACATAGCATATTTACATATATATCTTCATGGTAGAACAACATCTAATAATATCATGGTATAACTTTCCCAATTCTAATTTTTCATAATACTTTATCTATTGGTCAAAATCCATGAAAGAGTCTTATTTACTTATTTAGTTATATAATAAAAACTCTGTACAGTGTTTAGAATCAAGTAAAAATATACAAACACACATCTGAGTCATTGTGAAAATTAACTTTCAACAAAAAATATAGACAAAATAATAATAAGTTTCAAGATACAAGTCCAAATTACATGTTAAGGAGAATGGGTCTTAATAGTGAGAAATACAGAGGAAAGATGAGTAGAGCCAAGATATACTGGGGATCTTTCTATGAATTTTCATTTTAGTTTTTTATGACTCAGTTTTCTTGGTACTGACCTACTCTGATATAAAACAGAAGATAGAATATTATCTCTACACTAATTAGGTCAGATTATGTACTCATTAGAAGACCTCACACTTCTCTTCCAGGAGAAGAACCCGCATTAAGTAGCTATAATCCCATTTTCAGAGAATCTAATTCTTCTGGTCTATGTGCATACAAACATGAACAACACCCCCACCTCAAACTTAATCAAAATGTTATAATTTTGAAGTTTAATTATCTTTGAAAAGAAAATATCTTATACAGAAAAGGCAGAAAGTTAATGGGACATGTAGAGTTAACATGCATGATTATGATGACTATCATGATATTGGTGGTGATAGTGATGAAGATTTTTGAGAAAAGGACTCACTGTACATCCTTGTTCATTTCCTCCATATTCCATCTATTTTCCAACCACTATCATATATGTATACCCCTGCCTTGTTGCGTTTCACATCAATGACCTCTGTCTTGTTTTTCTTTAATTGATAGATAGATGATAAATTGATTGATACATATGTATATATGTATATGTTATATCTAAGCAGATTCCAGGTAGAAAAAAATTGTCATTTGTTTTAGATAATATGTATAGATATATTCAGAGTATATATATACTATCTAATCAATCTGTATTATCTTAGTTGCATATATGTATATATATATATATATATGTGTGTGTGTGTGTGTTTATATACATGTGTATACTTATATGGGCTTTCAGCAGTGACTTCTTAGTATTGTATGATGACTTTTAATTGCACTTCTAACAAGTCTATTTTAGAATTACTAATGGCATCACAACCTGAGAATTACATACTAACAAATATTTCACTTTACCATTAAATGAACACTTTACATAATTGGATTTGAATATGTCAATCAACACTTGTGTTTTCACAAATTTCATCCTAATTTGTCTCATCTCCTATGAGCACTGAGGGTAATGATGAAAAGAAGGGTCTTCTAAACAATCACATTTCATCCAATATTCCTCCAATCTATCTTGCTCATTCTTAAAGACTTTTGAAGTGCTTCAGCCTGTGAGTTTTTCAGTTTTGTCTCAGGTCTGTGGTCACTTATTTGGGGTGGATTTATGGTATCATTTAATCCTTTGATTAATATAGTATGTCAAAATAATGTGGAAATTAATATCATCACCATCATCACTATCAGCAGCAGCAGCACCACTACCAGCTGCTGGTGCAGCATTTCTCAGAATAAAGATACCTTTAAAAGATTCAAACACAGTCTAAATCTCTCCAGTGTACTCACAGCTTCAAGCTTTAGAGTCTGAAGTGCAAACACAAAACTACAAGAAGAGGAGTCATCATGTTTTTCTCCTTTACAGTAATGCATTGTGAAAGGCATTGACTCTTTATGCACCTTTGAAGTCTCAGGACATGATTGCAAATGACATGTGTGACATCTAGCAGTTTCCTCCCCCATTTCGATTCGACATGTTAGGGGCTCATACTGGGAAGTGGAAACATGGAGGCAAATGACAGCTCCTGTTACCTAATGAGACGTTTATTAAGAAACTAGGAGTGATTATAAGTTGCAAATTAGCCATAATGTAAGTAATCAGCTGAGATGTCACATTGGTAGAGGGAAAATGATAAACAGCCAAGTGCTCATCAAAAAGAACCTGCAGTTCATTACAGTCTTTAATTTGCTAGAATCCCTAGATGTAGGGGGAGGGAGTGGTTTTTTTTAAAGTGCATTTATCAATGCCTTTCTATGTATTTCTCCACAGATTTAACAGATCACTTAATCACCCTTATGAGGTATAAACATTTTTTTGCATGAGCATAGTGTTCTAATTTATAAAGTAGCAACAAGACTATGGGGACAAAATGAAAAGCAACAATAATATAGATAAATTTGCACTGTTGTTAACATTTGGGAGCATTCCCAATGACCACAACTACACTGGGCATGAAGTCAGTCATCACTAATGTAATGAATTGGTAGATCGTGAACATGCCTCCAGTAAAGAATTTTAAATGGAAAAGCGTGTGGATAAAAATCCTTACTCAGCCTATGAGGATTCAAGAAGAACCAAGATGTCATTGAATATCCTAAAAGATGTCACTGGGGACATTTTCAGAAAACCATTGTCAGTTGTGTCTGATAAGTTACCAAATATTTTGAACTACGGGGCATCCCCAAATCTAAGACCTTCTCACAAATCACACACAAATAAATTAATAAGTATTTTGTCATTCACTGATTTGGCCTAATACATATACATACATACATACATACATACATACATACATACATACGTGACTAAAAGCCTTTCAGGGAGGAAAAGTCTTATATCATTTTACAGTTTCACATCACATCATTGAATGAAGTCAGAGCAGGAACTCAAGGCAGGAATCTGAAAGCAGGACCTGAAAGCAGGAACTGAAGCAGATGCCATATAGGAATAACATTTACTGCCTTACTCCAGATGGCTTTCTCTGTTTGCTTTTCTCTTTGTTTTCCCATACAACTCAAGAACACTTACATGGGATGGCACTCCTCACCCCACAAGCATGCCTACAAGCTAATCGTATGGAGGCATTTTATCAATTGCAATTCCTTCTTGGATTAATCTGACTTGTGCCAAGGTGACAAAAAAAAACCCCACAAATAGAACAGAATTTTAATTAAAATATGCATTAAAAATTAGAAGATGTGGAGAAACAACAAATGTTTGAGAAATACAAAGGCCATCACCTGTTCAAATAGCATAAAGTCAAATCACTAACATCATCAAATGATGTTTCCAACATGAATGATACTCCTTAATTGACAATAAAACTCATCCATTGGTATCAGCACTATAAAATTAGAACAGCCACACAGAAATCCTTTTGCAGTTTATTCATATAACCAAAATATAACCAAATAGCTTCTAGAAACAGTAATTCTTATTACTCAAAATGATTAAAATCTTATTAATTAAAACATGCAGTGACTGGTTATAGTACTTTTATTCATGATAAACTAATTCAGGAGTCAACTGAAAGATCATTTTAGTCATAAAAGAGGAAGTCCAGTCTACGAAGGAGGACTTGGCACCATGTCCTGAAACTTTGGAGCAAAAGATATAAAAGAAGCCACACAGGACAGATAAGCTAAGACTGGGCATGGTACGGCTTCTTTGATTGGTTGCAAGATGACTCCAGTTGCCCATCAGAACACTTGATAACAGCAAATGATCTTGGGAATTCTTATTCTCTTCAAAAAGTATACTGGTCACTTTTGAATTAGGTAACAAGAATTACTTTTTAAGTAGTATTCTACATTATTTGACATGCACTGAGCTTCCCTATTAGTTATACTGACAATTATCCTATGCTTATTTTTGTTTTAATAATGTATTTAATTTAATTTAATATATCAAAATAAAAGTCAAGATGTCATCAATATAGATACTAAGATACTTAGCATTCTTTCCTAGTATCTTCAATCACCATAATCCAATGGATGTTTTCTTTTCTTTTTTCTTTAAGTTACAATCATATTTTATGTAGCAATCTTGATTCTGTCCCTCCTCCCATGTCTCCAACCAACCCTCACCCCCCAATTTCTACTCTGCAGGAAGGGTGAGTCCTTACTTGGGGGATCATCAAAGTCTGTCACATCATTTGGGGCAGGGCCTAAGTCCTCCACTGTGATTCTAGGATGAGAGAGTATCCCTCCATAATGAATAGGCTCCCAAAGTCCATGCACTAGGCATCAATATTGGTTCCACTACCAGAGGACCCATAGACTGACCTTGCCTCCCAATTGACACCCACATTCAGGGGTACTGGTTTGGTCCTATGCTGGTTCTCCAGCTTTTTCATAGCAGCAGAATGTTTCTGTTCAAATGAGACCCTATTATTTGGCTATAGGCAAATGTTTCTGTCCAGCCTAATCCAGGAGCACTTCAGGCCTAAATAAACACACAGAGGCTTTTACTAATTATAAGTTGTTTGGCTGATGGATAAGACTTCTTATTGGCCAGTTCTTTCTAAATTATTAAAGCATTTCTATTAATCTGTAAATCTGAACATAGTCTTGGCTTACTGATGAGATCTAGCCCTCTTGCTTCCTCAAGAGCTACATGGTATCTCTCTGCATTTCTCTTCCCAGCATTCTTCTATTCTGGTAGTCCCACCTATACTTCCTATCTGTGTATAGCCTGATTGTCCTTTGGCCAAAACAGCTTTATTCACCAACCAATATGGGAAATATATATTCACAGCATACAGAAGGACATCCCCCATCACTTGGCATATATTGTGTTTGAGCTCACATCTTGGGATCCAAGTTCCCACCATATCTTCTCTCATCCCCTTTTCCCTTCCACTAAAACTCTACTTACTTTTTTAACCAAGCCTCCTTCCTATTTCCATGACATGAGTGTGTATGTGTGTATGTGTGTGTGAGAGAGAAAGAGAGAAAGAGATGACCCTGCCATGTTTAATATCAATTTCCTTTACGAGCATGGGTAGGAAGTTATTTACTTGAGACAGGGCAACGTCTGAGTGACTAAATTTCTGCCTCTTTAGCTTTTGAATTGTAAAATTTGTCACTGATTTCAAGTGGCTTCTTTTTTAAAGCAGGTTAGTCCTAATAGAAAAACTTTTGTTTTCATCTTATTTTTGCAAAGCACAATGGAATATATTGTTAACATCCCTTCCTCGGAAGAGATATAAGCAAGATCTACCTCTTTTCCTAAGATCATGGCAACAAACTTATACAAAATTCTGCCTCAGTTCACCCTGGGGTATAAATGAATTTCCAAGGCCTCCTTACAGGCTTTAAATAAAGAGTAACTTACCTGGGTATTAGTGTTCCTCTTCTAGCAGGCCACATCTGAAAAGCTATACCCAGAAAGAATGAGGGATTCCTTGTAGCCACATAAATTGATCACTATTATTCTAGTTTTTCCAGGCCTATGTACTCAAATGCATCCTTTAGGTCACATCCAACAAGGACAGAGTTGCACACAACAGGTGGTAGAGAGAAGTTGGATACTCAGATGAGGGTTTTGCGACCCTCCCTATAATTGGTTCTCCATCTGTGGCTCTTGACCTTTGGGGGGATTGGATGACCCTTTCACTACAGGGTCACCTAAGACCATTAGAAAACACATATATGTACATTGTTATTCATAACAGTAGAAAAATTATAATTATGAAGTACCAATGAAAATAATTTTAATGTTGAGGATCACCATAACATGAGGAACTGTATCAAAAGGGTTGCAGCATTAGGAAGGTTGAGATCCACTGCTCCATAGCCTTCCAAGAGGGACTAAACTGTCAACAAGCCTGGCTGGGAAGATCTTTTGCACAGATGAATGCTTGGCTGGGAGGACGGTTAACTGTCTTTTTATTTTATTTTATTTTAAAGAATCTTTTATTTTAAAGAATATGAGGATAGCTTTGATGTGTTAAATAGGCACCTCAGTCAGCCATTATTCTCAGGTTTCTTTGAGACCTAACAACATTGGCTTTAGTAGTCCCTTTTATTGTTGTTGGGTTTTATTATTTTCTTCACTGACTTCTCAAACATCCAGCTTCCTCTGACTTCTGATCATGTCTTTATTTGGCCCAAATTTCTAAATCCCTGTGGGATAGATTGTATCTGTTTTTTTTTTTTTTTTTTTTTTTTTTTTTTTTTCTTCCAGAGTAATTTGTCTAGGATAGTAAGAACACATAATTAAGAGGGCACATTTTACAATATTGTAAGAACTCAAAAGGGAAATGATTCCCTGTGCTAGTTGCAAAAGAAAAAAAAAATCACCATTGTAGTTTATTACCCAAAATGTTTGTTCATGTTAGATGGGTTTGAGCTTTGTAAGGATAGAGCCAACTGCATGAAGTAATCCAGCTGAAAATGCATGGTTTGCTGACTCTGTAAATTACCTGGCACCCAGTATTCCTGATCTCAGCTACTGTACACACCAGAAGGAAACACATCTTTAGAAAAGCAATATGGGTATTATGTTAATTTCAAAATACAATATACCCACTGCTTTGTAAAGCAGATAAATCCTTCAGGTAATATTGCTATATTGGCAAACGACAAAACTTTCTGTGCTACAGTGGAATTCCAAATGCATTCCTGATATTTAAATGGTGGGTATCAAACCTTAGTGAAATTGATACCCACCAATGCCACTAAGCTCTGTAATGTTTGTCTATATCTGTCATTTAGAAGGTTCTGAATATCAAACAGCAAATATGTATTTTCCATGATAAACATGCATTTAATACTTAAATTTATTGAGAGCATCACAGTGAAAATGTACCTTAGAAACAAATCTGGATGATATATTTAGCCTCAAGTATAGGAATCTGGGAGATAATTATTTGAATATTAACTTTACCCCTTACTGGTTATTTGCTTTATTTTGTTATATCACTAAAGCTTTTCAATCTCTATTTGAGTGTAGAAAAAGTAAAATTTGTATTTTAAAAAGATAGAAATATTATATAAATTGGTTTCAGTAACCAAAAGTTAGTGAATATAAACCAAAGAAAGATCTGATTCCAAAGCTTCCTGTTGTTTCATTCCTTTCAAAGATTCTTAAGTGAAAACTTTAAAAGAAATGTCTCAGTGTAGAAAAATCGTAAGGAATTTTTATGTTTGTTGGGTTGCAAAGACTCTTGATGTATCTGTTACAGACCACTCAACTTGTGGAAATAACAGAAATAATTAGCTGAGAGCCAATCTAGCAACTCTAAATCTTAAGATAAAGAGTTTTCACATTAACTTCACACTTTGAAAAAACTCCATCTACAACAACTGACAAGAGTTTGAAGGTGATTATGACAGATTAATTTAAAGCTGAAAGACCTAAAAAGTAAAGTTAATGATGGACTAACCTGGAAACCAATATCTGTTCCTTGGAATTTGCTAGCTTCCTCTCAAGGCCCTGAGATAAGAAGAATTCACACCGCCCCTCCTTTCCTGTGAGTCAACAGGTGGTAAATAGGGTCCAAAGATAGCTGTAACTCTGGTTTGCCCAGACAAAATTAATTAGCACACCCTGAGGCCCTAAGGTCTGTTGACCCTAATAACAGACCATCCGGCCTCCAAGAGTCACATACTCAATGGACAGAGGGTCCCACCCCCTCCCTAAGCTTGTGGGTTTGCTTTTAAAAACACCTGGGCCCAGGGGAAGGGGCTTCTCTCTAGCCTGCATGCTGGAGGAGCCCATTTGCGCAAACGTTTCCTGTTCATTAAAGCCTCTTGTGTTTTGCAGCAACTGGACTGGACATTGAGTTCTTGGGGTATCGACCGAACCTGGAAGACTCCTCATTCTGAGGGTCTTACAAAGCTATTGAAAGAAAAGTAATGTTCCAGCTGCAGAGACTATCCACAAACAGAACAGAAACAAAAACTGCTGTTCTCCTTTGGTTCTAGTGATAAATTGTCTTTTAGATAATCGTCTCCATTCTTAAATGCCATTTTATTGACCCTTTAAAAATGATTTATGGACCAGGTACTGGTGGCACATGCCTTCAATCCTAGCACTTAGAAATCAGAGGCATGTGAATCTCTGAGTTCAACACCAGCCTGGAATACTCAGGGAGTTCCAGGATAGCCAGAACTTCACATGAAAACTGTGTCTTGAAAAAAAAAGAGAGAGAGAGAGAGAGAGAGAGAGAGAGAGAGAGAGAGAGAGAGAGAGAGATTTATACAGTAATTTTTAACAGATCATCATGCAGAGATCCAGGGACTTTATAGAGCTCTGCTCCGATGGAAACATCTTCAACATAAATCCTAAAAAGTGTGTAATGGCCCAAGGAACAGGAAGTCTGTTGTGAGATTGTGTCTTCTAAAACATGACAGGGAAGCTTCACACAATACCTCAATACTATGGCTGCGTAAAGATCTAAATAGTGATCACATCAATAGACATGCCAACACTCAAGGGGAGAACTTTCATTGTCTTCAAGCCTTAGACAAGAACTACAGTTAACTAAAGATAGCTCAGAGTTAGAGAAAGAGAGAAAGAGAATCTTTCCTAGGGAAAGCTCTCTTACGAATAATCAATGTCAAGTTTTCATCCCTGAAATCACACATACACAAAACAACCAACATGGAACCATCAAGTTATATTTATAGAACAGAACAATAGTAGTCATCAAAGAGAACATGAATTTGATAGGGAGTTAGGAGTATATTGGAGAAGACAGAGGGATGACAAAGGCAGAGAGAAATGTTGAAATTGTATGTTAATTAAAAATTTAAAGCCTAAATTAAGATTAGCGGTTTCTAAGTTTATTTGAAGTCAGTTTTCTCTTCTGTATTGTAAGTATGACCACTTGAGTAGAATGTATACTAGAACAGATTAACAAATTGAGTTAAATTTAGGTCATGGTTCAGTGGGGAAAAACACCTGCTGCATAGGTCTGGTGACCTGATTCTGGATACCCAGACCCCACTTACCAGCCTGAAATGCTAGCATATTCCATAATCAAGCATTACTACAGTAAGATAGGAAACATAGATGAGAGAATTTTTTGGAAATTATATAACTAGCCTGTAAAACACAGCAAAATAAGAGAATTCCTCCCTCAAACACAAGGTCAAAGGTGAGGACCTATGCCTTCTTCCCTGGTTGAAACTTTTTGTGAGATCCACTTCCTTTCTGACACGCTCAGTGGTTCTCCAGTGAGACACATGTAAGATGTGTCCTCTGATTAGAAGGATCATGGGACAGTGGATGTATTTATTCTAAGCCATTATATTTGTGGTTAATGAGTTTTATCCCACAAACAATATTCAATATCCTGAGCAACAGCAGAGTGACCAATGAAGTTTTCTACCATCTCCCTGCCCCACCCTAAACAGTCACTACCAAAGCCAACCCCAGTTAAGGCACTGTTTTCTTTCTCATATGTTTTCTATGCTTCTCAGAGAGACGATAGTGGTGTTTTGATTGATTACTGCCGATGACTTTGTGCTTAATATAAAGGATCCTTAGGAAGGCATCATAGCATTCGCCACATACTTAGGGCTGCCAAAAAAACACCTAGATTAACAGCTCATCTCCTCCAAGGAGACTATCAGAGAAAACAGCTGTAAACATGGCATAAATTCGATTCAAGTTAAGCACAGCAATCTCATTCAAGATATCGATCTTGTCGCTAATAAATTAGTGGGTGAATGCCTGGCCAGGCAGGAAAAAAATATGGTTGTCGAAAATTCCTTACTGGTAAATACTCTTGAATGGTTTTCAACCAGACTTTGCCCCTTAAGTTTTAAAATACCACGCACGCATGCACGCACGTGCACGCACGCGCGCGCGCGCGCGCACACACACACACACACACACACACACACACACACACACACACACACACATTAATCCCCAGTTACCTAGATTTTAGTGTTGAGAGGAAAAAATTATTGTTAAAATTATAACAATCAACAATAGCTTATGGGTTCCACATGGAATACAAATAAAAGAGGAAGGGATTAAGGCAGGGTTGAGATTAAATTAAATGAATAAGTAACAGTTTGAGAAATGAAAGTGTGTTCTACATTTAAAATAAAACATCTTTAGGTAAAGATAGCCTTTGGAAAATATATGTTGCTGATTAACATATTATAAAAATAAACTGGCAAACTCTGGTTGGTGATCTGGTAAGTTGTAGAAAATAATAAAAATCACCTCTTATACGCAGGTTCTGCAAAAAAAAAAGGCAAATGTTGCTGTAAATAAAAGAACAATATATAAAGTTAGAGGTACAACAGTACTTACTCTGGAAATGTGGCCTTCAGCAATTTATTGACTACTGAAAAAAAACATATGACAGCATGAAGCTGATAATAGACTATCTGGGAAGAGGATCCTTTTATTCTCCACACAGCAGTGAGTGATAAATGGCTTTAATGCCCTAGCTTACTATTTTCTTCTCTGTTTTCCCCCATGGCATATCACAGATCAGAGACTAATAGCCCCCCAGGAGAAAATGTCTTGATACAACCCTGTCCATCTGTGATGGCTGTAGTTTGCAAACATCTGTCTGTAACTTGAAACAGGGACAGGTTGATAACTTGTCATTTGTCTACCAAAACATTCAGTATCTCTAGCGATAAAACAGGAGAAAGTAACATAATGTCATTTATTTGTGTAAATCAAGGGGTTTTATGATCCATGAGCCACAGCTTAGCCAGAGGCCTTCACAGTATAACCATTTCCCTTAATACAAAACCCAAACAATAATGGTTTTCACAAAGCTCTCCCATAGTGAATAGAAACTCCTCCCCAAACCATATGCTAGAAAGGATCATTTCAATTTCTGTCATAGAACAAAATAAAAAAAGAAGGAAATTAGATGCCATCAACTTCACTGTGATAACATTTCTTCATGAAAACTTTAGTGTTCATTTTTTTCAAAATATGTATCAGTGTCAATCCAAATGGAGCTTCCTGTTATGTTGAGGCTATTACCCAAAAGTTCCATCATTCCACACAAACCTTCTCAATTGTGAATGAGCACATTGTAGGGACTCCATTCAGAATGTTTTCTGGACAAAGCAAATACTAAAATACTCTTGCTTAAGAAAATACATATGTTTAGCTATAAGATGCTTGCATTTGTTTAGTGGTGTTTAAGATTAGTTCCATCTCTTAAATTGTAATGATAAAAGCAAGCATGGCTCTGTGAGAAGACCTGGGAGCTATTGAAAATCTGCAAAGCCATTTTGAGGAAGGGATTTAAGGGTCCTAATGAAGACAGGACAATTAAAGACTCTTGAGTCATTTTGTAACAAGAAGGGATTAGGGAAGCTTTGACTCCTTGGAGATTAGGAGAGAACAAAGAAGGTAAGTCATTAGAAGTCTGAACCATGCTCTGAGAGGATGTGGGAAGCACTGTCTACATTCCTTCCAGGCATGATAGATCTTCATTACAGTAGCTTCTGGGAAGAAGGCCAGTGGCAACCATCTACTGTCTGCCCTTGGAAGAGTCCTGTAATGAGTGAGTCAGTTTTATCAGGATGTGCCCTCTACTCCACAGTATGCCATCACTGATTTGTCCATGGAGAATGGGATGGTCGGTATCTACTTCCCTTTAAGCTGGGAAAGGAACAAGATATCTCTTCTAAAGTCCTGCTTGTGCTTATGGAAGATTCTACTGATTTCTCATTTTGAAAGCTACACAGGTACAGTCAGAAAAGTATAGCTCACAGGGGGTTTTGAGGGAGCTTGGCTCTTCCTACAGGATTCTTGAAAAACTCATTAGGTTGTATGTGAAGGTGTGTGTGTGTGTGTGTGTATGTGTGTGTGTGTGTCCCCACATAGAAGACTAACAGTGTAGCAATATCCCTCAAGAGAAGTTCCTGAGTTCTCATAGAGGCATGCAAAATGTGATACTATAAACTTATCACAGGAGAAGTCTCAGTAGGTGCTAGCAACATGGGTTCGACCCCTGGAAACCACTTGGTGGAAATAGAAAAACAAAGTCTTCAGAAAGTTGTTTTTTGATTTATACAGGGGCATTCACACACGCACGCACACACACACACACACACACACACACACACACAAATACTAAAAGTAATAAAATGTAGCATACATTTATTTTTAAAATATCATTTATAAACTGATGACATGATAGTTCCATGGTATGGTTAAAAATAAAAATAAAAAGGTGTTTATTGCAGCTATGAGGGAGATGTAGGGCCCTGCCTGCATGGACCCCTGAGGCACCTTGAGCTAGCCTGAAGCTGTTGGCCAGAACTTTTTGCCCCAAGGCTTTTGTTGGTACGACATACCTCGTGACACACACCTCGTGACAACACACACCTCGTAGGAAGGAGCTAAGCCTATAAATTCCTGTAATTTTCCACTGTGCTATAAGTCAGTATTTAAGCCCATTCTTGCCCCTCAATAAATGGCATTTGGCATTTGGAGTTCCAACTTTGCCATTGAATGAATGACCCGCTGTCTTGTCTTTATTTCAATCTCTAGGCCATCACCCGATTTTGAAAAAGACTGTAGCACAGGCGCTACAGGAGAGAACAGCCAGAGGCATCTGAAAAGGTTCAGAGAAGAGAGAGAAATTAGGAGACTGAACATGACCAGCAGATTGGATCTTGCCATGAGAGAAGCAGAAACAGAACAGAGAAAAAGGACAGAGAGAGGGAGAGCATAGAGCAGAGAGAGAAAGGTAGAGGAGAAAGAAGGGGAGAAAGACAGACAGAGACTGGACAAGGGAGGCAAAAGAAAGCACATAGTCAATATAGTACAGTTATGATGGTTCGTCGGTTAAGAGGGCTGCCTGCTCTTCCAAAGGTCCTAAATTCAATTGCCAGCACCCACAAGGTGGCTGACATCTGATGCCCTTTTCTATCCTGCAGGCAAACATGCAGACAGAACACTCTATACATAATAAATCAATCAATCTTTGAAAAAAAATTTAAGAAGATAGCCTCCCAGGAGAAAGTGTCTTGATACAACCCAGTCCATCTGTGATGGCTATAGTTTGCAAACATCTGTCTGAAAAAAAAAGGGGGGGGGAGTAAAAGAGTGAGTACCTGGGAGAGGGAAACCAATGAGCTGGAGAAGTTTAGGGTAGGGTAGGAAGTGAAAAGAGGTAGAATGTTAACTTGGTCTCTGAAATGCATAACAGGTACTTGTGATACCCAGGAAGACTGGAGGCCTGCATGTGTTTTGTATGCCAATAGCTACCACACATAGCCATCTGCTAGTTGATGGGAGATGTCATTCTGTATATGTTTCTCATACTGGTTAATAATAAAGCACTGTTGGCCAATAGGAAAGGAAGATAGGAGGGACTAGGAGACAAGGAGGAAATAGGAAGTAGTAAGGAGGAGTCAAGATGGAGAGTCTGGAGAGAGCTGGACGCCAGCCGCCTCCCCGGTAAGAGAAGGCCATGTGAAGATACATAGAAATGGGTTAATAATTAAAGGCAGAGCTAGCCGATAAGTAACAAGTAACCGGGCCAACAGTATTGTATCAAATACAGAGTCTCTGTGTGTTATTTGGGGCTGGTGGCGTGGTAGCAGGACAAGACCGGGCAGCAGGCGGAAAAACCGTACTCCGTACAGATGGCGCCCAACGTGGGGCACGAACCCACGACCCTGAGATTAAGAGTCTCATGCTCTACCGACTGAGCTAGCCGGGCGGGTGCCGCCGGGCGGGTGCCGCCGGGTGGGTGCCGCCAGGCGGGTGCCGCCGGGCGGGTGCTGCCGAGAGGCTCTGCGCGAATGCAAAGTCCCGTGCGGAAATGGGCAAAAAATGTTAAGCGGTAAGTGCCTTCTCAGGTCTGCTTTAGCGGCAAAGATCTCCTTTGCAGTAAGGAAGAGGCAAATGTCCCAAAGCTGTGGTGAGTCCACCTGGTTAAACCCTGCCCGTTGGGGAAGGTGGGGGAGGGGGGCGGCTTCTGCTGCCTGGGGGCAAAACCCAGGTAAATTCCGCTTCTGACACCAGATATTGCGGTAAATAAGGGTCAGGATAAACAAATAGGCCGAATAGATGTTTATTCAGGGAGAAATAACTTACAACCTAGACAGATGAACACCAGGAAATTCAACCCGATCCTCTCCTGTCCGAGTCACGCCAGAAAGAGAGCGCCTTCCTGGCCCCCTCCGACCTCCTTCCTCAGGTCACCTCCGCCCATCGCTCCACCCCCCAATGGGCGTGGTCAGTGCTACAGAAGGACTACCTCACTACAATTCCCCTTTTAGTCTAAAGAAAAGATTTAGGCTTAATACAAAACTATATACAAAACAGTGAATAACAAGTGTGCTCTAAGAAAAGGAAAATCGAGAACAAAATGACCTACATATCTAGTCCTAGGGTGAGGGCATAATGGAGTTTACAATAGAGTTGTCCTAAGCTGGAAAACGTAAGTCTAGTACCTAATATATCTAACTAGGAAGAGAGAATAATAGTTGTGATAGTTTAATCTTCAACCTCATCAAGACCTGAGAAGGAAAATAACAATACTAGAGTAGACAGGAAATGCGGATGGACAACTTCCAAAACGGTGCAGCAAGGACAGAAACAGCAAGCCACCTGAACAGTCACCCTAGGTCTCACAGCGACGTTGGTACACCCAGATTTGGCTAAGGCCAAGAGAACTTGACAGACCACAACAACAGCAGGGAAATAGAATGGCTGTCTTACCCTGACTTGGCAAGGTCAAGCAGTCTTCTATATTTGTCTCCTGCAAGCACATAGGACTGCATGTCCAAATCAGTGGTCAAGGTGGGGGCAATTCTATGCCCAACAGGCCATTAGCTGAGGCGAGATTGAACTCCAGCAGGAGCAACAACAGTGTCCAACATATTTTCGGGAAAATGCACGGTGCTGTCAGGAGCAACAGTGTCTCATGTCAAAGGAGTACTAATATTAAAACATTTAAATGCCATGTTCTGCATGTCTATGAAGGATTGAAGATTAAGCATCTATATCTGACTAATCTCATAGGTACAGGAAATGTGAGTGAAGATAATCTATAATACTCGGGAACTTAGCTAAAAAGATTGATTAAAACTTTCCTGAGTAAAGCAGGAACAAATACTTAAACAATATAACTATTTACATATACCTACATGTAAATCCCTAAAATAGAGGTAGAGTATAAGTGTCAAGACAAGAGGTAGAACTATAAAGGGCAGCAAGATAAATATCCCAAATTGTATCAATATACAAAATGTCTTGAACACAAGAAAAGTATACATACATAGAATATGGTAAAAAATAATGTGCATAAATATTATAAGTGGAAACATTTAACACAATATAACAAAATATAAACTTAATTTTACATAGCTTACCACATAGGAATGCATAACAATGTAAGCTGTAAAATACTATCTCATTCAAACTCAAATTCTCAAGGAAATAGGCTAATCTACTTATATCCCATCTAAACCATACCTTTACCCACCATTCCCTATTCCTGTCTAAAAGATAAACCCGAGTGTAAGCATCACCCAATCCCAAATAACTAAAACCAACCCAAAGACGATGACTATTATCCCAAATTTCCAAGGGTAGGGAAAGGGGGCGTAGTCATATTAAGATTACTTCCTGCTGAAATGGGACGATGATTGCTCCAATGGATCCTGTAGGAAGAAAATTTTTAGCAACCAAATTTAAAGGCAGAGCTAGCCGATAAGTAACAAGTAACCGGGCCAACAGTATTGTATCAAATACAGAGTCTCTGTGTGTTATTTGGGGCTGGTGGCGTGGTAGCAGGACAAGACCGGGCAGCAGGCGGAAAAACCGTACTCCGTACAGATGGCGCCCAACGTGGCTAGTAAGAACTTACTTACACTTAAAATTTAATAGAAGCTTAAAAAAAAGGGTTTTAGAAACTAAAGAACAGAGACAAGCAAGGTTTCTTAGTCCAGCATTTTTCTCAGTTGAACTCTGCTTTGCTAGAGACAAGCAGATATTCGCGCGGCTCCTTTAAGGGAAGATTCCTGACTCAGCTTAAGCGGCAAAAAACCGCACAGCTTTCAAATAACTCTGCTAACAATTTATTGGTGTGTATGAGAGATGGCAATGGCAGTGACCACATCTCCAAGCTGGCAGCATGCTTTCTGGGTGGCAGCGCAGACCAAGGCGGTGAGCACAGCTTTCCGTGCTGGCGCTAAAAGTACCCGCCACCATCTTTGGTAAACCGCGGCTGACACAGCTATGACTTTCATTTTAGCAATGTTGTTGTTTACCAGATAAAAGACTTGTGGCCAGAAAAAGATAAAGATTTACAGTAGAGACAGATTCACATTAAGAAAAGGTGCTAAAAGTTTACAGTGTGTTTAAAAAAAAAATACATAGGCTTGGGAGAGAAAAATAAAATGGTTTTAAATAGACAAAGAGGAACTGGGTGTGGTGGCACACGCCTTTAATCCCAGCACTCAGGAGACAGAGGCAAGCAGATCTCTGTGATTTCAAAGTAAACCTGGTATGCAGAGTGAATTCCAGGACAGATAAGAATTACACAGAGAAACCCTGTCTCAAAAAATAAAAAATAAAAAGTAAAAGAAACAGAGTAATAATAAAGCCACATAAAGATGAAAAGCTCAGAGAGAATCTGGTTACTGTATGCTATTGTGTTGTCTCTACATTGTTTGACTGCTGAGAAAATAACAACAACTGATAAAGGAAATGCTGCTGGATTAATTCAATTTATATATTTTAAAAATGCTTTGACTCCAACATTTAAGTTCAAGGACAAGTTACTGGGGAAAAGGATTTCTATTTTTTCTTCCACAGAAAATGAAAAGCTGTGGATTCCTTGCAGACTAATGTGGTTTGAACAAGCCAGGCCCCCTGAAACAGAGTTCCTGATGATCCAACATTCAAAACTGCTTGAACAAGGCAGCCATGCAGACTACTGCCATCTTCTCAGGATCCCCCCATGACAGCGCCCCCTGTCAGCAGGAAGTAGTTTGGAAAGAACGACGCCCAAATTCCCAAACATTGTTTATAAATGTTTGTTTTCATGTAAATGGACTTGGTTATAAATGGGTAATGATCACAGCCAATTATTTTTAAAGGTAAAAAGGGAATTATGGTATTGATATGATTACTTTGTTTTGGAATCGATTTTCATTTATTGATACAATTTAATGTCAATTTTGTGAGATGTGTATTTCTCCTCTTGTTTAGGTATTGTGTTTATATAGAAATATAATGTAGTACAGATTATAGATAATTACCTATGATAGTCAAAGCTTAGAGTTAAGTTAGTTAGGTTTTTCAAGATACACAGAGATGTATTTGAGATGGATAGGAATTCTTCAAACCTTTCAAAGACCTACAGAATATGGCATTTAAAGTGGTTTAGGGTTTTTGTGACAGAGAGACATAATTGCTCTTGGCAATACCACCTGCACCAGAAAGGAAGATGGACATCGAAGAAATGCATTATGACGTTTGCTTCCAATATGGCAAGACTAGCCATTTGGACAAGATACTGCTCTTGTCTGGAGTGTTTGACTTTGTGATGTATAAACTGGACATGCAGGACCCACAGGAAAGTGACTCCTGATTCAAGATGGACATTGCTACAGAGATCCTGCTTCATGGAAGAGTCTTCGAGACAGTATGCAGGACACAGAGAAAAGTGACTGACAAACTGCCAATAAAGAAGACAGTTTAAAGTTTTCTGCTTTACTGGAGAGTCTGTCAGACATACTATGGCCTATGGGCTGAAGATGGAAGATTACAGAAGAACTTCGGGTGACTGAAAAGGCAAGATGTCTCTGTCATTTCTAGAGCTTATATATTATCCTTCTGTGGTCTTTGAAGGAGTTGAAGACAGATAGTTATAGTTATAGTTTTCCTTAGTATTAAAGATAAGTTACTTTAGACACACAAAGATAGGATAGATGATGGAATATTTTCTTCAAATCTTGCTAAATGTTAATGGACTAAATAGTGTTAACTGTGATTATTTGATAACTGTTATGTGATATATTTTGCTATGTTAAGGTTAAAACCCTTCATGTTATTTTAGACAGAAAAGAGGAGATGATGGGAGATGTCATTCTGTATATGTTTCTCATACTGGTTAATAATAAAGCACTGTTGGCCAATAGGAAAGGAAGATAGGAGGGACTAGGAGACAAGGAGGAAATAGGAAGTAGTAAGGAGGAGTCAAGATGGAGAGTCTGGAGAGAGCTGGACGCCAGCCGCCTCCCCGGTAAGAGAAGGCCATGTGAAGATACATAGAAATGGGTTAATAATTAAAGGCAGAGCTAGCCGATAAGTAACAAGTAACCGGGCCAACAGTATTGTATCAAATACAGAGTCTCTGTGTGTTATTTGGGGCTGGTGGCGTGGTAGCAGGACAAGACCGGGCAGCAGGCGGAAAAACCGTACTCCGTACAGCTAGTGATAAGGTAAATTGCTCCTTTGGTAGTGGGGAACTGCCTTCACAAATTTTTGGGGATTACTGGCTTTTGTCTAACCACCAAAATCTGGAGAATTGGAATTTTCTTTGGACCTTATACTTGCCAACGTCTAAATTCCCGAGATTTCATATTAAATAGTGGAGGCATATAAAACATTCATTTACATGGCACTCCTTGAGTAAATAGAGCACACAAGATGTCTTTGTCATGGAGACAGAATACCATCAACGTCAGAGTTTTAGATCCCTCTGTGTTCCATTGGCTCCATACCTCTGGGACCTGTGAGGTCAAAATATCCCCAAGGAAGAACACAGCTGAAGAAAGCTTCTCACCTCAAGGTAGTGGACAACAAGAGAGCAAGGGAGTGCAGAATTGCTCTACAAATATTTTTTCCCTCTTCTATTTTTGCTCTGTCTGGGTCCCAGCCTTTTGGGTGGCACCACTCAAACCCAGGGTGAACTTCTTCCCATCAATCACTCTCCCACAGGGCATGTATATTCAGAAATATTCTTAAACACACACCAGAAGTATGCTGTACAAGTCAGAATGGGTAAATTACCATGGTGAGAAAGGCTCCATCTCAGTGACCCACCTCTTCCTGCCTGTTTACTTTGAAGCTTGGGAATAGAATAGTATTGTTCACATTTTAAGGACAAAATTCTTTTCCAAAGAAAAAAATAAATAAACCCTCTCCAGACAGTTTCCCTGTTTCTCTCACATGCTGCAATTAAAACCCTTGTCTTGAATACATTTTATACTCACTGTTTGTCCATGTCTCCACATAATACCTTCTATGTATGTGTATACAGTTTTGTATGACTATTAGAATATAGACAGGACATAACTTGCCATAGTTTGACTTAAGATTTCCAAAGATGCTTTTCTCTCCTCCCCTTCTCTTTCTCCTAGCTCCCTCTCCACTCATGTGGGACTAGGAAGATTGAGTTAGAGTAGGAATGGACAAGAGAAAAAAAAGAAAGAGAGAGCTACCATAAAAGAGGGAGCCATTATAGGGTTGAAGAGAAAACTGAATCTAGAGAAATATCCAGAGACCTACAAGACTGACCCCAACTAACAATTTGAGCAATAGTGGAAAGGCTACCATAAATGCTCTTCCCTGATAATGAGATTAATGACTAACTTATTCATCACCATAGACCCTCATCTAGTATCTGATGGAAACAGAAGCAGACACCCACAGCTAAACAATGAGCAGAACTGGAATTTAGATACAGAGAGGGAGGACAAGACCAGGCTACAGAAACCCATAGAGACAGATGACCTGAACAAGGGGGAACTAGTGGACCCCCCAGACTGATAGCTGGGAAATCAGCGGACTGACTCAGACCCCCTGAACATTGGTCTCAGAATGCCTGGGCAGTCTAAGGGAACTTTTACAATGGAACTAGGATGTATCCCTGGTGCACAAAATGTCTTTGGAAGCACATTCCCCATGGAGGGATACTCCCTTAACCTAGAGGCAGGAGGGAGGGCCTAGTCCTACTCCAAATGACTTGACAGATTTTTTTGACCCCCTCCTTGAAGGCATCACCCACCCTGTGGAGGGGCAGGGGATGGGATGGAATGGTGGTTCAGGGGCATGGGAGGAAAGAAGAGTGGGAGGAAGGGAGGGAGGGAGAGGGAACTGGGATAGATATGTAAAATAAGAAAAAGAAAAAAGATTTCCAAAGATGATAAGTATCTTTTAGATACTGAACTTCCAAACTTAAATTTTGATCCTCCCAGATAACAGTGTGCAGGACAAAGATGCTGAACTATATTGTGGCAAACGCACAACTGGTCAGACACACAACCAAAATGATAAATGACCAATACTCAATAAGATGTTGTATTATCAGCATTGTGAGAAAACATATTCACTACCTATTACAAAATTACTTGAGTATTTAATGACTTTTTGCCTGTTAGATAAGATTTGTCTGTACCTGTTTATGGGAGGTGAGGCCAAGCGATAACATTTAGTATGTTTGGTACATGGAATATATTTTAATTTATAATATTTTAAATTTAGAATGGGTTTGGGAAATAAAATACACATTATAAGGTGAGGACCTCTCAACTGTTTCTTGGTAAACAGATAAAAGTCTTAATTATTACATAATAATATAGAAATAGTATTATTTATTCTGTTTCCCTGTGAAATTCTAATATGCTCACTTTTTTATTATATATAAACAAGTAGCTATTTTGACATAGTTTTATTATTTCCAAACAGAAATACTACCTCACACCTAGAAACACACAATTGGTTTCCTATACCATTCTAATTTGATTCCTTTATCTAAGTACATTTTCCTAACACTCATTTTCAAATATTCTTTACTGCAAATCTAATTAATAAATGGTATTTCAGTGTTCTTAATTTCATTTTTTTGATTGCCAGTGTGGCTTAATTTCCAATAACTTCCACATTCCCAGGACTAGCCAGGCAATAAAGACATGATGAATTTTTACTATTAATATTGAAATATAATAGAAAGCATAACACAAACTGTATTTATTTTATGCACTATTGATACTCTATGGTTACTGTTTATAATACAAATTTTGATTCTGCTGTTGTATTCATAATGTGCTTTTCATTTTTTTCATAAATGGCTTTTGTTGTTTTAGCTTGGCTCTCTTCACTATTTACCTAGACCCAGGTTATCCTCTATTTACATATATGAGAAATATGTGAGGGCTAAAACATGCTCACAACCACTTGTCAGGTATATGATGGCATCAGTGAAAGATCACAAGTCTTCACTGACATCTTTCCCTTCTTATTTTATTGCCATTTTTTCTGATAGTATGGTAAATCTCAAACTCATATTTTTGGATGTGTAATATAGAGTAGACATACATGTGTGAGTATTTGTATAAGAAAGCCAGATTATACTTTCTCTTGTGTTTTCATCTTGACTTTTCAGAGTCTTAGCCTGGAGCTCATCATTTCAGCTAGGTTGGTTGGGCAGCAAGCACCAGCTATCTTCTTTGCTAACTAGGACTAAGATTACAGGCATATTCCATGTGTTCAGCTATTTTATGTGGCTTCTGGGGATCAATCAAACTCATGCTTGCAAGGAAAGCACTTTACCAAAATGGCTATTTTCACAGCCTGCAGGGAATCATGGAGTTGCCTGGCCTAGCTGCCTTGACAGGTATGCATTATAGGTTTTTCAGATTAGAGTCCATGGCTCCAGTGGTACCATGTGCCTTCCATTTCCTGGGAGACTGATGTACTCCCTCAGGTGGCGATGCATTCAGACCACTTTATGTTTCTCTGTATGTTCCCTTAGTAGACAAGAAAACATGGAAGTTTGGCAAGACAATTGATCTTAGACATTAAACTTGTGTACCCTGTACAGCTGGCAAACTCCATTGTATCCTGGCAATTACAAGGATATTGACCTTAACAATTGCTATTATACTCTGTTTGTGATAAAGGTATAAAAAAATCTGATTGCTGTCAATAAAATTGCCACAGCCTCCATTGTCCTGTGGCCCCGTCAACAATTCTGACTGAATTCCTTATGGCCGAGTCAGATGACTTTGGCCTATTATGTTAGCATGGGCTCTTACATCAGCCCAAATTCTTTTACTTTTGATTTTAATTCATCATTATTTCTAAGTTGTCTTCAAACATAGCACAATAGAATATCATCTTAATTAGAATAGTAGGTCTTTAGAGTCTCATGATACTACTATTCCTTCATCTACAGTGGCAGTGGCTACTTCCTGCCAATAGCATATAGTTCTAATAAGTTGTGTTATATGAGAAGTAGGTGAAAGACATAAGCTACTTAAGAATTTTTTCATGAAATATGATGCTACCTGCATAAACCTCAGCAATGATGATCTTGAATTTACAATGTAGAAACATGTATAAAAGTGGTATGAGTTCCTTTATAAGTTTTATCAGATCTATGTGTGCTCCCTAGGGGAGAATACAGTTGTTTGAGAGATACAGATCACTAAAAAAGCAGGCATTATCTCTTTCATTTGTCTATTCTTTGACTCTTCACATATATTTAACTTGGAATATGGAATAAATGCCAAGTATAATGGGTGTTTTTCCCCTTAATCCTGCAGTAGCATCTGTTTGATTGTGAAATGCCACTTACATTTGTTTGCCAGTTGAATTAATGACTAAGCTCCAGGAAGTTTGGCTGCAGTATAACCTTTCAGTATAATCTTTACCTATAGACTATGTGCATAGGACAACACTCATGGTTTCTACTCTTTATGTGTTTGTATTGGAACTACTTTTGAACAATATATTTTTCTTATCTTTTCCAAAAGGACAATCTTTCTACACTTTTATTATTTGTGTCTGTGTATGTGTGTATAGGAGGATACCTGTGCACCAGAGTGCACTTGTATAAGTCAGAAGACAGCTTAGGGAGTCAGTTCTCTTCCTCTATAATATGGGTTTTGGTGTGGGTCTGAGGAATTAAACTCAGGTCAGAGGACTTAATGGCAAGTGTCTTGACCTGCTGAGCCATCTTGCTATACTCCAACAGCCCATCTTTCTCCTTTCATCTACCTTCTGTCTCTTTCAGAGTATTAATACCAACTGTTGTAGAATAGTATATTAATACAAAGTTATAACAGTATACAATGGTTAATGAATGTAATATCTATCCTAGATTCTAACAAGTCTTTCTTTTTACCTAAAATATTTTTTTTCTAGTCTGTGAAAACTAAAAAACATTAATTACAAAATTTACTTTATGGTGCCTTTGAAATAATTCTTATTTCTTCTTTGTTGGGTTTATATATGTATGTGGGAAAGAGCTTAATCTTTGGCAAACTGGAATAGTAATGGTAAAGGTAAAAAATGTGGGGTGTCATTAAATTGAAAGCCATACCTTCCCCATCATGAATTGGTTCTGAGAGGATAATAGTTTTCGTAAGAGGATTTTATTAATGACATCAAATTGGGACATAATTTATAATATAGAAATTGATAGTTGCTGTCATTTTTAACAATTTTTTACAGGTAATGTCATTGTTTTGCTGCATTCCTCATAAGCAAAGAGCTGAAAATTTCATTAAATTACATTCTAGCCATGGCCAGCAGACTTCATTCCAAACAGATTTGTATATATCTGTCCTTGGGGATTATTCTACCTGGATTCATGAGCTACTTTCAAAGAGTTAAAAGTAATAGTTTTGTCATTGCTTTCAAAGACCTGTGGTAAGAGATCTTGCTGTGACAATTCAATAGAATAAGATTATTAATGGAAACATAAGTTTAGGAAGTAAAAAGTTGGTAGGAAATAAAATTTCTAATTTTGTTTCCATCACAGGAGTGATACTAGTCTTGAACCATTTCCCCCAGGGCCTCAGTTTACACATTTCAAATACCAGTAACAAAGGTAATCATTTCTAAAGTTTATTTGAGTATCTTTTTGATATTTCTTGTCTTCTAACTTGGCACTTGAAATAATAACCTAAAGCATAAACTCTTTCCAACACCTGGCCAATCACTACCTATGCAAAGCAGCATTACAGTACAGCATCAAAACTAAAACAGCTCTCACATATCAAACTGCATTTTAACTCCACTAACAACCAAAATCCCAAAACCAGCACAAGTACAGACTCTGCACTCAGCTTCAACAAGGATGAGCCTTCAAGTCCCACAAACTCCTTCTTCTCCACTACAGTACAAATAACAAAATATTGGCGGCTATGCTGTCTACTGTCAAAGGCAGAGCAGATGTGAAAGCTCTTTAATTTTCCTACTTTAGTAACATCATGTGAACTTCAAACATCACACCAAAAAATTTTATGTGAATTTATATATTGGCTAGGAAACTATTGTAATTTTGTTGCTAAGCAGAATGGATGCTTGCTTAGTAGTCACTTAGAGAGGTCCTCTGAGAGAAATCCAGTTTTCTTCATCATTCCCTCAATGATTAGATGGACACCATTACTATTTTGTGTTACTTTATTATCTGATGTATCTGAGAAGCATTTGTCCAAGAACTGTCTTCTAACTATTCCTGGTTGTGGTGAATTGACTTAGTTCATGAATAAAAATTTTGACTTACTATTTGTAGTATGATAATCATTGTCATCTGTGTGAGACATAAAGGGGATATTTGGGGTATCTTTAATTGTGTTTATATTCCAATTATAAATGTACTGACAAAGCCAAACACACACACACACACACACACACACACACACACACACACACACACACACACACACACTGCATTGACCAATGCAGACAAAATACCAGGAAAAAAAAAAAGAGCAGGTGATCACATGATCCAGAAAAAGGAAATCGTTATAGTTCCTTAGCTGAACCTTCATCCTCCACAGGGCTAGACTCCGTCATAAGAATCTAGAGCCAAGCTGGTAATAAAACTCAGTATGTACAGTTATTGCCTACCATGCAAGAAGTACTGGGTTTCATGCATAGCAATACATACAGCAGACGTTGTTGTTCATACCTGTAATATCAGTACTTTGGTAGTAGAAGCAAGAGTGTCAGAAGTTCAAGGTCTTCCTTAGCTACATAGTAGGTTTGAGGCAGTAGTGGGTTATATGAGACTCTGTCTTTAAAAACTTGAAATATCTGGAACATATTATGTGACTTTGCTGAGGGTTATTAATACAAAGACTTTATGAAATATATGATACACATCAACTCTCACAGTCATGCTGGGACTATTCTTTCCTTGGTTGATATTGGGTGATGTCAGCCAGAGGAAAGAACAGACAAGTACTCTGCTAGATGTTTTATTTCTCCAACTAGGAGAATGATTACCCAAACTCATGCTTTGACTGTGGACAGCAGATTAAGCCGCATGTCTTCTGATATATGTTAAATGAAACCAGCAAATTAGTCAGTGCATGTTTTGCATGTCATCACTATTGTCTGAGTCAGCAGTGGTTAGCACTCCATTAAGGAATTCTCCTTTCAGAGATGTCAGGAATGTGAATAATTAATAAGCACTTGCCTTGATGTGAAATGTCTCTTCCTTGGAATTGTGGCCCCCTCACAATCAGCATACCTATCTAGTCTCCCCATGTCCCCTTTACTATGCTTGCAATAAATGAAATGAAATGTTAATTGAACATATCACCCCGTGCACAGAACATAGGTCACAATTGGTCAGACATCTGGTGATTCATGGCTTGTCATTCCACTTAGGAGGATTAACCACCTTGAAATACTGGATAAACTCTAATGATGGTGTGTGAGTACTGTTACAGTTTGGGTGAAAATATCCTGATGTGTTTTCACACTTAGTCCCTAGCTGGTGATGCTATTTGGGAAGTTGAGGTAACATTAAGATGTAGGGTCTAGATGGACAAATCAGGTCACTGGGGACAGGGCTTAAACTTTATGACCCCATTCCTATTCCATATAGATCCTCTTCTCTTGTCTGTCTAGCTTGAACAGATGTGCATAAGACATAAGTAAGATCCCTCCAGTGCAGGATTGAGCAAGCTGTTCCTGCCACAGAGTCTTTGTTGCTATGATAAACTATTCCATGAAACTGTGAGCCAAAATAAAGCTTTCCTTCTTTAAGTTGCTTCATATCATGTGCTTAATCATAAGAACAGAAAATGTAAATAATACATACAGCCAACCTTCCTAAAGGGAACCATGGTACATCAAACACCCAAGGTCTTTTCCCTAAGGCAATTTCTTCAATTTAGCTTTAATCAAAAATGTGCCAAATCCTGCAAGTGTTTTATTTTGCTCTTTTTCTAAATATAAAGGAAATAAAAGGAAGAAGAGAAGATTAAGGTAGCTACTTGAGAACATAGCTATAAATGCATTTCTTTACGGAAATAATCAAATATCTATGGAGCACCTCTGTAGCTTGGTTTTCTTATTCCACCATTTTGTCTTTTCATCCAAGAGATCTCACATAATCTTTCTGTCTCCCTCCATCATCTATTCACTTTCTAATTTTTACAGCTTTGATATTCTCCAGCTGATGGTCTATCTGAAATATAATTGACACCACATTTTTTTTTGTTTGAATTATCAACTTTACACTACTTTGGTTAGTATTGTGACCAATATAAAAGTAGGTCCAAGGCTTGTGCAAGAAGGGCAAAATATCGTATTTCCCCCAAAGATATCATTAACATTCAAATACACAAAACAAAATCAATCTTTGTAAATATTACTATTTATGATGTGTGGAAGAAGGAACTAAAATATATAAATGTTTTAAGACATCTA
This sequence comes from Phodopus roborovskii, assembly GCF_943737965.1. Classification (NCBI taxonomy): domain Eukaryota; kingdom Metazoa; phylum Chordata; class Mammalia; order Rodentia; family Cricetidae; genus Phodopus; species Phodopus roborovskii. Next base: position 8,076,879 of record NW_026126485.1, read on the forward strand.
TCCAAGTAGAACATAATTGTGAGTGATTCAGAATATTAAATCATAGCTCCCAATTATAATAATACTTCTCTGATTTTGGCATGCTGGCAACTAGCCAACCAGATTCATTTCTGTGTGGACTGAGTTATTATATGTCACATGTAAAATAAACTGCCAAAATAAATGCTAATCAGCCAATTAAGATGAAGTTATTCATAGAGGTGCTATATTTCTCAACTTTGGGGCAATTACAATGTTTAGATCTAGTTAGCATTTTAAAATGAGCACTTTATGAGCTTAGAAGATGGTACAAATTATGAGATAGAAGAAATATTCTACATGAATCAAAACATGATATGTATATTTTGATATTTGGAATTCCTAGAATGAAAAAAATGCACTTTCATCTTCATTTTGTTCTTATTTTGTTTAAACACAAAATGTATTAAAAAATGCTCAAATTTCCAACATTTTAGGTTTGCAGTAAAATTACAGACATAGGCTAAAGTTCTCACATGTGATATTCTCACAGCCATCTACTCATAACATCTGATGTTTGCACATTGCATTTGCTACAATAAGTAGACAAGTGGCTGTGGTGACAGTTGAAGAGGTACAGTGCTGTTGTGTAAACATGAGGACCTGTCTTTCACCATAAGCACCCACATAAAAGCCAGCTATGTCAACATGGACACCTGTAATCCCAGCTTTGAGGATGCAGAAACAGAAGGCTATCTGGGACTTACCAGCCAGCTAGTTCAGCAAACTCAGATTAATTAAAAGACTCAGTATAACTTTAGATAGAACTCAATTGAGGATGATACCTGATGTGGTCCTCCGGCCTCATGTGCACATATTCTCAGTCTTACTCTGATGTAAATCTGTGGTTCCCATGCACATGGCCTCAACTACTCCTGTTCTGTGAGGACACATATTCTCCTTCTCCTATCCATGTGATGACATAGCTTAAAGTGAATCTATGAGGAAGAGTGCATAGCCACTGGACCTGTTGAATTCCATGCTTCCAGAAATAGAAGGAATACATTTTTGTTTTTATAAGCTGCAAACTATATTTTTCCATGGCAAACTATGCTGACTAGAGGGCTATACCTTCAAGTCATTTGACCTCTTTTATTATTTATATAGCACTCCCATATCTAATATACCCTTATCAGAAACATTACTTTTCACCTCTCAAGGTTTTATTTGGATCATTTTATATCTTTCATATAGCATATAATCAATATTTTCCTCATGCTGTTAAACATATAAAAGACAGCTTTAAAGTATTTTAGTATCTTTCTTTGCAGATTCGGTCATCAATGTTATTCCTAAGCTGGTTTTCAGTCAGTGTTTATTTTTATGATGTGGATTTTTGTTTTCTTGATGTTTTATCTATCTTCTGTTCTGTTTGCCTGGCAGATATTTTATGTTTTACCTAGTTGATGTCAGATCTGTTTATATTCTGGAAAACCCTGAAGCTTATTTCTGGTATGTGGTTACATGATTTAGAAATATTTTGCACCTACTGACTTTTGCTTTTAAGATTTGCTATGTGGGTTAGTACAGTATTTATTCTAGGATTAATTTTCCTCTCTATTGAGTCAAAACTATTCTGAGTACTATACTCAATACTCCCTGAAATATAAAGCTTAATAATCATTCTTGTAGAAATCAGAGCTAGCCTGAGCATGGTGTGATTTCTTGATGTTCCTGCTCTGTGTTTTTCCCTCTCAAAGCTCCAGAGGATCTCTGTCCACTACCTTTCTCTTCTGCATTCTTGTTCCAGGAATTCTGTTCTATTATGCCATGCCTCCCCTTCCCTCCATGCACAGAGGATTGAGAAACTAACTGGCACTTTCACCTTATCATTTCCTATTGATCAGGACCTGCAGTTCCTCATTGCTTGAGGCCCAATAACTTGAATTCCATTGTTTTGTGTGTTTGCTTTATGCTATTGTACAACATGGCATTAGATATCCAGTTCTTATTCAGGAAAAAAAACAATTAAGTTCAGTGCCTGCTGCCTCGTGTTTACTAAAGTAGACTCCTACATGTGCATTAAAAAAAGAAAACAAATGAAACATTTGAAATATTCTAATTGAAGGCAATTGCAGAGTATATAATAAATAGTACTTGAGTAAAAAAGTGCCCTTCATAAAGAATGATGATGAATACTTGGATTATCTCCTGAGTCAAACGTTTAACAAGGCTATTTCTTTACCTTCAACATACTAGCAACAATATCTATGTAGTTGCTAACATATTAAAAAATCACTCATCTTCATGTTGTCATGCCTGTGAAAATGATATCATTGAGTAACTACAACACATTCCACACAGTTCTGTGTTATGTTATTTAACCCTTTTGTAAATATGAAAATTTTGTTGTTACTCTCATGTAAAAGAGTAAGAATATGTAACTTGAAGAAGGAAAACTATTTAAATCAAATAGTTACTTGGTAAATAGATTATTGAAGATAGAAATGTGTTCCCTTTTCTTTCATGGAAACAGCATACTTTAAACATGCAAGTATTCTACAAATTGGTTTTACTATAAAAGCCATCAGATAAAGAGTGCATTTCCTTTTCACACTGACATTTTCCCCTTACACTTAATATGTAAAGCTTGAGCTGTTTTATTTTATTGTCGTTCTCAAATAAAAGCATTAACAACCTCACACTATAATTACAAATCAGACCAATGAGGCCTTATTGGAAGAACCACAAAGGGAACATAGAAGTTAATAACCCATGGTTAGAATGTGAAAGAGACATTATTTAATATTTGAGTTTGATGATAAAGCGGAGCCATTTCCCTAAAACTTCTAAGGGAAACTTATGAGCCTAGACTCCTAAGGAGATTATGCTGCTATGGACAGGAACACAAGTGCACAAAAAGGCAGATGATAAATATTCGTGAATTTTAAAATCAAGAAGGAAAAACAAGGCATCGTTGAATTTTTATGATGCCTTAAGATTATAGGACACAGGAAAGCAGAAAATCAAATTCTTGTACTCTACATCATCATTATTATAATTTCCTGTTGGAACTTAATAAATAAAATGTATATTTTTGTTTTTAAGCCATATGGAAACACATTTTAGAAAACCCATGAATATGGTAAGCTAAATGAATAGTAACTGTTCAAATCCTCTTTTACAGTACTTACTTAGTTTCTTCATTTGCAAAATTAATAAAGACGAAGATGGATATTAATTTGGAAATATTTTGGAAATATAGTTCTTTACTCCATTTGAAATTGTTAGTAATTTTAATACATAATGCCTAAACACTGTCTAATGAGCCTAAAGAAATTGTTAAACAAACATATTAATGTCCTAGCATGAAACTAGAGTTGGTTTGTATAGAACCAAACATTTCTCTATGACATATACACAATTAGTGTGATTTCATGCCTGACCAATGACAAAAATAAACCTTTTTTTTTCTATTTATACTTGGATTTTATGTGAGCCTAGCCTTAAAGCAGGAATAATTTCTCAAGCTCTATATCTACTTTTTAAGCAGTAGCTATAAGTTTGATGATCACAATTTTTAATTGAACAGAAGCTATGATATTTTAAGGGAAATGAAAAGCATTTTATAGTGACAAATCTCATTACGCAGGGCTTTCTTGACTGATAATATGTGAACAGGACATACATGCAAACTAACAATGGACAACTCTTTGAGCCCTTTAAGCAATGGCCAGGAATCAACTCCTCGCAAGCCTCAAGCACGATGTTTAAAAATGTATATATCTTTCAATGAATGCTTATTTTTTGTCACTCTGAATGAATTTTATTGATAATCCTGTTTGTTATAGGAATGCCCTCTAAAACGGTAGTCACTTTTCATTTCCACATCTCTACATGTGCAGGGACAAACCATCTGGAGGAAAATCTGGAAGGAAGCTAGACAGGTCTTCTATTTCATTTAATTTAGACAATTTTTTATATGATGTGAATTGCAAGAGAATACTTACTAATTCTCATCACTGGCTCCAAGCTTTCCAGTGTGGTATAGCTAAATAACTATGGAAGGTAAAATTTTGTGTTTATGACTCAAAGTTATCATACAATTTAATAGAAATCAATATATTCCTAGATTGGTAGTTCACATCTTTTCCCCCATCACTCAGAAAGCTTATTAAGGATGTTTTTCATGAGTCCCTGTAACTATAGACCTGGCCTGTTAGTGATGTCTGCAAAAAATGACCTACATTAAGCACAAGTTTCTTATTTCTGAGTTTTGTCAATTACCTACTGCTTTAGTAAAGGCATAGAACAACATGTTACAACCAATCCCTTAACAGTAGGACACAAGTGTACCCTAACAATATTGCATACAGACCTACTGCCCAGTCATGCCAAGTTCAAGTTCACACATTCACAGAAAGTCATATTTAACCTAAACATACAAAGATATATATACACACACACATACATACACACACACACACCAGAGGGAAGGGTACAGGGAAAGCTATGTGTACATGTCATGAACACATGTGTTTCCAGAGAATGGCTTTTTTCTTTATTTAAATATTTATTTCTCTTTTTTTGGACTGCTCCCAATGTGCAAAATATTATTTTTTACTAATTAAATATTTAATATTTTCATTTTTACATCCTGACCACAGTTTCCCCTCCCTCCTTGTCTCCCGTTCCTCCCCACCTCCTCCCTATGCCCCATTCACTCCATATCTCAGCTCTTAAAAGCATTTAATTTTCTACCAGAGAATCCACATTTGGTTTGTAGCACTCACTTCAGGCTCATGGTCCACAAAAAGCTCCCGGGTTCAGACATCCACGTCTCTCCTCCATAGATACTTTCATATACATGTCCTACACTCACAGAAACACATGCATGAGAATGCAAATAAATTTATTTTTTAAATAAAATGCATAGTTTCTTTATTACAGAGATAAGAAAATGAATTAAAAATTTATGAAAACAAAACAACAAAATGAAATGTCACATGTCACAGTTCTTTAGAAGGTTTTGTGCTGATTTTGAGGATGTGATCACTTACATTTAAAAGTAAAAGGAATGATCTGTTAGAATTCAGTTGCTGTATCATACATAAAATGTCTTACTTGTTGAAAATCTATCCCTGTCTATCTAATCTTGCCTTTGGCAGCAAAAGTGTTAGTTAGAACATTGTCTTTTTAAAATTATTTCAAACATATTCATGACCATTTCTTAATGTATGGAAGAAAGCAAAAGGAAACAGATTTTATTAGAATTTTGTTGGGTATTCATGACCATTTCTTAGTGTATGGAAGAAAGCAAAAGGAAACAGATTTTATTAGAATTTTGTTGGAGGCATTGATGCCTGACATAGGTTACCTTGTCCTTATTACTATATTTTCTTCCTTTACATTTAAATAGCAAAGATGAGTCATTGTTGGCAATTAAAATTGTTCAATTTGAATAAGAGTCCTCTGTGCCATTGAGGCAATGTTACCAACAGTCACCTACCTAACCTTTAACTATTGCTAAAAAAAATTAAGCCCACGTGTGCTTTATGTTTTCTTTGCTCCTATCAGAACCAGGTGTAGCTTTTGACTATAGCAAGTCTGTGACAGTTTCTGGGATAGATGAAACAGGTTGTTTTTAAAAAAAATATTAACAGACAAATTCAGCAACTTACAAATATACTAATAGTGAGAAAAATTTAGGGAGGCCAGCCATGATTATATGTGGTATGTGAAGTAGTGTATTGATGAAACATGTTACCAGTTGAGTCTGACCCCAAATGAAACTGACAATAAATTATAGATCATTAAAGGAAATCCATCCGGAGAGCATTATTTGCAGCATTTGTCATGAAATGTTCTCCCTGTAGGCAATTGACACCCTGTGTCAGCAGATGGACTGATATCATGAGTTTCTGTAAAATCTGCAATAGCTGTGGCACAATTAAGTCATTCAGTTTTGCAAATCAGACATTTTGAAGAAAACTAAATATCGTAATTAAGCCAAAATAACAAAAGTAGTAGGAAATGCTTTGGAAAAGAACACTTGACTTTCTATATTTTAAGCTGGATCATTAAATCTAAAATTCAAATACTATACATATTTCTTAATAGAAACTATAGGCGTGGTGGGAGGTTGAAAATTATGACTAGGAATGTTGGGGGTTTACCTCAGTAGACTTCTTTCTTAGCATGCACTAGGTTCATACTTCAGCACAGCATAAACTGGACATATTGGTATACACCTATAATCCCAGCACTCAAAAATATCATAACTTCAAAGTTGAGTCTGCCCTAGAATGAATGAACTTACCTTAAAACAAAACAAAGAAATAATAATTATAACACTTCAATTAAATTAAGGATGAAAAACAAACACATTTTGTTACTGAGGTAGAACCACCTCTGTACATAAGGACATGAATAGGAAAAATGGATAGAGGCATAATATCACAGAGTTTGAAAAAAAATCACTATGTAAGTCATAAAGCAAAAAAATCTACTTGATTTCACACATAAATTCATGAAGGGTTTTTGTTTGTTTGTTTGTTTGATTGCTTTTAAAAGAACCCTGGTTACATTCATTTAAGTACATTATGTCTATTTCTCCTCTATAACCAGAATCCCCTTGAGAATTGAAGTTGACCCAGAACATTCCATTCATGAGAAATACTAACATCTCATTCATTATCATATTACAGTTGATCTGACACAGAAGAGCTTTGTGTCAACCTGAGCATCTACATAGGGATGTATTCTGTCTTTCCATTTCTCACAGTTGTAAATGTGGACATGCACACATCCACAACAACTTTGGAGGAAAGAATAAAAACTATTGTTGACATTGTTTCTGGTTAACTGACATTAATCATGTTAAATACTACAAGTAACAAACATCATTTAAGAGAGTGACTTAGAGCTTGTGTGATGGCTTAATGGCTAAAGGCGCTTGCACAAGCCTGTTGACCCAAGTTTGATTATCCAAACATATGGTAGAAGAAGCAAGCCAATTCCTCAAGTTATTCTCTGAATTTTTTACTTCAATTTGAATTCACACTCTCATACACATAAACAGAGTCAATAATGGCAAAACTAAAATATGAAAATTAAGAAAATGACTAAGTTTACTATAATTGTTTCTTAAATTTCTTCCATACTGAGAATGTATCCTTCTATGTGGGATGGTCTCCCAAAGTCCACTCATATATGAGGAATAAATACTGATCTATTACTAGAGGCCCCAGAGACTTCCTAGTCCTCCTAATTAATACCCACATTCAGGGGGTCTGGGTTGGTCCTATGCTGGTTTCCCAGCTATCAGACTGGGGTGCATGAGCTCCCCTTTGTTCAAGTCATCTGATTCTGTGGGTTTCTCCAGCCTGGTCTCACTCCTTACTCTCTGTAACTGGATTCCAAGAGTTTGGCTAGTGTTCAGCTATGGATTGCTACCAGATGAAGGCTCTAGGGTGGCATATAAGGTAGTCATCCATCTCATTATCATGGAAGGGCATTAAAGGTAGCCTCTCTACTATTGTTCAAATTCTTACTTGCAGGCATCCTTGTAGATCTCTGGGCATTTCCCTAATGCCAGATTTCTCTTTATATCTGTATGGTTCCCTCTATTATTATATCCTTTTCCTTATTCTCTTCTATTCTTTTCCTGTCTCAATCTTCCTGTTCCCTCATGCCTACTTCTCTTCTCCCTCCTCCATGCTCCTAATTTTCTCAGGAGATCCTGTCCCTTTCCCCTTCTCTAGGGGACCATGTGTGTCTCTCGTAGGGTCCTCCTTGTTTCCTAGCTTTTCTGGCAATGTGAATTTAGGCTGGTAATCCTTTGCTATATGTCTAAATTCCATATATGAGTGAGTACAAATGCTGTTTGTCTTTTTGTGACTGGGTTGCCTCACTCAGGATGGTTTCTTCTAGTTCCATCTATTTCCCTGCGAATTTAAGGAGTCCATTGTGTTTTTCCACTGAGTAGAGTACTCCATTGTGTAAATGAACCACATTTTCTTTATCCATTCTTCAGTTGTGGGACATCTAGGTTGCATTTAGGATCTGGCTGTTACAAATAATGCTGTTATGGACACAGTTAAACAGATGTCCTTGTATGAATATGCACTTATTGGGTATATGCCTAAGAGAGGAATTACTGGACCTTGAGGTAAATAATTCCCATTTTCCTGAGGAACTGCCATACTGATTTCCAAAGTGGCTATAGGAGTTTGCACTCCCAACAGCAATGGAGGACTGTGCCCCTTTCTCCTTGTTCTCTCCAGCATAAACTGTCATTGGTGTTTTTTACTTTAGCCATTGTGACAGGAATAAGATGGCATCTCAGAGCTGTTTTGATTTACATTTCCCTGATGGGTCAGGATGTTGAGCACTTTCTTAAGTGTCATTCATCCATTTCAAATTCCTTCCTTGAGAATTCTCTATTTACCCCTCTTTTTAATTGGGTTATTTGTATATTTTGGAAATCAGCCCTCTGTCAGATGTGGGATTGTGGGGGAGGGCCTAGGCCTTGCCCCAAATGTTATGACAGACTTTGAATACTCCCCATGGAAGGCCTCACCCTCCATGGGGAGCATATAGGGGGATGGGCTGGGGTTTGGTGGAGGTGATAGGGAGGGTGAATGAACTGGGATAGACATGTAAAACAACTTTGTTTCAAATTTACATTAAAAAAAAGAAAAAGCTTTCTCCAACTCTTTGATTTCATACTTTTAAATGTTAATAGTGTTACAAAGAATGTGACCTTATGAAAATGAAAGCCTGACATTGTCTGTAGCTACTTTATTTATGATTTAATAAAGCTTGCATGTTAGATCAGAACACAAAGCTAGCCACAGCAATAGAAGTATGGCAGTAGTTGCACACACGTTTAATTCTAGAACTTGGGAGACAGAGACAGATGGATCTGTCTGAGTTCAAAGCCACCCAGGGCTACACAAGAGTGAATCATTCTAAAAGAGTAATGGAGCTTAGGTCTTTAATCCCAGCCTTAGAGAGATGTGTAAGGAAGAAGCAAAGGGTCTCATGTGGAAATTAGTCTCCAGCCACAGTAAGGACAGGATCTCCCCAGGTTTTGGTATAGGTAGGAGTGACCCACTGGGCTGCTTTGCTTTTCTGATATTCAGCTTAAACCCCAAAATTTGTCCCTGGGTTTTCGTTATTTATGCTACAATGGCTTTCATACACATACACACACACACACACACACACACACACACACACACACACACACAGACACAGACATATACATACATATGACCTTCAGACTACACCTGGTGGTTCAAGCTAGGCCATACTGGGTCTACTGCACCTATGGACACTTAGGTACCAGTCCTATGATTTAGAGTCCAGATTTTGTATATTGTTATATCATTTGACTTTCATACTGAATATAATCAAGGAACCAAACCTATAAAATGGAGCACTAGGAAAATATGCCATAGCTCCAGTGACTCTCCTAGGCTGGCACTGCTCTGCATGTTGTCACACACAATACACATAGACTGCAAAGAAACCTTGGAGAGTCTGAAGACAGTAAAAGCTTTTCAGGATCATGGTGGCTTCATATTGAAATCCACTCTGAACATTATCCTATCTTAGTTTTCCTCTGGGTGGTTCAAATTTTTCTGTGCAATGAATTTTGAATTAATGTAATAGCTTGCACTGATTTCTGATAAACTTCCTAACAAATTTTTAAGCCTGAAGTTGATCTGACCAAAATTTGGAATCATAATTAATGTCAAAAGTGTAGAGACACTCAGCAAATTTATAACATTGACCTTACAACCTTTCAGTATATCTAATTCAGGTAACAACATTGTTTAAAGTGAACAAATTTTCTTCAACATTTATATGTAGTTTACCTGCCCAAGGATCAAAGTGTGAATATGTCTTTACTTGATAAGACAACTGGACTGAACTTTCCATATATATATATATATATATGGGTATATGGGTTTATTCCCTAAGCTGCTTTTTATTCAAATGTATTCTATCTGGGAAGATGTTAATTCAGCAATGATCATACAGAAAATGCTGTCTCATTTGAAACTGAGGTCTTTCCCCCTTGGATCAAATCAAAATTATGATAATAAAATACCTTGATTTTCATGGAAACTTTGTCTCTTAGATGCTGAATCTGCTGCATCTATTTCAGTGTTTTGTTACTTTCCTTGGCCATAAAAATAGTGTATAAAAATGAAACCAGTTAGGCTTTCCCCAGAAATATCTCTTTCTTATAGCACCATTTCATTTTAGAACAATTAAAAGGCAATAAATATCATAAACTTTCAGGCTCCCCAGTGATGGTAGCATGAGTTAAAAATGGGTCCAGTGGAGTAGAAACATCAGGGCAGCAATTCAGTTAATGTCCTTGCTGGAGGTCTGCTTCATTGCTCTTGTTGTTTCATACTTTTGTCTGTAAGTTTCCATGAGGATATGACTGAAACTTGGAGGAAGTACCTAGATAGCATATGGGAAGGCTAACTGGACTGACCACTGTATCCTCCTTCCATTCCTATCTATGCATGCAAATCTAACACTTAGAAACACTCTCTAACCTTCATGTTACATTAAAATATTTTCTATCACCGTTTCAGAGCATCTGATTCTTACCTTGGGTATTGTTTATTTTACCATTTTATTTGTGTTGCTGATTTGAGATTCTAAAGAATATGTATTGCCCTACTAAACACTGGGATGAATTATGTCTTTACTATCACCAAGATATAGATACAGCACCATATATATTCTTAACTTAAGGAATTTGAGCCAATCAGACCCCTGTTACAAAATATTTTCAGCAACAGGTCTTTCCAAAGGATCCTAAAACCAAACATCACATTTGAGGCATTGTCCATCCATCTGTGATAAGTACCCAAATGATCATTTCAGAACATTCAGTGTGTTAAAGACTATCTTTAGAATAACAGAGAGTGTAACCATCTGAACTAAAAGAAAATTAAATCAATAAGCATTTTACATGGGGATCAGGCAGTGCAGTGCTTAATTCAAATTGCTGAGGCTCTCCAAGGCAGAGGGGAAATGTTAAGTACATTTCGAAAGAAGCGTCTCAGTGTCATCAGCAGAAGAGAAAGCAATTCCATGCATTCCAATCAAGACTCAAGAACACAGATCGACTAAGTGCTAAACTTGAAACCAGTCTACTGTGCCCTATATACTCAGCTCTCTGATGTCAAGTGGGTGTGCTAGTGCCTGTCTCATATTTTCTAGAATTTTCTTTCTAAAGGTTAAATCTTATTTGCAAAATACTTTCTTCATATGGAAACAGGGTATCTCTCTGCTTTAAGTGTAAGTGGGAATAACTTTCTCTGATACTGTAGCCAGTTGAGTTTAAACGCATACCATATCAATAGCAAGTTGTGAGTGAAGTTGAAAGATAGAAGAGAATCAGAAGCCTCTGTTGCTACTCAAGAAACCTCAGGGCAGACAAGGAGATATAGCAGGGAAGAGACAGTGGAGCAGGTTCAGGTTCTTGCTAGAGAGAAATATCTGTACTCTTGCCCTTGTTGACAATTCAAGTAAGTAGCCCACACAAAGATGCACCTGTCTTTCCCTTTAATCTCTCAACTCTGTCAAGTCCTTTTTTTCCTGAAGTTTCTAGCAGAAATGTAAGGTATTTCTAGTCTAATAACACTGAGAGTGTAGCTACCAGACAGGTGTGTCTTGTTAAGCCCAACATTTTTTTTTTTAATATTCATTGTGACTGTATTTCTGTTCAGTTTTTAATATAAACTAGAAATAATCTTATTTATATATCAATCCCAGTTCCCTCTCTCTTCCTCCCATTCTCCCATGCCCCCCACCGATTTCCATCCCATCCCTCTTCTGCTCCATAGAAAGAGTGAAGCCTTCTGTGAGGATCAGCAATGTCTGTCACATCATTTGGCACAGGGCCTAGGTCCTCCCCAGTGTGTCTAGGCTGAGAGAGCATCCCTCTATGAGGAATGAGCCCATCTTTTTATTGGCATTACTTATCAGACTATGTGAAACTTATAGGCAGCTACCCTGTGGAGAAGCCCTACCAGATTCAGTTGTTTAGCCATTAAACAGGGACAATTAGGTTGTCCAAGAGTGGAGGTTCATTGTGGGGCCCTTTAGAAAGGTTGGTAAGGGTTTCAAATAAATCATGAGTCTTATGCCTGATCAAAACCCCAGCACACAGCCTTATTCCATAAAGGCATGTCCATATGCCTAACCTCACAGTCACAGCTTCTCCCCTTCAAAGCAGTGATGATCATGCTCAACATGGAAAGGCCACAATACAGTTTTTAAGGCACCACATGTTCTGAAGGAATGCCCCTGCTGCTCACGATGTTGTACTTTGGTTTATTTTCTTCTCACTGACACATTCTTAAGTGACAGTCAGTCCCTCTTGCACTCTCTTAAATACTACCAAAATGACCTTCTGCTGTTTCATTTGCTTACTGAAAGTTCTTACTTTGAATTAAGTTTATTCAATTGTTATCTGCATGATCGTTTAAGGTACTGTATAGGTGATTCACAATTAACATCAGTACAGTATTATATCAAAGTCAAATAAGGCTGAGAGATGGACTAGAGAGTAAAGTGCATACCTTTTGATTGTGAGGGCCTGTGTTCCATGTCCAGAAATCATGTGTGGTGGTATATGCCAGTAACTCCAGAGCTGACAAGGAAGACACTTTGGACTATGAAGCTTGTTGGTCTGTTAGTCTGGTTTACTTCCTGAAGTTTCAGACCAATGAAAGATTCTGCCCAAAAATAAAAAGTGGAAGACACTTAAAGGATGGCACCCAAAATTGTTTACTAACTTCTGTGAGCATAGATATGCACGTGAATAGACATGCATACATGTTTGCCTGAATTTACAATGAGAGAGGCAAATAAAAGATACATCAACCTTAAATAGATTCTTGTGATAATTTTGTGAACTGTTAAAAAGTACAAACAGATAATATTTTAACCTAAATATGTTATATTTCCTTATGGTATCATTATTAAAATATGAGAACCTAGATAGTCAAAGATCACATGAGAATGATATTATCCATTTTTGTGTTATACATGATCCTCTGGAGGTGCTTTGATTTTAGGCTATTTCTATGTGTTTGGCCATCTCAGTTTTATACAGATCCCTAAAAAGCAGACTTGGAAAGAGAGACTATTATTTAAATGATTCATTTTCTCCAGAAGAAGCGAAACAGTAAGGAGAGGCCAAAATGATATTTGCCAAGTAATTTAGACTGTAGTCTAACTTCCATTTTTTTCCTCAAGGAGTCTAGGGGTCCACAGCATTGTGGGGTTGTCTTACTTTGAGAAAAAAAAAGACTTTTCACAAGTCTTTTCACTTAGTTATGGATTGAGAGAGGGCCCTGAGAAGAAATGTAAATTATGAATGTAAATGATATTTTAGACAGTATTAGGGAGGAAGTCTCAGCTAGAGCAAGAACAACATTATTTTTTATGCATGCTTACATTGTCTAAATATTCAAAGAACAAAAGGAAGATGAACTCACAAGTCTCACTTATTCCTTTTTCCATCTCTATCTTATTTTTTTAGTTTTATTATATTAAATTTATTGAATATTACTTCAAAAAGTTTATAAATGTAAACAAAAGAAATACAAATACCAATACACTGTGGACTATACTTTCTGTATACATAATCTACATAAATATTTAATGTAAAATTTCAATATTCGTAGTTCTATGATTGCTTTGTGTATGTGTGTATGTGTATGTGTTTGTGTGTCTGTGTGTGTGTGCATAAATAATTAGATTATTGAGGCAAGATCCTACCCTTTAACCTTGGTGAGCTTGGAATTTGCTATGTATATAGGTTGACTTGAAACTCAAAGGCAATCCTTCTGTTTCCACCTCACAAGAGCTGGAATTACAAGCATGTACTATGATACCAGACCCTCTGCTTGCTTTTCCAACTTAACCTAATTGCTAGGTTTTTACATATAGTAGTACAGCATAACTACCCTGATGATTCCAGCTATTTAGAAGCCTTTAGGTTACCATTTACCCATGAATTTAAGTTAAGATCTGGCACTCACTGGAGTGTCTCCCAATATGTTAGTAGAATGTGCTCATTGTCATACACACTATAAGTAGTAACATTTTATTAACAGTGTGGTAACAGTGACATAGTTCTTGCAGGAAAATTTATATCAGATATGACAGGTATTGATATGTATGTCATGCTGGACAAATTATATGGCATCAAATGTGTGTCATCTAGAAAAACTCACATATTAGACTTCTTTTTTAGGGGAACTAATTATGTCAAAGTCTATGTATTTCAAGATAGTCTAACAGACTATACCATCAAGAGACATGAACAATGGAAAATCATAAAATTAACTGTTTTCCCACTCTAATCAAGAGTCTATGAATGTACTAAGAGCTCTAACATAATTATTTCACTGAATGATATTCAATCTGGGCAGGAACGATGCCTTAGAGGTTGAAGGTGCTTGTCTGGAAAACGAGTTCAATATCCAGACAGACCATATGGTGGAAAGAGAGAGTCTACTGCTGCAAGTTTTCCTTTGATTTCACTTACGTGTTATGGAATGTGCACAAACACACACAGGCACACACACACACACACACACACACACACACACACACACAAACACAAACACACATACACACAGTTAATAATTCAACCTTGGTTCATGAAACACAGTAGCTATATTCTAGACTTGTATCACATCTTATTTAACTTTGTATTTACTAAAATTTTTTATTAATTTTTTTCTAACTAGATCTTAGGAGTTACATGGTGTTGTGTGCTAAAGCATACTATCACAAGTTATCTCACCAACTTTCTGCTGTATAAGAGTACATCAAATCCTATTGGTGACAAAAACCAGAAAGAAGTAAGTGCATCACTTTCTCCTGTGAATTCCATGGTGACAAAGACACATAATCTTTGGCAAAGATGAATATGCTTACTTTGCAATTTCTAAAATTAGAGGTAGGTATCCTCTAACACAGAAACAGTAATAGTAAATACCACTATGCGTGTTCAAGTTACTATAAAATATCTTTCTAAGGACTGCTTAGATTAAGGAAGAGTCTAAAGGGTTATTTGCACAGAACATTGTGATGTCCAAAGAATTGCTACTGTAGAAATGGATATTATTCCTTTTTGAATTCAAACAAGAAAGTCTTCATGTATGCTTGTCTCTTTCTCAAGTAGATTAATGAATTCAGGATGTAATAGGTCTCTTGTGTGATTTGCATGTATTGATTAAATGCCATGAGTGAGATGCAGTTCGTTAAATTGCTGGAGACACAAAAAGTGAAAGCACTGCATGTGTTGTTTAAATAAATAGCCAGGCAATTTTTCCTGACACATGATCACACCTTTATATTTATCCCATGTTTATATATGGAAATAAAATATGACATATAAGCCATACAGAGAGTTTATACATAATGTGCTCCAACATGGTGGCAAAACAGTATCTTTAGAAAATGCTTCATTATTTGTTATAACTTAAAAAATAGTGATTATTTGATTCAGTGAATAAGAAAACCACAAAAACTGGAGACCTGAACTGTTGTTTATGGACTATACTAAACAATAGTTTAGAAGGCTTTGTATTGACTATCACAGTGATTTGGACCAAATATGGAATAGAATCAGTTGAGTCAAAGGTCCACAGGCTCAGAGCTCTTAGTTAAGTAAAACAAGACAAAGAGAAGATTGATCACACACTTCCCAGTGTTTGACTTTCTTAACCCTCCTCTTTACTGAATTCCTTAAAATGATTTGCTCTTGTGACAGAGTGGTGGAGCTTTTCAGAGGCAAAGACTTACCAGAGTAAGAGTATCTTTGAAGATAGGCCTGAAATTTGTATAGCCAGACTCCTGCAATGTCTTTCTTTGAGGAACTAAGGTCCTAAACTGTCCAGTTCAGCTACTGATGGAGGGAACAACTTTATAGTTTAATGAAAAAGCATCTGCTATACACACACAAGCTTCTTCATTTGAATTCTTCATTCCTGATTTTTATGAGATCCTGTTGAATCTTTGGAAGGTGGAACTTTTCTGCTTGACATGGGTTGCTGGGCTGAAGTTAGGGTTATGGTTTCTGGATTATACCTTATACCATGACTCTTACTTAAGCAAAGGTATAGTTCTCTCTCTCTCTCTCTCTCTCTCTCTCTCTCTCTCTCTCTCTCTCTCTCTCTGTGTGTGTGTGTGTGTGTGTGTGTGTCTGTCTGTCTCTCTGTTTCTATCTCTCCCCCTTCCTCTTCTGCTCTATGTTAATTATGTGTGGATGTGTGGAAATGAGTCACAACAATACTGTCCTATAGCTAAGGAGCTGCCAGTTGCCATGACTTCCCCACCATGATGTATTTTATCCCCAAATAGTAAGCCAAAATGAGTTCTTCCCATGTGTCTGTTGGGTAGTAGTCACAGCAGTAAGACTATAACTAGCACAGAGATGCATCAGGGATTGGAAGAAGGTCAGGTCATGGAGGTAGAGATAGTCTCACTGATTTTTTTTTTGTGTGTGTAGAGGTGGGGAGGTAGGCTACAGTTTAATGATTATCCATTCATCTTGGGATAGTTTCAAATGTCCCCCTCCTTTGTGCACAGACATCCTGCCTTGTGCAAGGTGGTTAATGGTCCTTGACTCTGTGCGCGAACTGCTGAATTACAGCTGCCATGATTATTTTGCTTAAGTATGCTGGCTTTATAATGAGTCTCAAGACTTTTATTTCTTGAGCTGCTGAGAAAGCACATTGGTTGGGTAAAAGGAACCTGCTGACGAGAATGGACAATGACAATTTAACCCTGTATTTCACTGAAACATTTCTTAATTCATTGACATATCTATACATAGAACTGACTTACAGGTTGAGATAGTGAGGAAGACAAACTATGAAGAAAATTAAACTTTTTAGCCAGTTTGAGCTACTCATCTCACATATGCAATTTCTACTAAAAAGTAAATGATAGTCAAAAAAGCAGCCAGCCTTTAAGAAATAATATTAAGAAATAATAATAATTGAGGCACTTTCTTTATAATGTACACGTCAAAGGTATTGTCAGAGCAACTAGAAAGCTGAAAATTATTATAACATTCAAATTTATACTTTTTTAATCTAGTTGTGAGTAAACACCATTTGGGGGATTATTTAGACCGTCTTTTCTTAACAATTCCCTTTCATTTTCATCATTTTTGTGACCATCTTAAATTCCATTCATTTTAGCTTGGTTTAGACATGAGGGGCTGCTGGCATGTGACATTATTGTACTGTGGCTTAATCTGGTATTTTATGGCAGAGGTCTTTGAAGACTACAAGGATAGAGACAATAGAAAACACAGCACACTTTTAGCCAGGAACAAGTTAAGGGCCCGGGTTTGACAGGTTCTTTGCCACTTTGTGTTCTGCCTGATAGTTTTCAATAATAATTAATGGAACTTGTTTAAAGGGTTTCTCTTAATCCAAGTGTAGTAGTGTACTTGCAATCTCAGGGATTGGAAAGCTAAGACCAGAGGATTGTCACAAGATCTAGGCCAAAAGAAAACTTCTCTCAGAAGAAGAGAGGCAAGAGAGAGAGACAGAAAGGGAGAGAGGGAGAAAGGGAAATGGAAACCAATCTGATCTCATCTCTTCAGGTCCTCCTTAGGAAGTGTACAGTTCTGCTTGGAATCTGAAATTCAGCCACCTTTGAGGTTATTCATCTCCACAGGTCCATTTTGACAGCCAGGTCAAGTGTTTTCTACCCATTAGTCAAGCTAAACTAAAGCTCTTAATTAGTCTGTAATAAAGATGATGAGGATATGAAGGAGAACGGCTGTGGGCCGGTTTGGAGAGTGGAAAGGGAATGGAGAACTGTAATTAAATTAACGTTTCAAAAATATACAGCAAACCCAGAAAGGGAGCAAGTTAGATTACAAGAGTAAGTATGGCTTAAAATCAACTGTGATGGGCTGGAGAGAGATCAATGGTAAAGAGAACTTGCTGCTCTTGTATAAGATCATGATTTTCTTCCCAGCATTTACACAATGGTTCACAACTGTCTGTAATTCTAGTCCTAGGTTATTCATACCTTGTTTTTGATATGTGTGGGCACTGAATGCATGTCGCACACTTAGGTGCAGGCAAAACAAATATATATATATAAAGTAAAAGTGACTTATTTTTCTAAAAAAATAACTGTGGTGATTGTTTTATACAATCATATTAGAAAACAAGTTACTTTTATCTCTTCTCTGGTCTCAGACTGGATCTAAGGAGAAAATCTATTTTTTATTTGATACTGTAATTATTTGAGTTTTGCTCTAGGTAGTGTGGTTCCTGTCTTTAACCTGAACATGCTTTTAAGTTCATAGTATTGATTATAAAGGCTTTGATCAGAGTCTTCACAGAGATGTGAAAGTAAGCCATATGGATTTTGGTAACATTAATAAATTTCTTGATTAGATATAGATGACAAGATCATTCATACTGACCCTTGAGAGTGAAATTTTATCTATAACATGAAGGAGCAAATTGATTACTGTTCCCTAAAAGGCATTGAGAGGATTATTAATATTCTTATTATGGGAGAGATGGGTGGAGAGAGAAAACATACCTATTGTATCTTTTGGGATATGAAGAGGGCTTTTTATTCAGTTTTCACACTCATTTAGTCTTTTTCCTTCTCTGCTCCTTTGTTTTTTGTGTTTCCCAGGTTAATTTAAAGGTTCAAGGTTGAATGAGCTCTGTAGGTGGTAACTCCCCCCCTCCCCTGCCGGCAACACACACACACACACACACAATCTTGCTTTTCCTTTTTCTTTGCTTTTTAGGCAAAACTGTCCATCAAATCCATTGTTACTGTGAGTTCTCTGGATAAATTCTTATTTGTAACTTGATGAATGATTATTCCTTCCCACAGTAGCAATCAATAAATGACATTTTCATTGCCCAAAGGAAAAGGAAAAATTGCAAAGGAAGTTGTGCTAGGGTTAATATCTGCCTATTTGGAAAGCAGAATGAAAAGGAGATTCCCTGAGGGTGAGGGCTTCACCTCACTGTGTATTGAAATGTGAGCCACAACCAATGGTCTGGTTAATAACAATTCATGGATCTGTCAATCTTTTTGACCAATGTCATCAATATTTTACACCGCAAAATAACAACAATTAAGAATCAGGACCGGAAGAAGCACTTCAGGCGAAAGTGTATCTAACATGATAATGAAATCGACAATGTAGAGCCTGTATTTCCAATAGCTGTTCCTGGAAAGAGGCAAGTGTGATTGTCTTTTCTAAAGCATTCTTCATAACAAGTGAACACAAATGCACCAGACACATACTGAGATTTCTGTCCCTAAAATTCAGACAAGAGTGATTCTAAAATGAACAGCAACCTCACTACCCATATTTATTCCTGACTTATCAAGGTCTAGATAAAACTGGGGATATTGGACAAGTAAAAAACTAACCAACAACCTCTATTAAATTTTGACAATATTGTACTTGATAGGCAATGTAGCTTACAAAGAAATCAAAACATCCATTTCCCCACCTCAAATTTTTACAAGTTTTAAGAAAAGTAAAATTGACCTGAGTTTTGTCATAGTTACAGTAATAATGGAAAACTGCAAGGCATTAAATTAAATGTTTTATTTTATTTTGAATTCAAGCTTGAGTTTTTACTTATTTTCAGGTAACTCTAGATTCATATTTTAAGTACATTTTGCTTTTGCATTTAGCAACCTAAGATATCTCAGAGCACTGGTAAATCACAGTAGCTAGCCCTATAGCTTACAAGTAGAGTATGAAGAAGCAGACTTGTATAGTGGTTATCAATTTTGCCAAAATAAACATCATGGATTATAGTGGAGAAATCTGAGGGACATGAGTCATAGTCTTTGCTAACTGTAGTACCCAACTTACCAGGCACATTCCACAATTTGGATCAACCCCCACACCTATATGGGACTTTGATTGGAACACATTGATAAAGTACACACATCCCTTCAGGAGCACTGTTAACATTAAACTTAGCCAAAATAATAATCCCCAACCTTGGCAATGGGTTGTGATAAGAATATCTCTTATACTCTAATAGACTAGAAGTTATGCTAGACTTCACAGCCAGATAATGATACACCTTGAAGTAACTTCATGCTTAAGACTGCTATTCATTACACTGAGTTCTTAGTTTGTTTAACCCGCTTTTAGAGAACAATGTAACAATCAACCTTCCTTGGCTTGAATTGCCTATGTAATCAACTGTTAGACCCTAAGCTAATGCATAGCTGTAATATTAAATTATCTACCCTTCCACACCCCCGATACATAGTGATATGTGTGTTCTGATCATTACTTTTCTGGAAATAGCAAGTAGGCTGAAAAGTCTTATAAAATGAATATACTTCATAAACCTTGAACACAGCATTCAGATATTGTTTGACAAACAGTGATGATATTTGTAATAACATTTTTATCTGGATCAGTCCAAGTCAGTTAGAGTCAGGGATTTAGTACCTTGTAAAATCCTGTTAAAGATTTCTTTAAAGTATCCCTCATTTGTTCCTTATGATGTGGTGCTTCATGTGCTCTGCAATAAAATTGAGGGAAAAGCCCTTTGTTAGGAACACACTCACACAGACAGACACTGGGATAGATTCACAAGACAGCCTTCAGGCAGGCACAGGTTCAGACTCATTCAACAGACAGAAAGGAAGATGCATGGAGAGTGAAGTAGAGAATTTAAATCTGGACCTGCTTTTTGACAAATGACGACAAGGGAAAGTGCTTTGATTTCTTTCCTTAGCGTGACATGAAACATTATTTGTGGCTGGGAGTATATTATTAATGTACTCAAACTGACCATACTCCACATTGAGAAGCACTGTTGTCACAGTCAGCAGAAACTGTGACTCATAGTTCTCAGGTTGCTCCACTATACCATCTACAAAGTTTATTGTGGCAAAATTGCTAACCACTATCCAGGTCCGCTTCCTATACTGTGTCTGTAGGTTGCCTAAGTAAAAGAATGCCTTTCCCAGATTCTGTTATTGGTTTGTATGACAGCTAAAAATTAATTTTGACAAATACATTAGAAGGGAGATGCTTTCAAATATGCTCAGAAATTAGTCTTCAAGCGAGGAAAGTGGAAGCACACTTCTGCACTCTTCTAACGTCTTGAAGCCTGAATGGGGATGTGATCTAATGCAGGTGTAACAGTGTGATGGATAGCAGGCATAGTGGTTTAGGGGGACTGTAGCTGAATACTCCAAGTAGTAACAGAATTTTGGAGGTGCCCATGACATACCACTTACCTGTCATCACGGTCATAGCTGGAACTCCTCTTAGACTTCTTACCTGAAAAAGTAAAACCTGATACTTGAGGTTTTCCGTAACATATGAATGAATTATGAGGTATAATCTGAGAAATTTATCTTCAGTGTTTGATCCTCTGAACATACAACTTTTGGCCTATATCTACGCTGGTTATTAGATGAACGTTTTTAGGGTAGGAATTTTTCACTTCCAAGTAGGAAAGGCATCCCACTAGCTTCAAAGTTTCCTCTACCCATCTCAGCAGGGTAATTGGGAAATGTCAGATTATAGTTTTTCATTCTTTGAAAAGTAGAAGTGTGTATTTGATAACAGGTGGTTCCTGTATAGAAACTTAACCTGTCAAAAATAACATAAAAGACTGAGTGAAATATTTATTGCAGTTTGAAAGATAGGTAGTTCATCTACAGAAAACTGAAGTGAGAATAATTCCACTTTTGCAATCCTTTTAAGACTGAACATTTCCATTTATATAACTACAAATAATCCCAATTGAGTCTCATAAATATTCTTCAAAGTTAAAACTATTATCTCCATAAATAAATAAATAAGCACAGTAGAAAACTGGTCCAGGTGCAGAGAATAAGGGTCTGTAGATTGCAGATCATTAAAAGGGATGTTTATATCATAGCTCCTCCTCCGGGGGTTCAGGAATAATTACAGAAGAGGGAACATAAAGAATGTAAGAGCCAGAGTTGGTTGATGATGACATGAAAACAATGTATTTCCAATCAACACAATGGGGCAGGCTCACACATGAACTCAGAGCAATTATGATGGCATATACAACATCTATGCTAGTTCAAGCTAGATAAAATCTCATCATCAAGTGAGGTGTGAGCCTCACCTCTAGCCAAGACGGTATTAGCAGTTCATAGCTGCTGAATGAGTTTTCTTTTCTCTTTCTGACCCTTCATTTATCTTTTTTCCCTTTTATTGAAAGTAGGATTTTCACACATAATATATCCTGGTTATGATTTCTTTCCTCTACACCAAATTCTTTCCCTCTTTCCCTTCCATCTGGATCCATTCCATTTATGCCTTTCATTAGAAAACAAATAGGTTTCTAAGGGATAATAATTGATATGTTGAACAAAAAGTAACACACCAGAAGTGTAATAAGACAAAAAAAAAAAAAAAAAAAAAAAAAAAAAGAAGAAAAGAAAAAAGAAAAAAAGAAAAGAAAAAAGAAAAGAAAGTAAAAGAGATCAAGAGAAGGTAAACACACACACACACACACACACACACACACACACACACACACAAACACACACACAGAGGACCTGGCACAGACCTGTTCAGGCTTGTTCTTGCTGCTTCAGTCTCTGACATTTCATATGAGCTTTGTTCATGTTGATTTAGAGGGCCTTGTTTCTTTGGTTCCCTCCATCCCGTCTGGTTCTTAACTGTTTCTACCTTCTCTTCCACAGGGTTTCCTGAGCCCAGATGGGAGTGATTTGATGATGATATCCCATTATGGCTGATTATTCCAAGGTATCTCACTCTGCATGTCTGACTGTGGGTCTCTGTATTTGTTCCCCTTTGCTATAAGAAGAAGCTTCCCTTACAGTAGCTGAGCAAGATTTTGATTTATAAGTAGAGTAGAATGTCATTAGGAGTCCTTTTATTGCCACTTTTGTTTTTTAAGATGACAAGTATTGTTTGTTTATTCCCTAGGTATATTGGTCTATCTAGTCTCGGGTTCATGGTCATCCTAGCAGAATCAGGTAAGAGTTCCATCACATGGTATGGCCATAAATCAAATCAGTCACTGGTTAGTTATTTGTACAAGCTTTGTTCCACCATTGCCCTAGTATATCTTGCAGGTAGGACAACACTGTAGATAAAAGGGTTTGTGGCTGGGTTGATGTTTACATCTCTTTCTTGGTAGCATGCAGAGTACCTTCTTATACCAAAGATTTTACCATGAAAGGTTGAAGGCTCTACATCAGTGTCACTTCAAATTCATGTTCGTTGAGTTGAGTAGCTATTGTATTCAGTAATGGTACCTTGCCATCAGTTTTTGGAAAGCAGCATATATTCTTCTCAGAAGTTACTTGGCCATATCTTATCACCAAATGAAACTTCCAGTAATGTGACTGGGTTACATCAATTTGAGTTGTTGGACAAAGGGACCGACCCCATGGGAATCCCCAAACCACATAGGCTGCTGCCCAGAGAGTGAGTTTTCTTGAAGAGCGTAGTGTGAATTAAGTCAACCATGATGCTATGAAAGCCACATACATCAAATAATATACAGGAAGTACAAATTAGACTTGACTGTGGGGACACAAAATTGGGTGGCTTTAGAAGTGGGAAGGGTATAGAAGGAGCTGGGAGATGAGAGTGAATATGATCAAAATAATTATGTAATATTCTGAAAGAAGTCACAGTCTTTTAATTAAAAAGAAATGTGGAAGAATTGGGTCTCTGTTTCTTGTGCTTTCTCTTGGGTTCTTTTCCTTCTGTTTGTTTGTTCTGTCCAACTCCATTTTCTTAGCTTTATCTTATTATATTTTATTACTTACCAGCATAAAAATAAAACTATATAACAACAAAATAAAAGAAACATGGAAAAGTCTGAACATACTCTGGCCAAGATCTCAAAAATATGGTTTCCCTGCAAAGTTTATTAAATCTGAAATTCTCATATAAATTACTACATATTTATGTTCAAATTCATGAAAGAATGTGCCTAATGTTATTTGACAACTGAATTTCAGGGTTTCTTTCTGTTATTTTTTTTAATCTATAATCAGTGTGATTTCCAGCTATTTTAAAGCCATTTAAAGCATATAACTTTAATATAAAACAGAACTTCCTAAGGAATGAATCATCTATGCATGTTTATGGGCAAGATTGACAGCTATATAATAATGACATCGACTGGTCTTCAGCATTTGGTCATACTTAAGCAAAGTGAGTAAAATCCAATTGCAACACATTGAATTACTTATCCACCACTCTGAATGCCCAGAATTATTGGATCCCAGAGGCAAAACCTACAATACCCTGCAAGAATGAGATATTTTCACCATAGTCAAGCAGAATAATGCTACTAGGAATAAAAAATTGAATACATCAGAATTCCTATTTTTCATGATTGAGGCTAGAAATGCGAAGGACGGAATCAATTCCCTGACCTGGTAAAATGGCCTCATATCATCCCAGAAATTGAAGACATTATAAATGTAATATATTTTAAACTTTTTATAGAGGCTATAAAGTCGGTGATATATTCTTTCATTTGGTTGCCCTTAAAAAAGAACCATGTTTTCACTTGTTAACAAAAATCACCTTATTTAAAATGAAAACATTATTTTAAGTAACTAACGTATATTGGTTATGATAATTTTTTCCTACCTATTCCTAGTACCCAATTAACTTTAGTACTCATATTTATGGTACTTTTCATAAGAAGTAGGGATGAACTGTGGTTAGGATAAAATGAATATTTAGAATGAGCACAACTAAAAATTGTTGAGAATTGTTTCTTGGCTGGTTATTTTTGGTTATTTTTTTCCATTTTCAGGAAATTCAATGTATGAGTACCTTATTTTATTTACATAATTCCAGTCCCCCCTTTCTTACCTCCATCTTCTCCCGATGTCCAAACCCACACATTTAAACTCATAATCTCTTCTTTTATAACTATTTACCCACACATACTCACACATGAGACAGAGAAGGATATCACTAATGGAGAACACTTACTATCTAACTTCTGCCTTTGAGTTAACTACATGAAACCTTCAGAAATATCGGAATTGAGGGCCTTATATGATGAGAGTTGATAGACAAATGGATAGATGTATAGATGATAGGTAGATATTTGTGGTATATATTCATAATCATAGTACTCTGGAGAAAGAGGTGGGAAATAAGAATTTTAAGATTATTTTTAGATTTATAGAGAGTTGGAGGGCTCATAAGACCAGTGTCAAAATGGAAGCAAACAAAATTATATGTTTTCTAAAACTACTTCACTTAAACATAGTGATAAGACTATATTGAGCAAGTGTTGTCAAGGTATGATTGCACACCCTTTGGGTATATGCCCAAGAGTGGTATTGCTGGGTCTGAAATAGATTGATTTCCAATTTTCTGAGAAACCACCATACTGATTTCCAAAGAGGTTGTACAAGTTAAATTCTACCATCAGTGGAGAATTCCCCTGACCTGTCCTCAGTACTTTTGATCTTAGCCATAGCAACAGGTATAAGATGTTATCGCAGAGTAGTTTTGATTTGTATTTCCCTGATGACTAAGGATGGTGATCAATTCCTTAATTTTTTTTTTTTTTTTTGGCCATTTGAGATTCTTTGTAAAATTTTCCTGTTTAGATCTGTGCCCCGTTTTGTATTTTGATGTCTAGTTTCTTGAGTTATTTATATATTTTGGAGGTTAGCCCTCTGTCAGATGTGGTGTTGTTAAAAGATCTTTTCACATTCTGTAGACTGTCATTTTGTCTTATTAACAGTGTCTTTCACCTTACAGAAGCTTTTCAGTTTCACCATGTCCCATTTATTGATTGTTGATTTCAGTATCTGTGCTACTGGTCTCCTGTGCCCATGTGTTCAAGGATACATCCTACTTTCTCAACAATATTATCAGCAACATTATTTGTAATAGCCAGGATCTGGAAATGCCTAGATGCCCCTAAACTGAAGAATGTGGTACAATTACATAATGGAGTGTTACTCAATTGTAAGAAACAATGATATCACAAAATTTGCAGGCAAATAGATGGAACTAGAAGAAAACCACCCTGAGTGAGGTAACCCAGGCCCAGAAAGAACAACATAGTATGTACTCACTCATAAGTGGATATTAGATGTAAAGCAAAGGATAACCAGACTACAATTTACAGCTCCAGAGAATCTATGTAACATGGAGGACCCTAAGAGGGACACATGAATCAGCCAGTGAATGGAAAGTCGATAGATGAGATCTCCTTGATAAACTGGGGCAAGGTGTGTGGTAAAGTGGAGGGGGAAAGAGAATATAAGGGAATGGGGTAGGCAAGGGAGGAAGGGACAGAGTGAAAAGCAATGATAGAGATAATCTTATTACACTATGGAGTTAGGGAGAAACCTGGTTGTAGTGAGATAGTCCTTCTGTGGCACTGACCACGCCCATTGGGGGTGGAGCCATGGGCGGAAGTAACCTTAAGATAACGATGCCCCCTTTCCCTACCCTTGGAATTCTGGGATAATAGTCATCGTCTTTGGGTTGGTTTTAGTTATTTAGGGTTGGGTATGGAAGGTGATGCTTACACTCGGGTTTATCTTTTATACAGGAATAGGGAATGGTTGGGAAAGGTATGGTTTAGATGGGATATAGGTACATTAGCCTATTTTCTTGAGAATTTGAGTAAGAATGAGATAGTATTTTACAGCTTACATTGTTATGTATTCTTATGTGGTAAGTTATGTAAAATTAAGTTTATATTTTGTTATATTGTGTTAAATCTTTCCACTTACAATGTTTTATGCACATTATTTGTGTATTCAAGACATTTGTATATTGATACAATTTGAGATATTTATCATAATGCCCTTTATAGTTCTACCTCTTGTCTTGACATTTCTACTCTACCTTTATTTTAGGGATTTATATGTATCTATATGTATATAGTTATATTGTTTAAGTATTTGTTCCTGCTTTACTCAGGGAAGTTTTAATCAGTCTTTTAGCTAAATTCCCGAGTATTACAGATTATCTTCACTCATATTTCCTGTACCTATGAGATTAGTCAGATATAGATGCTTAATCTTCAATCACTTCATAGACATGCAGGACATGGCATTTAAATGTTTTAATATTAGTACTCCATTGACATGAGACACTGTTGCTCCTGACATCTGACAGCACTGTGCACTTTCCCGAAAATATGTTGGACATTCTCGCTGGAGTTCATTCTCGCCTCAGCTAATGGCCTGTTGGGCAAAGAATTGCCCCCACCTTGACCACTGATTTGGACATGCAGTCCTATGTGCTTGCAGGAGACAAATATAGAAAACTGCTTGACCTTGCCAAGTCAGGGTAAGACAGCCATTCTACCTCCCTGCTGTTGTTGTGGTCTGTCAAGTTCTCTTGGCCTTAGCCAAAACTGGGTGTACCAACGTTGCTGTGAGACCTAGGGTGACTGTTCAGGTGGCTTGCTGTTTCTGTCCTTGCTGCACCTTTTGGAAGTTGTCCATCCGCACTTCCTGTCTACTCTAGTATTATTATTTTCCTTCTCAGGTCTTGATGAGGTTGAAGATTAAACTATCACAACTATTATTCTCTCTTCCTAGTTAGATATAATAGGTACTAGACTTATGTTTTCCAGCTTAGGACAACTCTATTGTAAACTCCGTTACGCCTTCACCCTAGGACTAGATATGTAGGTCATTTTGTTCTTGATTTTCCTTTTCTTAGAGCACACTTGTTATTCACTGTTTTGTATATAGTTTTGTATTAAGCCTAAATCTTTTCTTTAGACTAAAAGGGGAATTGTAGTGAGATAGTCCTTCTGTGGCACTGACCATGCCCATTGGGGGATGGAGCCATGGGCGGAAGTGACCTGTGGAAGGAAGTTGGAGGGAGAGCCAGGAAAAGCTCTCTTGCTGGTGTGACTTGGACAGGAGAGGATCGGGTTGGTTTTAGTTATTTAGGGTTGGGTATGGAAGGTGATGCTTACACTCGGGTTTATCTTTTAGACAGGAATAGGGAGTGGTTGGGAAAGGTATGGTTTAGATGGGATATAAGTACATTAGCTTATTTTCTTGAGAATTTGAGTAAGAATGAGATAGTATTTTAAACATCTATTCGGCCTATTTGTTTATCCTGATCCTTATTTAACCGCGATACCTGGTACTATTGTAATCTGCAAGGATGACCCCAGCTAAGATTCCTAGCAATCATGGAGAAGATGATTAAACTGGCCTACCCCTGTAACCATACTGATGAATGGTGAAACTATCTTCACTGAGCTTTCATCCGGTAATTGCGAGAATTATATGCAGAAATCCACAACCAAACACCAGGCTGAGATCTGGGAATCTTGTTCAAGAGAAGGAGGAAGGAAAATATGAGGAAGGGAGGTCAAGATCATGATCGAGGGATCTACAGAGACAGCTGACCCAAACTTTTGAAAACATATGAACTGCAGACCAACAACTGTGGAGACTCCATGGAACACAACTAGACCCTCCATATCTGGGAGACAGTAGTGAAGCTTGTACTATCTGAGGGACCCCTGGCAGAAAGATCAAGATCTAACCCTGGTACATGAGTTAGCTTGTTGGAGCCCATACCCTATGGTAGGATGCCATGCTCAGCCTTAATGCATGGAAGAGGGGCTTGGTACTGTCCCAACTTAATGTGCCAAACTTCATTGACTCCTCATGTGAGCCCTTACCTGTGAGGAGGAATGGACAGGGAGTGGGCTGGGGGTGGGAGGGCAAATGTGGAAGGGAATACTGGTTAGAATTTAAAATGAAATGTAAAAATAATAAATTTAAAAAAGACTATATTGAAATACTTGGTTTTTTTTTAATAATAAAATATTATGGCAGATAAGCAGCCATTGGTTCCAAGAAGATAGTTTAGGGTAGAACATTCTGGGAAATCCAATTTGTGGTAACATTTTTTGTCTTTTTTTCCATTATCATATACATCTGATATCTCTATTTCTTCCTTTCCTTCTGTCATGGTTACAGTATAAATTTTGACTCAAATATTCTCTCAATTTTATAACTTGCTGTCTTGTATAAGACATCTAATATAAAAATGTTCTCCCAGTATCAGTCTCATGACTATGTCCTTACACCAGAATTTTGAGCTATGAGAAAATAATAATTGTAAATAAAACTCATTGGAAAATTGACTGAACCAGGAACTTAAAGGCTATGTCTTTCTTTGCATCTATACTCCTGAAGTTTCAATTTGAAGAGCTTGTAAGATTTTGTGACATTCACTTGCAAGGCTTCTTTGTGTCCAATGTGGATAAATTCTCACCATCCTTAAATTGGTGTGATGTAACTACCTGTATCTTCACAGGTCATCTCTCAGTGTCATTAGCATTGTTGTCTACACTTGCTATAAGGCAGTAAGTCAGAATTATCACAAGAAGTGAGTTAAAATCATAAAAAAAAGCTTGCCTATGTCAAATTGCAGTTCTTTGCACAAGCTGGCAATTTATTCCCTCCCCATAACTGTAAGGGTCACAAATTTTGTAGCTTACACTGACATTTTTGCTTAAAGACATTATTGCCTGCAATTTTACTTCATTCCATGCCAGTCTTGTAAATGGCCATTTTTCATATTAGAATTTCAGTCTCTATAGTGATTGGTGGGCTAATAGCATAGGAAGTACACCCTTGGGGACTATAAAGAGATGGCTGGATGCTAAGACCTAATAAAACTGCTCTTTACTCCAAAATAGGTAGCTTTTGATCAACAACAAGATTTCAACCAAACATGCCCCCTTCCCACTGGGACAGAGTGAGTGAGTGAAAATTCACCATATATATCTTTCTTTGTTTTAAATATTGTTTTTAATTTAATGACATATATATAAGTCTGTTATTCCTATTTGACTCCCTCATATTCTTAGAAAGACAATTTCTTTTAGCTATTTTCCTTTTAAAACAAAACAAAACAAAACAAAAATCTGTGTTATCTTGCCTCCATTTTATTCTTGAGTAAGGACAACCCAAAAATGATTGAAATAATTAGTTTTATGTTTTTGTTTGTCTTGGGCAAGATTTTCAAAGACACACACACGTGCACGCACGCACGCACGCATGCACACACACACGCACACACATTGCGTACACAAACACACTCTCCTCCAATATACAATTATTTTTAAATCATCATCCCCCAAAGTAACTATCTTTATTTTACACTCCCATTCATTAGAATTCTCTGTAATAAAATATTGATCATACTTTCTATTCCTCATTTCCTCATTTCTTGTTTTACTTGTCCATCTTCTATTTAGTCTCCTCCCATACTAGTATGATCTCCCTTATCAAAGTTGTTAATGCTCTGTTGTCCAATAGAAACCTAAAAGTATGATATCCAGAGATTTATAAATATTTGATACCTTGAAAATCTAAAATACTTATACATTTGACACTATAATTAATGAATAATAACATCATAATGTAATTAAAAATAAAAATAATTCATTATCACATTTTACTACTGTGGTACAAATAGATGAAGCAATTCTTCTAAATTTGTAGAGCTTACCCATTGCAAAGACATGAGTTAAAGAAATCTAGCCACACCAAAAAAGTAATGTAAACACAAATGCAGTTGTGAACCCTTTGATTTACAATGCTGTCCTGCCTGCAAGATACAAGCAAAGGTGGCACAATACATTTGGAAGAAACCAGCCAGTATTTGATTTAACTTAACATCCACTCCATACATTGGAACCCATACAATTGACTACTTGGGAAACCAAGAACCTGAGACTAGATAGCCCATGGACCTATGGTAAAATCAAATAATACTTCCTATAAATATATATCAACAAAATGACTCCTAGTGCCGTTCTGCCTTGCTCATCCACCATTGGGGAAGCTTCCTTCTGCAGCAGATGGGAACACAGAGATGCACAGCCAAACATTATTCAGGCAGTAAGAGTTTAGAACATTTAGCCCTAAATGGGATTTCTTCATTAAATCACATCCCCTGGGACTCAGGGAACCTTATAGATGAGAAGGAAGAAAAGGTTAGGAACCAAAGGAGACAGAGAACATCACGAAAGCAAGGCTCTCTGAATCAACATGACCAACTCAGTTGGACTCACAGGTCTGCACCAGGTCCTCTGCATGCATCTTATGGCTTTCAGTTTCGTGTGGTTGTGGGACTCCTGAATGTGCAGATGAGTGGGTCTCCATTTCTTATGCCTTATCTTAGGATCGTCTCTTTCTGTTTGCTTTGTCCAATTCTGATGTATTAATTTTTGTGTTATTTTATTTTACTTTATTATTATTATTCTTTAGTTGAGACAAAGTAAGGGTGTGTATCCAGAGGGAGTTAGGAGGTAACTTTGAGGAGTAGAGAGAGTTGAAACTATGATCAGGAAATATTATGTGATAAAAAATCTATTATAAGTAAAATTAGAAGGAGAAGGATAAGTAGCAGGAAGAGGAAGAAGAAGAGTCTGTGATAAAAGAGAGCCACTAATCTGGTCTAGCAATCTCATTCTCCATAAAGTCCAAATCACTTCTTAGCAAAACCAGGTGTGTAATATTGTACATAACCCTTACAGATGTACTATGAGGTGAAAGAAATATATGAGCTTTTTGAATTTTTATGAATTGTGCTTTAATTAAAATACAAAATTTTACAGTAGGGATTCATTGGTGTTTTGAGATAACTGTCTCATAAACAAAATACCATTCTAGAATGCAAGACATGAATTTTTAGATAACTGATAGGAAAAACTCTTAAAATTTTTGTCAAATGTGTATTTGAAAAATTATTATGTAGGAGACAGAATGTAGAAGGAGATTTTCTCCATGTAGTTTGGTCCCACTAATCCCTCTGCTCACACAGCCACTTAAGAAACAACCACTCTGAGACTTAATATCAGTTACAATTGTTTAGCCAATGGCTTACGCTTCCTACTGACTAGATCTATCTTAATTATTAACCCATTTCTATTCATCTGTGCATTGCCATGAGGCTGTGGCTTACTGGTGATGCTACAGAATGTTACTTCTCTGACAGGTACATGATGATTACTGTCCTTTTTCTTTCCCTGCCTTCTTGCTCAAAATTCCTGCCTAGGTAAATTCTGCCTCTCCATTGGCAGAATAAAAACAACACATATTTGCAGCATATAGAAAGGCATCCCCATCAAACCCTCATTAAACCAGGGTGTACAGTGACCTCCCACTAGCATACATTTCGATATATATATATATATATATATATACATATATATATATATGCATCTTCACAGTGAATTATATAATCCTATTATAAATAAATGTCTCTGGTGATTCTGTGGGAATTGCATGTTCTGGGTAAACTGTTTTACACCAGGATGAATACTGAGCCTGAAGCTGCTTGGAGCAAAATGTTCCCTATTGGAAACAGACTTAATGTTAAAGGTGTGTTGTTCAGCATCTGAAATAACCTTGGAATATTACAGATTATTAAAATATTTTGATGTTATAGGTATGAATATACATTTCTGATTATGTGTATTTGAGCCCCTCTCACAAAGGGATGAGATAAAAGGAATGAATGCAATCTACAGTGTGTCCAAGCCAGACATGCTTTCTCAGCAGAAGTTATTTTTTCCTCGTATGTTGTCTCAAACAAGTCGACTGATTGGGTCAAGAGGGTGATGGGCAGTTTAGCATCCCCTCTTCCTTACCAAAGGACCAATCTTTTCAAGTTGCCACTCTCTCATCTACCTACAGAATTGAGTGTCCCCTTGATTGTGTGATCTGAGCCTGACTTCTATAATTGACCTTTGTACTCACTTGAAACCAAAGTTAGCTCTGGGGGAAATTCTGCTCTTATAATGGTATAATGGACAAGGTAGAGGAAAGTATGTGTTCATTACCAAATTAAATGTTTGTCTGTGGGATGGAGGGGAAAACAGTACTTTGCCATGTTGCACTTTAAATTCAAGAGAAAATTGGGAAAAGAGAAAGTTTATTTTGTAAATTAATTGGCCATCACCAATCCCTATAAAAACAGAAGGTACCACTATTCCCATGCCTTTTCCTGTGTACCTGGCACTGCTGCTCCTCCTTCCTTACATCCTACTCATTTTGACCCTGTGTCTCACTGTGCCTTTTCTTTCTGATCATGGTTTCTTCTATCTCATGCTGTCTATCATGAATGACACCATACATTGCTACATACCCCAAACCAACAAGACCAAATACCCAAGTAACCAAACATGTGAAACTGTGAGCTAAAATCAGTTTCTTCTGTTTCTTGAGAGTTGATTGTCATTCCTGATAAAAATGCCCCCTAACTGATAGGCTTCCCTATCTAAAAGCTGTCTTTCTCTACCTGACTTGTGATTTCCTCTTGGTTCATTTTGGTCTTGACTTTACATTTTACATTTCCAGTGTCAACTACATCACAATGGTAGCATCTTATCACTGATAACCTTTGTCTCTCACCCATCCCAGCACCACCCTTAAAGATCCTTTCTTTACACTTATAATAAAAAATCTGTAGCAACATCAGAAAGAATATGTATGCATGCGGCTAATATTTTAAAACATTTGGTGTTAACTTTTCTGGCATAATATTATATTCTAGGTGTGCCACTTGTAATTAAGTCTAAATCTTAACACATACTTTTAAATCAAAACACATTTGGAGAACTTTAATTATACCCATAAACAAAGAGTCTTTATATTTCAGGTATCACTGAAAACAGTTCTTGGGATGGCATAAGGCATCTTTCCTAAGCAGTGAATTTGTTTTAGGAATTTTTCTTCTGTAGCCTTCTGCTGTCAGGGAAATGGTATACAGGGAAATGGTATATAATAATAGAAAATTTGCAACCTCTTAAGTCAATAATGTGACCAGCCAATTCTTACTGAGCACAAAGAAATATTTGGTCTTGGGAATTCCAGTCATTAGATCCTAAATTTCTTGGTGTGTAGTGCGGCTTTGGGGTAGATTTCTCTGCCTCCAATACGGTGACATGTAAGAGAATATATAGAGAGGGGATGGGGAAGCAATGGGGATTGCTTAAAAGAAAAAAACTAGAGAGAAAAAGATAGATAAGCAAATGAATATGTATGTATACAGATTTTAATAGATCACTCAATAGGAAGAGTAAGAGTATAATTGTGCCTCTCTTCATAACTGTGCTACTTGTAATCAAAGATGAACAAGATTATTTCTTGGTGGATTGCAGCTCCATATCTTTTCAGAAGGTGTAAGCACAAAATGAGGGGATTTCAAAAATACATGTAGTTTAGTCTTGTATGAAAATCTCTTTCAAACATATCCCCTTATTTGATCTTCATCAAATCAGTGAGATGACAAGCTGTCAGCACTCAGCATGTAACAATGCTGAGATTCAAACCTAAATTCTGCTAGGAAACCTCACATTCCTGATCAGAAAGAAAGTGACATGCAGTCACCTCAAGAATAAAATATGCCCCAAGCAAGAATTGACTATAATCTTAAGAGGTTGAAGATATCAAGAATGTGTCAATTAGATTAGCAGAAGTAAACTCTGTGCTCTCAATTTGTGTGGACACGGTGTTGGAAAAAAAAAAAAAGTGGATGTGTGAAATTTGTATGGAATCCATGTATAGACAGACATATAGACAATACAAAACACAAACAAAACACCAAAACTTGAGCTATTAAATGGTGCACATATAAACATTCAGGTTATTTCAACCCAATTTAATACCTGAATTTCCACTCTTGTTCAAATTCTGTCTTCACAATGATCAGCTTTTTACATGCACAATATTCCACTAAGTTGATAGCACTGGCTGCTCCTTTCTTTTCAAGGTATAATTCAGATTTTCTCGGGTGTTAGTTGTAATTTTTTTTAAACTTGGTAATTGTTCTTTTTTTTTATAATTGTATTTAAATTAGAAACAATCTTATTTTACATATCAATTCCAGTTAACTCTGTCCCCCATCCTTCCATTTCTCCCCCACCACCCCCTATTTCACCTCCCAGCATATACTCCCCAGGGAGGGTGAGGTCTTCCATGGGGGAATCATCAAAGCCTTGTCACATCATTAGATACATCCCCCATGTATTAGGCTATTCCTCTATGGGGAATGTGCTCCCAAAGTTCATTCGAACACTAGGGATAAATACTGATTCCACTGCCAGAGGCCCTGTAGACTGCCCAGGCCTCCCAACTGACACCCACATTCAGGGTTCAGTTATTTATCTTTCAATAAACAGAATTTTACTTCAATAAACAGCTCTTTCACGTCTTCTATTTCTTTGAAAGATGTTCCCAAAGAAGAGACTAATATATTAAAAAACCTGAATCTTTATAGTTCCCATATCATATATCTTTATAAAAGGATGATACCAATTTATATTGCATTCAAAACTTTATGAGTAATTCAGAATCTCCTTAACCTTGTCATCTCTGTATGTTACAATTAAAAATACTAATTTAGTGAGTACAAACATTCACTACATGTTTATTTCATTTGCATTTCTTTAATTGATTTTGATGATTCAGTTTTCCATTTCATCTTCAGTAAATTTCTATAGCCTATGAGTTGTCTATCTGTTACGTCCATTAAATTATTATTTTATTAAATGTATTTACACTGTGTGTGTGTGTGTGTGTGTGTGTGAGAGAGAGAGAGAGAGAGAGAGAGAGAGAGAGAGAGAGAGAGAGAGAGAGAGATGCCATGCATATAGAAGTTGTCAGGAGAATCTGTGTTCCCTCCTTCAAACATGTGGGCTCCAGAATCAAACTCAGGTCATCAGGCATAGTAGCAAATGCCTTTGCTACACTATAGCATTTAAGTCCAAGAATGGTCTCAAACATCGATTAATAGAGTTGAAATGACTGGCTTAGAAATTTCTCAGACACATCTAAAATCTTCTGAATATAAGCTTAAACTTTCTGAACATCTGAAGACATTTCTCTCACATAAGTTATTTAATAGTCTGTTTGAAATGTTCAATAAAAATATTCTTAGGGCTGGCAGGATAGCTTAGCAGTGAAGAGTACATAATTCTCTGTCAGAAGCCCTGAGTTCAGGTCCCATCACCCATGCAAACTTTAGGGAGCATCACCCTCCCCATACACATGCATTAAATAATATATAAGAAAGACTTCAAAATCCTAACTTAATGTATATTGAATTAAATAACCAAAAGACCTAGTGATATAAATTATTCAAGTATTTCATGGACTTTCATTAATATTTACTATATATTATGTACTTTTATTATTTTTATTTATTGATATTTATTAAATTATTTTGTTTTCACACATTTTAAAATATAAATATTATAAAAAGTACAAAATTTAACACATAACTATTCCTCCAATCCACATTATAATTGACTTCATTAAATTAATCTGTTGTCATTACTATTCCCATAATCAGTATCTGAAGGCTATAATCATCTCTATTTCCTTTTATAACTATAATGGTCTCTTGAACATGACAAGTATCTTTGCTGAAAAATTAGGAAAATGACCAGAAAGTGGAAGTTTAGGCTTTACAGAGAAGATAGTATTTATTACACTAAAGAGGCACGCTTGTGGTATCATAGCTTCAATTTAAATCATACCCCTTTAAGTCTGGTGCAGCAGAACATGTCAGGACTGTATTTCGAATGGCATCTTCAGAGACACATTTCTTCTTCACACTTCCCCAGTAATTTGCCCTTTCCTGACTCTGCCATTCCCTTCATAATAACCTCTCTCCCAACCAGGTATAACTTCTTTCTCCTTGCTAGGGGTTTTCTGAGAAGTAGAGTGAAAAATATTTCAAGTACAGATAGATTTCATCTATTGTTTCTCCCTGTCTAAGTGTCTTGTCAATCCATTAGGGAAAGAAATTAAACTGACTTGGTGCAGTGGGTGCCTCACTGACTGAAGAAGCCAATTGCACACCACAACTTTGCCCTCTTTCAGGTGATTGCAAATTGATTACGTGACAATCTGCTCCATTCCTTTCCAACTACTGAAATTTTAAACTCACCACTTAATGATTATGAATATAAAGCTTGTCTTTTATTTTCAGGAATGAGCAGTATCATCAGTCCTTCCAATGATTTCGAGGACTCTTGCTGACTTTCATCGGTTATCACAAACAGTTGCTGATTACTGGAGAGCCTGCCATTAGTGCCTTCCAGTCTGGCTTTGTCCTCATCATTATAATCTACCTATAGTACATTGTCTAGATTTTCCAATTTTTTTTAATCTTTGCTGAATTTATTGCTATCACAATGTAAAGGTGAATGATTTATCTAATACAAGGAAAGAAGCAATGGTTTATGTAGTACTTATAATTATGAAAACTTTTTAAGTGTCTTCATGGAATATTTTCATATTACAATCATAAATATTGGGGGGTGCGTTTTTCTGTTATCTTGTTGTTCACTGTTAGGTAACTTCCCAAATGACCATCCACTTTATTACAAAGAGTCAAATAACCAAACATTTACAAATTATTAGGGAAATAATTGTTGGTGGTAAATATTAATGACATGGTTTAATTTCATGAAAAGCACTTTAGATTAAACATATGGTCTGAAAATTAAGCCAAACACATTTTTTCTCTCTTCAGCTTTTCTTGTTCCCTGAAACAAAAATTTATTCACAACATCTCACTTTAAACACTCAATCATTCTCCATTGTCCCTCAGTCTTGTAAAAATGCACCACAATATGACCAGCCAATTTTACTTTGTAAGAAAACTCTGATTTGGGATTAGGAAACTTCATGCCAGACTTTTACAGGATTTTATCATCCATTGACTATACTAGTAGTATTTTGCTTACTTATATTATTCTGGAAGATGTGACACATATTACAAAAAACATCTAAGGTATTCTTATGCATCCCAGAGATAAAGGGATTTCTGCCATCCTCTGAAATCAGCATGTACTCCAAGACAGTTCCCAGAGTTTTAATTGCTTAGGCTATTTGACCATAAGAAA
Organism: Phodopus roborovskii; assembly: GCF_943737965.1. NCBI lineage: Eukaryota > Metazoa > Chordata > Mammalia > Rodentia > Cricetidae > Phodopus > Phodopus roborovskii. The sequence continues at coordinate 8,114,843 of NW_026126485.1, forward strand.
TGTCTGCTCATGCTGGGTGGGGTCTGTTTGCCTTGAGGAAAAGAATGGGAAGCTCAAACATCAGAGCATGCTTTCCCTGACTTAGGAAATAATTTCTGAAACAGGGTGAGACTTTGTGCTGTGACATAGAAACATTTTAAACTAGGGTGTTTAAAATGTTTGTATTTGAAACAGAATTACATCACTTTCCCTCTCCCCTTCCTTCCTCTAGCTGCTCCCAGCTACTCTGTTTTGAACCTCTCTGATTCTCTCACACTCTCAAGGTGATAGTCTCTTTTTCCTCAATTACATTGGTTATACAATATATTGAAATATGTATGTATGAACAAATATATATAAATACAATCTGCTGAGTCCATTTTTTGGTGTTTGTGTTTATATGCTTTCAGGGCTGACTTCACTAGACAATCAGTAAGTAGGCACATCAATGGGAGAGGCGAATTCTTCTTATTCTTCCTCCAGTAGTCAGTCAGTCATTGTCTGAAGTTGACCATGTAGTAGTGGGACTTAGCGAAGTTCCTGCCCCTTCCAGATTAACATGTCAATTGATATTGCCATTGTTCTGGCATTATTTATGCAGCCATTATAGGACAGACTATTTCACAGTAGACTTCCTGGCATTCTGATTATTACAGCCTTTTTTTACTCCTCTTTTACAACATTCCCTGAAACATAGACGCAGGGACTGTGACATAGATGAATCCTTTGAGCCTGAGCTCACCAAGAACCTTTCTTTGCTTTCTTTGCTTTCTGTGATGGTCTGTATTTGCTATAAAGATAAGTTTCTTTCATGAGAAATGCTAGTAAAAACTAAAAGATTTTATTCATTTTAAGATTGTGATGGGTGCTTCTGTGTCTTAGAATATGACCACGTATTGGCTGCTCTGGTTAATGTTTATATGCCTTTGAAAATATTGTGAATTGTCTTAACAGGCGACTGAATTTTTCTCTTAAATACCACCTTCCATGTCCCCTAGAAGCACTGGAATTACAGATCCCCATGCTATACATCCAGCTTTTAATTGGGTTCTGAGGATTCAAACTCAACTCCTTACATTGACATTGCAAGTACTTTTAACCAATAAGACATTTTCCCCAAGCTCCATTTTGGACTCTTTTCTAGAGCCAATGATGTTTGCTAATCAGACCATATTCCCGGTGGTCTTACATCAAGGCACCATCCCAAGGTTGTTACTAACTCAATATCTAAATATGAGGATCACATCTTCAAACCTCAGCTGCTAAGGACCTTGATTGGAAGCTTTAGTTGCTGCCAGGAGCACACCTTGATTTTAAAATTTTAATCTCTTGCTATTCACTCACCTTTATCATCCTTTTCTGTATAATAGTCTCTATAATGATATGGAGAAAGCTGATGATAGATTTTATCTATGCTCTATGAAATATGCCAAATACATTACCAATCTCATCTCATTTATTCTTAAAATAAAACTTATGAAGAATGCAACATCATCCCTGCTTCATGGAAAATGTACCTATCATTTTGTATAATGGATATATATGAATAAATAAAAGGAAAGAAAAAGAGATTTTTTTCTAACAATATTCAAAAGGAACTGGCAGTGAAAGTTAGCTGTGCCTCTGTAATACCAGCTTTTCTGTAATATATTGTTTCAGGATTCAGATTTTCAGGACATTTGTCAGATTTTTGTAAGTTATGACAAAGTATTATTTAAATAGGAACTGCTGTTGTCTCACTGTATTATACCTGCTTGTATTTTCCTAAAACTCAGGATTTTTTTCTCTCTAGTCAGAAAAAAATATTGTTCTCTTTTTAAATCATTTAAGTGTCTGTTAAGACAACATCATAGACAGAGAGACATTTCTTTGCCAACCATGTAAAAACAGGAATGCTGAATTTGCTACTACTGGCTTCTAGCAAAACAGTTATCAAATAAGAACCACAGTTAACAATATTTATTCCATTAATATTTAGCAAGATTTAAACAAAATATTCTATCATCTATCCTATCTTTGTGAATCTAAATCCTATATGTAACTTATCTTTAATCCTAACAAAAGAAAACTATAACTATAACTGTCCTTCAACTAAACCAAAGACCACAGAAGGATAATTTATAAAAACTAGAACTGACAGCGACCTCTTGCCTGGTCAGTCACCTGAAGTTCTTCTGTAATCTTCCATCTTCAGCCTATAGGCCATCATGTGTCTGGCAGACTCTTCAGCAAAGCAGCACTCTTTATACTGTCCCACCTGTGTTGGCAGTTTGTCAGTCACTTTTCTCTGGGTCCTGCAGAATGTCTGTTGGACTCTTACATGAAGGAAGAACCCTGTAGCAATGTCCACCTTGTATCAGCAGTCATTTTCCTGTAGGTCTTTCATGTCCAGTTTGTATAGCATAAAGTCAAACAGTCCAGGCAATAGAACTTTCTCAAGTCTCTACATGTTGACTCCTCCCTGCTACTTACTCCTAGAATCCTCCTTGTCTCCTAGTCCCGCCTATCTTGCTTTCCTATTGTCCAACAGTGCTTTATTCATTAACTAATACAAGAAACATACTTACAGAATGACATCTCCCATCAACACCCATGTTGATGGCATATAAGGTAATCATTAATCTCAAAATGGGGAAGGGCGTTTAAGGTAGCTTATACACCATTGCTTAGATTGTTAGTTGAGGTCATCCTCAGAGATCTCTTGACATTTCCCTAGTGCCAGATTTCTCTTTAAACCTCTAATGGCTCCCATGGCTCCCTCTATTATAGTATGTCTTTTCTTGCTTTCTTCCATTCTTCCCCCGACTCAATCTTCCTGCTCCCTCATGTCCTCCTCTCTTCCCCTTTCTCTCTCCCCTTCTCTTTCTAGAGATTTTTTATGTATTTGAGAAGAATTAAGTATATCAAACCATTGTTTATTTAGTATAGTTCTTAGTTCACAACATCCAGTTTGTTTATTACTTCTAGGGTCAATTGTTATATTTGTTATAACCGATTTGTCTTTTTTCATTGTCTGTTCATCACTGTTCTGTTCAGGCTATGGCTACAGCACCATGAGTTAGTTGCATTTCCTCATCTGTATCTGATTCCATTGCACACATACAGGCATCAAGGTCACTCTTTCTCCTTGGGTTACATTCTCGTATACACAGATGAATAGTCTTTGTCATTTCTTAGTTTCATCCAGTTAGGACCAGTTTAACTCCACAAATTCATGAATTACCCCAGTTTCATCATCACTATCACATCCCCATAGTTACTTCAAATCAATTTGAGAAGTTTTATTTTAAAGAGTAACTAGGAAATGACTATATTGTTCAAATATTAAATGTTGAGTGTCTGTGTTGAGCACTTGGTTTGATATGTGATGCCTTAAAGGGTGCAGGCACGGTGCAGAGATGAACACTGATATTTCCTCAGGGAAATACGTGAGTATTGGATGCAAGATTCATGTTCATTCAGCAGATTCATGTTAACATGAGTTTGACACAAGTGTAAGATCCAAGATGATCAGGTTTGTAACTAAAAGAAACTATTTAAGGCTGTAGAAAGTCATAAATTACAATTATATCAGAACGTAAGTTTATCTAAGAATGAAAACAAGGATGCATATACATTAGCAAACCCACTACATATCCATACACACAATTCCTGTGCACACAGAACCACAAACTTGGACATGTACACAAGTGTATACATACATGCTGGCTTACACACAAATTGGCAAATATTCAAATAAATCTACATACAACACATGTTCATACACATTTGCAAACACACAAACATATACACCCATGCATACACAAAAGGTGTATTAATACTAAAATTATCACTTCCAAGTATTCCAAGTAGTTAACAGAAAATACTAATGTAGTTATTTGTTCACCCATGTATGTGTTGTGTGCTTATATCAGTTGAGATGTTAAATATTCATATGATCTTTATGTATATTTATGAATACTTAAAATATGTTCATGCCTCTTGTTAAAACTGAATATTCAACAATGAAGGCATTAAGGTACCTTATTTCTTTGAACAAATAATTCTGTTTAAAAACAGAATTATAAAATATTACTTGAGTTGTTTAATTTTACAAGGCAAAGCTTTACCATGTTTAAATTGAAAAATTTAAAAATGTGAACAGTTTCCCATTGTGTTACTAGAAAGTAAACTCTTTAATCTCTCATTTCAATTTACCTTTTTACTATAGATTAATTATAAATTATGGATTTCATTGTGACATGTTCATTCATATAAATAATGTATAAATAAATAAACTTGATCTTATTCTCCCTGATAATTACCTTCTTTGATCTCCCTTTGTCTCCTACCAATCCCTGTTGTTTTCCCAATTAGCCCCAGTATGCACTAAAGTTTATTCTTTTACAGGGTGAGTTACATGAGGGCTGCTTGCAACAAGGGTGAGAGTTTAAGGGGAGAAAAGCACATTACCATTGCAACAGCACTGAAAAAAAAATGTCTCTCCCTTCCTCCAGCTTCTTCTCTCCATGACAGGCTGCTTGTGGGTTGGTAGGCCAGTCTTGTGCAGATAACCTTAGTTGCCTTGATTTTAAGAGTTGAAGTTTTTGTAGTGCTTATTGTATGTGTATCTTGCTTTATTTTTGTTTTTTATTCGGTTTAGTTTATATTTGTTTTTTGCTTGTTTATTTGTTTTTTTTAAAGGAGAGATAGAAAGATAGGGCTTGAAGTTGGGTATGTGGAGAGATGGGGAGGATCTAAGATAATATGTGGTAAAAGAAAAGTGGGATCAAAACATAATATATGAATAAACATTTTTTTCAATTAAAAAAAAAGGTGCCAAAAGTGTCATTTCCCAGTAGTCTATGTTCCACATATAGTCTTTTCTACCTCCAACTCTTAGATTCTCTCTGCTGCTTTTCCTACAGTTTTTACTTCCTGTTCCTTCTTCTGGAATGTTCCCTGGTGAGTGACACAGTTGGTGGAGCTAGGGAGAGATTGTCACCTGTAGTGAGATATTTACTTTGTCTCCTTCTGTGGCACTGTCCACACCTATTGGGGGGGGATGGAGCCATGGGCGGAAGTGACATGTGGAAGGAGGTTGGAGGAAGAACAGGGAATGCTCTCTTACTGAGGGGTCTCAGACAGAAGAGTATCGAGTGTAACTTGCTGGTGTTCATCTGTCTAGGTTGTAAGTTATTTCTCCCTGAATAAACATCTATTCGGCCTATTTGTTTATCCTGATCCTTATTTAACCTTAATAGTCACCAGTACAGGAAGTCTGGTTCTAAGCTTACAGGCATACATGTAGTGCACAGACATGCAAGCAGAACACTAATGCACATAAAATAAAAATAATTAAATCTTAAAAGTGTTTATTAAGGAAGGAGATGTTATAGGTCCTGGTGGCAAAGCTTTCCGTTGTTATTTTAATGTATAATGGCGATGAGTCCATGAAACAACCTTCTAAATAACCATGCTTATATCGAAAGCTTATTCCTGGTGTCAGATTCAAAGAAAAATGCATGTTTTGACACTGGACAGTAGTAGCTGCAGACACTCATGAATATTCAATGTGATGACAATGAGTGACAGTCAAAAGCTCAAGTTATTATCTAAACATCTACTTTTTTAGTGTAGACAAATCATGGTTGGTCTTTGAAATATTTTATGTTACTGACTTTGCCTTCTATTTGTCTGTTTATTCTCAGGGTTCATAGTGTTGTAGTTAGTATTCTGTTGAAATAAAGAGAACCATGACCAAGGCAACTCTTATAAAAGAAAGCATTTAATTCAGGGCTTGCTTACAGTTTCAGAGGCTTAGTCTGTTACCAAAGTAGCTCAGAGTTAAATGATAATGAATTCGTGCATGTTTGCCTGATTGCCCAGCTCCCCTTGACCTTCTCCTTTAGCCTAAAGTGTAACCCATAAAATGGTGTTGCTTACATTCAGTGCAAGTCTTTCCACTTCAGTGAACCCAGTTTAAAAAAAAAAAACCCTCCACAGACATGCCTACTTCCAAACTAATCTGTACAATTCTTCATTAAGATTGGCTTCTCAAGAATCCTAGACTACACAATAACTAATAGTAACATTTCATACATGCATGTGCTAGCTTTTCTAATTGTGGTCTTAAAAGATGCTGACCCTCTTAGATCATTTGTGCATTTATTCATAAATCTGTAAATCTAAGTTCATTTGCTTTGAATATAATGTAAGCTGATTCCCAGAATGCATATAAAGCTTGGTGTGATAGAGCAAAGTTGTGTTTCCCAGGGCACTGTAAGAAACATAGGGGTGGAGGTACCAGTACTCTCACCTGGGATATGTGGGGTCTGCAAAGAACAACAGCCAAAGTTGTTCTCTGGCCTTCAGACCATGTGCCAGCTAGTTCACTAACACACACACACACACACACACACACACACACACACACACACACACACACACACGAGAGAGAGAGAGAGAGAGAGACAGAGAGAGAGAGAGGATTTAATGACTGAAATGGCCATAATAGCTTTCTTGTAAATGTGGAATATTTTTTTCCTAGAAAAGGCTTCATTTGAATATTACTTATCTATGTCAGTCACTCTTTTTATATATATGGTTTAAGAAAGAAAACTATCCTGAATTCATGCTCTTTAGAATTTAAGGATACATATGAGTAAGATTTGCTGAAGAGAGATGGATGTGTGACTTACTTCCACAGTCAAAATTTCCTGTTCCTACCTCTCCCAAAGCTTGGAAGAGCAGCTTCCTTCCAGTGTTCTTCCTCTCTGGACACCATCCTACCACCACTGCCGTTAGATTTTTACTCAGTGGACAGTGAAATGACATTAGCTTTGTGCAATCGGATCTGATTATTCTAGCTCCATTGACACCTGAGAACATTAGGAGGGAAGCCACTCAGAAATTAAAGAAAAGCGGAAAGGCGTCTGGAGAATTTTGTAATGCATTGTAAATATTCAAACCGTTTATTTCTTTCTTATCATCCTGCCCAATTACCAGAGCAGATGGAAGGAGGAAAATTTAATTGAATGGAAATTCAGAACAAATGGAATGTTTTCAAAAACTTCACTGAAGTAGCAATGATGAATATGTTGATTCAGTGGCAATACAAGACCCTCGAGACTAATACACTCTTGTGCAATTGCTAATTTGAGCTCTGAGAGTTTGTAGCTTTTATCACTAACATTTGACCTACAGAGAGCAACATCCACACAACAGAGACTCTACTTATATGTAGCTAAATATGTCTTGTCCTTGGAGTAGAAAGCAGCTGTAGCCAAGTCACATAACTCTCCTCTGTTCCTTCCTTCACCTCTATTCTCTTCTCCTCTCCTCTTCTGTTCTCTTCATTTTTCTCTCCTCTCTGCCTGTCTGTCCTCACTTCCCATTTATGCATACTCCTTTCTCTTCTCTTCTTGTTCTCCTCCCCATCCTCTCCCTTACTTTTCATCTCCTCTTTGTCTGTCTATTGTCTGTCCCTAGTCATTGATATACTCTTTTTCTATTTATCTGTACATAATAAATGCACATACAACCATATGCATTACCTTTATTGTTTAATACTTAAATAGTAGTAGAAATAGATTTAGATGCATATGCATAAAAGGAGTCACATAATAAGAGAGGAGTATATGATATCCTTTAGGAAGCATAGTAAAATAGTCCTGAGTATCCACCTTGTTCCCAGGCTATATTGTCTATGACCTTCATTTGAAGGCTAGATGTTGGATGACTCCTGGAATGGTAATGATCACATGAAGTTCCTAGAATAGCCATTGGATGAGCTTTCATGGAATCAGAGCTCTCTGGAGATTCCATTGCCAGCAGCTTATAAATAATACAAGGCTCTGTGTGTTTATTTGGAACTATTTAGCTCAGGGACAGGATAGGACAGAAACTTCCATGTACAAGCCACAGAGCATTAAGGAAAATAATGGGTGGGATTCAAGGGATGAAGGAGATTTTGATAATTGAGAAGAAAGTGATGGGAATTTTAGCAAAACCTATACAAAAAATGTTGCATCTGCTCTGATCTGCAGTAGAATAAAACTAGTCATTTCCCATGCTTATTAGAAAAATTTGTATGGCTTGGGTTGAAATTCTTCCTGAATATCAATCTAAAAATGATATAATCTTCCATTGGATATTGATCAATTAACATGCATCTGTAGTATTTGGTGTCTGCATTGCACCTTTCTCAGAACACAAAGACTCTTCAATGACATGAATCTTAAAGTGGGCATTACATTCTTCTTAGGTAAGCACCCCATTCTCTTATAGATTCATGCCATTTCAAGGTTTTTAACAGTTTGAGGTCATACAGGTTTGCCTATGGTTGGAAGATAGACTTTATATATATTTTTATTATTATTTTATTTTATATAACAAAGTCCAATTAAATAAAAACAAACATTTATACACAATATTTGGGAATTTGGGTGTTGTTCTTTCCAAATTACTTCCTGCTGGTAAGGGGCGCTGTCATGGGGGATTCGAAGAAGATTCAGAAATCCTGGCTGTAGTCTGTAAGGCTACTTTGTCCAGCTTTTTTGAATGTAGGATCACCTTGTACTCTGTTTCAGGCGGTCTGGTGTGATAAAACCACATTAGTCCGGAAGGAAACCAAATCTTTTCATTTTCTGTGGAAACAAAAATAGAAATCCTTTTCCCCAGTAACTTGTCCTCTAACTTAAATTTTAGAGTCAAAGCATTTTTTAAATTTAATTTATTATTTTACATGTCGATCCCAGTTCCCTCTCCCTCCTTCCCTCCCTCCCTTCTTCCCTCTGTCCCTCCCTCCCTCCCTCCTTCCCTCCCTTTTACCCTCTCTGCCCTCTCACAGGCACTCTAACCACATTCACGTCCCTTCCCCCCAACCCAATTCTATATGAAGGGGAATGCCATCCAGTTGGGGTCATGTAGATCTGACAGGTCATGTGAACTAGGGACTAGGGCTTTTCTCCTGTCTTTAGATTAAGGCAGTTATACCTCCATGGGGGAATATGTTAGCAAAGTCCTTTTGTGCACCAGGGATACATCCTGGCTCCACTGTCTGAAGTCTCTTAGACTGCTCAGTGCTTCTGACTAGACCCATATTCAGGGTGGCCTGAGTCAGTCCCATGCTGGCTTCCCAGCTATCAGTCTAGTGGCTATTAGCTCCTCCTTGTTCAGGTAAGCTGTCTGTATGTGTTTCTGCCGCATGGTCTTGTCTTCTCCATCTGCATCTGGGTTCTAGTTTGACTCAGTGTTTATGTATGGGTGTTTGATCCTGTTTTCAACAGGCATTAGTTGAGGGCACCATGGAGAAGTTAGTTGTTGTTCTCACTCTCCGGAAAGGGCACTTATGATGGCCTTTCCATGGAAGCTCAAATTGTTACTTGGCAACAGTCTTGTACACACCTTTCTTTGGGTTCAATTTTATCTTCAAACCAATTATGGTTCCCTCTTTTATGTTCTCCCTCTTTGTCTCTGTCTCTCTCTTTCCTGTCTACTATTCCTAACCAGGCTCAATCTTCCTGGTTGCACATGTTTTCTTTCCTCCCCCTCGTTTTCTCCTACTTCTCTCTCCATTCGCTGCCCCCCCACTTCCCCTGAGCTCTGGGGGACTTGTCCCTTCACAGTTCTGTGAGGGACTTTATATGAATATCTTATAATACACCTTGTATCCTACTTCCTATGGTGGTGTGAATTATAGGCTGGTGATCCTTTGCTCTAGGTCTAAAATCCATATATGAGTGAGTACACACTGTGTTCCTCTTTTTGTGACTGGGTTACCTCATTCAGGATGGTTTCTTCAAGTGCCATCCACTTGCCTGCAAATTTCAAGATACCATTATTTTTTTTCTGCAGAGTAGTATTCCATTGTGTAGATGTGCCACATCTTCATTAACCATTCTTCAACTGAGGGGCATCTAGGTTGCTTCCAGGTTCTTGCTATTACAAATAGTGCTGCTATGAACATAGTTGAACTCCTTTGGGTATATGCCTAAGAGGGGGATTGCCGGGTCCAGTGGTAATCTAATTCCCATTTTCCTGAGGAACCGCCATACTGATCTCCAAATTGCTGTATGAGTTTGCACTCCAACCAGCAGTGGAGGAGTGTTTCCCTTTCTCCATGTCCTCTCCAACATGAGTCATCATTGGTGTTTCTAATTTTAGTCATTCTGGCAGGGGTAAGATGGTATCTCAAAGTTGTTTTGATTTGCATTTCCCTGATAGCTAAGGATGTCAAACATTTTATTAAGTGTCTTTTATCCTTTTTTGATTTCCTCTATTGAAAATTCTTCAGTTCTGTACCCCCCCCCCTTTTTTTTAATAGGGTTATTTGGTGTTTTGTTGACTAGTTTCTTGAGTTCTTTGTATATTTTGGAGATCAGCCCTTTGTCAGATATAGGATTGGTGAAAATCTTTTCCCAGTCTGTGGGATGCTGTTTGGTCTTGTGCACTGTGTCCTTTGCCTTACAGAAGCTTCTAAGTTTGAAGAGGTCCCATTTATTAATCATTTCTCTCAGTTTCTGAGCCCCTGGAATTATGTTCAGGAAGCGGTCTCCTATACCAACTTATTCAAGGGTACCTCCCACTTTCTCTTCTAAGAGGTTCAAAGTAGCTGTATTGATGTTGAGGTCTTTGATCCATTTGGACTTGAGTTTTGTGCATAGCGACAGACAAGGGTTTATCTACAGTCTTCTACACACCCTCATCCAATTGTGCCAGCACCAATTGTTGAAGATGCTGTCCTCGCCCCATTGTATAATTTTAGCTGTTTTGTGGAAAATCATGTGTTCATAGGTGTGTGGGTTAATATCAGGATTTTCAATTCGATTCCATTGGTCTACCTGTCTATTTTTATGCCAATACCAGGCTGTTTTCAGAACTGTAGCTCTGTAGTAGAGCTTAAAGTCAGGACTGGTGATGCCTCCTGAAGTTCTTTTATTGAATAGGATTGTTTTGGCTATCCTGGATCTTTTGTTTTTCCCTATAGAGTTGAGTATTATCCTTTCAAGTTCGGTGAAGAATTGTGGTGGGATTTTAATTGGGATTGCATTGAATCTTTAGATTGCTTTTGGCAAGTTTGCCATTTTTACTATGTTTATCCTACCTATTCATGAGCATGGGAGATCTTTCCATTTTCTGGTATCTTCTTTAATTTCTTTCTTTAGAGCCACAAAGTTCTTATTATATTATTATTGTAATTATATATTATATTATTACTTGTTTGGTAAGCGTTACACCAAGATACTTTATGTTGCTTGTGGCTATTGTAAAGGGCGATGTTTCTCTGATTACTTTCTCTGTCTCTTTGTCCTCTAAAGAAAGTAGGGCTACTGATTTTTTTGAGTTTATCTTGTATCCTGCTAGATTGCTGAAGGTGCTTATCAGCTGTAGGAGTTCCCTGGTAGAGTTTATTGGGTCGCTTATGTAAACTATCATATCATCTGCAAATAGAGTCAGTTTGACTTCTTCCTTTCCAATTTGGATCCCCTTGATCTCCTTTTGTTGTCTTATAGCATTAGCTAGAACTTCTAGTACGATATTGAAGAGATATGGAGAGAGAGGGCAGCCTTGTCTTTTTCCTTATTTTAGAGGAATTGGCTTAAGTTTCTCTCCATTCAGTTTGATGTTGGCAGTTGGTTTGCTGTATATTGCTCTTATTATGTTTAGGTATGTTCCTGTTATCCATGACCTCTCCAAGACCTTTATCATGAAAGGGTGTTGAATTTTGTCGAATGCTTTTTCCGCATCTATGGAGAGAATCATATGGTTTTTCTTTTTCTGTTTGTTTATATGGTGGATCATGTTGTTAGATTTTCGTATGTTAAACCATCCCTGAATTCCAGGGATGAAGCCTACTTGGTCATGGTGGATGATTTCTCTGATGTATTCTTGAATTCGTTTTGCCATTATTTTATTGAGTATATTTGCATCAATGTTCATCAGGGATATTGGTCTGTAGTTTTCTTTCTTAGTTGTGTCTTTGGGAGGCTTGGGTACCAAAGTTATTGTGGCCTCATAAAAAGGGTTTGGCAATGAACCTTCTGTTTCTATCTTGTGGAACAGTTTGCAGAGTAGTGGTATTAGTTCTTCCTTGAATGTCTGGTAGAATATTGCGCTGAATCCTTCTGGCCCTGGACTTCTTTTGGTTGGAAGGCTTTCAATGACTGCTTCTATTTCATTGCGGTTATAGGTCTATTTAAGTTGTTTGTCTTTTCTTGATTTAATTTTGGTAAGTGGTAGTTAACCAGAAATTTGTCCATTTCCTTTGAATTTTCAATTTTTGTGGAATACAGATTTTCAAAGTATGACCTGAAAATTGTGTGGATTTCCTCTGTGTCTGTTGTTATGTTCCCCTTTTCGTTTCTGGTTTTGTTAATTTGCATGTTCTCTCTGTGCTTTTTCATTAATTTGGATAAAGGTTTGTCTATCTTGTTGATTTTCTCAAAAAAAAAAAAAAAAAACAACTCTTCGTTGCATTGATTTTTTTTTTTTGTATTGTTTTCCTGGTTTTTATTTTGTTGATTTCAGCCCTCAAGTTGGTTATTTCCTGGCGTCTACTCCTGCAGGGTGAATTCGATTCTCTCCGTTCTAAGGTTTTCAGTTGGGCTGTTAATTCTCTTATGTGACTATCCTCTGTTTTCTTCATATGGGCACTTAGTGCAATGAACTTCCCTCTTAGCACTGCTTTCAAGGTGTCCCATAAGTTTGGGTATGTTGTATCCTCATTCACATTGAATATTAGAAAGTCCTTAATTTCTTTCTTTATTTCTTCTTTGACCCAGGAGTGGTGCAATTGCACATTGTTCAGTTTCCATGAGTTTACAGGTTTTCTGCTATTTGTGTTGTTGTTGAATTCCAATTTTAAAGCATGGTGATCCGATAAGATACAGGAGACTATTCCTATTCTCTTGTATCTGTTGAGGTTTGTTATGTCACCTAGTATGTGGTCAATTTTAGAGAAGGTTCCATGTGGAGAAGAAGGTATATTCTTTTGTCTTCAGATGGAATGTTATATAGATATCTGTTAACCTCAGTTGAGACATAACTTCTGTTAATTCTTTTGATTCTTTGTTGAATTTCTGATTTGTGGTCCTGTCTAGTGTTGAGAGTGTATTGAAGTCTCCCACTATAAGTGTGTGAGGTTTTATATGAGCTGATGGGAGATGTCATTCTGTATATGTTTCTCATACTGGTTTATGAATAAAGCACTGTTGGCCAATAGGAAAGCAAGATATGCGGGACTAGGAGACAAGGAGGAAAGAGGCAATAGTAAGAGAGAGAGTCAACATGGAGAGTCTGGAGAAAGCAGTATGTTGGCCAGCTCCCCTGTAAGAGGAATACATAGATCAGCAGAAATCGGTTAATACTTAAGACAGAGCTAGCGGATAAGAAACAAGTAACAGGGCCAACAGCATTATATCAAATACAGAGTCTCAGTGCATTATTTGGGGCTGGCGCAGCGTCAGGACAATACCAGTGGCAGCAGGCAGAAAAACCGTACTTGATACAATGAGCTTTGAGTTTTAGTAGTGTTTCTTTTACGAATGTGGGTGACTTTGTATTAGGGGCATAGATGTTCAGAACTGAGACTTTGTGTTGATGGATTTTTCCTGTGATGAATATGAAATGACCGTCTTCATCTATTTTGACTAATTTTGGTTTGAAGTCTAACTTGTTAGATATTAGGAAAGCTATGCCTGCTTGCTTCTTATATCCATTTGATTGGAAAAACTTTTCCCAACCCTTTACCCTGAGGTAATATCTATCTTTGAAGCTTAGATGTGTTTCTTGTATGCAGTAGAAGGATAGATTCTGTATCCATTCTGTTAGCCTGTGTCTTTTTATAGGTGTGTTAAGACCATTAATGTTGAAGGTGAGTAAGGACCTTGATTGTTGATGCTTCTTTGATTTAGGTTTGTTGTTGGCAGTGGTATTGTGAATATATTAGTTCTGCTTTACCCTTGGTTTCTGGTGTAGTTGGATTATCTGTTGCCTACATTTTCATAGGCGTAGTTAACTTCCTTGGGTTGGAGTTTTCCTTCAAATACTTTCTGTAGGGCTGGATTTGTAGATACATATTGGGAAAATCTGGTTTTGTCATTAAATATCTTGTTTTCTCCATCTATAGTGATTAAGAGTTTTGCTGGATATAGTAGCCTAGGCTGGCATCCGTGTTCTCTTAATACTTTTAGAACATCTATCCAGGACCTTCTGGCCTTGAAGGTTTCCATGGAGAAGTCATGTGTAATTTTGATAAGTCTGCCTTTATATGTTACCTGTCCTTTTTCCTTCGCTGCTCTTAATATTCTTTTTTTATTCTGTATGCTAGGTGTTTTGATTATTATATGTTGAGGGTCTTCTTTCTTTGGTCCAGCCTATTTGGGGTTTGGTATGCTTCTTGTACTTTCATGGGCATGTCCTTCTTCAGATTTGGAAAGTTTTCCTCGATGATTTTGTTGAATATGTTTTTGGCACCTTTGAGCTGGGCTTCCTCACCTTCCTCTATGCCTATTATTATTCTTAGGTTTGGACTTTTCATGGTGTCCCATATTTCCTGGATGTTTTGTGTTAAGGATTTGTTGAATGTATGATTTTCTTTGGTCGATGAATCTATTTCTTCTAGTTTATCTTCTGTGCCTGAGATTCTCTCTTCCAACTCTTGAATTCTGTTGGTTATGCTTGTGTCTGTAGTTGCCGATTTTTTGCCCAGCTTTTTTATTTCCAGCATTCCTTCAGTTTGTGTTGCCTTTATTTTCTCTATTTCAGTTTTCACGTCTTGAACTGTTTCCTTCACCTCCGTAATTGTTTTTTCTTGGCTTTCTGTACTTTCCTTTAGGAATTTGTTCATTTCTTCCACTTTTTTGTTTGTTTTTTCCTCCATTTCTTTAAGGGATTTTCTCACATCTTCTTTGAGGGCCTCTATCATTTTTATGATGGTAATTTTTAAGTTGTTCCTTTCTGCTTCCTCTGCTTTGTTGTTGTGTTCCATTCTAATTGGTGTAGATTCCCTAGATTCTGGTGGTGTCATGCTTGTCTTTCTGTTGTTAGGTGTTCTCTTGTATTGCCTTCTTCCCATAGCTTCTTCCAGTAGATGTTGGTGGGGTCTCCCCCTCTCTCTATGGTACTTTTCCGATGGGCTTATGTGGGTCTGAGATTCAATATCTGTAGCTCTTTATGGTCCAAGCTCTCTAGGAGGTTTCTCGGCAGACATGGACCCAGGGATGGGGTCAAGGATGAGGATCCAGTAGAAGATGCCAGCAGGTATGCACAGTGGTCCCACAGAGATAGGTGGATCTCTGGGAGGGGCCCGGGACTCCAGCAGAGGACTGCAGGTGGGGTCAGAGACTAAGCAGGTGTAAATTACTGGTGGTCCCGTGTGGATAGTCAGGTCTCCTTTGTTCAGAGTTGCTCCGAGAAGTCTCCGAAGTAGGGTAGGCTATTGGCTCCACCCTCTTTCCCAGTGCTCAACCAGAGAGGCATGACAGTGGGTAGGGTAGGGCACAGGGTAGGGGGTAGGCTCAAGTTGGGGATGGGTGGGGGTGTATCAGAGCTCCAAGTGTGCTCTTGATGGGGACCAGAGACAAGAGCAGCAGGATCAGGGGCCAACCCAGCAAGTTCAGGCAGAGGAGGGAGGGAAGAGGTTGTAGGGGACAGGTAGCCCCAATTGGGCCCAGTCTCACCTCTGGCCAATAGCTGGCAGAAGAGGACAAGGGCTGAGCTGGGACTTGGGAAGGTTTTGCAGGATCTGTTAAGCACTTTTGTAAGTGTCATTTAGTCATTTTAGAGTCCTCTATTGAGAATTCTCTATTTAGTCCTGTACCCCACTGTTTCAAAATATATTTTTTTAAATTTGAAACAAGCTTGTTTTACATGTCAATCCCAGAGGACTCCAAATGATATGATAGACTGTGAAGATTCCACATGTACCCCCTTTTCAAATTGTTTTATTTAGTGTTTCAGTGGCTAGCTTCTTGAGTTCTGTGTATATTTTGTCAGATGTGGAGTTGGTGAAGATCTTTTCCCATTCTGTGGTCTGTTGATCTGCCTTGTTGATTGTGTCCTTTGCTTTTCAATTTCAGGAGGTCACATTGTCTGTGCTACTGGTGTTATTACGTTTAGGAAGCAGTATACTATACCAATTTGTTTAAGGGTACCTTCCAATTTCTCTTCTAAGAGGTTCAGTGTGGCTGGATTTATGTTGAAATATTTGATCCATTTGGACTTAAGTTTTGTGCATGGCAATATATATAGATCTATCTGTAATCTACTTATCAACATAGAGTTATTCCAGCACCATTTGTTGAAGATGCTTTCTTTTCTCTATTAAACAATTCTAGCTTCTTTGTGAAAAATAAGGTGTTCATATGTATATTGATTAATGTCAGGGATTTCAATTCATTTTTTTTTTTTTTGTGCCAATACCAACCTGTTTTCAGGATTGTTTTGGCTATCTTGGGATTTTTGTTTTTCCATTTAAAGTTAAGTATTGTCTTTAAAGATCTGTGAAGAATTGTGCTGATATTTTGATGGGGATTGTATTGAATCTGTAGATTACTTTTTGTAAGACTGCCATTTTTCTGTGTTGATCCTACCTATCCAAAAGCATAGGAGATCTTTCCATTTTTTGGTATCTTTTTTTATTTCTTTCTTTAAAGATTCAAAGTTCTTGTCATTCAGGTCTTTCACTTGTTTGGTTAGAGTTACCCCAAGACATTTATGCCATTTGTAGCTATTGTAAAGGGTGATGTTTCTTTGATTTCATTCTCAGCCCATTTACCATCTATATAGTAGGTCTACTGATTTTTTTTTAATTAATCTTATATTCTGCTACTTTGCTTCGGCTACTTCATATGAGACTGTTCTACTTCTAGTAAGGCTCTGAATATGGAGTATTTTGAGTTTGATGCTCACCCAGATCATAGAATTGAATAGACTAATAGGCTTGAAGTGGCTAAAATAAATAGTATGCCTATGTTTATATTAATTAGGGGGAGGGACATGGAGAATGGAATTTGTAAGCTGAATGCTAGAGTGAGTGATAGTGTTGGAGCAATAATGAGCAGGGATGATGAGGTGGCAAGAGGATGCAGTGGTTCTTTAAAAAACAGTTTTAGTGCAAGAAGTGGTTGAAGAATTCCATAAGGTCCTACAATATTAGGGCCTTTTGTAGTTGTATGTAGCCTAGAATTTTTCTTTGAACTAGTGTTGTAAAAGCTATAGCGATTAAAATATGAGCTAGGAGTATAAAGACATTAACTAGATGCACTATTAGAGAGAGGATTTGAATGTCTGTAATAGCAAGAACCTGGAAGCAACTTTGATGCCCATAAACCAAAGAATGGGTAAAGAAAATGTGGTCCATTTACATAGTGAAATGATACTCAACAAAAAAACAGAAAAAAAAAAAAAAAGAAGAGGAAGAGGAAGAAGAAAAAGAAAAAGAAGAAAACAGAAATCTTGAAATTCAAGGACAAATGAATGGAACTAGAAGAAATAAACTGTGAGGTAACCCAGTCACAGAAAGACAAACATGAATCATGGTATGTATTCACTCACATAGATATTAGACATACAGCAAAAAATTACCTGCCTACAATCCACACCTCCACAGAAGCTAGGAAACAAAGAGGACCCAAAGAGACACAAAATGGTTCTTCACAGAAGAGGAAGGGGACAAGAGCTCCTGAACAAATTCGGAGCATGTGAACAGTAGGGAAGAGGAGGCAGAGAGGAGAAAGAGTAGTGGAGAAAAGGAGCTGGGAGAAGAACATGAGGGATCAGGAAGATTGAGTCAGGGGAGAATACATGAAAGTGAAAAAAAAAGAGAGAGAGAGATACCTTAAAAAAGGGAGCCATCATAGGCTCAAAGAGAAATGCTGGCACTAGGGAAATACCCAGATATCAACAAGGATGACCCCAACTAAGAATCTAAGCAACAGCAGTGAAAAGCCTATCTTAAATGTCTTTCCCCTATAATGAGATTGATGACTATCTTAAATGCCGTCCTAGAGCCTTCATCCAGTAGCTGATGGAAGCAGAAGCAGACAGCTAAGTACTGAGCCAAACTCCTGGAATCCAGTTTTGGAGATAGAGGAGTGATGAGCAAAGGAGTTAAGACCATGTGGGGGAAACCCACAGAAACAGCTGACCTAAACAAGTGGGAGCTCAAGAACCATAGCCAGGCAGCTGAAGAATCAGCATAGGACCGGACCAGGCCCACTGAACTTGGGAGACAGTTAGGAGGTATGAAAAGTCTATGGGACCTCTGGCAGTAGAACAAGTATTTATTTATCCCTATTGCATAAATGGACTCCGGGAGCCCATTTCCTATGGAGGGATATTCCCTTAGCATATATACGCAAGGAAGGGCCTAGGCCCTGAACCAAATGATGTGATAGAATTTGATGATTCTACATAGAAGGCCTCATTCTCCCTGGGGAGTAGAACAGGGAGGTGGAAGGGGGGGAGGGCTCAGTGGGGGACATGGGAGGTTGGGAGGGAGAGGGAACTGTGATTGATATGTAAAGTAAGATTGTTTCTATTTCCTTGAGTTTGTAGGTTTTCTGTACTTAATGTTGTTGTTGAATTCTAACTTTAAAGCATGGTGGTCTGATAAGATACATGGGGTTATTCCAATTTTTTTGGTACCTATTAGGATTTACTATATTGCTGAGTATGTGCTTGATTTTAGAGAAGGTTCCATGTAGCCCTAAGAAGGTTTATTCTTTGTGTTTTGATACAATGTTCTGTAAGTGTCTCTTAAACCTAATTGGGTCATAACTTCTGTTAGTTCCTTTGTTTCTTTGTTAAGCTTGTGTTTGGTGGACCTGTCTAGTGTTGAAATCTCCCACTATAAGTGTGTGAGGTTTTATGTAATGTTTGAGTTTTAGTGAAGTTTCTTTTGCAAATGTGGGTGCCTTTATATTTGGGGCATATATGTTCAGAATTGAGACTTCATCTTGATGGTTTTCTTCTGTGACAAATAAGAAATGACCTTCTTTGTCTCTTTTAATAGATTTTAGTTTAAAGTTTAATTTTTAGATACAAGTATTGCTACAAATACTTGTTTCTTGGGTCCATTTGATTGGAAATTCTTTTCCCAATCCTTAACTCTGAGGTGATGTCTGCCTTTAAAGTTGAATTGTGTTTCTTATATGCAGCAGAAGGACAGATTCTCTTAGCCTGTGTCTTTCTTTTAGCCTGTGTCATTTTATAGGTGAGTTACAACCATTAATATTGAGGGATATTAATGACCACTGATTGTTAATTCTTGTTTGTTTTAGATTTGGTGGAGGTGTTGGTATTGTAGGTGGACTCTCCCCCACACTTTATTTTTTGGCTGTTGGTAAATTGGGATTATCTATTGCCTATGTTTTTGTGGGAGTATTTAATTTTCTTGGGTTGGAGTTTTTCTTCCAGAACTTTTTATAGGGCTGTGTATTAATGGATGTGTATTGTTTAAATCTGGTTTTGTTATGGAATATAGTGGTTTCTACACCAATACTGATTGAAAGCTCTGTACATAGTTATTATCTTTCTTGTATACAAATACATTTAGCCCTAAAAAGAAAAAAGAGCAAAATTATTATGATTAAAGAATACTTGTTTCTAATTTAAATTTTTCATTTAATTATTTTTATTTTACATGTCGATAGCAGTTTCCACTTCCTCCCTTCCCCCTTTCCTCCTTCCCTCTATTTTAGCCTCTCACCCCCCCCACATGCACCCTGACCACCCTCTCCTCCCATCCCCCCAGTCCCATTCCACATGTAGGGATATGCTATCCAGGTGGGGTCATGTAGATCTGTCAATTAATTTAAGTAGGGACTAGGACTTCTCTCCTGTCTCTAGGTAAATGGAGTATCCCTCCATGGGGGATGTAACTGCAAGATCCTTTTGTACACAAGGAATACATCCTGGTTCCATTGTCTGAGGTCCCTTAGACTGCTCAGGCCTTCTAGCTAAAACCCATATTCAGGGGTCTGAATCAGTCCCATGCTGGATTCCCATCTATCAATCTGGGGGGCCCATTAACTCCTTCTTGTTCAAGTCAGCTGTCCCTATGAGTTTCTGTAACCTGGTCTTGTCCTCTCCCTCTGCATCTGGATTCTAGTTGGACTCAGTGTTTAGGTGTGGGTGTTTGCTTCTGTTTCCAACAGGTACTCGATGAGAGCTCCATGATGGTGGATAAGTTAGTTGTTGATCTCACTATCTGGGAAGGACATTTATGATAGCCTTTCCACGGTTGCTCAAATTGTTACTTGGAGTAAGTCTTGTAGGTTTCCAGACCTTTCTTTAGGTTGAGTTTCTCTTCAAACCAATATTGGCTTCCTCTTTTATCTCTCTCTCTCTCTCTCTCTCTCTCTCTCTCTCTCTCTCCCTCTTCTCTTTCTCTCTCTCTTCTGTGTGCTATTCCTAGTGGTACCTGCTTTCCTTTCCTGCCCTTCTCTTTCTCCTAGTTCTCTCTCTCCATTCACTGCCCCCCTACTTCCCCTGTGATCTGGGGCACTTGTCCCTTTCCCTTTCTGTGAGGGCCTTTATATGAATATCTTAGAATGTACCTTGTATCCTAGTTCCTCTGGTGGTGTGAATTATAGGCTGGTGATCCTTTGCTCTAGGTATAAAATCCACATATAAGAGAGTACATACCATGTTTCTCTTTATGTGACTGGGTTACCTCATTCAGGATGGTTTCTTCAAGTGCCATCCACTTGCCTGCGAATTTCAAGATTCATTATTTTTTTTCCGCAGAGTAGTATTACATTGTGTAGACGTGCCACATCTTCTTTATCCATTCTTCTGTTCAAGGACATCTAGGTTGTTTCCAAGTCTTGCTATTACAAGTAATGCTGCTATGGACATTGTTGAGCACATGTCTTTGTTGAATGGATGTGGATCATTTGGGTATATGACTAAGAGGGGGATTGCTTGGTTCTGTGGTAAACTATTCCCATTTTCCTGAGGAACTGCCATACTGATCTCCAAAATGGCTATACAAGTTTGCACTCCCACCAGCAATCAAGGAGTATTTCCCTTTCTCTACATCCTCTGCAGCATAAGTTGACATTGGTGTATTGCGGTAAATAAGGATCAGGATAAACAAATAGGCCGAAGAGATGTTTATTCAGTAAGAAATAACTTACAACCTAGACAGATGAACACCAGGAAATTCAACCCGATCCTCTCCTGTCCGAGTCATGCCAGAAAGAGAGAGCCTTTCCTGGCCCCCTCCAACCTCCTTCCACAGGTCACTTCCGCCCATGGCTCCACCCCCAATGGATGTGGTCTGTGCCACAGAAGGACTATCTCACTACAATTCCTCTTTTAGTCTAAAGAAAAGATTTAGGCTTAATACAAAACTATATACAAAACAGTGAATAACAAGTGTGCTCCAAGAAAAGGAAAATCGAGAACAAAATGACCTACATATCTAGTCCTAGGGTGAGGGCATAATGGAGTTTACAATAGAGTTGTCCTAAGCTGGAAAACATAAGTCTAGTACCTAATATATCTAACTAGGAAGAGAGAATAATAGTTGTGATAGTTTAATCTTCAACCTCATCAAGACCTGAGAAGGAAATTAACAATACTAGAGTAGACAGGAAGTGCGGATGGACAACTTCCAAAAGGTGCAGCAAGGACAGAAACAGCAAGCCACCTGAACAGTCACCCTAGGTCTCACAGCGACGTTGGTACACCCAGATTTGGCTAAGGCCAAGAGAACTTGACAGACCACAACAACAGCAGGGAGGTAGAATGGCTGTCTTACCCTGACTTGGCAAGGTCAAGCAGTTTTCTATATTTGTCTCCTGCAAGCACATAGGACTGCATGTCCAAATCAGTGGTCAAGGTGGGGGCAATTCTATGCCCAACAGGCCATTAGCTGAGGCGAGATTGAACTCCAGCAGGAGCAACAACAGTGTCCAACATATTTTCGGGAAAGTGCACGGTGCTGTCAGGAGCAACAGTGTTTCATGTCAATGGAGTACTAATATTAAAACATTTAAATGCCATGTTCTGCTTGTCTATGAAGTGATTGAAGATTAAGCATCTATATCTGACTAATCTCATAGGTACAGGAAATGTGAGTGAAGATAATCTGTAATACTCGGGAACTTAGCTAAAAAGACTGATTAAAACGTTCCTGAGTAAAGCAGGAACAAATACTTAAACAATATAACTATTTACATATACCTACATGTAAATCCCTAAAATAGAGGTAGAGTATAAGTGTCAAGACAAGAGGTAGAACTATAAAGGGCAGCAAGATAAATATCCCAAATTGTATCAATATACAAAATGTCTTGAACACAAGAAAAGTATACATACATAGAATATGGTAAAAAATAATGTGCATAAAACATTGTAAGTGGAAATATTTAACACAATATAACAAAATATGAACTTAATTTTACATAGCTTACCACATAAGAATACACAACAATGTAAGCTGTAAAATACTATCTCATTCTTACTCAAATTCTCAAGAAAATAGGCTAATCAACCTATATCCCATCTAAACCATACCTTTACCAACCATTCCCTATTACTGTCTAAAAGATAAACCCGAGTGTAAGCATCACCCAATCCCAAATAACTAAAACCAACCCAAAGACGATGACTATTATCCCAAAATTCCAAGGGTAGGGAAAGGGGGCGTAGTCATATTAAGATTACTTCCTGCTGAAATGGGACGATGATTGCTCCAATGGATCCTGTAGGAAGAAAATTTTTAGCAACCAAATTTCTCAACAGAACTGGCTGTGACATATGTAGTTAGCCACTGTGTGGCAGAAAATTCTTGACTGTAGTTCTATTTGAAACTCTGGCCAGGCTGTAATAAAAAGGTGCACCATTACAGCTAGCTAGTCATGAGTTGTCTCGAGCAAAACAGTCTCAAACCGGTTTTAGGGTGATGTTTGTAGTTCCGATGCATCAGGTTGAGTCAAGTGGAAACGATGATATGGGGCCCCATAAATAAGGATCAGGATAAACAAATAGGCCGAATAGATGTTTATTCAGTGAGAAATAACTTACAACCTAGACAGATGAACACCAGGAAATTCAACCCGATCCTCTCCTGTCCGAGTCATGCCAGAAAGAGAGAGCCTTTCCTGGCCCCCTCCGACCTCCTTCCACAGGTCACTTCCGCCCATGGCTCCACCCCCAATGGGTGTGGTCAGTGCCACAGAAGGACTATCTCACTACATTGGTGTTTCTAATTTTAGCCATTCTGGTAGGAGTAAGATGGTATCCCAAAGTTGTTTTGATTTGCATTTCCCTCATAGCTAAGGATGTTGAGCACTTTCTTAAATGTCTTTCAGCCTTTTTGATTTCCTCTATTGATTATTCTTTCTTCAGTTATGTACCCCATTTTTAGATAGGGTTATTTGGTGTTTTGGTGACTAGTTTCTTGAGTTCTTTGTATATTTTGGAGATCAGCCCTTTGTCAGAAGTAGGATTGGTAAAAATCTTTTCCCAGTCTCTGGGCTGCCATTTGGTCTTGTCCACTGTGTTCTTTGCCTTACAGAAGCTTCTAAGTTTGAGGAGGTCCCATTTATTCATTGTTGATCTCAGTGTCTGTGCTACTGGGGTTATGTTCAGGAATTGATCCTCTATACCAAGGGTGTAGGTATCAAGGGTACCTCCTACATTCTCTTCTATTTAATTTAATTATTTTAAAAGGGGGGAAATGTTCATTTACCTAGTGGAAGGAAGGTACACTAGGCTAGCATTCTTAAGCTTGAGTTATTTAGCATTGCATTGCTATAGTGTTCTATCTTATTGGTCTTTCCATTTTAAGATGGTTTCTGGTTTTTAAGATATTATAGGAACAACATATTTGCCAAAAGGAATTCAAAAATGAAATGGAAAATAATACCATTTGAGAAATACAAATTGAGTAAGAATTTGGCCTTACATGTGTGAACATTTGGGAGCATATGTTATCCATGACTCTAATTCATGCCCTTAATCATGTCTTAACATCTTGCCAAAGGTAATCTTGCATCTGGAAAGACATCTTTGTGTCTATGGTTAAGCCTAACTCTTAGCCACCATGCAAATAGAGTTTAACATACTGAATATTTTCCAAATGTTTAAAATATTTAGATCAAATTATCTTCTAAATAGAAAAATACCTCTGCAAAGGCAGCTATGTGAGGACAAACATTATTCCAAAATGAATTGTGTCTAATATCCTTTGTACTATAGTATTAAAATCCAGCAATTTTATGACTGAAAAGAAAAATGTTTTTCCTGTAAAGCAAAAAAAGTGGCCAGGAAACTACAAAGTTTAATAGGTACAATTCTATTTTTAGAAACACAATTTTTATGGACATCAGAACTTATGTAATTTTGTCAGAATGAGATTTACTTTAAATATAAACAGAAAAGTAGTCTATGTTCAAATAATGACACTTCCTAAAATAAAAATTTGAATCATATTAAAAGATTTAGAATGCATTTACTTTTGCTACTTTGTGATGGATGCATTGTATCTATATTATACATGTCCTATATTTTCTATTTTATGATGGAAATCTAACTTAAAAAAAATGTTTTCTTTCAATTAGTGAAACTATATTTTAAATGTAATTCTACTTGTCTCATTTCAAGTACCCTGATTTTTACAGTGAATGGATTTGTTTAAGCTAATTTAGCATGGATACTTAATGCCTACAGTATAGCCCCTATGATTGATTATCTAAGTCACAACTGGAAATGAGTTTAGACTAGCACACCCTATATAGTCTCCAATGAGATAGATGAGGTGGTCCTCTGACTCCATCTTTGTAAGTTTAAAGGAATTATATGAAATTTTCTCAGATTTTTTTATCATTAAAAATATACAAATGAGTAGAAATTACACTGAATTGTGTAAGTTGATATAGATACCAGATTGAGTTTAAGAGCTGAGAGATATATAAAAGTTAGAGCAGTTGTGCGGTAAGCTTCTGGTGTCTGCTCATCAGAATTCCTGGGAACTTCACCTATTATTACTCATTAAGGGTGTGTGTTCACATAAGGATTCAGACTACTTGTATCATGTCTCAAGGCTCCAGTGCATTTTTGAGATTGTGCTTCTTTGATTTTGTCAATCACATCAGACAGAGTGTAAGAATTCCATTATTAGAAGTATTTCCACACATTTCCCAGCATAACCTTGTCAAATTTATGACCAGACCCTGCTGGATTAAGGCCATTGTGTAGTAATATTTTTCTGTAGGCATAACCACTCATGAACAATATACAAATAGAGACATGCTTTCTTGAACACCAAATAAACAAGTCTAACAAAGTTACATGGAAGCTGGTGACACTTTAAAAGTGGGGTTTGTTTCAAATCATACTCTTATTTTCTATTTCCATGTGGCAGTCCTACTATGACACACATCAAGGGACCTATGCTACTTCCCAGCTATTCACTGGAATAAGCTGATGGATAAACACTATTTAGCATGTGGAGTGTTATTTTTCATAATGGATACAAGGAACTGCTCATTCTCAAGAAAATGTTACCACATGATATTAAGTACAAACTTTCCATTAGCTAAAGTTCCAAAGTTCTTCAGTTACCAGCCCATGCTTGGGAATGAATGTAGTCTTAAAATGCTATTCTCACTCAGATATAAAGAAAAAGGTATTTAAAGGCAGAGATGTTCACAGGTGTTAAAAATGGCAATGTCTGCTAAGATACTCATTTATTAAAATCCATTAAAACATGATTAAAATAAATCAGCATATAGTTCCATCAATTTAAAGTATCTAATCCATATTTTAAATTCTTTGAAAATGTATTCAAATAAATGAGATATATTTCTGATTTATATCAGTGGGAAATGGAGAAACACAAGACTAGAACATAAAGAACTGGGTTGAGGAACAATAAACAAAGTTATGAAAGTTTTATGGCATCTTAACCATTTTTAATCCAGAAATCCTGAATTGGTGAAAATTGTATAAATTTGATTAGAACTTTAGCTCTAATATAAACTGATAACTATTCCATATCTACTTTATAAATTGCTAAAGTCTTTGCATAAACTCCATGTAGATATATTCACATTTTTCTTGGTGTCATTCTTTGAAACTGATTAGTTTCATGTCCAACTATAAAAACTTAAAATTGATAAAATATTTGAATAATCCTATAATTGAATTAGGAAAATTATAACAAAACATTACTCTGTAGTGTTTGTTATTTCTTCATGCCCATTGATTCTATTTGAAATTCTATTGCTAAGGATTGGAAAATCACACAATGTTCTTTGATAGAAAGTCCTGTGTATTGCTATCTATTTTGTAAGTATTTTTCTGTCAAAATTTATGGAGATTCACTTACTATGATTTTCTTTTTTTTATTTATTATTTTACATGTCGGTCCCAGTTCCCTCTACCTCCCTCCCTCCCTTTTACCCTCTATGCCTATTATTCTTAGGTTTGGCCTTTTCACAGTGTCCCACATTTCCTGGATGTTTTGTGTTAAGGATTTGTTGGATTTATAATTTTCTTTGGTCGATGAATCGATTTCTTCTAATTTATCTTCTGTGCCTGAGATTCTCTCTTTGATCTTTGATCTTGAATTCTGTTGGTTATGCTTGCGTCTGTAGTTCCCAATTTTTTTTTTTTTTGACCAGTTTTTCTATTTTCAGCATTCCTTCTGTTTGTGTTGCCTTTATTTTCTCTATTCCCCTTTTTCAAGTCTTGAACCATTTCCTTTACCTGCTTAATTGTTTTTTCTTGGCTTTCTGTACTTTTTTACTTTCCTTAAGGAATTTGTTCATTTCTTCCACTTTTTTGTTTGTTTTTTCTTCCATTTCTTTAAGGGATTTTCTCACATCTTCTTTGAGGTCCTCTATCATTTTTATGACCTTCTGCTTCCTCTGCTTTATTGTGTTCTGTTCTAGTTGGGGTAGATTCCCTAGATTCTGGTGGTGTCATGCTTGTCTTTCTGTTGTTAGGTGTTTTCTTGTACTGCCGTCTTCCCGTAGCTTCTTCCAGTAGGTGTTGGTGGGGTCTCCCCCTCTCTCTATGGTACTTCCCCGGTGGGCTTATGTGGGTCAGAGGTTCACAAACTGTAGCTCTGAGTGGTCCAAACTATACAGGAGGTCTCTGCACAGACAGGAACCCAGGGATGGGGTCAGGGATGAGGATCCAGTAGAAGATGCCTGCAGAAACTCAGAGAGGTCCCGCAGAGATAGGTGGGTCTCTGGGAGGGGCCCAGGTCTCCAGCAGAGGACTGGAGGTGGGGTTCAGAGACCAAGCAGGTGGGAATTACGGGTGGTCCCGCGTGGATAGGCAGGTCTCCTGTGTCCAGATTTTCTCCAAGAATTCCCCTGAAATAGTGTTGACTCTAGCCAATGGCTGGCAGAAGAGGACAATGGCTGGGCTGATTGATATTCAGGATGCTTCTGCACAGATAGTGGGATCTCATTGGGAACTGGCACTCTCCAGCTGAGGCCTCTTTCTTTAGCAGAGGCCCTGCTTTGTGGGTCAAGGTTCTTGAAGGCTGGAACTCAGAGTGGACCCATAGAGATAGGTGGATCTCTGAGAGGGGCCCAGGACTCCAGCAGAGGACTAGAGGTGTGGGTCAGAGACCAAGCAGTTGGAAATTACAGGTGGTCCTGCGTGGATAGGCTGGTCTCCTTTGTTCAGAGTTGCTCTGAGCAGTCCTTGAAGTTGGGTGGACTGTTTGCTATACCCTCTGTCCTTGTGCTCAACCAGAGCAGCAGGACAGTGGGCAGGGTAAGGCACAGGGTGGGGGGGGCAGGCTCACGGTGGGGATGGGTGGGAGTGTATCAGAACTCCAAGGGTGCTCTCGATGGGGACAGGACACAGGAGCAGAGGGATCAGGGGCCTATGATTTTCTAAATATCATTTCACCTTACCAATATTACTGTTGGAAATGTGTTAATTATTGTAATTCTTTTTATAAAGCAATTAAGATCTGAATTATTCTTAGTCAATAATTTATAAACTCATGTGACATGAAGAAAAAGAGTACATAAGTAGATTCGCTGGTACCATTATTCATCATATAGGCCCTTAACATTCAGACAAAGGCATTTTATAGATTTCAGAATAGCCATTTTTATTTTCCTATTTTGTAAACTAACTTGGTCCCATATGTATATAGCAACTCAAAGAAAAATATCAGGACTTGGGAGACAACTCAGTTGGCAGCATCCTTTTTGAGGAAGGCCTGAGCTGGATCTCCATAACCCAAATAATACAAACTAGGGGTGGTAGTCCATGCTTGCAATCTGAGTTTTAGGGAATCAAAAAATGGCAAATTCCTGGGGCTTGCTAGCCAGCAACTACAGCTGAATGCACAAATTTTAGTTTCCAGCCAGAGTCAGGCCAAGAAGATCAGGAAGATGGTGGGGTGTTTTGTTTTTCATTATTTTTCTTATTTTATCGATCCCAGTTCTCTCTCTCTCCATTCCTCCCTCCCTCCATCCATCCTTCCTTCCCTCCCATTCCTCTGGACCACCCTCCAATCCTATTCTATCTACATTCACAAGGAAGTGATGCCTTCCAAGAGTGATCAAAAAACTCTGTCAAGTCATTTGGAGAAGAAACTAGGCCCTCCCTCCTGTCTCTAGGTTAGGGGAGTATCCTACCATGCGGATATGTGCTCCAAAAATCCTTTTGTGCACCAGGGATACATCCTGGTTCCACTGTCAGAGGTCCTTTAGATTGCCTAGGCCTTCTAACTGAGACCCATGTTCAGTGGGTCTGAGTCAATCCAATGCTGGTTTCCCAGCTATCAGTCTGGGGGTCCATTATTTTCTCTTTGTTCAGGTCAGCTGTCTCTGTGGGTTTTTATAGCCTGGTCTTGTCCCCAATGTCTTATCACTCCTTCCTCTCTGTATCTGAATTCCAGTTCGGCTCTGTGTTTAGCTGTGGGTGTCTACTTGTATTTCCAGCAATTACCAGATGAGGGCTATATGATGAAGGATAAGTTAGTTATCAATATCATTATCAGGGAAGGGTATTTAAGTTAGCCTTTCCTCTCTTGCTCATATTGTTAGTTGTGGTCAGTCTTGTAGGTCTCTGGATATTTGTCTAGAGTTTTCTCTTCAACCTTATGATGGGTTCCTCTTTTATGGTACCTCTCTCTCTTTTTTCCTCTTGTTTATTCCTTCCCTACTCAATCTTCATAGTCCCACATGCTCTCTTTTCCTCCCCTTCTCTTTCTCCTAGCTACCACTCCACTCACTGCCCCCACGCTCCCAATTTTCTCAGGAGATCTTGTTTCTTTCCCCTTCTGTAGCTGACCTTGAATGAATCTCTTAGATTCCTCTTTGTATCCTAGTTTCTCTGGCCGTGTGAATTATAAGCTGGTAATCCTTTGCTTTATGTCTAAAATCCATATATGGGTCTGTACATACCATGTTCCCTTTTTTTTTATGACTTGGTTACCCCACTCAGGATGGTTTCTTCAACTTCCATCCATTTGCCTGCAAATTTCAAGATTCCATTGCTTTTTTCCATTGTATAAATGTGCCACATCTTCTTTATCCGTTCTTCAGTTGAGGGGAATCTAGATTGCTTACAGGTTCTAGCTATTACAAATAATGTTGCTATGGACATAGTTGAACAGATTTTCTTGTTGCATGAATGTGGATCATTTGGGTATATGCTTAAGAGCTGAATTTCTGGGTCCTGTGGTAGACTGATTCCCATATTCCTGAGAAACTGCCATGGTGATCTCCAAAATGGCTGTACAAGTTTGCACTCCCACCAGCAGTGGAGGAGTGTTCCCCTTTCTCCATATCCTCTCCAGAATAAGCTGTCATTGGTGTTTCTGATTTTAGCCATTCTGGCAGGAGTAAGATGGTATCTCAGAGGTGTTTTTATTTTTTATTTTTAAAGCATGGCACTCTAAGTGATCCTCTAGTCCCTACATGCCCATATTCATGCACCTGTACATGTGTGCACACACAAACAAGTGCACACAGAGACACACACATGTACCATATATACACACTCCTAACACACATGCACATAAACACAAACCATCAGCTGAATCTTTAGGAAATCAAAATCATGATCATGTGCTGAAATGCTTCCACTCTACACAAGTGGTTAGACTACAGAAAATTACCCCTTCCAATCTTTTATTCTTTTTTTCTTAGTTTCTTCCTAAGAAAATAGACTTTTGTTTGTGAGATCCTGTACAGGACTATTTTATGGCAGTCCTGGCTTCATTAACATATTGATCCAGTTTATATGTTCAGTTTATTTTGAAAATTGTCATTGATCAGATAGTTTATTCAGCAGTTCAAATAACTTTTAGAGGAAATAAAATCCTTATTATTTCATAATCACTTTTCTTACTCTTATCCTTTCCTAATAACTGATGAGTTCTGTGTTCACTGTCCACCTAATATGGTGAGAATTATAGGTGTACCTCCTTATGTGGAAATTCTGCCACCATTTAGTATACAAGATTTAGATAAGAAGTACTTGTTCTGTATGATGTGTCTTCTAATTCTTTTCTTACATACTCAGTGATAGCACCTTCAGGGTAGATGTAATGATATTACAACATTTACTATTGATTTGTAAAATGAGCATCATAATACACATTAATGATTTTCCCATTTACATTTTCTGTTAAAAAGATGCTGGTATAACAGAAAGTCTCATTAATGAGTAATTGGTGAGGATTTAAATTGCATTCATGTACTTTTACCTATCCACTTCTTCTATATATTTTGATGAAGCATCCAACCCTGAAGGTACCCTGAGGAATGTATGTGTCTAAGGGTAAAGAATATAAAAACAGTCCCTGTTAATGTGCTTGTTGTTAATAAAGGTTTCCCAATTTGAAGGATTTTGTGATGACCTCATTCTTATTATTCAGGTGAGAGTGACAAGTGTATTTACAGGAAACATAAGAACAAAATAAATGCTAAGAAGAGGAGAAAATTGGCCATGATAAGTGAAGGGAGTGAAAAACCAAAACCATGGAAGGGTGGTGGTGATGAATGCTTTAAATTCTATCACTTGGGAGACAGAGGCAGGTGAACCTCTAGGTTGGAGTACAGCCTGGTATACATAGTGAGTTCTGGGATAGCCATGGATACACAGTAAACCTTATCTCAAAAAAAGTAATTTAAAAAGAAAAAAGAAAAAGAAAAATCAAGGCCATGGATCCACCTGAGACTGAAGAAGGAAAGGATTGATCTCCCTGCAGATCTGGGGGATTGTGGAGTCTCCAAAAACTGGGATGTGGTATGCAGCTTAACAGCCAAGACTACAAATGGGTCATTCCTTTTCTCGCCAATAAGAATGGAAAACTAAAAATCTATGTTTAAGGCTCCTGTCTTCCAGTATCTTTATCAATTTTTGTCTCTGTGTATTTCCCTTGGTTTTTAGCTCCTCCCTCAGTAAAAATCCAAATGCCCTTTTGATGGGCTTGTTTATTATTCCCATTTTCTTATCTCTTCTCCATATCTATAATAAAGATTGCATCTCTTGGAACCTACATAGTTTTTTAAATGGCTTTACATTTTTCCCTGTTCTGAGCTATTAAAAATTAACTGTAGAGGTTAATAGCCAGAGGGCCTTTCCTTACTTCTTAATGTTCTAGGGCTAGGTAACAGTAAATCCTTGTTGGTTCACTTCACAGGCTGTGCTTTTCTGACCTTTGAGGTAGGGATGCTTGTGGCATTACAGTTATCTTTAACTATCACTAATTCAAACCCAAAGCAACCAAATTTTTTAGATAAAATTAAATTGGTTGGAAAAGGTAGCTGACCTTTAGATAAAGTCATTGGAAAAAAATGTTAGATGTGACAAAATAAAGAAATAAAAACATGAGGCCTGTCTACTGAGAGAGCTGATAACTCACAAGAAGGACACTTCTTCCTCTACACTCACTCAGTTTCTTATCAAGAGAAAAATAATCTCATGATAAACCATGTATGTGCTCTATATATGTTTCCTAGTTTAAAAGAGAAACACCATAACAGAAGAGTGAGGGAGGAGGGGGAGAGGGGGAAGGAATGGTGGAGAGAGAGAGAGAGAGAGAGAGAGAGAGAGAGAGAGAGAGAGGGAGAGGGAGAGGGAGGGAGGGAGGGGGAGAGGGAGAAGGAGAAGGGGGCAGGGTAGAGTTGCAGTTTCTTCTTCCTTCCATTCCCTTGAGACACTGAAAGTCTTATTCATGAAAAGCCAAACATTAACTACATGATAAGAACAGAAAGTTAACTTAGTATTTCCAAAGATCTTCTTTGGCTGCTGTATTTACTACATTCTGGCTTGGTAATTATTCTGAATTTACCATGTAAAAGGCTTTCAATGATAGCCTTAGAAAGATGACTGCTTAGTGCACATATAAATTGAAAATTCCGGTCTAAGGCCATTTATGTTGAAAATGTAGTTTTTATTTTTAGATCATGGAAGATTGACGCTGTAGTGAAAAACATTGCTAGACTACTGTTCTTCTTAATTGAAGTGATAACCCCATTTCATGATCTGGTGAGGTTTTCACAAGTATATACCAGCTTTCAGCCATTAGCACCCGTTTTCCCTCATATATATAATCTGTTTTGTTATATTCAATCAATGGCCAACCACAGGGAGACAGAAATATGCTAAATGTATTGAACTATTTTAATTCAGGGGGTCTTCAGGGTTCTTTGTGTCTTTTTCCTTTCTAACCAGTGGTCCACATAAAATGTCCTGACTTCTAGAAAGTATATTTTACTGTCTAGAGCTCCCCACCCATAAATCCCATTTATATCCCAATATCATATTGACACATAGAGAACAGATTTTAGCCAGGATTATATTGTACATTTTGAGTCTTTATTATCTTCAATTCCTGAGAATGCATTTAAGAAATTTCTAAGTTACATCAATCACCAGCTTGTCCTATTTACATCATTTCCTATCAGCTATATCTAATGTGTTCTGTCTTAAGTGTCCACTATTTGCCTCTATCACATCTGTTTTTCATTCTTCCTCTGAAACAGATACCTAGCTCTGATTTGACTTGCTTTTAATGAACACTTTCATCAAAAGTAAAGGAAAATACCATTGCACAGATATTTTGCACCATTTGAATCATAATTGAACAGCCAACCCTACAACTGACCAGACTCAAAGAAAAAGTCACTGGAAGGATTCATGGCAAAGGACAGGGGTTTCTAGAAAGGGATTAGATTTTTATTTTTTCTTTGAATTTGAAATTAATATGTTTTGCTTGGAGTATATTTATTTGTTGCTTAGAAAATATACTTAGAACATAAGGAAACTAAGCAGGTGCTTGCCATGCAAATGTATGTATCTGAGTTCTGACAGCCAGTACTCATGGAAATCCTGACTAGGTAGTAGGAGCACATCTGTATTCCATGTGCTTCTACAAGGTGTTGGGGGCAAAGACAGAAGAATTCTCAGAAGCTTGTATACCATACCAGGTAGTGTGGTTATATAGTGGAAAATAATGAAGAGATTATGTCTCAAAACAAAATGGAAGGTTTTATATTTAGGGTTTCTATTGCTGTGTTAAAACACCATGATCACAAGCAACTGGGATAGCAAAGGATTCCTTTCATCTTGCTACTCACAACTCACACACCCTCAGTGAAGGAAGTCAGGGAACTCAAGGCAGAAATCTAGAAGCAAGAGCTGAAGCAGAGACCCTGGAGGAATGCTGCTTCCCTGCTTGCTCCTCATTACTTGTTCAGATTGCTTTCTTAAGATCATGAGCTATGTGACACTGCCAAAAGTGGGCTGCATCCACCATATCAATCATTAATGAAGAACATGTCTACAGTTTTGCCGATGGAAAAGTAATAGAAGCACTTTCTCAATGGAGATTCCATCTTCCCAGATAACTCTAACTCTAGCTGTGACAAGTTAACAAAACACCAACAAGAATAGAAGGTAAAGACTGATAGTGAAGGGTTTTCTCTGACCTTTATATGTACATCATTGCAAGTGTGTATTTGGTATTACATAAATGAATGTGCATGCACATACACACACCTACACACACACACACACACACACACACACACACACACAGCTTTGAGGTGGGGAGAGATTGACATCAAAATGGAAGAAAGAATATTCTGATTCAATCTACCCTTTGCTTCTCTCCAAATATTCTCAGACAATAATAAGAGGTCCAAGATTTATGGCCTATTTTAGATCCTAACATTTTTCCTCTTCATCCAGAGATCTGTGAACTAAGACAACTCATTTACCCTGCAAACAACAATGCACACTAGGGAGGGAAAATTAGACAACTACAATGAATATTTTAAAAATACGCAGAGCAGACCCAGGTTCACAGTGATGCTATAATCCTAATGAACCAAATATAAAGATCTGATTCTTTATTCTGGCGTAGAGGTTTACCTTACCTTCTGATAGACTTTTCTCAGTTGTGTACTAACATTAAAATCATGCTTTCAGGGATGGAGGGATAGCTCAATGGTTAATGATGCATTTATTCTTGTAGAAGACCCAAGTTCCATTCCTTGACATAATATAAGGTAACATCATTCCAGTCCCTCTTGTTGGCTTTGAATTCTCTACCCTTCTGCTATAGGAGTTGGCTTTACAGGTGTGAAATACTGAGTCCACTTCTGTGTCTCTTTTTATTAAAAGATATACCCATTAGTTTGTTAGATGGTTCAGTAGAAAAAGTAGAAGCAATTAATAATATAGGCTGACAGGAAACAAATACACAATAACAGGATCCATGACAGAAAACTAGAAAATAATGACCTATTCTAAACTGACCAAAATTGTGTCTTTATCTACTTGAAGCCCAACACTGAGGGTGATTTACATAACATGACAACTTTTTTCCCTTGAATATAGCACTCTTCATAAACAAATCACTCATAAAAGTGTACAAATGCAAACCACACCACAGAATGGCTAGATAAATCAATTTCCCTTTAAAATAAAGAAAATAACTTCACATTAGTACAACCTTGTTTACTGTTCAAATCAAACCACTGAGGAAAGCACTCAATGCATCCTTATTATAGAGAAACTAACTAAGAAATCCTAAGCACACTGTGATTGGAAGTGGAGATTTTATTCCTGGTTCCTGGCCTCAGATACACATGTATAATCTTATGTGACTATATGTGTTGACCCTGAAAGATGTACATGATTAAATCGTCCTAAATAATCAGAGCATTCATACACCCCCTCAGTATGCATGGACGTGATCAGCATGGCTGATTTTGTGGTTTTGCCTTTTTCTTACCTTTTACAATGGTTATTGTGTCACTGGTTACATTTTCTTTTCTTACATATATACATACTATCTCTAAAAACCTTAGAAGTAGAATCTGAATCACCTTAAGTACATTATGAAAATAAACATGAAATTACCTGTGTATATCTATCTTTATAAACATATCAATAAAATACATGTGTATATATAACACATATGTGTATATAGTATGTAAATATGTATCACTTATTGATATGTATGTGGATGAACCTGATCAAAATGTAATGTGAAGATGTCAAACTCATCCAATTGGAAATACAAGACAATGAAAGAGTCAACAAATCCAGACCACCAGTGACCCACCACGTGCCATTGGAAGGAGAGAAAACCAGAAAGCAACAGACACGTAATTTCTGAAGAAAATTGAAACTGTATTCTTATTTTTTATAAAACATGGAATTAAAAGGGGGAATGAAAGCAGAAGTTAAACTTACATGGCCTTCTAAAATTATAAGCAGGAGAAAATATCCTAGCATAAAAATTACTTTGTCTAACAAAGATAAAATCTTAAAATTATATTCCTAATATAGAAGAAGATTATTTTGAAAAACTACTGCAGATGGTGTGTGATGTTGCAATGCAATTTCTTCAAAGACAGAGATTAAATATTGATGCCCAATCAATAGCCAAAGCACCTTGGGTGACACATTAAGTGCTTGTAAATTGGACTTCAGACAATAATACAAAGTCCTCCCAAAATCCTTGTTCAGCTGCCTCTAACTACAGCATTTGTTAAAATTGTTTTCATTTTGTAGTTTAGTGAAAAATCAAATACTAGATTCAGTTTTTAGAATGCCTTCTCACAACAGTTGAACTTTTTTGTTGTTAAGGATAAATCCATGTCCCTTTTCTCCCTTGAAGCATTTGTTTTACAGGAGGGCTGCCCAGTATGTAGCCTGCACAGCTACTAAGGGACATATGCCAGAAATAACAAAAGAGGCATGCATTTGTAATTAACAATGGGGTTCTACACCATTTTGAAATGAACATAACACATTAAGAAACAAAACCATCTTGTATCTTTGAAAATAATCATTTTATAAAGGGTTCTGAATTAAAACATTACTTATCTATCATTTTATTTCTTCCAAACCCACAGGGATTCTGAAAAATGATTATTTTGTACATGTATATGTATTTTTTTCTTTACAAGCAGTGCCCTAGATCCTTAGTTTGCACTGCCATTAAAATAGTCACTCATCTGTGTAAAAACAGAAGGATTGTGGATTATATCCTAGAGGTAACCTCAAATTGTCACTGTCATATAAGGAAAAGCTAATGTTTGTCATTGACTGTGTCCAAAGGAACAAAATCTAGGACAGCAGCAACAAAAATCTTGAAAATCTTTTCTTTTTCAAATGAACAAAAAAGAATTAACTTTATGGCATAGTTGTTGAGGAAATTTAAAGTATAGCCTTAAAAACAAGACCTTATTATCCCAGTAAGTATGTATTTTATGAAAGAAACCAGCAGTTGACAGTTTCAATCCAAGAAGTACAATTTTTAAATTGTATGTGTGTGCAATTTTAATATGTCCATTTATAATATGTTGTGCTGTATTGATTGTGTCATACAATATTCATGATTAAGTCAAATAACATTCTGTTCTATTATACATATTATACACAATAAATAATTTTTTTTGGTGTGATCAAGAAACTGCCCTTTAGACTACAGAAGAAAAAAAAGTCTTAAATACTCTTTTATTTCCTTCATTTGCAACAGAAATAAGTCCTCACTGGGGCATTTGCTGCCTGTTTTTGTCATCTTAAAATAAACATAGACATACCTGGAAAAACCAAACCTCAATTTAGATAATGCCTCTATAAGATATTCTGCAGACAACTCATGTGGTATTTTCTTGATTAATGATTGATGTGGGAGGACCCAACCCACTGGGAGCACTGGTGCTCCTGGGCTTGTGGTTCTGGGTTACATAAGACAGCAGGCTATGAAAGGCATGTGGAACAAGCCAATAAGAAGCATTCATCCATGGCTTCTGCTTGACTTACTGCCTCCAGGTTTCTGTATTGCTTGAGTTGTTGTGGTCGACTATTTCCTGGAACTGTATGATCAAATAAATCCTTTCCTTCCCAAGTTTCTTTTGGTCATGATGTTATATCTCAACAATAGGAACCTTAAGGAAGATAGAAAAAAGACCGAAAATGATTATGACCTCTAAAGCTGACGTAAATGCAAGTTACTATTAGGAATTTACAGAAAAGTAAAATAAATAAATAAATCACAGCTTGTCACTAATTATAACCCAAACTTATGTCCAACTCTTCACATTCTCTTAACAGTGGTTTACTGGGTGATTCTCTGACATTTGACATCCCTATAAAGCTCCCCTCAATACCTACGTAAAAACAGCTGTGCCTCTGACTTGCTGGACCTCATGTTAACACTGCCTGACATTCTCAGTCAGGTTGAGAAGCCTTAGTGCCATTAAGCTTCTAAATCTTCATCAGTCTACCTGATTTGCTACAAAACTTTCAACTGTCTTTCACAAACCCAAAACTCTTGTTAAATCCTGGGTTATGCTCTAATCCTTGATAGAAGAGTGGCAGTAGTATAAGAACAACAACATTCTCTTTTCCCTTCTTCCTTCAGCTTGTGACTGTGAATGTGACTCTGTAGTTGGTTATTTTACTCTTTACTTTGACTTTTAGGTGGTCTGAAAACCACCTCTCAAATGAATACTCAGCAACTTATTCTTACTTATGAATGCCAAACCTTAGCTTGGCTTGTCTCTAGACAGCATTTTTAAAAACTTAAATTATACCATCTAACTTTTGCTTCTTGGATTTTGTCTGTCTCTAGTCTGAATAACTTCCTTTACTTTTTACTCTTTTGTTGGCTGTGTGGCTATGTGGCTGGCCCCTGGCATCTACCTCCCCTTCTATTTTCTCACCCTTTACTCATTTATTTACTCTGCCTGCCAGCATCACCTATTTCTCCCCCATGCCTAGCTATTGGCTGTGCAGATCTTTATTAGAACAATCAAGTAGTTTAGAAAGACAAAGTAACCCAACTTCACACAGTTAAACAAATACAACATAAAAGAATGCAGCACATCTTTGGGTCATTAAACAAATATTCCACTGCATAAACAAATGTAACATATCTTCAACTAAAATTGTCCATCATGATTCTGTTGTGTACTTTGCATAAGATCCTGCAGTACGTGTCTTGAGTACATGTTTGACAATGAACATGGACATATGGAGACCATTTTACAGGTGAATTTGTTCTTTCAGGCCCTCCTTAAAATGTTCATCACTTTTTTTTTTTTTATCAGTTTCAACATCTGGGGAGGCAGGTATCACAAATAATCTTCACTTCACAGAGAAGATAGCAGAGACTCAGAGAAGTCAAAAGCAGCAGAGACAGGGCTGGAACCCAGAGCATCTCCACCTCCACTTCCCCATTTCACAAGTGATCAGGATTTTAGAGACACAGTAGTGGAACAAGCCTGCTAGAGCCTGATCAGGGAGGTCTCCCATCTGCCCTCAGTCCTGTGCTTGGCCACCTTGTCTCTTCCCTACAACTCACAGAGATCCTCCTGCCTCTGCCTTCTGGGTGTTGGGATTAAAGGCATGTGCTACCACAAAAAAAAAAAATGTTCATCACTTGACAGTCAATGGTTCTAGAACAATACTTTATATGTAAGTAGTTTTAGGAATGAAAAGTTGACTCATTGAGCAAGAAAGCTTGCTGAACAAACACAAGGACCTACAATTTGTTCTTCAACTCTGATGTTAAAAAGCTAGGTGTGACTCCACAGCCCCGTGATCCTAACACTGTGGGGACAGAGGCAGAATTGCTCAGGTTTTCTGCCAGCCTAGCTTCAGATTCAGTGAGAGACCTTGTTAGAAAGGAATAAGACATAGAATACTAAAACACCGGTGTATTCTGACCTTTATGTGTTTAGGCAAACACATGTGCATCCATCACATGTGTACATTTATTTCTTACAAAACTGTCTTGAGCATAAGATTGAATTTATTCAATGAATTGTTTCCTCTTGTAGAAGAAGTCTGCCAAGTAAAAGTCATAGGAAACTTTCATGTTGGTCTTTAAGGACATTTTTAGTGTTCGTATTTTACTATTTTAGGATTATGAAACTTACTATATGCCACACCTGGCATTCTGTATTTTAAAATTGTTTATTAGGCTACAAGACCATTAACATTTCTCTGCAAAGCCAGGGTTGGAGTGAAAGGATGTAATTAAAACACATTGCACACAAGTATGAAATTTTCAAAGAATGATTAAAATAAGAAAGTAACTGAAAAGTTTGAAATACATACCAGTTAATTACAAGGTATTATACTAGATCTTATAACACAAGTAAATTCCTTAAATATAATATAAATACTCCCCTGTGAATTCTATAAACACATAGCCAAGCAGAACTTTATTGATTGAATATCAATAAGACTTATAGGTAAAACTAATTAAGAAATATTATGGAATCAAAAAGAAAATTTTGTCAACCAATTTGACATGATCTATAAGTGACAAAATTCCCCTTTCTTATTAGTTTCCTCTAATAAATCATTTGTTTTAGCTACTAAATTTGCTCAAGAGTTTAATTAGAAACAATACTGAAATTTAAGAAATCTATGTTGTCATATAACTGCTATCTATCTTATATATATATATGTATATATAATTTACACATTTTACACATCTATGTAATTACCTATCTAAAATCTGTATATTTGTCTATGTATGTATCTATATATTTATCATCCATGTATCTATATAGTCATATATCATTATTTCTAAATATATCTCCAAATCTATTACTTATGTAAGTATGTATTTTTGTGTTTGTCATCTATATATTTGATATTTATCTATCTATATATTTACATATGTGTGTATCTCTGTATCTATATATCTGGTACCTGCTTATGTCTTATTTACTTTTTTCATTGAAATGATAAAACAGAATTTTTCTACTTTCTGATGGGGTGAAGTTTTTTCAGACAGCTATTCTGGTTTTCATTTCAGTATACCATTTAACTATTAAATGTTTTGTTATGATATAGACTTTGTGATGGTTAATATTGCATTAGTATAAGCTAATGTAGATATTCTAACACATTTAAGCTTGCCTAGGCTGTCTTACAGTTATGCTCACCCATTGCATGTCTAGTGTACATTATTCTCAATTAATGATGGATTTACCCAGCTGTAACTCTATGTGTATATTCCAGAGGATCTAAGTATGGATGTGTTAAAATCTTACCTAGAGAAATATCTTGTAGCTATTTACTTATTGCTCTTCTGCATCATGTCTTCTGTGCTTTACAGTGTCTTCTAGAGATTATCTTTGTTGTGTTACATTATCATAAATTACATTATCATACATGCCATTGCTCTTTCCTTTCCTCAATGAAGGAACTACAGCAGATCCACTTGTTAACTCAAAGGGTAAAATATTGTTTTGTTTAAATATTAGGGAACACTGATATCTATCACCAGCAAAATCAGGGTGTGTTAACACACTGTGTGAGAAACTAGAAAG
This sequence comes from Phodopus roborovskii, assembly GCF_943737965.1. NCBI lineage: Eukaryota > Metazoa > Chordata > Mammalia > Rodentia > Cricetidae > Phodopus > Phodopus roborovskii. The sequence goes on from NW_026126485.1 coordinate 8,155,615, forward strand.
AGTAATGATCATGGACTCAGACACACTAAGCTGAGAGAGGCACTCTGGTTTCAGGACAGGTGGCTTTAATGTTGACAATTGTGATGATCTTGAAGCAAGATGAAGAGAAGGTTTCTCAGGGCTTTCAAAATAAATAAAAGCTGGGACACTGAAACGAAAAGTAGCAGCATGGAATAAGAGTCTTTTTTCATGAAAAAAAAAGCTAGTTACATTATCTAAAATGAATAAAAATTATTAAATATAAATGGCAGCTATAGAGAAATAAGAAAGAAAGCTATAATGGAGGGATTAAAAATGCTGAGAAGAAAGAAAAAAAAAGAGAAAAAAAAGTAGAGATAAGAATCTAAAGAAGAAAGAGAAAGAAGAGGGGCCAGCCAAGATGACTCAGTAGATAAAGGAGCTTGCCACCAAAACTTACGTGTTTTGTTTAATCCTAGAATGCACATGGTGGAGCAGAAAACTGATTCCCACAAGTTGTCTGTCCTCTGATTTCCACCTGCACACACAGATGTTTGCAAGCATTTGCATATACACATGCATTATGAACGCGCACACACACACATACACACACACCATAGACATACACAAAGACTCATAAATAAATAAATATAATAAAAATATTTAATGAGTTGAAGCTGGAAGAAAATTGAAAAGGGGAGGAAATAAGGAGAAGCAGGGTAGGAGAGAACTGCATGGAAAAAGAACAAGGGACAGAGAGGTTCTTCCAGAAGCTTCAAGCCCAGGGTTTCAGTCAGGCTTGAGCCCTAAATTGTATGTATATACATGACTACGTTCATAAGTGAGTAAGTCCCAGCACATTTGAGAGGGCGCATTCATATGTATAAGTGCATATTTGTATATACATCAATGGTGTACACACATATTTGCGTGCACATGTGCTTACATGTGTCCATTCGAGCAATGTGTGCATATCTCTGTGTCATATGGATGTGTATTCTAACAGATGAAGGTATTTATATTTGATGAAAAAAGTTTATATAAGTTTTTCCCAAATAGATTTTGTTATGAATAAACTCAAGACTGTTGTCTATTGATTTCAAGTCAAACACATCAATTTTATACTCCTTCCTTTTTAAATATTATTTTTAAATATTTTTAATTTAATATATTCTATACACTACTCTCAAATATATCCTGACACCCATAGGCAAGGGTAGATTTACATCTCATAAAGCTTTTGTTTTTCTAGATGGAAACCATTACAATAAACCACAATTGGTCAAAATACAGAGAACAAGGGACAGGGAATAGGGTGTGCCCAGGCCCACTTGATAAATAGACACAACACCTACACCTAAGGCAAAGGGTACATCCTGGAAATGGATGCAGAAAGATTGTAAGAATCAGAGAACTGACTCCTGCTACTAGTGTCTTTTAGACTTAAGAAGGAGGTTGCCATAAGATCTAACAAGCTGGGAAAAAAAAAAGAAGGATTTTAATAATGACTACACCAGTTGATATCCTAAAGTAAACAGAAAATTTCATGGGATTCCGACTCGTAGATGAAGAGCTACAAGGAACCTACAGTTACCCAGAGGGGAGAATCAGTTTTTTATGGACAAGCTTCCCAAAACTTTATCCAATCAGAAGAGGTCAGCCCTAAACACATATTCATACAAATAGCACTACATGGGCCTGGTAGGTTTTGTATAATATATGTGTAAGTATGTAGGTATATAAGTAAGGAAAACAAAATTAGATCTATTTCTTTTCTCTATCCAGGATTCGTTTCCCAGGTGCACAGCTAGACTCCACCTCTAACCTGCAAGAAACTGGAGGCAAATTTATTCAATCTCTGAAACCTCAATATTCTCTGCAAATTCTGCTGTTGTGAAAGGTAAATTAAATAGTCAATTTTGGGAACATAATCTAATGTCTATGGCATATGAAGCGTAAAAAATAAAAATTATTATTATGGATAGTATATTACTATAATTTAAAAACAGGGTGAAAACATATGGTAGCATAAAATATGCTATAATTACTAATATTATAAAATACTAATAAAATTAAAAACATAGATGTATTTCATGAATGTAAAACTAAGTATCAACTCATTTTGAACCTATCATCCACCAATAAAAATTAATCATTTTCATGAAAATCAGAAATAGGGCAATGTACATAGTACATATGTAATTATATTTCAGTCAAATTTCCAATTGGTTTTATTTTAAAAGTTGACTAAAATTACATGTTTCTTTTACAACAGTAAGACATCATAATAATCAGGTAAACAGAAGAGAAATAACAAAAGGGAACTCAAAAACAGATATTTCATTTTATACATTTTATACATTTTAAAACACTACAAATGCAAGAATAGATCTATTAAGAAAAATGTCACCCTACCAAGAAAAGTCCATTAAAACTTATAGTGTTTATGTCATCAGTAAATTTTTAGCAATTCAGTACAAAGGCTACATAATTAATGGTGTAACTTTAACTAACTAATGCACAGAAAACCATCTCATAATTCTGGGACTCTATACTTAGAGTTTGCTGAGCATACATCCTAGACTGCTTATTTAAATACAAAAAGGAACAACTCACAACACACCCTGATGTTTAAATATTGTTAAATAATGTTTAAATATTTTTATCAGATGTTAAAATAGTAGTGATTTTTTATCAAATATTCAAATCCTTAAGAGAAGCAAATCTCTGTGATTTCAAAGTAAAACTGGTATATAGAGTTAATTCCAGGACAGATAAAGTTGCACAGAGAACGAAAAAAATAGAAGCAGAAGAAATAGAGTAATAAGACAGCCACATAAACATGGAAAGCACAATAAGAGTCTGGATACTATATTCTGTTCTCTTATCCTTGACTGCTGAGGAAATAGCAACAACTGTTAACATAAATGCTGCCGGATTAATTCAATTTATATATTTTAAAAATACTTTGAATTCAAAATTTAAGTCTAAGGACAGGTTACTGGGGAAAGGATTTCTATTTTTGATTCCACAGAAAATGGAAAGCTGTGGATTTCTTCCAGAGTAACATGGTTTGATCAAGAAAGACCCCCTGAAACAGCATCCCAGGTGATCCAATATTTAAAACAGTTGGGACAAGGCAGCCTTGCTTACTATAGCCAAGATTTCTGAGTCTTCTTAGGATCCCCATGATAGCGCCCCCAATCAGCAGGAAGCTGTTTAAAAAGAACGACACCCAAATTCCCAATATTGTTTATAAATGTTTGTTTTTTTTATATGGAGCTGATTATAAATGGTTACTTACCACAACCAATCTCTTTAAAGGTAAAAAGGGGATTGTGGCATAGAAATGGATACTTTGCTTTGGAATGGATTTTCATTTATTGGCACAAATTTAAGGTCAATTTTGTGATATGTGTATTTCTCTTCTTGTTTAGATATTGTGTTTATATAGCTCATTTAAAAATCTATAATTTAGTACAGATTTTAGATAGTTACCTATATTAGTCAAAACTTTGGTTAGGTTTTACCTATAATAGTCAAAACTTATAGTTAAGTTATGATTTCTAGATATACATATATATGAGATGAATAGGTATTCTTCAACGTTTAAAAGAATATGGCATTTTAAATGGTTTAGGATTTTTATTAACAGTGAGACATAACTGCTCCTGGCAATAACCCCTGCATAAAAAAGGAAGATGGACATTGAAGAAACTCATTATGGGGTTTGCCTTCAATATGGCAAGACTAGCCATTTGGGCAAAATACTGCTCTTATCTAGACTGTTTAACTTTATGCTGTATAAACTGGACATGCAGGGCCCACAGGAAAATTATTGCTAAAACAAGATAGACATTGCTACAGGTTTCCTGCTTCATGGAAGAGACTTCCAGACATTCTGCAGGACACAGAGAAAAGTTACTGACAAACTGCCAATACAGGTGAGCAGTTTAAATTTTCTTGCTTTTATTCCAGACACACTATGGCCTATAGGCTGAAGATGGAATATTACAGAAAAAATTCAGGTGACTGACCAGGCGAGTTGTCTCTGTCATTCTAGAGTTTATATATTATCCTTCTCTGGTCTTTGAGGGAGTGGAAGACAGATAGTTACGTTTATAGTTTTCCTTTGTTAGGACTAACAATAAGTTACATATAGGACTTTAGACTCACAATGAAGGATAGATTATAGAATATTTTCTTTAAATCTTGCGAAATGTTAATGACTAAATATTGTTAAATGTGATTCCTTTTGATAACTGTTGTGTGATATATTTTACTATGTTAAAATTAAAACCCTTCTTTTTATTTTAGACAAAAAAGAGGAGATGATGGGAGATGCCATTCTGTAAATATGTTTCTCTTATTGGTTAGTGAATAAAGCACTGTTGGCCAATAGGAAAGCAAGGCTGGCAGGACACAGAGAGGAGAGCATCTGGTGGAACCTGCTGGTGTTCTTCTGTCTAGGTTGTAAGTTATGTCTCCCTGAATAAACATCTGTTCTGCCTATTTGTTTATCCTGATCCTTATTAAATTGCAATATCATATTGCAAATAGTGTATGTTTATTGATACTAGTCACTTCTGACCTGTTAAATGAATGATGAAGATTGTCATGCATTTATCATCATCTTTTTCAGAGCCATATAATTTATATCTAGCATTGTCACTAGCTCCCAAACTAAACCCCAGGCAATTTTTCCTAGTATGTTTAAATCCTGCCTAACAGGTAAGTAAAATAAAGAAATAGATGATCACCTGCTTCCTAGTTAAATGTTTGATTTGGAAATTGCATGAATTATTTTGTCTTCTCAATGACCAGACTTTTGGTTACATGCATAAAAAGGAAATTCAAAGTATTTGCTCTACAATTACCCATGATGTTTTGGATTTCTTGCACCATTGTGTATCTTATGCTCAAGACTACAGAATCATTTTTTTTTCCTGTTTTTAAAGAACCAGATAATAAATACTTTAGGCTTTGCAAGCACAGAGATATCTCTTTCTTAGACTTGGGTTTATAGGACAAAAGCCATTGTAAACTCAAAAATAAATAAATAAATAAACATGATCTTGTTCAAATAAAACTGTATTTACAAATGAGGCAGCTGTTTGGATTTGTTGACTCTAGGCAACAATGACTACTTTATTTCTTATGTGTGATGAATGTCATTGGGTATACCATTTTTGTGCCTAGAAACATTCATTTGCTTTATGTAAGTTGTAAGTTTTATAAGCACCTAGTAATATTTATTCCCTAGGCCAAACTCAAATAGTTCTCTGTCTAAAGACTTTTCTAAACTGGTTTCATAATTAATTTCTCATTTGTGTTCCTTTAGTCATATTTAAGTATTTATTGTCTTCTTTAACTTTTTTCTTTCCTCATTTTTTTTGTGTATGCTCATCTGTGGTCCAGAAATGATGGCATTCATCATCACCTGTGTGTAAGCAAATATGTGTGTTAAGATACTCACCAATTAATTATTTGAGACAGGGCTTCTCATTCAAATCTGGAACTCACCAGTTTGACTACATTCACTAGTTCTTTTGCGTCATAATCTCTCATCTCTAGCCACTGAGACAAGTGGGCTGACAAGCCCATCCAACATTTATATTGATATTTGTCCTCCTGATAATGTGGCAAGCCTTTTAGCCATTAAGACATCACCTCACCCTCATCTGTATACATTATAGAAGTTTATCTTATACAACCAAGAATAGTATGTCTGTTGGACCTATAGAAGTACATGGCAATGTTTTCCTCTAAAAGCATATATTACAACACAGCTGCGTGAAACATTAGAACCCAACCAAATGTCTTCCTTTCTTTTCTTTGTATACAGTGCAACAAAATTGCATCTTAAAGAAGCAAAGATAAAGTTCATTCCACAATTAAAACTCATACAAATCAGAAATGGAAAATTAAGAGGTCTTTGATATATCCTGTAAAGGACTGTTTCAAGTTAAAATAACCAATGCTCCAAAGCTCAATAGGACAAAGAGGAAAAAAGTCCTTATGACAGAATTTTATACAAGGAAAATTCTATTTAAATTTCATTTTGAATTTGTCACTGGTGAAGTCTGATGTGTTTTAGAGGAGACCCACTACAACTAATTAAAATTGATTAAATTGCAATATTCTATGGTCTAAGAAGAGAGAAGTGAATATCATAGCTGGCATTTCAAAAATACCACCCAGCTTTCAAGATATTAGCATGCTGATGTTGAATATATTTATACAGTGGCCATTGAAGAGAAGATCAAATTGCCTTTTTTTGTAAGAAATTGGAAAAAGAACAGGAATCAAGTAAATCCAAAGTGTAATTTTCTCATGAACATAAATTGATAGGATGTGTTCAGGTCAAATATAATGTGTGTCATTGTGCAGCTGAGGCAGGAATCTGACATTTCCTTGGTCCTGTTCTAAACTTTAAAGTGGCATGCTTTTATTTTCCACCAGGACAGCTGCTAGAATTCTCAAATGAAAAGTGGCCCCAGCTGGCATGCTTTAAATGAAAATACATGTGGATAATAACCATGGACTATAGAGTCCTACTGGCTAGCCAGGAATCAAATTAGGGGTAAGTAAAAGCTTTGTTTATCTTTTGCCTTTAAGCCTTTTCAGAATGTTGGTCATATATCATTACCATGGAGATTCATGGATTAGGAACCCCAGGATACAGAACTGTATACTTAGCTTTAACAGACTTCTTGCAAATGTGTATGTGTGTGTGTGTGTGTGTGTGTGTGTGTGTGTGTGTGTGTATGTGTGTGTGTGTGTTAGAGAGAGAGAAGGAGAAAGAGATATATAGACAGACACACAGAGAAAGACACACACACACAGAGTGCATATTTCTATGTATGTGAGCCTACACACAAAAATATTTCTTATCATGTGTATGAAAGTAAGAAATGCTGCAAAACCATGAGTTTTACTTATTTTATTTTCTGGAACTCTTCTATTGGGAACAAACTTTACAAAATTCCAAAAGTGATATTTAAAAACAAATCTACTTTGATTAACCTATCTTCTAGAATAAATTAATGAAACTTTGGGTTTTCACATTAGGTCAGCTTCTCAGAAGTACCATAGTGAACTCAGGTCATTCTGGAGTTTGTAATCAATTATCATAAATTTGAAAATAATGACAATGCAAGCTATCTATGAGTGCATATCCACACAAGATTCTAAACTTAAAACATTATAATGGTGGTGGGATGAACTGAGGCTCTTGCCTCCCGGCTTCATGACCTGACTGCCTTGAATTGTCCTGTCTGTGATGTCTGCATTCATACCATGCCATGCATATTACCTTTCACACACAATGAATAGATAAGTGAAGTAAAGAGTTATGAGATTTGATTTTAGATTTTTTTTAACCATTTCTTTAGAATTCTCATGTGTGTATTTCATGGACAGCAGTATTTTGTCAAATGGTTGGACATTACTTGAAAGGATTTCTACAGGATGTTGCTCACTCCATTAAATTCCTGGAATACTCCTGCCATATCTGGCTTATGTTTACAAGACTAATTAGTGAAGCTAACATAAACTCAGAGTTGCTTAACCATGAGGAAAAGTACTAGGAATGCAATTCAAAGAACCATCCTGGGACATGACACTTGATGCACACTTCATGCAACCAAGGTTTAATGTCTATAGTATGCTATAACAGCACAGACAAAAGATAAGGTCATCTAATAGGCCAAGGGCATGGGAAAGCCATAATCCAAATATCTAACATCAAACATTACAGTTTTCATAACACATTTTGAATATAATGAAACAGATGTGGGTTAATCAAGCTTCTACTCAGGATAAAATAAAACAGCACATGGTCTTTATAAGAAACAATTTCAGTTGTTGTACAACAATTTTAATTTTCTCATCAGCAAAAAACCCACTCATTTTCCCTATATACAGGGCTGGAATCAGTAAGAATTATACTTGGTGGGAAATGTACTGAAGTTATGAGAGACTAGAGCTGGAAGCACTTTGACAACATTGGCATCTGACAGATTTGGTTGTCGCCATGTGGTCTCTTCAGCACAGGAAGGCTTGCAGGCATGCAGCCCTAGAAGCTTACTGGGGTATCAAAGAGTTCTCACATATACTTGAGATTCTCCAGTGTTTCCCAACTTCAAACATCTGTACACTGAAACATTTTTGTAAAAACAAAATACCTCTTAAGATGTATTGAACTTGGTCATCTTTCTAAACATCGTTTCTTCTTTGAAAATATGGTGCATATTCAACACACCTGACTAAATCTGAGAATCATAGAATCACAGAATTATAGCAAAGATTGGAAGTTAATGGTGGATGCTAATTCCCTAGACTTGATGCTGGATACACACCTCTTGTAAACTCTGGCTTTGTTAGGATATTACACTGTGAAATATGTTTCATTGTAAACTCTTTTATATATAGTTCCAATATACCATTATCCATAGTTTGCCTGTTGTTTTTCTATCTATCCCATGGGAGACGATGAATGCCATTGTGAAAATACCCATGCTCTATGCCATTTTGTACTCCTAATCATATTGCGTTGAGTTTCTACAATTTTTCACATGAAATTGTTTTTCAGGTTAACCATTTGCATATTTGACTCAGTATGGCCTTTGTATCTATACTTATATTTCTTAAGTAAACAGACTAACATTATAAGTGGTTCTCAACCTTCCTAATGCTGTTACCCTTTAATATAGTTCCTCATGTTATGGTGATCCCCAACCATAAAATTATTTTTGTTTATATTTTATAATTGTAATTTTGCTACTGTTATGAATCATAATATAAAAAATCATTTTTAAAATGTTCATAGGTGAACTTTTTGAAAGGGCCATTCATTCCCAAAGGGATCATGATTCACAGATTGAAAATACCATGTATAGGGGATGAATTGATAGTTCAGGTAATGAGTGCTTGCACTGTATCCCAAGGACTAGAGTTTAGATTCCAGTATCTACATCAAATAGTTCATAAGTGGCTACAAAAGTAGCTCTAGGGGAACCAAGATACTCTACAGGCACACACACACACACACACACACACACACACACACACACACATACACACAAATAAGTACACATACATGAAAACAACAATTCTTTTGAAAAATCTATATTTGGATCATCTAATTGTCATGGACTATAAAAAAATTGTATTGTTCATTATTTGTGCTAATGTTAAAATGTAGTAGATTTTATTATGGTATTAAACATATAACATATCAAATATAACAAATACATACTTATAAAGTACATATTATTAGCCTTTTCCCTCTTTTCTCGTCTCTATCTTCTCCCCAAACATTGCATTGTCCCTTTTGCTTTCAAGTCAGAGATATTTAATTAGAAGCAGCCTTGAAAACCAAAAAGAAATCTTCCATCTGCCCCACTATAAGATTTCATTTTGGATTATGTTTTACCATCTGCTTTTCATTATATTTCTTACAAATTCTTACCCATGTCAAAAATAATTCCTTGTTATACAAATTAAGGTTAAATTACTTTAATAAAATTTAACCTACAAAAGTATTCTTCAATAAGTTTCATCTACTTAACAAAATGAAAATTGTCTTAGGTAATAAAATTATTTTTAAAATATTTCTTTCTCCAGTATGTATCTCATTCTGTTTTTCAGAGAAAGGAGAGTAATGGAATACAATTTTAGAATTTGGTTATCTCCTTGATCCTATTTTTATAGTGGTTTATTCAACTAACCAACTTTCACATCTACATAACTGTAAAATTACAGTATTTAACTTAAAGGCTTAAGTCCAACTTAAAAATATTAATTATACTAGTCCCAAAAGACTTCTGTGACAAATATATAGCTCCCATGAATCCTTAGTTTCTATTTGTGAGGTTTATTAAATGGATACTTGTGAGCCATTCATTTATTACTATTGATATACAAAGAAAACTATTAGTTGTTTTTACAAAGTGAAATACTCATCTGTCCAGACTAACACACAATTCAACTCTACCCTTAAGTCTATCAAGAACAATGCATCAATTAAGGTTTCAGAGAGTATTTCATTGGGAACAAACTAGAGGCCATTCATTCTATATCCTGGCAAACAAATTGGCTTTATTTTGTTCTTGTCCTGAGATGCTGAGTGAGGCTGAACTTAAATGTAATGGGCTAAGGTGTTTGGGAGAGGATATTTTAGGACAGCTATACATTCTGACTATGGCACAGCCTTTATCAAAATCATTTGTTGAGGTATATAATGAGAATTCAAAGAAAAATGTTATTAAATATCTACAGTTTGACAAGTGAAGAGGTGCATTTTAGAAGTTACCTGCTTAGACATGGTCACCCCAGGCTCGGTGTCAAAGATATCCAAAGACCCATGAATCTATGAAAGAAGGCCAGTCTACACCTTGCCATTGCAAAAGAATTTTGTGTCAGCCTCATCATTTCTGGCTTGGCAGATATGCAAAACATAAGCCTGAATGATATGGTAAGGCAGTACTTCATGATTCCACTTGCACACTAATGTACCCCAGCAACAAAAATATACATAAAACTAAGAAAACAAAAGCAAAACATTTTCAGATTGAATGATCAAAAATGATGAGAAGAAATCTAAATAACTGTGTAATTTGTACTGGACCCCAGCTTAGAGGTCTTTAAACAATTGAAGCATAAGGAGCTAATTAAGGTTTGAGGATGCTTTGATTCAAAAGTTGTACAGAAGAAACAAACATAAAAATTGAGTTCTATCTCTATTCTTGAACAAAACTACCAAAGGAAATGAGCTCTAAACTTCTACACATAATTTATTTTTTAACCCTCCAAGTACAAATAAATGAAACCATTTAATCATAGTAATGGTTAATGTTATCCTGTCTCTCATTTTAATTGTAGCTGTGTACCATAGACAATGAGGGAGAAGAAAGTAGAATTTTATTAAGCCAACTCAACTGGGTTATGTTAGCAAAGGGAAAACAGTTAAAAATATTTCAAGTAAGACCATTTATGTGAGTATGTGCAATGAAAAGAAGTAGGAACTATAGCAACAATCCCCAAGTTATAAGGGATACATTCAAATCAGCTTCCATGCAGTCATAGAACAATTTAAATTTTAATCCATGACTAAAACTAATTTTAATTACCTATTGGTAAATACTTCATACTATACCTTTAGAATACTATATGAAGAACATAATTTCAACTCTGAAATATTGACATAAATACCATATTTCTGGATGGTCTTCAAATAACCTGCTAAGAGGAAAAATAAAAGCATGACATTTTAAAGGTTTCATTAGACATTTAACATAGACAGACAGACTAAAATAATGCCAGAAAATGTTCTTTATGGTTATATGCCCAAGAAATGATAACCTTTTTTATATTTATCTATTTTCACCTCTACGTAATTCTTTCAAGAAGCATATTGAGCCATATTTTTAAATAGTTAAAGAAAACAGATTTGCATGAAATGTGTCCTGATTTCTATTTTATACCTTTGTATAAAAGAGTTTAGAGGATGTTAGAACAAGAAATGAAATCAGGTCTGTTTCCATCAGATTACAGTAAGAAACCTGAGGTGTGTTGAAGGAAAGAGATATAAGGGTAGTCAGTACAGAACATCACGTCCACTGTATGTTAGCCTCAGAATCTTTAAGTGTTCCCTATGACAAGCCACGAAGAGCAGAGGAATAGAGGACCCTTAGACACGAAAATAGGGGAGAAGTCTAATGTTTTATACCAGTGTCCCCAGACCCTAGAACTATGTCATGTGCCAAGGGTTACATGTTTAAAGAAGTACAAGTTAGGTGACGTGAAATAAAGACAAAAAAAAAAATAAAGTTTATTCAGTAAAAAGCAATGACATCTTGAAACTTCAGGCAAATGGATGGAACTAGAAGAATTCATCCTGAATGAAGTAACCCAGACACAGAAGAAAAAAAGTAAACATAAGTGGATATTAGACATAGAACAAAGGATAACCACCCTATAGTCCTTAACCCCAGAGATGCTAGGAAACAAGGATGTCCCTAACAGAGACACACATGGACCCCGAGGAGGGGAAAGGGAAAAGATATCCTGAGTAAATTGGTAGCATGGGGGGAGGGGAGGTGAGGAAGGAGAAAAAGGAAGGGGGAAGGGGAAGGGGGAAGAGAACATGAGGGATCAGGAAAGTCCAGTTGCTGGAAGAACAGAGGAGAGCAAGGAAAGAGGGAGCCATTATGGGCTTGACAAGAAACAAGAAACTTGGCACTATGGAAATCTCCAGGGTTCAACAACGATGATCCCAACTAAGAATCTAAGCAATAGTGGAGACACAAACTACCTTAAATGCCCTTCCCCTATAATGAGATAGATGACTACCTTAAATGCCATCTTAGAGCCTTCATTCAGTAGCTGATGGAAGCAGAAACACAGATTCACAGCTAAGCACTCAGCCGAATTCCTGGAAGTCAGCTGTAGTGAGGGAGAAGTAATGAGCAAAGGGGTCAGTCCATGTTCAGGAAACCCACAGAAAGAGCTCACCTTGGCAAGTGTGGCACAGAGACAGACCCCAGAGAGAATCAGCTTAAGACCAAACCAGGCCCCTGGGAGGTGTCTGAGCAGTCTATGGGATCTCTGGCAGTGGAAGCAGTATTTATCCCTAGTGCATGAATGGGCTTTGGGAGACCATTCCCTATGGAAAGATACTATTTCAGCCTAGATACATAGGGGAAGGCCTAGCCCCTGCCCCAAATTATGTAACAGACTTTGATGATTCTCCATGGGAGGCCTTACACTCCCTGAGGAGTGGATGGGGGTGCAATAGGGGAATGGAGGGGGAATGGGAGGACAGGCATGAGAGGGAACTAGGATTGGTATGTCAAATAAGATTGTTTTTAATTTAAATAAAATTAATCCAAAAAATATAAAGTTTAAGTCCCATATCTATTGCAGGATCGCCATACATTATATAAGTTACAGTTGGTAGCACTTATTTTAACAAGATGAAATATTTTATCATTTTATATGTCAAATTATTATGATTGAGTAATTTTGGGAAAACATGAATACAGGTTATACCATTACCTTCGAACCTGTGGTCTGTTTGTTTCTTCAATTTATAATCTCTAAATCTAGGTCAGAAGGAAGGTACAAGGTCACCACTTGCTCAACCATGAATCTTACTTCCACAAAGATTTGAGATCTCAAAGTCATTTTATAAAAAATAACCCAAGAAGCCAAGAAACACACAAGTAAAACATCAGGGTTTACCACATCTTTCACCTTGGGACAAGCCATGGGATAATATGATGGTATTTAATTGGTATCCATTTGAACTCTACTATAAAGTTCAACATATAAAGCGATTGAAGTTTTGGTTTTCTTTCTTTCTTTTTTTTTTGGTCTGAGGTGTCAATTTCTTAATAAGGGTGAACTTTGCTAGGTGCAAAGTGACAAATAAAATGCAACACATCAAAGAAAAAAAAAAAGCCTCGGTATACCTGTAGCTTTTATTTTGGTTTTGTTTATCTTTGTCTTCTTTTTATATGAATTTTCTTTGATTTTATGTGTGGTCTAAAATGCATAAAATGTCTCTTTACTTCTCATATTTATTTTACAATCTGCTGTATATTCTTAGTAGCATGTACATACTTTCACACACACACACACACACATACATGCACATAAGCAAATGCAAATGTGAGTTCAATACACACAAGCATGTTTTTTAAATAATATTGGCAAATACAAATAATATTTTTAAAGAAAGTAAAATCTTCATGACTTCTGGGGGCCTTCATTCTCTGAAAGGTTTTGTAGCAATCTCTGAAAGTTTTGCATGTAGCTCAGTTAGTTAGACTCAATCCACTTAGTTTACATTTATTGTTATGTATTATAGGCTTATTCTGTGCCTTGAAAGTTCACATATATTTTTAACAAAGCACTATCTATAATTCAAAACTAGTGTACAATCATGGCACATTGGTTTTGTCTGAAATGAAATTGGTGGTTTGTTTTGGAAACCTGTAACATAGCTAATGGAAGCAAGGAATCACTGTGCTCTTTAAAGAGACTACAATTCCAAGATCCATGGCAAGCAGCCAGTCTCTATCACCCTTCTGTATTTATCACAGCAATTCTGTGCTGGACAGGAAAGCCGCTACTGAATACCATGGTGCAATGTTCAATAGGACAATCATGTTGAATATAAATAGCCTGAGTCAAGTAATAGGGAAGACCTGGGTGATGGGGTATGTCCTTCTGTATAAATGTTTATCTTATTGTTTGATGAATAAAACACTGACTGGCCAGTAGCCAGGCAGGAAGTCTAGGCGAAGCTATGTGACTAGAAGAATTCTGCAGAGAGATTCAGAGAGAGGTCTCCAGAGAGATGACATACAGCTATGGAAGGAGTAACACATGTGACCATTCTCCAGTAAGATAAGACCATGTAAAAATACATAGACTAATAGTTATGGGATAATAATTAAGAGAGAACTAGTCATTAAGAAGCCTAAGCTATCCACCAAACAGTTTATAATTACTTAAGTTTCTGTTTGTTTTGGGTAGGCTAATCGGCTGTGGGACCAGGCTGGAAAGAAACTCTGTCTACACCTGGGTCTGCTTGATTCTGTCTCAGGGTCCATAAAAATGAATTGGATTCATCGTGGCTTAAGATCACAGAATTCCAAACTATCCTTACGCTTTCAAGGTTAGAGTCATAAAACTTAAAGGTCTAAATCATGGCTACTATAGGATGTTTGGTCTTAGGCACAGATGTCTTTTTTTTTATTTAATTTATTATTTTATATGTCGATCCCAGTTCCCTCTCACTCTCTTCCTCCCTTCCTCACTTTTACCCTCTCTGCCCTCTCACATGCACCATAACCACCCTCACCTCCCATCTCCCCACCCAAATTCCATATGTAGTGGAATGCCATCCAGTTGGGGTCATGTAGATCTGACAGGTCATGTGAAGTAGGGACTAAGGCTTCTCTCCTGTCTCTAGGTTAAGGCAGTTATCCCTCCATGGGGGATGTGTTCGCAAGGTCCTCTTGTGTACGAGGGATACATCCTGGCTCCACTGTTTGAAGTCCCTTAGATTGCTCAATCCTTCTGGCTGAGACCCATATTCAGGTGGGCCTTAGTCAGTCCCATGCTGGCTTCCCAGCTATCAGTCTTGGGGGCCTGTTAGCTCCTCCTTGTTCAGGTAAGCTGTCTCTATGTGTTTCTGCAGCCTCTTGTCCTCTCCATCTGCTTCTGGGTTCTAGTTCGACTCAGTGTATGGGTGTTTGCTCCTGTTTCCAACAGGTATTAGATGAGGGCTCCATGGATAAGTTAGTTGTTGATCTCACTATCTGGAAGGGCATTTATGGTAGCCTTTCCACGGATGCTCAAATTGTTAGTTGACAGCAGTCTTGTAGTTCTCTAGACTTTTCTTTGTGTTCAATTTTATCTTCAAAACAATATTGGCTCCCTCTTTTATGTTCTCTCTCTCTCTCCATCTCTCTCTCTCTCTTTCTCTGTCTCTCTCTCTCCCCTGTCTTCTATTCCTAACCGGACTCAATTTTCCTAGTCCACGTGTTTTTCTCTCCTCCCCTAGCTTTCTCCTAATTCTCTCTCCATTCACTGCCCACCCACTTCCCCTGAGCTCTGGGGGACTTGTCCCTTTACAGTTCTGTGAGGGACTTTATATTAATCTCTTAGAATATACCTTTTATCCTAGTTCCTCTGGTGGTGTGAATTATAGGCTGGTGATCCTTTGCTCTAGGTTTAAAATCCATATATGAGTGAGTACATATTATGTTCCTCTTTTTGTGACTGGGTTACCTCAATCAGGATGGTTTCTTCAAGTGCCATCCACTTGTCTGAGAATTTCAAAATTCCATTATTTTTTCTCCTGAGTAGTATTCCATTGTGTAGATGTGCCACATCTTCATTAACCATTCTTCAATTGAGGGGCATCTAGGTTGCTTATAGGTTCTTGCTATTACAAATAGTGCTGCTATGAACATAGTTGAACAGATGTCTTTGTTGCATAGATGTGGATCATTTGAGTATATGCCTAAGAGGGGGATTGCCGGGTCCTGTGGTAAACTAATCCCCTTTTTCCCGAGGAACCACCATACTGATCTCCAAAATGGCTGTACAAGTTTGCACTCTCACCAGCAATGGAGGAGTGTTCCCCTTTCTCCACATCCTCTCCAACATGAGTCATCATTGGTGTTTCTAATTTTGCACAGATGTCTTAACTAAATAACAAGAGACTTTTTCTAAAGCATGGTTATCAAATGTTTGGAGAATAAAGGAAGAAAGTCTGTTTCTTCTTTATATTATGATAAAGAAGCCTTTTGCCATTTTCCCCTTTTTGGTTGGGGTACATAGGAATGTTGAAGAATAAACTTGGGGTATCCAGTATTCAGTGGAGTGCCTGCCTGACACTATTTGGTGTCTGTGTCTTTTCCTTCGTATCTTTACCTGCCATCTCAATTCACATTCCCCTTCTGAGATACAAACTGCGCAAGTTAGCTAGATCCCACTAAAGCCCTGCAATAACAGTTTACTACAGATCAGCACCACAACGTGGGGCTACTACAGATATTTAATACAATTTTGCATGAGGAGATGTTATCAGCTCTCATTTTTGTTGTCTTGCTTTTATTGCCATATGGCTAAAGTTTGACGTTAAGTCTTTGGAAATCTGCCATTGTCTTCCAAAGTCTGGAACAAATGTGTTCACTCTATACCAATATAATCATGTACTTGCTCAGAAACTAAATTATTTGTTTTGTGCAACTTTAAAAACACAAAATATAAGAAACAAATTCAATAGAAGAGGTCTTCTTAATCATAAACTTGGCTAAGAAACTGACATTTTTCCATACATATTTAAGCATGATTTTTGTCTTTACCAGATGTTTCCAGTATCCAAACCCATGTTCTGAAGAACATCTTGTAATCAAAATTTTGGATTTTTACACAAACTTCTTCTCACAAGTATACAATTGCTGAGTCCTGTGAAGATATGCTCTTTATGATTTAGTAAATCTTGCCTGGGGATCAGAATGCAAAGCAAGACTCATTAGACAGCCACAAAAGCTAGACAGTGGTAGCACACACCTTAATCCCAGGATTTAGGTGGTAGAGGTGATTTTAAGGCTATCCAGGGTTACAGGAAAATGAATCAGTCAAAAAGAGTAACAGAGGCTACTCCTTTTATCTTAGCAGTAGAAAGGTATATAAGGAAGAATCAAAGCGCCTCATGTAGCAATTATTCTCCAGTCATGTTGAAGAAAGCATAGCCGTCTGGGATTCTAAGGCTTGGTGGGAGCAGTGAAGTCTGGAGAAGCAATCTGAGGTTCAATGGATTGCTTCTTCAGTCTGAGCATTGGTAGAGATGAGAACTCTCTGGCTGGCTGCTTTCCTTCTCTGATCTTGAGCTTGAACCCCTATATCTGTCTCTGGGTTTTTATTTGACTACAAGTCCAAATCAAATAGTTCTATGCCCTTGTTGTCTGTTGGTAAGAATTTTCTTGAATAATTTTCAAAATCATAATCTTTTAATAACATATAGGAAACCAACACAGTGGCTTACCTTGTCATCCCATCAATTAAGAGGTGAAGAATGGAGGCCAATGAAATTTTTTAACGTCCAAACTTTAATAATCAGTGCCTTAAGGAAGTGAAATTATGTTGGAATCACTTGGGAAGTAAAATGGTTCATTGTATTTTAGTACACAGTTGAATCTATATATCTATTTTGATGCCATACACACACACACACACACACACACACACACACACACACACACACACACCTCCTAACATGGTGGGTATGTGACTTCCCAATAAGTTTAGAACCCTAATGATCTCCTGTCATCTTTGCATAGCATCACCAGTTGGGATAAAACCTCCACCCGGTGATCATTTGGAGCCATTTTATATCTAAAACACTACAGTGTCTATAAATGTATGTTTTTATAACTGAATATATGTACAAACACAGGCACATGAGCTAAGTATATGTTATTAACTTAGCATACAATCAGAATTAAGAAAAGTTACATTTGTTCCTCTTATGTTGGCCACAAATTTAGTTACCATTCCACTGTCATTCAATCATTTCACTCAAGCCAAGTATGGTTGGGAAATATTTTACATTAAGAAATGAACAAGTCTTGTGTATAGCCTGTCTCTATTTTAGTTGGTTAGTACTTTAACTACAGACAAATTAAGCTTGCTAACTTGACAGCAATTTTCTGGAATTTTATTATTTTAGAATATGTGTTCAAACCAGATTCAAAGTCAGAGCTCACCAAGCAAGAAATACATAGTATGATCCACTCTCTGCCAATGATTAATCAGAAGATTCTCTTTACTCTTCTTTATTTACCTTCCACTCAAATTCTGTTCTCTGGTGCTCTGGTGTTGGGAAGTGCCTTTACACTGCATAAAAAATAAAATCTTAATTTTCAAGGAAAGCTCCAAATGATTGACAGTTATTATCTCTTCCTGAATCTCAAAAAATTCCCTGTTAAGAGCAGGTTTTTCTGGCAGCCTGGAGCCACCGCTGCACCAGTCCCAAATAACACACTGAGACACTGTATTAGATATAATTCTGTTGGCCTGTTACTAGCATTTTTTAATTCCCTAGCTCTGTCTTAAATATTAACCCATTTCTATTAATTTAAGTATTTCCATGTGGTCTTATCTTAAAGGAGAGAGGGCCCAGACCTCTGTTCTCTCCAGTCTCTACATCTTGACTCCTCCCTATTTCTTCCTCTTTCCTCCTAGTCTCCTAGTCCTGCCTAACTTGCTTTCCTATTGGCCAACAGTGCTTTATTCATTAACCAATAAAAGAAACATATTTACAGAATGATATTGCCTATCAATTATTCCCTGTGCTCCAGGATTTCCTTTTAAATACTCTCCCCCTGCCCCCGTAGACACTTGTCAACACTCACTGAAATCATTGCCATAGGGATCTATAATATTATAAGCAATTTTTTACTGTTTTGGTAAATCTCTAGAATTACAATCACTTACTCATTGAATTTGGATCTGAGACACATAACCATGAATGAGAGAATTTAGTTTACAGTTTAAAAACTGACACAAAGTAAAGATGAAATTAATTACAGGTATTATATATATCGTATGTACTATGAGACTCACATCACATTTCTGTTTGCTATGATTCTATGATTTACAAATGTCCTGCTGTGTTTCACTTAGTGTACACAATGATGGTTAATTTTAATTGTCAATTGGTCAAATCTAGAATCACATGGGAAGATGGATTTAATGAGGAGTCATTGAGATGAGGTTGGCATATAGGCATGTCTGTGGAGGATTTTCTTGAGTGTTAACTAATGTAAGAAGACCCAACAGATTGTGGGTAGCATGGCTTTATGGATGGGGTGGGGCCTCACATGGAAATGAAAGGAGAAAACTGACAGCAGGCAGTGGATGATATGTGTTTGTCTCTCTGCTTTTGATGTAGATGTGCACAAGCTTGCTTCTTCAGACTTCTTTTCCCCACTGATGGACTATAATCTACCGTAATCTAGGATTCTGGACCTACTAAATCCTTTCTTTCTCTGTCTTTTGGTCAGGGAATTTTATCACAGCAACAGAAATGACACCAGCACCCATACAATATGTGGTTAATTAATAGATTTTTAGGAAAAAGTACAGCTTAAAATCAATGAGGTAATAACCTGACTTCATATAAATCGGCCATCTGCCATCAGTTCAATTGTCTTCCCTCTTCTCTAAACTTCCTGTGAACTTTAAAATATTAATTGTTTTGTTCTTGATTTTGGAGACAAGATCTCACTGTATAGCCCTGACTGTTCTGGTACTCTGTATGTAGACCAGATTAGCCTCACATTCACAGAGATCAGCATTCCTCTTCCTCCTGAGTCCTGGGATTTAAAAAAAAAAATGTACCTTCTAATTGAGATCCATTTTCAGTGAGTCTGAGTAGGTCCAGTGCTAGTTTCCCAGCTATCAGTCTGAGGGAGTCCATGAATTCCCCCTTGTTCAGGTCAGCTTTTTCTGTGGGTTTCTGAAGCCTAGTCTTGACTCCTTTTCTTATCACTCCCCTCTCTCTACAACTAGATTCTAGGAATTCGGCTCAGAGTTTACCTGTGACTGACTGCTTCTGTTTCCATCAGCTACCAGCTGATGGCTGTATGATGGCATATATGTTAGTTATCAATCTCATTATCAAGGAAGGACATTTAAAGTAGCCTCTCCACTGTTGCTGAGATTGTTATTTTGGGTCATCCTTGTAGGTCTCTGAACATTTCTCTAGAGTCAGTTTTCTCTTCAAACCTATAATGGCTCCCTCTGTTATGGTATCCCTTTTTTTAACCTCATCTATTCATCCCCCAACTCAATCTTCCTGGTCCCAAATGTTTTCCTCTCCTCCCCTTCACTTTCTCCTAACTCCCTCTCCACTCACTGCCCATCCCCTCACTCCCAATATGCTCAAAAATTCTTGTTCCTTTCCCCTTATTTGAGGGACCTTGTATTAATCTCTTAGATTCTTCCTTGTATCCTACTTTCTCTGGTGGTGTGAATTATAGGCTGACAATCCTTTACTCTATGTCTAAAATTCATATATGAGTGTGCACATACCAGTTCCTCTTTTTGTGACTGGATTACCTCACTCAAAATGGTTTCTTCTAGTTCTACATATTTACCTGTGAATTTCAAGATTCCATTTTTTTTTACTGCTGAGTAATATTACATTGTGTAAACATGCAACATCTTCTTTATCCATTCTTCAGTCTACCTCTATTATAAAAAACAAACAAACATCTAGTAAATGTTTGTTTTTTATCACATAGTTAGATCCTATTCTCAAGCAACCACTTTCTGGACACCTGTTAGTAGCATGGTATCATGTAGGTCTTCCTCTAAGGCATTTAATTCATGTGCAGGTTATCATTTTTCCTACTGTGGAGCTATAATATATATGTGGTTTCTTGAAAAGTATTACTGTGTTATGCCTCAGACTGACACTGTTCATCGAGAAATCCTCCAGGCTCAGCATTACACATCATAGCACCATATATATGTTCACCCATCAATTATCAGCCATTCAAATAGTTGTGTAGTATGCTATTGCATAAATGTTACCTTGTATTGGAAATTTTTAGAGTGCTGCCTCTTTCTTTTCTGTTCTGTGATGTTACTTCATCCTTTTGAGCCATTTAAAAATTAAATTCTTTCTTTTCGTTTGGTTGCAAGAGCCTTTACATAGTTTCAGGATAAATTCTTTATAACATAGATATTCTTTCATTGATGGGAGATGCCATTATGTATATACATTTCTCTTACTGGTTAATGAATAAAGCTCTGTTGGCAAATAGGAAGGCAAGATAGGCTGAACTAGGAGACAAGGAGGATTCTGGGAGATGCAGTAGAGGAAAGTCAATATGTAAGGACTTGAGAGGAAGAGGTCCAGACCCTCTCTCCAGTAAGATAAGACCATGTGGTAACACTTGATTGACAGATATGTGTTAATATTGAAGACAGAGCTACCCAAAAGAAATGCTAGTAACTGGCCAACAGCTTTATATCTAATATAGTGTCTCTGTGTGTTATTGGGTGCTGACACGGCTCTGGAACCAGGCTGGTGGGAAAAACTGATTGTAACATATATACAATACATAATCCGAGTTGAAATCTTGTTTTTGCATGATGTCATACATGCTTTCACATGACAGAAGTTTTAAATGTTGATGCTTTCTAACACTGTGGTTTGGGGGTTTGTATATTAGATCTTGATTTATAGATCTCATTTCTATGGTACTCTGTTTTCTTTTTTTTTTTTTTTTTTTTTTTTTTTTGCAGATGATAGATCTAGCCTCATTTCCTTCTATATAGCAGCTGTGCCTCATGAACAGGAGGGAACTGTCTTTCCAATTTCACTGTCCTAGCTTCTCCCTTTACTTGTTCCTATATTAAATGTGTTTTTCTGTCTCTCATGGATCTCTCAGTCTTCTCCAATGTTATCAGGTTATCTAAATATCCAGTCACTTCCACTACAAATGTGTTCCCTGAAATAAGTCTGTTAAACCTAAGACAATAAGGAAGTACTTTCTCTCCAACTGTAGAAGCATTTTTTCCCAGATATTAAGATCATTGCTGTTAAAACTGCTCAACTCTATCCCTTCCCAAGTGTTTCTTTTAGTTAAAGAAAATGTCCTTCTTCTGTGTATATTTTCCATCATCAGGAACATGGCTGAATCCAATACTGGCTATTACCTCTTGTTCCCATTTGAGATTAATGCATGGGAATGACTAAGGTCTCTGTTGTTTTTTCTTCATTTTTGAACTTGACCTTTCACCTAGATCTACATCCTCATTGTCTTTCATATAATCCTCCCCCAAACATTTCTATACCATATCTCTGGATCATGTACTTCATGTAAAATAGTACCTTGGAGTCTTTCCTTTGGCATATAATGGTTTATATATGGCTTTGAAACATGCAAAATCACAAGAAACAGTCAATTACAGTGACAAACTGTGGTTGCATGAAAATCAAGAAACAAATAGTACAGTGTGTTGGATGGTTTGTTTTTCAAGCACCAGGACTTTCTTGATAGGATAAGGTTTACATCTTCATAAGAAGACTACACATTTAGTCAGGTGTGGTGGCACAATTCTATAATCCAACACTCAGTAGGGAGAGATGAGGGACAAGGGGATCAATTCCAGTATAAGTTATGTGCTAAGTTTGAAGCTAGCCCAAGCTAAATGACACCTTGTCTCAAAAAAAAAAAAAAAAAAAAAAAAACAGAAAAAAATTACAATCAGCAAAACCAAAAGCAAAATTCATTTCCCTCCAAATAAAACCTGTTATAACAACTAAGCAATCAACCTATTAAGAAGTTATAAATATAGTGTCATTTTGGCCAATTAGGATAGCTCAACTTGTTTTAATTTAATTGCTCTGTGGACCAGTCTAGCCTCAAAATCAGAAATCCACTAGCCTCTGCCTTCCAAGTGCTGGGATTAAATGCATGTGCTGGCACCAACCAGCTACACATATTTTAATGAAGCTGGATAGATGGACCAGCAGTTAAAGATTTGCTGCTCTTCCAGGGGACTTGGGTTCAGTTCACAGGATTCACTGCAGCTCCATGTGATACATTGCTGTCTTCTACAGTACAGTGTTGCCTCTATACTCACTGTACTCATACACACACACATACATACTATATAAAATGAAAGATAAAAGTCTTTAGAAATGAGATTTAGCTCTCTGCGGTTATTTATTACATTCATAATGTCCAAAATTAACCCAATCACCACAAAGGAATTTACCATACTGGATATTGCTCTAAGGCATCTTTAAATCTCATCAGTCTTGCCTTTTGGGTATGCCAATAATATTTACATTATCAGATGTGTGGGATATGTAATATTTTACAATTTACCCAGCAGTAAGTTACCTTATCTCTCTTGTTTCATATAGGAATGTTTTGCTTATTTTTTTTTTTTGGTGAGTCTCATCTGTGGAATAATTTTGCAATTGAAGATAGGAGTGTTTCAGGACTATTTTATCCTTTTCCATAAATGTTCTATTTTCAGGCACAGGTATGATGGAGTGACAAGTTACACAGGAACAGCTGAGCATTCCTTTCTGTACATTAGTTACCAGCTCTCTAATCTTGGACATGGCTCCTACTTCATGAATTCCCTTCTCAAATATGTTACAAGATCCATTAGCTTTATCCTCTCCTTCTAGAAACCGACATTGCCCTAGGGGCCTCAACTTAAAGGTTATAGTTATTCTTTAATTGTCTGTTCAGAGGCTGTCATGGATACAGAAAAGCAAGCATTACTATGTGTCTCCTAATCACTTCTCCATCTCTACCTCTCACACAGTTTTAGGATGCACTCCCCTTGATTATGAAATATTGAAAATGAAAATTAACTTGTTTATTTTGTTTTTTTAAATCATAAAATTCTTGTTTTAGAGTGAGCATTAATGGCATGTTTACCATAGCCACATTTGTTTTCATTCTTCCTCTGATAACACATTTGTGTTAACTCCCATCCTCTTCCTGCTTCTACATTATTTTCTCTGAAAATAAATATGTATATTTTTATTTTATTTTGCCTTTTGAGATCCTTTTTTATTCTCCTGTCCCTGCTTAAGTGAGTGGAATGCTGCACTGATTCTAAGCAGCTAGTGCTTTTACCTCCAACAAGGGCCTCCCGCCAAGTCAAGAATTGGGGGGAACAATGTCCTTAGGAATTTATTACAATCAATTACCATAAAGATTATTGTACATTATGAACATGGCTGAAGTGAATACACGCAAACCATAGGTCAGTTTTCCACCATGTTAGATGCAGATGAGACAAAATGAAGTAGATCTTGGATCACCAGAGCTGCTTTAATACTTCAATTGACCATAAAGAAATATAAAAACCTTCTAGCCCATTTTTCCAAAAGACTGTCACTTTGTTGCAGTCATACATGAGAGACTCAAGATGAAATGTTCATATAAAAGAGAAATGACAAGCCAAAACTACCATTTATAAGAGTATACTGTTTAAGTAAAATTACTAAATAAAAATATTCTATATGATATTTGCATTAAGAACTGTAATTCTTCATAAAATATTTATGTTCTTGGTAAGACTATAGGAGATATGGATGGATAGTGGATGGACAAATGAATAAACAGGTGGATAATATATAGACATAAATCTATAGACAAAAGATGATAGATAACATGTAGACAGACATAAAGATGTTAATTGTACAAGTAGATTATTGGTAGATGGATTATTAGGTATATGGTTAAATAGCAGATAGTAGACAGATGATAATAAAATGGATAATATATAATAGATGATTGGCTTTTGCTACCTAAATGATAGTAAAAGATAAATTTTTGATTGGTTCATACATAGAAAAATACATAGAGATAAATAAATAGATAATAAATTACAAATGTGTGGTAAATAAATGATTGGTAAATAGCAGATAAGTGACAGATAATAAACTGAATATTTGATTGATAGAGCAACCTAAATTACAAATTATAAAGCCAAATAAATATGTGCATAGTGACATATGTAAATATAATGTGTGCACATTTTTATGCGTGTGTATTATTGATTTATTTTCTTGCACAATGTTCAGATTTATAATGTTATTCTCTTTTTTATCTTCTGGGGCAAAGTTAAAACACTAACAAAGGTAAATAACACATCTGAAGTTTCTTGCTTAGTTAATACTTTGAAATTTTACATCTGAACACAATGAAGTTTTATCACCAATATATACTCTTAACAGTTTTTAGGTAATAGCATTTAGATATTCAGCTTTAAATTGGTCCCACCAATATTGTTTTGTTTTGAGATACGTTGCATTTCAAAGATTCACACAAATATCTAGGAAGCTAAGGAAATCCTGAGCGAATGAACAATGAGCAGATGAAGTTCTGAATGAATGTATATTATTGATCAGAACTAAGCGTCGAACCCATGAAATTGGCCAAGCTTTCCTCCAGAAGAGACTCAGTAGTATGGCAAAGCCATCATCTGTTCCAGGTACAAATATTTACCAATGATTGACCAGTGTGAGCAAAAACCAGCAATTGCAACACCCTCCTCTAGGATAGCTGCAACCTGAGATTGTGCTATGTCACCTCCTCCCCAACAGAAACCTCCAGTGATTAGAGACGCCCTCCTTCTTCTATGTATATAAAAAACTCACTGAACTTTGAGGTGCCACTCCATCAGAGCAAGTCCAGAATACTTGATTCCAAATTTTCTTTAAGTATATTCCTTTATTGTCCCACTCAGGATTCCTTAACCAAGCCCTGTAGGTTATGGCATACATGCTGGTCATACCATCTAGTGGTAGTGCTCACAGTACAGTCCAGGTTGATTTTATGTTCCAAGCTGTGATCTTACTTCCCTACAGTGAGTGACCTTTTCTCTAATCTATAGTCTGAAAGGTTCTTGGTGCCACTTTGAAATGTTTGATAAGAGCATCCCTTTTTAGGGGATGGGAGGAGAGTGGTCGGGGGGCTTTTGAGAGTGGGAGAGAGGGGAAGAGGGAGGGAGAGGGAACTAGAGGATTTATATTTGAATGAGGATCTTGCAAAACACAGAAAACAGTTGTTCCTACATTTATAACTGAAGATGTTCTATGCACTGAACCATCTCTCCCAGATATGAGATGTGGTGTGGAGAATCTACCCCAAGCATGAAACAGACCCAACTTAAAAGAGTTTATATTTCCAAGAAAATAATCAGCATTGAATGTAAACAAATCCCTTCAAGGAGGAAGATAGATAAGATGATTTTACATCCAGGAAGATCCTCAAATTATTTCTTGAAACTGTTTGCCTTTCATACCCAGCTAGACCTTGCCATGAGATTTATTTAAGCACATTTGTAACTATAGTGTAATAATTCAGGATCACAAAAGTTGATGCTCTTTGAAAAATTAGTTGTCATTCACAACAGAATAGCTTCTGAGGGCAGACACACCTTGGTAGCATCTCTTCTAATGCTGAACGAGCTCCCTCTAGATGTATCATAAAGCTAGAGGATTAAAACATTACATGCACTGAGAAATGCTAGCTCTAAATTACCTCTGACTTGCATTCTGCTCAATAAAACCCTCTTCTGATTCTATTCACAGTTCTAGAAGGCAAATGATCGCTGCCCTGCACCATTATGCTTCTCCATCTCCTGCCAACTCGAATGATTAGAGATAATTCTAAAATGTTTTGTCCTATTGTTCCAGTATGTGTAGGGACAAATTTAGAAATGTATTATGAAAATCAAGTTCACATTCTCAAAATAGGTTCTTAATATAGAAAAAAAGTCCGTGTTCCGTCTTATTTAGAAAAAGACTGGAATCTGAACAACTGAAAAGTTTATCTGTCACTTCTTACTTTATTGCTTTCTTGAATGTGTGTGCACATATTGTGTTTATGTGTTTGGGTGTGTGTGTGGTAAAGGCTCCCATGTACACATGTGCTAAGGTCAATGGAGTACATTGAGATTCTTGCCTGATGACTACCTAACTTTCTTCACTTGAGGGAGAGATACTGCTGAATCTGGATTTAGTCTCCTGTTCACCAGTCCTCCTGTCCCCAGTGTGCACAACACCAGGGTTAAAGCATAAGCACTAACATTACCAACCTTTTACATGGGTCTAGGATCAAGATTTAGTACAGAAAGCACTCTTACACTATGAAATATTGCTCCACCCACAATCACCTTCATTCAATATCTGTGCATTGTCTGAATAAGCTGTATATTAGTCTGTATTCTAGAAAAGAAGCTCATCACATAAGAAAATGGGAAACTATCAAGGATATATATACATATATATCCTTGTGTGTATGTATATATATATATATGTTCATATATATATATATATACATATATATATATAAAGAGAGAGAGATATAAGTGATGATATAGATTCAGATAGACACATACTTATACAAACTATGCTGAGATGATGACTATTCTTGGTTATCAATTTTACTACATCTGGAAAGAACTGCAATCTAAAAAAAACAGAGGGCATACCTGTGAGAGATTTTTTTAAAGTGGGTTAATCCACTTCTAATCTGGACCTATTTGCTACCACATCCATTCCTTCAATATTATTAGAGCCTAAATCTTCAGGATTCTGGTATATATTGAAGACCAGCTGAGATATTCAGCCTTGTGGACTGAGAAACTACAGGATTATCAGACTTCCAACTCACTCAAAATCAACCATTGTTTGATTAGCTGTAATTTAGTTTATGAATCATTCCAATAAATCTTTTATATTTATATATCATGTTTATTATAATATATAAATATAATATCTATTGTAATACATTTATTTATATAATTAAATTATATATTTATATACATATATATATATATATTTTTTTTTAAGAGAGAGAGAGAGATAGGTGGATTCATTCTATAAGATCTGTTATTCTAGAGAACCCTGAGTAGTACACAAACCCACTTCATTTCAGGATGGAGGCAAAGAACCTTAACCAGAAATGTATTGCTTGTGGCAGTTACAAATACTAAACCTAAACAAGATGTAATTTCTGTGCTAGAACTCTTTATTTGGCTCTGGCTTTATTCAGTCAATGCCTACATTTATGATATCCCAAAAGAAGACATACTTCTCTCTAAGAAGTTTATGACACTTAGCCATGGCTTTACAGATAACACAAAAATGAAAAGGTACATACTTCTTTTGATGTACGATACATTTTTAAATAAATACATTCAATAGCATTTTAATGAGAAGTGAATCTGATACACTGAAATTGTAATGTGAAAATTTCCCCAAGAGCTGTGAAATAACACAAATAATAGATTATACATATATTTATGTGTGTGTATGTATGTATGTATGTATATCTCTCTCTAGATATATCAGAAATAGAAGACCTTGTTGCTGAGCTCAGTGTATTAGAATCAGCAAGTACATATAGTACTGTGTCTTTTTTCTTTTATTCCTTTTTGATAATAATCTCAGCAACAGGAATGTTTTTCTTCTTGTATATTATTACAAGGAGTAAAGGGGAAATACTCATTAATTCATTTTCCAAATAAAGAAAAAAATTCTTCTACAAATTTGAAGATAGCATGGAAATTTATGTCTCATGTTTTCTAAACTGAGAGAAAGGATGACTGAAATTTAAAATATGGGATACAGGGATAAGGAATGTGAAAGATGCCAGAGAAAGAATCACAGAATTCGTTGCAACATTGTGAAATTGAAGGGCATTTTGTTTCCTTTTTACAAAAGAGAAATGTTGGGAAACATGAAAGACCCTGATGCTTTTGGTGATAGTGTCTTCATTATGCCTGCCTGAAATGGAATGAGTATTGAGATCCAAGGAAATAAGTAAAATGAAACCTGCTGAGACTGAGATGAGGCTAACTCTTTCATGTTCTGTACACAGTTGGGTCAAATTTTGTTTTCCAACTGATCCTTTCAAATTCATTTGGGATGAGAATTACATCTCTCACTTTATGCGACCCACACACCTGTGCACATCCAGATCTCTCAGACCTGTCTTCTAAGGTGCTATGAATATCCATTCTCTTCACATGTATAAAGTCCAGAGTAGGGGCATGTGTGTGTGTGTGTGTGTGTGTGTGTGTGTGTGTGTGTGTGTGTGTATGTGTGTGTGTTTCTGTGTGTGAGAGAGAAAGAGAGAGAGAGAGATTGGTCTGACTAGAGAAAAGATCTGTATAATAGTATTGCTACAATCACAAAAAACTACCTATTCCCTCCATTTGATTATAGATCTCCATTATAGATACAGAAAAGTGTCATCTCATTGCTCTGTTTCAACTCAATCAGATTGATATTTACTCTTAATTTTGCCAGTATACTTGACTAGTGTCATCAATGAGGTTTCTTTTTTATTGTTTTAATCATTACTGAATAGTCTTTGGTTCTTACTTTGTATAGCTTTTCCATTGTGCCTGGCATGTCCAAACAACTCTTTCTTGGCCTTACTCTTTGGGCACCATTCAGTCTGAGTTTTTCCTATACAGATGCTTGTTATTTCTTATGTGTTCTCTTGCTTTTAACACTGATATTATGCCCCAGAGCTTACCTCTGGCCTGTCTCTGTATCATCAATGTTTTCCTGTATGTCACCCACGGCTTTACCTAGCACTTTGATAAAAAAGACAAGTAAGTATATTTCTGTAGTTTCTCTCTTCTGGAAAGAATAAATGAGAACTTTTGTTACATCATGTAGGGCATATAGCCAGTGTACTCTGTTAGGGTGTCTATCATTCTCTGTTTTCTTACTACTTGATCCAGTCACAAGCTCTGTATTTTAACTAGTTACATTTCAACAATATATCGGCACTTTTAAAAACTGCTGCTAAATTTAATGATCTGTGATACCAGAAGTTCATTATTAACACCTTTATTTATTATTATGCATGCATGTATACATGTGAATAAATGATATGTGTGAGGGCAGGAACACTTAAAACAAAGAGTTTATGTGGACCAGGGGACAGCTTTGGTGATCACCATAGATTTTAGATTTGAATGCTTAGTTATCAAGGAGTGTAACTACCTGAAAAGGATTGGGAGGTTTACATTTGTTGGAGGAAAAGTATCTTTGGGGTGGAACTTGAGGCTTCTAAAGCCCAAGTCAGATCCTGTGTTCCTCTCTTCTTGGTGCCTACAGATCTTGGTATAGAACTCTCAGCTACTTTTCCAGCAACATATCTTCTTACCTGACTCCATGCAGGGGTGCCATGATGTTAATGGACTAAGTTGAAAACGTAAATATTCCCCAATGAAATGCTTTTTTTTTTACAAGATTTGCCTTACTCATGGTGATTCTGTACAGAAAAAGAACACTGACTAAGACACCAGGCTTGCCAATCAAGTAATTTTACTCAACTAAGTCATCTCCATGGCCTTTAAAGTTCTTTATTGTGCATTCTAAGTATTTTTCAAACATTTTCTTAGGGATTGATAATCTATTGTTGGTAAAGCCTTCAACAAAATCCATTACCCCTTCATGTTAAAGGTCTTGGAGAGATCAGGGATGATAGGAACATACCTAAACATGATAAAAATCAATATTCAGCAAGCTAACAGCCAAACTCAATGAGATTCCTCTAAAATCAGGATCAAGACAAGGTTGTTCAGTCTCTCCATGTCTCCTCAATATTGTACATGAAGTTCTAGATACAACAAAAGGAGATCAAGGAAATAAAATTGAAAATGAAGAAGTCAAATTTTCATTATTTGCAGAGATGATCTGATAGTTTACAGAAGTGACCCCAAAAATTCTACCAGAGAACTCCAAATGCTGACAAACACTTTCAGCAAAGTTGCCAGATACAAAAAAAAAAAAAAAAAGGAAAGAAAGTAACACTATTAACCCTATTATATACACACAATAAAGAGGCTGAAAAAAATCAGAGAAGCATCACCTTTTATAATAGCCACATACAACATAAAATATCTTGGGGTAAGTCTAACCAAACAAATGAAAGACCTGTATGAAAAGAATTTTGAGTCTTAAAGAAAGAAATCAAAGAAAATGGAAAGACCTCTCATGCTCTTGGTTGGTAGGACCAACATCGTAAAAATGGCAATCTTGCCAAAAGCAATATATAGATTCAATGCAATAACCATCAAAATACCAACACAATTCTTCATAGTCCTTGAAAGAACAATACTCAACTTTATATGAAGAACAAAAAACCCAAGAAAGCCAAAACAACCCTGTACAAAAAGAATTCTAAATGTATCACCATCCCAGACTTCAAGCTCTACTATAGAGGTATAGTAATGAAAACAGCTTGGTACTGGCACAAAAACTGGCAGGTAGACCAATAGAATAGAATTGAAAACACTAATATTAATTCAAACACCCACATACACCTGAGTTTTTATAAAGAAGCTAAAATTATACAATGGCAAAAAAGAAAGCATCTTCAACAAATGGTGCTGGCATAACTAGATGCTGACATTTAAGGAATTATCACCATGCACAAAACTTAAATCCACATGGATTAAAGACATCAACATAAATCTAGCCACACTGAACCATCTTAGAAAAGAAAGTGGGAAGTACCCTTGAACAAATTGGTACAGGAGCCCGCTTCCTGAATATAACACCAATAGCACAGGCACTAAGA
This sequence comes from Phodopus roborovskii, assembly GCF_943737965.1. Taxonomy (NCBI): domain Eukaryota; kingdom Metazoa; phylum Chordata; class Mammalia; order Rodentia; family Cricetidae; genus Phodopus; species Phodopus roborovskii. The sequence continues at coordinate 8,187,252 of NW_026126485.1, forward strand.
TTGACAATTAATAAAGGGGAACTCCTGAGAGGTTTCTATAAGGTAAAGAACACAGATCTCATGCCTTTAAGTCCAGCACTAAAGAGGTATAGAAGATAGGAAGATGCGCAAAGTCCTGGGATTCATCCGAGAACCACCTAGATTAGGAATGGCTCCATGTTCCTATCATCCCAGAGAAAGATCACATTGAGTTTGAAGACAGATTTTAGTACAAGAAACACTGTCAAAAGTAAGACAAAAACAAAAAGGCAACATAGAAGTCAAGGCACAAGAGACAATCTAAGGGGTCCCAGTTTGCAGGTTAAAAGTTAGAAAAAAAAATGTGGGTAACTAAAACATATTTTTAAATGCACATTTTACTATGGAGGCTGGCCCACATTTGGTTTGAGAATTATGCAGCTTTGCCAAGGAGGGCACATTAAGTCTGATCTCACACATTATTTCAGCCAGGCCTGAGAGTGATAAGAAAATAAGTCCCATTACTTTTGCAGCACATAGTCCTATCAAGTTTGAAGGTGAGGGAACTTAATTACATAGTTGGTTTTCTTGCATTTTATCTGCCTGTTCACTCTGATGCTCATTGAAAAAACCTACTGTTTCCTTAGCAACCTTCCTTTTTCTTTCTCTGTCCCATTGTGTCTTATCGGTTAACGTGCTTTTAAAAAATGTTTTAGGGGAAATTATAATTCATAACAATTTATCTTGTTTAACAATTAGCTGCCCATTGTTGTCATCCTTTCCATGGTTCAAAGAAAAGCAAATAGCAAAGACATATTCTAAAACATGTTGATGATATTCTTAGAAGGAGGTGAATGGTAGAAGCAGGAAACTGTTAGATTTAGATCTGGTTATATATACTATTAGGTCTATTTCAGAGTTGGAAAGCCAGCATGGGTCAACAGTGTGCCCAATCCATGAAGTTACTTGTGCTTAGGAGCTTGCTAGGACAATGGTGGAAGGCAGAGGAGGTAGGTATGGAAAGTTTCATCTTCTGAATTGTTCATGTTAGAAAAAAAATTAGCAACAGAAATTCTTTTTGCAGAAGAGATTCCTAACTGATGTTCCCTGAGAATACTTGCTCCTTTAAGTTCATCTCTGACATCATCTGTATCTTTCTAGTTACTATGCCCTACCCACAGCCTCTTTGTAGCCATAGGGGATGGAAATCAGATAGAGAGCTGTAACCTGAATCTCCATGTTATATAAGTTCTCTCTCCCAAATACATCTAGGAATAATGGAAGCCTGACAGTTGGCTGGGTTTGTGGTCTATTTTCACATAACCTACTCCCAAATTTGTGGCTCAGGATTTTTCAGCATCATTGGATAGCACCTGGTTGTCTTTCACAGTACCACTCAGATACAATTATACCACCCTGCAGGTATAAGTTTGTTGTGGTGATTCTGCAGTTTATCTCAATATCCCATAGAAGTTAGTTCCCTGTATATGGTGTAAAAATACAAGGCAATAACTAACCATTATCATTTACATAAAGTTACACTTCTGAAGAGAATTTGATGAAGTTGTAAATCAAATATAATACACATGATTGAGCGATCCCTATAAGGATTTTGAGGTAAGCCAGGATGTTCCATATTGGGACTTACTAATGAACATTAACAATCCCATATCAAGTAAATGAACATGTTTAAACATTTGAAATGTCACGGAACATAAATCTTTAGGCAAGCTCTGAATGAACATATACAATGGTCATTTACTCTAGTGACTGTGTGAGAGGTTTCTGCTGCTGATTATTCCTGTTTAATTTTGTCATTGCTTTATGTAACTGTGGAAAGAGCTGGAGTAGAAAGCAAAGAGTACTTGTGTTTACTTCACTAGAAATTAAACATCCTTAGGACTATTTTTTACTTTCTTTTTTATGGTTATTTTATTTAAATTTAGCTCAAACTTCCTTTACTTTTATGCATGAACAATATCAGGTAGTCCAGACCAACTTAGTGATGGGAGACTGACACAGGTACAATGGAATTCTTTGAGAGCTACACTTGCACACCACCACTGGATGATAGCAAAGAATCATATGCTATCCATCTACAAAGCATAAGCACAACATCCTTAGCCATCAGGGAAATGCATAAATGAAATAAAACATGGGCTTCCTGAGTGGGCTAATCTATTGTGAGAGTGCTAGCAGTAAAGTGATCAAAAGGTACTGCATTTCCAGGGTCAGGAGTGGTTAGAATAACATAAAATTTTAGTCATAAAAGAATATAGTTTGTAAGCATCTGTTGCCAACTGACCAATCTGCAGTGGAAGAAAAGGTGACTATTTGTTGGTGAATGATCAGAAATGGTCACCAAAGTACATTTTAGAAAACCAGAATTATTTTATGAATGTATTTAATTTTTTTAATCCAATATAGAAGGTAAAAGAAATGTGTGACTATCAAGCACTTTGAATATGGCCCAATCCAAACTAGGATATGCTGAAAATTGATTGGTAGAACTAATATAATGAAATTTGCTATACTTTATTCTTTTTTATTATTTTTAAAATTTTAATTAAAATATGACTTCATCATATCTCCCCTTCCATTTTCTCCTTTCAACCCCTCCTATGTCCCCTGTTACTCTCTGTAAGGAATAAGGTTTTTCTGCCTGCTGCCTGGTCTTGGCCTGCCACTGCGCTTGCCCCAATTAACACACTGAGACTCTGTATTTGATCTAATGCTGTTGGCCAGGTACTTGTTTCTTATAGGCTACCTCTGTCTTAAGTATTAACCCATTTCTGTTAATCTACATTTTTTCCAGGGCTCTTACAGGAGAGCCTGCTGGCATCCTGCTTTCTCTAGACTCTCCATCTTGACTCCTCCCTACTACTTCCTCTTTCCTCCTTGTCTCCTAGTCCCTCCTATCTTGCTTTCCTATTGGCCAACATTGCTTTATTCATAACCAGTATGAGAAACATTTTTACAGAATGACATCTCCCATCAACTCTTCCTCAATTTTGTGGCTTCTGTTAGTTCTATTTTTATTGATACATCCATAAAAACACACGTATTAATACAACTCTTTGGTGTGTTTTGGTGTGGCTTATGTTATATGATTTCAGGGTTAACTCCTTGATATCCTTGATATTAGATAATCAATTATCATTTGGAGAATGATCCATGGGGAATAATACTTTTTCCTCTTTTAATAGTTAATAGTTTACTACTGGGTTTTTATCGAGTTGTGGGACTTCTTGAGATTTCAATATTAGCATTTCTATCAATGGTGTCATTGTTTAGCTCTCATTTATGAAGCTGCAAATTGTTAAATTCCTTAAAGCCATGGACATATTCAGCAGAAGCTCATAACATTTTTTTGATAACAATTTTTATTTAAATTTGCAACAACCTTGCTTAAAATATCAATCCCAGTTCCCTCACCCTTCCTTCCTCCCCTGTCCCAGTCCCAACCTCCATCCAATCCCCTGTCTGCTCCCCAGGGAGGGTGAAGCCTTCCATGGAGACAATGTGGTATATTTGTACAATGGAGTACTCCTCAGCAGGGGGTGGGGGTGAGTGTAATAATGGGATCTTGAAATTTGTAGGTAAATGGATAGAACTAGAAAAACCATCCTGAGTGAGGTAACCCAATCACAAAAAGACAAACTTGGTATGTACTCACTTATGTATGGATTTTAGACATAGAGCAAAAGATTACCATCCTACAATCTACACTGCCAGAAATGGTAGGAAACAAGGAGAACCCTAAGAGACACATACATAGTCTCCCTTAGTAGGGGAAAGGGACAAGATCTCTTGAGCAAATTGGGAGCATGGGGAGTGAGGAGAGGGAGTTAGGAGGAAGAGAAGGGGAGAAGAGGAGGGAAGAAGAGGCAGGAAGAGGAGGACATGAGGGATCAGGAAGATTGGTCTGGGGAAGAATAGAGAAGAGCAACAAAAGAGGTACCACAATATAGGGAGCCATAATAGGTACAAATAGAAATCTGGCACTAAGGAAATGTCCAGAGATCGACAAGGATGACCCCAACTAACAATCTAAGCAATAGTGGAGAGGCTACCTTAAAGGCCTTTCCCTGATAAGATAATGAGATTGATAACTACCTTGCATGCCATCCTACAGCCATCATCTAGTAGCTGATGAAAGCAGAAGCAGAGACCCACAGCTAAACACTTAGACAAACTCCTGGAATCTAATTGCAAAGAGGGAGAAGTGATGAGCAAAGGGGTTGAGACTAGGCTGGAGAAACCCACAGAAACAGCTGACCTAAGCAAGGGGGGAGCTTATAGACCCCAGGCTAAACATGGGTGTTAGTTAGGAGGACTAGGTAGGTTATGAGGCCTCTGGTAGTGGATCAGTATTTATCCCTAGTATATGAATGAATTTTGGGAGCCCATTCCACATAGAGGGATACTCTATCAGCCTAGATACATTAAAATTTTAACTAAGTTCCTCAAAAAACTAGAAAGTAAATCCTAAAATTCACATTGGATTTCAGAAGACCCCTACTAGCCAAAGTAATCAGAATCAGTAAGCAATACTGCATAATTATGATACCCAATGTCAAATTACATTATAGAGCTATAGTGACAAAACCAATATGGTATTGGCACAAAACCAGATATATACACCATTAGAATATAATAGAAAACTGAGAAATAAACCCACACAGCTATAATTGTTTAAGTTTTGATAAGAGTATCAACAATATTTTTAATAAAATCTCCTTAACAACTGAGAAAGCTGAATATGAAAATATAGAAACATGAAACTAGATCCCTGTCTTTAAACCTGCACAAAATCAAAAATGGTTTGAGACCTTGATGTAAGAACTTTAATTTGGAGATTACAGTGAAACAGTGTTCAGTACATCTAAGACAACATAGCATAGAGATAACTACATAATCATGTTTCTTGCTGCACTCCTCACAACTAGAATAGTTCATACTCAGCAACAGAAAAATGGATACATAAAATTTGCCATATATGAATGGTAGAGTTTTATTCAAACATGAACAACACACACACACACACACACACACACACACACACACACACACACACACACCATGGAAGTAGAAGGGATGGCTTGCAAGATAATTCACCATGTAATATTCCTTGCCTAGAATTCTGAAACTTGAATTCAATCCCTAGGACTTACATGGTAGAAGGGGACGACAGACTCCAACAAATTATTCTCTTCCCTCAAATAGGCATGGCATACTTGAAGACACACAAATACATAACATACATAAACACATAAAATACATATTTGATTGCAAAACAGAAGGAAGATCCATAAGGAGAAAGAGTACTTATGAGGGGTAGGACAAGGGGGGAGGGGACAGAGGTGGATATGAGCAAATATCAATTATATAAAAATGCGGTAGTATAAATAACTCTATGGCATGCTGAATCAGATTTAGGGAAAGTAAATACTGAAGTCAGGAAAAAACATACTACTTAAAAATATGAGGCAAACATATGTGAAGACTACATGTGAAGACTACAATGCTTATTGTCTATCATATAAAATTCTAAAATGATTAAAATCTATTTACCCATTTTTCTTCCACTTAATTTGGCTATAGAAAATTCATATTTAAATGCAGCCAAATAGTAATGCTTGCACAAAGCTCTTTTTGGAGATGCATGTGGCCCCCAAATGGCAGAAAAGGGCTGGAATCTGAATCTGCTCACCTGACACTGCCATCTCTGTCTCCATGTTGAACTGTGTTTCAATGAAGAGCTGAGTTGAACACAACTCAACATCCTGAGAGCCTAACATTTACTGAGTACCATACATACAATAAAGTTTTATTTACAAATTGTTTATGTTAGTCTAAGAACATACTTGTAACACAATTAGTATTAAGCACATTTGCTAGAAAAACAAATCCAATCAGAATCATGCACATTCTTGGGTACAAACTATGTAGTTGGTTAACCAAAATGCAATTACATGATTCCTCCCTAGTCTACCATCTTGAATACACTTTATATGGTTATTTTGATATGAATGAATCAATATCCAAGAACAAACATTTTAAAAGGCAACATAGGAAATTAATAATATTTTAACAGTTGTGCTACATTTTTTATGGGTATATAACAAATTATTCTCCATTAGAGAGTGGTAAACTCTAGCTATCATTTCCTATCCATAAACTAGTAGGTGAAAAAATATTAATAAACCGATCTACATGGTAAGTAACATGGTCTGAGAAAACTATTTTATCGTTAATCACTGGAACATCCATGATTTGTGAAAAGCAGTTATCATATAAATAAAATGCATAAGCCCACAACCACAGATGGCCCTTGAAACTGCAGGAGCTTCACTGTCTTAAGACACATGACAATTAAAAGACAAGTCAAAATTTCAAGGTGAGAAACCACTGCACAATCTCACAGAAAACACCAGGGATCTGGAAGAGACTGATCTGTGAAGAAAGCATAACAAATGATTAAGTCACATTAAATCATCTTTTGTATACAGGAATTAAAATTAAATGCACTGCTTCATACATAGGCATAGAAAACAAATAATAGTGTGCTCTATGACATTGTAAGTATGTCAGGTTAATTTTTCTACATATGCTCTGAATTTTTATATTTTCTCCTTTACATGTTGATTATCAAATGATTTTTTTTCACATAAACCTTCTTTCACAGTCTTTATGTGCTGAGAATAGAGCTACTATTCAGAATAGAGGTTTTTTCCAAAAGTATTTTATTTTTTTTAATAAATCACAAGATATATTTCAATCAAGGTATTGTGTAATTAAAATAATTATGCAAATACTTAGTTTCAGGACCAAAGATATCTATTATGTGAGGATGAATTTTAACACCTAGAACATAGTCAAGTAGAGGTTGCTTTTTATTTGTGGTATTTTATTTATATTTGTGACTACAAATGTAATTTTAATTATTGTGATATCAAAGAAATAAAATTTCTTGGGAAGAAAATGGTTTTAAATGGTAGATTATTAGCATATGGAGAAAGGTAAACAAGAATTTAATCAAGTAAATAAAAGGGGACAGCAGAGGGTAGGTGGCTCAATCAGGAAAGTGCTTGCTGTATGACCATGTAGAGCTAAACTCAGTATTCAACATTCATATAAAGGCTAGTTTTGCAGCATGACAACAGAAACTTAGATACAAAGACAGTAGGCTGCCTGGTGCTTGCTGAACATACAGTCTAGCTGAATCAAAAGTTCCAGGTCCTAGTGAGAAAACAAGGCAGAGAGCAACGGAGGAAGACACAGAATATTGACTTCTGCCCTCTTTGTTAAAACACACACAGACATAAACTATGTATGCAAATACATACATACATACACACATACACACACACGAACATGAATATGTATGCATAGCATTCACACACATACATGAATATATATGACAATGCAACCACACTCAAACACACAACAGCAACAATGAAACAAACAATTCCAAATGTCTGTACCTGCAGCAGTAACAGCAGACATATTTTGGTTAATTTTTGAACTTTTTTAAGTTTATTGCAAAAATTTCTTCAAAAATTATGAAACCAGATGTTGCATAATGAGTAGTTTATTTGAGACTCTGAATGTATACTTTATAGGTGGATTGATCCACCAGAGTTCATCATAAAAGAAACACCAGAGTTCATTATAAAAGAAATGGACATTCTCTCTGGCCTGGATCTTGCAATGTTGAAACCCGTTAGACACTTCTTTGTTAATGCAGTGACCACATTCTCCACTGGAACAGAGCACCAGCAATCATCCCATTCCCTGCTCCATCTGCAAAGCATATGGACTAATCTATCCTGCGAAAACTCCAATTTATTTTAGCATTCATGAACCTTCATAACTAATTTCCTGAGCCAAACTATAATTACTTTAATTCTACACTGCTGGAGAGAATTTGAAAACAGGACTTCTTTAGGAGAAAATTAACTTATATAATGAGTGAAGAGATAAATCATATTAGCTCTAATTAAAGTACATTAACATTTTGGTTGCATACGAATAAAAATCAGAGAAAATGAAAGCAGGCTTCTCATAAAGAGTCAATTCACAGAGATTTATGAAGATTTCAGGAACTTGCAAAATTTCATTACTTAACATCTCTATCAAGATCTTTACAAGCATACATAATGAAAAGCCTAATAAAAGATTTAATAAATGGACCTTTGCTTTAAAATCACACTGATTCATGCAAGCAAAGGTTTTAAGCCCTAATGGAGATTAAAATGATAATTGTCAATTTAAAAATACATATGCTATCCACACAGTAGAACCCAGAGGGTAAGGACATCAGAGTTAGGAAGCTGGAGAAGCATCCTCAGCTAAAGCATTTTTTTTTCTTTTTGTTTCTCTTCACACTGAATGTGAGGATTGCCTCTGTTTTCTTTATTATTTAGCATAGTGTCTAACCAAGTACACAGTTCTGGAGAGGAGTAAGTAATGCATTTCACTATCAGGACAACAAATCCTACCTTGTACCAACACAACATCTTTCCAATCTCTATGTATGCATTTTGTGTCTAACACAAATAGTGTACTTCCAGATGAACTTATTTAAGTTTCACTCGACAAGGAAAAAAAATTAGATCTTTATTTTCCACAGAAATACTCCGTCTACAAACGCATACAATGGTGCTGTTCAATGATTTAATTTTCAATATTGTTCCTGAAAGCCTCGTAAAAGAGGTGTTGTCAAGCTAAGTCACAGTGAAATGCACTGCCTATAAAAGTGCACACTGAGCAGTAGTCTGTGTGTCTAATTTGAAGATGAGATTTGCAGCCAGCATTTGCTATGGTGCCCTCCAATTTCCATGAGAGCAAATTCCCATTTGACATGGCATTCAAAACCCACCACACTCCATCAGCCGCAGGCACTTTTATCTTTAACTATTTATCTTCCTTTGGCCATTTACATTGTACATTAGTTCTTAGTTCTTCTCCCTGTTATTCATAGCACAACCATGATAAGTCTTTCTATAGGTGTGAATAGTATGCTATCACAACAAACATAATCACTTCAAACCTTATCTGTAGTAGTTATAGAGTAGCTATTTTTACTTGGCCAAAGGGGGGGAACACCCCAGATTACCTAGCAGGAATGCCAGTCTCAATACTGTGGAAATGAATATTAGTGTGCATTTGCACACTCATGATTTAGTACTTGTCTTAGTTTTCATTCTGTTGCTGTGAAAGCACCATGACAAAAGCAACTTAGGGGAGAACAGGTTTGTTTGGCTCACCATTTCAGATTACAGTTCATAATTAGAGTGAATTCAAGTCATCAGGACCTTGAAGAGACTAAACATACACTTCCATTATCAAGTATAAAGAGAAATGAATTATTGCAAACATTTTATTTTCTCCTGAGGTATTTGTTACTCTTTCATAGTGACAAGGAGATAGTACCAACACTCATTCTACATTATCAACTCTAATGTTTTTGAATTAAACTTTCTTTTTAAAGTTTTTGCCCCATTTATCTCTTTTATTAAATATGGATTATTTTATCATACAATATATCCTGTTTATAGTTTCCTCTCCCTCTACTTCTCCCAGTTCCTCCCCATCTACCTTTCCTCCAGATGATCCCTTTGTGTCTCTCATCAGAAAAAAACCTTCTAAGAGATAGCAACCAACCATGACAAACTGACACATCTTGTTTGTTTGTTTGTATTTTAAAGACAGGATTTCTCCGTGGCTTTGGAAGCTAGAACTAGCTTTTGTAGACTAGGCTGGCCTGGAACTCACAAGAGTTCGGCCTGCCTCTGCCTCCCTAGTGTGGGATTAAAGGTGTTCACCACCACTGACTGACTCAAACTAAGACATCTTAAGACAAAGCAAAACTTATCATACCAAAGCTGGACATGGCAACCCAAGAGGAGGAAAGGAGTCCTAAAAGCAGGCACAAGGGTCAGAGGCCCACTTATTAATCCAGAGTTCCATAAAAATACTAAGCTAGTACCTATACTACATGCAGAGTATCTTGTGTAGACCCATGCAGGCCCTGTGCTTGCTGCTCCCTATCTTTGAGCTCATGCATATTTTGCTTAGTTGTTTCAGAGGGCCTTGTTCTACTGTGTCTTCTGTTTCCTCTAGCTCTTACATTCTTTCCACCCCCTCTTTCATAGTATTCCATAAGCACTAAGGGGAGAGATTTAATGAAGACATCCCATTTAGACATTCTCTCCACATAATGTCTAACTGTTGGTCTGCATCTGTTCCAATCTACTGCCATGGTAAACCTTTCTAATGATGAGTTGATGCGTGTAGTAGCCTATTATTTAAAGTCATTTATTGATCTGTTTCTTTCTTTCTTTTTTTTTTTTTTGTATCAGCAGTATTTCATTTTACCCTAGGTCTCTAGGCTATCTAGTCTCTGATTCTTGGTTAACCAATCAATGTTGGTATAGGTACCGTATTGTGGACTAGACCTTAAGTCAAATCAGACATTGGTTGACTTCTCCTCTAGGTTATGTGCCAGAACTGCCCCCCCCCAAAGTATATTGTAGGCAAGACAGATTGTAGGCCTAATGTTTTATTGCTGGACTGGCTTCCAGGTTTCTAATTCCTTGACCTGAAGAGTACCCTCATCAAAGAGACTAGAACAGGGGGTATAGGCTCCATGTAGGTATCAGCTTCATGTGTCAATATTTAATGAGTCGTGTGGGTGTCATCTTTGGCAATGGAATCCTCACTATCAGTTTGTGGAGATCAACTTTGTCTTTACCAAAGCAAGAGTCCTCTGAGAATTTCCATGGGACCCCATTGGCCAACAGCTCAACTGAATGAAATCCACTCTCACCACTGGAAATTTAGCCTGATAACAAGAGATGGCCATTTGAGATCAAATATCACCCATTATTTGGCATTCTCATTAAGTTCACCGCCATAGATTGTCTGAAGTTTCCACTGCACTAGATTTATAAACCCACCCCTATGTGCTCCTCAATTCTATCCATCTCACCCCCACTCTCTCTTTCTACCCTGTCTCCCTCCAAACTGATCCCCTCTCCCATTCCTATGTGCCACTAATCTACCCATAAAATCTATTCTGTGCCCCCTCCCAGGAAGTGCCAATGAATATGTATTTCCTGTGTTTTCATAGATCTACTTAATCTGTTTAGATTAGTTTTCCTCCTACCATCTTCTGTGGGTTGAATTTAAGAACAATATTGCTTAAATTTAGGTTTATCATGAAATGTCTTATTTATCTATGGTGATTTAAAGTTTTGTTCGATATAGTAGTCTGGGCTGGCATCTATGGTTTCTTAGAGTCTATGGCAAATTTACACAGGCCCCTCTGGCTTTAAGAGTCTAAATTGGGAAATCATATATAATTCCATAGGTGTCTTGTTTTTTGTTAAGTTTTTAATATTTTTCTTTGTTCTGTATATTTAATGTTTTGGTTATTATGTGGAGAGGGTACTTTCTTTTCTATTTGGTGTTCTTTATTCTTTTGTATTTTTATAGGCATTTCCTTTACATTAGGATTTTTTTCTTCTATGATTTTGTCAAAAATGTTTTCTGGGCCTTTGAAGTGGGATTGTTTTTCTTCCTCTATTCCTATTATTCTTAGGTTTTATCTTTGTATAGTGTACCAGATTTCCTAGATATGTTGTGACAGGAACTTTTTAGATTTAACATTTTCTTTGACCAATATATCCATGTCTTTTATCATACCATTTATAATTGAGATTCTCCCATCTCTTCTACAGTGTTGATAAAGTTAACCCTGTCATTCTTGTTCAAATTTCTAAATTTTTAATTTTCAGAATTCCCTCAATTTGGATTTTCTTTATTACTTCTATTTTCACTCTCAGATCATGAACAGTTCGGTTATTTTTAAAGTGGTTATTTATGTATTCTTGACTTTCTTTAAGAAATATTTATTATTATTTTTTATTTTACATATCAATTCCAGTTCCATCTCCTTTCCATCTTCCTTCCCCACCCCACCCTAGCCACCCCTCCCATCCCATTTCGCACTGACTCCACTGAGAGGGTGAGGCCTTCCAGGAGGGCTCATCAAAATCTGTCAAGTCATTTGCAGTCGGGTCTAGGGAGTCCCTCCTGCCTCTAGTTTAAGAGATTATCTCTCCATGGGGAAGGTGCTCCTAAAGTCCTTAAGAACACCAGTAATATACATCCTGCTTCTACTGTCAGAGGTCCCACATGTTCTCCTCCTCTCTGCTTCTCTTTCTCCTAACTCCCTCTCCATTCACTGCCCTCTCCACCCCACCCCCACCCCCACTTGCTCCCAATATGCTCCCTTTCCTTTTCTGTGAGGGACCTTATATGAATCTCTTAGATTCCTCCTTGTATCCTAGTTTCTCTGGCAGTGTGAATTGTAGGCTGGTGATCCTTTGCTCTAGGTCTAAAATCCATATATGAGTGAGTACATACCGTGTACCTCTTTTTGTGACTGGGTTACCTCACTCAGGATGGTTTCTTCAAGTTCCATTTATTTACCTGTGATTTTCAAGATACGATTTTTTTTTCCTGCTGAGTAGTATTCCATTGTGTAAATGTCCCACATCTTCTTTAAACATTCTTCAGTTGAGGGACATCTAGGTTGCTTATAGGTTCTTGCTATTACAAATAATGCTGCTTTGAACATAGTTGAACAGATAGATGTCTTTGTTGAATGAATGTGGATGATTTGAGTATATGCCTAAGAGTGAAATTGCTGGATCCTGTGGTAGACTGATTCCCATTTTCCTGAGGGACCACCATATCAATGTCCAAAGTGTCTGTACAAGTTTGCACTCCCACCAGCAATGGAGGAGTGTTCCCCTTTCTCTACAACCTCTCCAGCTTAAGTTGTCATTGGTGTTTCTAATTTTAACCATTCTGACAGTAGTAAGATGGTATTTCACAGTTGTTTTGATTTGTATTTCCCTGATGGCTAAGTATATTGAGAATTTTCTTAAATGACTTTCAGCCATTTTGAATTCCTCTATAGGGAATTCTCTATTCAGTTCTGTAGCCCACTTTTTAATTAGATTATTTGGTATATTGGAGACTACTTTCTTGATTTCTTTTCATATTTTGGAAATCAGCCCTCTATCAGACATGGGGTTGGTGAAGATCTTTTCCCACTCTGTGGGCTGACCTTTTTTCTTGCTGACAGGTGTTCTTTGCCTTACAGAACCTCCTCAGAAATGTGTCTATTTCTTATTTAAGGGTACTGTCATCTCTACACAGTTTTAAGGTCCCTTTTTTTCTGTTTTACTGCAGCTATGTTGTAATATTTGTACCTGTTGTGGTGTGGTAGTTCAACTGAGTTCCAGTACAAGGAATATTTCCCTGCCTATGATACATTGTACTGGCCTCTAGGTATCTGGGTTTGGGACTATTATACATCTATGTACTGATTTTGGGGTTTGGCTTTGTTGAGTGTGTTTTCCATTCCATGTTTTCTGTTTCCTATCTGGTTTTTTGGATAATATGGCTGTGTGTTGTCTGATTGGTTGTTTTGTTCATAGGGAAGGCTTGCTGGTGTTAATAAAAGCTGGGATAATGGCATCAGTTGGGGGAAGGAAAGTTGGAGAAGCTCTTTTTCGTTTGTTGGGGATGGAATCAGAGAGGACTGGAAGATTACAGAGGGGTTTCTGCTAGGATGAGACTGTACAGATAAGATCTCAGGAGCAGTAGGAGCTGGATGATATTTTCAAAACATGAATTGTACTTCTGAAGATCAAGCAAATATAGAAAACAGGTAATTGTTTTTAATTAAAAACAACCTTATTTTACGTACTGATTCCAGTTCCCTCTTCCTCCCATCTTCTCATGCCCCTGCAACAAACTCCCATCCCACCCACCTTGCACTCCCCAGGGAGAGTGAGGCCTCCCATGGGGGGTCATCAAAGTCTATCACATCATTTGTCAAAATCTAGCAATTCATAAATTCTGAGAATACATGATATTTTAAACACATAGAGAGAAGATAGACATTGTAGAAGAAAGAACAAAGACTACAAAAATGACTACCTCTTTCTGAAAACATGATGACAGAAAGGGCAAGCAAGCATGGTGAAGCAAACAACATGACTTTTCATGTATATATTAAGAGGTATTTTTTCCATTAATTTAGATGCAATCATGTTTTACATGTGAATCCAGATTTCCTCTCCTCTCCTTCCTCCTGCTTCCATTGATCCCCTATCTAATTCCCTTTCTGCTCCCCAGGCAGGGTGAGCCTTCCATGGAGGATCTTCAAAGTCTGGCACATCATTTGGATCAGGGCCTTACGCCCTCTCCAATATGTCTAGGCTGAGAGAGTATCCATCTATGTGGAATGGGCTCCCAAAGTCCATTTGTACATTAAGGATAAATACTGATCCATTACCAGAGGCATCATAGGCTGCCCAGTTTTCATAACTGACACCCATGCTCAGGGGGGCTGGGTTAGTCCTATGTTGGTTTCCCAGCTCTCAGTCTGGTGTCCCTTGTTCAGGCCAGCTGATTGGATTATTTGGTGTTTTGGTTACTAGCTATTTGAGTTCTTTGTATATTTTGTATATTTTGAAAATCAGCCTTCTGTCAGATGTGTGGTGTGTAAAGATATTTTCTCATTTTGTGAGCTGCCATTTTTTGTTATTGACTATGTCCTTTGACTTACAGAGCCTTCTCAGTTTCAGGAGGTCCCATTTAACTGTTGATCACAATGTCTATGCTACTGGTGTTCTATTCAGGAAAAAGTATCCTATACCCATTCATTCAAAGGTACCTCCCCATTTTCTCTTTTAAGTGTGGCTGGATTTTTGTTGAGGTCTTTAATCCATTTGGACTTAAGTTTTGTACATGGTGATAGATGTGGCTCTATCTGCAGTCTTCTACACACTAGCATCCAGTTATGCCAGCACCATTGTACAATTTTAAATTCTTTGTCAAAAATCAGATGTTTGTATGTGTGTGGTTGAATATCTGGGTTTTCAATCTGATTTCCTTGGTCTACCCATCTATTTTAATGCCAATACACAGCTTTCTTCAGGACTATAGCTCTATAATAGAGCTTCAAGTCATGGATGGTAATGCTTCTGGAAGATCTTTTTGTATGGGGTTGTGCTATTTTGGGTCTTTTGTTTCTCCATATAAAGTTGAGTATTATTCTTTCAAGGTCCATAAATAATTATGCCAGCATTTTGATGGAGATTGCATTGAATCTGTAGATTGCTTTGACAAGATTGACATTTTTCCTATGTTTATCCTATCTATCCAAGAACATGGGGGATCTTTCCCTTTTCTGGTATCTTCTTTAATTTCTTTCTTTAAAGGCTTAAATTTATTGCTATACAAGTCTTTAACTTGTTTGGTTAACATTACCCCAAGATATTTTATGTTGTTTATGGCTATTGTAAAGGAAGATGTTTCAGAATGAAAGATTTGGGAACTCTGAAGGGACATAGTGAACAGAATAAGTACAAACTTCAAAGGAAACTGTTCAGGTGAACAACACAGTCAAATCAAAACTTTATTTATCAACTGACATAAATAAAGGAACTTGCATCTTGTTTAAGAATTGACACATATCCTCTGCTATAATTAATAAACTTGTGTAAGATCTTTACTTCCTTTAGAGGATTCTCTTTCATACTTATACACTAAACTTACTTGGTGTTGATTTTTATGTTGTTGAGACTGTTCCTTATATTCATGTAATATGAAAAACTCTCCACCCCTCAAATTTATTATCAGTAAAATTCTCATGAAAATAAATCAGTGACAACCCTGCTCCTTACTCTTGTCTGCTCCTTATCTCCTGTCTAATGTGTTGGGAAAGCTTAAAGGTCTTGTTTGCAGTACCAAGTGGGAAAATTGAAGAGCCTCGGGCAGATTTGAAAGATAATTGTGTAATCCTATAAATATTAGATATTTTTATCAATAGAATCAAAGTAGACTTTACTGGTGAGATGACTTTTTAAAGAAGTGTTTTAAATGCTGTAATTAGTAATTGAGGCCAGATTTGTCTGAAGGAAATAGTTCTAGCCAGTAAAAATTCTTGCTTGTGAAAATTTATAAGCACATTACATTCCATAGTTTGGGAATGGAGTAGGTACATTTAATTGTTATCTGAAAAGTTTAGGAAATAATCTGAATTATATAATATGTTCTTAAAGGTGTCAAATGCCTTCTTTTGTGGTGATGATTGGCTATGGAATATACTGCATGTGGACCAAGTCACAGTAGTCATATCCCTGGTTATCCCCTTGGTCTTAAGTACAGTTCTGGGTTGGCTCTTAAGCCATATGGAAGAATTAGAAGGAGTACACTTTGCAGCCCTTTGAGTCTTTTTTGTAGCTGCTTTGACACCTACGTAGTCTCACATATTGTTATTAATAAGACTTACCTGATACCACATAACAAAAAATAGATGAATCCATAGGGAGTCAAATGGAAAGAGTAGTAATTTTCTGATGAGTATGCTCCTTGAATGTTGTATATCATTACCCCTATATTTTCCTTGTCTTTTAATGGTTTTTCTTCTATCATCCAATTTGTCTGCTATGTCCAATGTCACAGTGTGTAAGAAAGAAATAATCTTAGACAGATAAAACTGAAAGAGAGAAACATTACATTGTTAGGTCTTATTTTCCAGATTAATATGAAAGGAATAGATGGAACAGAACGCTGTATATGCCTAGGTACAATACAAGTAATGGAACATTTTAAGTATTATTATTTGTTATTTTTACTTATTATCACTGAAAATCCTATATACATGAGAAATGCTCAATTTTCTGCCTCTCACCACCAAATTGAAAGCAGTTATTCTACAGGAACTCCTGCGCTACCCTCAACAGGAGCTCTTAATCTCTGGTTAATATATATTCTATCATTTGGCTTATAAATTCTAACCAGTTCAGATGTTACTTAAGATAGAATTATCATAATTGGTTTTCTGGAGTCTTTAACCTGTACTTTAACATTTTAGTAATTTCAGTACATTTGATATTCTGTCTTCACTTTGATTTGAGAGAAAATATAATCTACTTTTACTTCTTCGGTTAAATATAAGGTCATAATTAAGAAAACAAGTAACTTAGCATTGAACTTTGAAATACATACTCTCAAGAATCTTTCTAATTATAAACTTGGCAGTGCCCACACAGGTTATACATATGAGAGAAAATACAAAGGTATTTTCATTTTCAAAATTAATGTGGTTTACTGAGCATTATAGAAAATGATACTTGACACTCAGTTTGAATATGCCTCTATTCAGATTCTTTCTTCCTTCCTTTCTTTCTTTTTACAAAAATACTTTCTTTTAGTACTGTACTCATAACCATTCAGAAGAAACAGAGTCAAAACTTAGCAAGTGATTTAAAATCATGAAATGACTAATATCTCAGCAAAGTACTGAGTACCACTAATTTTCTGAGTCTTTGGCAAGCATGTGACCATATTAAATAAGTCATCCATCTTCCAATTACTGAGCATAGAGCTTACACAAGTCCTTGATACAGCCCTGCCTCCTATGTCCTCTATTAACACAGATATTCATTTACTTCCTCCTCAAACCTTCTCACAGGCACCTTCAATTTTACTCTTCATTCCTGATATAAATGTATAATATCTCAATTTCACAAGCAAAAGCCATTAATAATGATAGAGTAACAGTAGAATTACTCAGCTGAGAACCACTTTCATTCCCCAAGGCAGATAAAGATAATAGGAATGATAAGGTTTAGAAACACAGCTGATGCCTATTCCTAAAATATTTTGACTTTCTAGACAAATGTCATTGGAAAAATTGAGCAAAATGGGATATCCTTCAGGATTCAGGCCTTAAGCAGTGGCTCCTAGCGGGTCACTTTCACCATAGCCACTGGGAATGGTGAACTAAGAAGACATCCATGCTCTTCAAAAGTCTGACAGGGTCTTGTCACCAATTATTTTAGGACATTTGGTTTTCTAAGATCCCCTTAGCTGTAAAGATAGATAATTAATTATTATACTAAACAAATATTTATAAGCTCTGAGTTAGGGGGCTGTATATCTAAACATCTGAAAACTTGGAAATCTAAATAAGAACAGTTCCAAGTTCAAGCCAAACTGAGCTATGGAGGAAACTATTGAGAGTGGGATGCAGGAGATGGATAGATGAATTGATGGATGGATGGATAGATAGATAGATAGATAGATAGATAGATAGATAGATAGATAACCCATGTCCCTCTAATAAGCCAAACTAAAATTGTCCTCAATGATTCAGGGCTGATCTGAATTCTGTAGTAAAATATGAATAAAAGCTTTATTTTTATTCCATTACAAAAATTTCAAGATGGTATCCCCCCCAGAAAACTCAACTTAACTTAGATAAGAACCCATATAACTTATAAATGTCTGAGATGAAGTGATGATCACATATGCTTTTTCTGTATTGCACCGGAACTGGCACGTGTTTTATCATTTCCTTGGATTCAGGGTGTGCCTCTTCTCACCAAATGACAAGGGACATGAGTATTTCTATTACTCTGCTGCTTTCTGTTCCCTCACTAGGGCATTTCCTTAAATGTGAGATTTGATTTCATGTTCTTTTATTAGTTTTCAATTGCTGTTTAATAAGTTACTTCAACTGTAGATATGCAAAAAAATGTTATGTTTATTTCTTTTTGTATCTGTAGGTCAGGAATTTAGGAATTATGCTGTAGCCTCTAAAGTTTCTTAGGCATTCAAGATACAACAATGTCTTCTACTCTGTGATTCTTCTAGAAGAAATGGAAACTTTCACAATAACCTGCATGTTGGCAGAATCAGTTCCTTGTAATTTTAAGACTGTGGCCATTGTCCTCTTGTTGGTTATCAACCATAGCTTACCATTAGTATCTGGAGAACATGCTCATGTCTCAGACTGTGTGTTCATCTTTTCTCAATCAGCTTTGGAATCTCTTTCAAAAAGAGTTTGAGCCAGCTGATGATTTCTATGATTAAACTGATTCAAACCCATACTTTACCTTTCAGTGGCTGACTTGCACTGTATGATGGATGACATTTGTTTTTTCTTATTCTTAACATTCCACCCTACCCTATATTGTTGAGAACCATATCAGGTGTTCAAACACTTGTTTCTGTGGGGGAATTTCAGATTAGACCACATAGTACACAGTATCAGTTGCTACGAAGATAATGATAGCAGGTATAGGCATTCACCACTAGTGTAATATAAAATACCTCAACTATTTTGGAAGACTGTTAGGCATTTTATTATAATACCAGACATACTTTTATTATGAATTGTAGTGGTAGAGATTTATTCAAAAAACTTGAAAAACTCTGTAAGAAATATGGATGCTATACTGGTTGAAAGCTCTACAGAAATTTGCCAAATGTTGGAAGTAGACAAGATTTCCATGAAAAGCTGAATGAGAAAGCTGCCACATATACAATATGGAATATGTTTGGAAATAAAAAACAATAGTCTATGTGACAAGGAAAATGGATCTTGACAGTGCAATACATAGTAAAAGAAAATGGCTGTAAAATGTTGCCAACCATATAATTATAAGTACATGGTTCTAGGCTCAGAATGTAGCTCAGTGGTAGAATGCTTATCTTATGTGAAAAGGCTGTGGTTGCCATCTGAAATACCTTTCTCTTCCTTAAGACACACACACACACACACACACACACACACACACACACACACACCTTGCTATTAAAATAATTCTATAGAAATGATAAAAACGAAACAAATCTATTACACAGGAATTTTGTGGTAGGTCCCTGTACTTTCTGCTCTTGCAGATCAGCATGAGAAGCCACATTGGTTCACAGCCATTAGTAAGTCTTGTTCCAGGAGATTCAGAGCTGTCTTATGGCCTCTGTAGGCAGCAGACAAGCATAGGCTGCACATACATAATGGCAGACAAAGCACTTTTACAATTAAAATAAATGCTGAGAAAAGTAACAATAGTCTTCTGTCAATAAGAACAATTTGTTATCCAATATTGATTGATCTGCCTTAAATACATAATTATAAATAACATTATGTAGACTTAACAGGTAATATTTAGGATTGTATATGTATATGTATATGCATATGTAAATACACACACACACACACACACACGTGTGTGTGTGTAACAACAATTAGTGAAAAAAAAAACTCCATGAATTTGGAAAAGAGGAAAAAAAGGCATAGATACAGTGGTTTGGAGAAAGGAAGGAAAGAGAGAAATGATGTAATTATATTATAAGCTAAAAAAAAAAAAAAGAAGAAGAAAATAAATGTAAGGTCCATGTAAAGCCACTGAAGTTAAAATTAGCTGCTTAGAAAAACAATGTCTATACTGTCTGCTTAGAGATGGTAGATGATAAATATTAGAAAGTCAGTGTCTATGTAGTGCACTTAGAGATGGTAGATAACAAATATGGAAAGTACTAGATGCCAGAAAGAATGGTGTCTCTCACTGGGATGGAGAGACACACATATCCCTAACTTTCATTTTTTTAATTTGACATACTCCTCCAATGCACAGCATTTTCCTGTATCCCTTTGATCTCCACCTCCTCCACGGCAGAGGGAACAAGAAAACTAATGGTTTTGAGTTATACTCTATATAAAAAATATAATTTGAGTATCATTTTATCCAAACATTATAATTTGACGATATGATGAGGTGTCATCTGAGCAACTTGCCATGCTTCCTAAAAGCCAATGACAAAAGGACAGGTACAACTGCACATAAACATTTTAAAAAGTCAATGATAATTTGGCACCAATGAATTTTGTTTATTCTACCTCATGTTGCATTGAGATGTGCAATAGAGGATTAAGAAATCCAAAGCAAATCCAAAATCATGCATAGTCATCTTGAAGGAACACCATGAACACCCAGGACTCTTCCAACTCACAAAACAGGGACCTTTACTCAAGAGTACACCTGTGATAACTGTGCTAACAGACTAATTGATTTCCCAATAGACAGCTTGACTCCTTTGAGTATTTATTCAATTTAGTGATTTAAACATCAAAGAAGCTGAGTGTTTTATTGAAACAAATTGGGTTCGCCTCTCATTCTCAAAGTCCCCATTGAATAGGAGTAGATCTTGTTCTCTGGAATATCACTAACAGTCAAAAACTGAACATTTAATAAAATGCTGAAGTCTGTTTCTATAGATGCAGAATATGTGTGCTCCCTCGTAATACATTAGCATTGCTGTATCTGTCAATTATCACTGATGGAGGGTTGACAAACAAATCCCTGAAGTTTCCTTTCTTCTTATCATTGCACACCCCTCTTGAATTATTCTGGACTCACAAGCAATTCAAAAGGCAAGACACATTGATTTCCTCATTATGTCAGGAAATAGGAAGTTAAGCAAATTTCTAAACCCTTTCAAATCCCAAGGTCTGTTTAGAAGTGATAAGAGGAGACACCATGTGGAAGAGGGAGACGGTTTTTGTATTGAGACACTTTGCAGTGACAATATTTTTGTCCTGTAAATTTGTCCTCTCTGATGAGGCAAAAGAGCTCAAGGGCTAATTCACTCTTAACATTCCCTAATATTTTCTGCATAGTGAGGCAGGAAGAGGGGTCTCTGTGCTTAATTGTTTTAAAAAGATTGCACCAACTCAAAGATTAATTGTCCCCATTAACTACACATGCATGATGACATATACAAAAGTACTATTGGGGATAGTTTGATCTGATGTTATGTTTGTAAGGTGCAGATGATATGAAAATGTTATTTTCAAAGAGCAAGAGATTGCAAAGAAGAAAACTGTAGAATTCTGACTCCAGTTGGTGTTTGGTAGGTCACTACTCGTTATTGAACCATAAAAGCAGGCGGTTTTGGGGAAATGGCATGGCAAAATATAAAAGTAAAAAATAACAATAGTAATATCTTTCAGACATAAATTAGAAGGGCATTTTGAATGTCAAAGGAACAAAAGGAGTGTTCTTTTAAGAATAGTCAGTTTCAGAAAAATATCTGAAATTCATCGTAGTATGATGGGGAGTGGAGAGAGTCTTTTCTTTCACTTTCAGACAATATTTAACATTCCCATTAATTGAAAACAAATAATAATTAAATTGAAATTGATTTGACTTACAAACAGAAGAACATGTACCATTAAAGACCTATTTAGTTGTACATAAAGCACAGATTTTATTATAGCTGGTGATGGTGGTGGTGTGTGTATGTTGTTTATTGTGTAATTGTAGTCCAGTCCTGTGATATTACATACATGATTCATTTTATTCCCATCTATTTTTTTATCATAATATCAAGTGGAAGTGGAATGATAAATATCCTTAGAACCAACCTTAGGACTTAGGATTGTTGACCTCTACTATACAGGGATGCTGACAGGTTCGCAACAGAATGTTAAGCAGTGAGAACATTGTCATTAGCAATGGGAATGTGTGAGACAGTGCTCAAGTTCTGTATGTGAATAGAGTTTAAATCCCCAGCTCTTTTGAAGGAGCAGTGTAAGGAGGATGAAATAATCACAGCAGGCTGCATTACACTGTCACCCTGCACAGTTTATCTGACTCTGTGGCTCACCTGCTTTATGAGTTTTAACTGACAGGAAAAGCAGAGGAAGATGATTAAACAGTCTATCAGATTTATACACAAAATAATTGCAAAATTAAAATTAAGGTTTGTGGTGTTTACTGTTAGAGAAATTTGTACATGTATACAATGTGCTTTCATCAAGTCCAACCCCAAGCCCCGACTCCTGTTTTTCCTGCTTCCTAACCACTCTACTCCCTCTACAGGTGGGCTCGAAGTCCATTCCTTAGGTAAGGAGCTATTAGCAAAGGATGGGTGCTGGGAGGTGAGGCAGTTTTCTTTATTCAGATTTTCCAACTCTTAATGTGTAACTTTAAATGTGTCATGTCTAATCATATCCACACTTGTTTCTCTTTTCAGAGCATCATATAAAACCATTCAAGAGAATTAATTTTAACATCTGGAAAAGGGGATAGCCTTATTTAGTTTAGACATGATATCTTACTAAACCCAGATATAGATACAGATATAATTATACACACATACAAGCTATGCATGAACATTTATACATACACATATACATGCACATGCATATACATGTACATATCCTCATTCTGAAAACCTTTGTTGACCAGATGCTAATCACATGGAAAGAACAAAGGAGAGGTCTTACCCACTTGTAAAGAGTGACTTTACACCTGACATTACTTCCTTGACTACAGTGTAGAGTGTATAATAGCTGGGTCCATAATAGCATATTGACCACTAGAGGGAAACACAATCTGAATTTGAAGGCAATAAAAGGGAAAGGCCATGGGTGGGGACAAAGCTCTATTGGTAAAGTGCTTACCTAGCATGCTCAAAGCCCTGAGTTTGATCTCAGTATTGCCTAAACCCCATATGTCAGTACACACCTGTACTATCAGTACTCCAGAGACAACAGGAAGAAATCAGAAGTTTGAGTTTATTATATGCTACATAGGAAGTTTCATGCCATCCCTGGCTACCTGAGACCTGTCTGGAAAGAAAAGAAAAGAAACCACTCTGTGAAATGCATTTTTCCTTTATATAACAGTAAGTGCAGGTAAAGGTTTGTGGACTTAGAGGGTGTCCCCTCCTCACTCACATGAACCAATATCAAACACACTCGTTCTACAATGTTATAATAAACCTTTTAAACCCTAGGATATGACCCAAATTCTAAAAACCAAAGTCTGTACATTTTATTTATTATGTCCATTTCAAGGGAATAAAAGCTTTAGTTATTTTCAGTAAGAAATGTTCTAAAATAGAAAAAAATATAATCACCTAAAATCACTACACTCTTCACGTACCTATGAAAGATTTCTGTTTATTATAAATAATTCTAAGAAGCACATGAAAAGAAAGGACATGTCACCAATGAAGAACAATTCACTCACAGTTGTGTTGTGTGTTAGATTGTACAGCCTGGGGGATTAACTTGAAATTAGCTTCTAAGAAAAGTCTTTTCATCTTATTTTTATGTAGTATTGTGTATTTTATTCTGATATGACCCAGCTCTTTTGTTGTTATAGTGCCTCTCATGAAATGAGACTAATTCAGGAAAGCACATTTTGCTTCTCCTGACATATTGCTTGATGGGACTAGTGAGTTTTCTGTTGAACAATGAGGGCTCTAAGTGGGATTTGTTCACATAGTTTGTATCAATTCTCAAGGGAGAGACTTGCATATAAATGAACATTAATAGATGATAAAATAACAACAAAGTACCCATTATGTGACAATTTCTATGAGGAAAGACAGACTATAACATTACCTTTAGCTAATCCGTTTTCCTAGTGAATAGAAAAGACTATGTACCTTTTACCAATAAGGAATTTAAGAATCAAAATTATAAAAACAAAAAACAAAACAAAAATAGTGCACCCTAGTCAGACACAAGAGGGATATGGATGTTTCTGTAGGGTATATCATATATGTGAGGTAAAAATAATGGTGACGTTATAGAATGACAATTTTAAAATCTATATGGTGAGTTAAATTTTTATTTTCTCTTGAAATAAAATGCAAAAAAATACACATGAATTTCAAGATTGATGGGTAAAATTCCTCTCAGGAATTCATACATATTTAATTCATTTTTTTTACTTTAGCATAAAATAAAAGATTTTGAGAGAGATAGAATAAAGTTGGGTGGATAGAGATGTAGAAAGGATTTAGGAGGAGTTGGGGAAAAGAAAAAAATATGATCAAAATACATGAAAAACATAAGTAAATAAGTCTTTGGATTGAATTAAGCTTTGAAGAGCAACAGCAACAAAACAACAACTTGGGGATTAGGTCTAGTGATAGTGGTGTGTGTGTGTGTGTGTGTGTGTGCGCGTGCTTAGATTCATACATAAATAACTGCCATTCAAACTTAAAAGTGGGCACAGAATGGTGTATTACAAGCAAAATATCTAGAAAATCCTTCTTACTTGGTTTTGTATTTGGGGATGTTTTGCTAGTTGCACTTCACCTCTGCTTTTACACATACTAACTGAAAACCATATCAGAAATAGCAAACAACTTGATATTCTAAGATATGTTATTCTCACTTATGAGGACAACACATGGATACTTAGGAAGAAAATCATAAAATATGTAAATGAAAAACAGGTGTTACCTCTTCAAGTTGGTCATTTAGTGAAAGTCATGAGGATCAAGCCATCAAAGCAGTTTGCAAATAGTTGGACAATAGTCATGGTTAATTTTATTTATCAAGATGAGGCTTGGAAGTACCTAAGAAACTCACTGGTGTGTTATGAGGGAATTTCCAGAGAGGAATGACTAAGAAGGAAAGATCCACCCTGAATCTGAGTGACATCAAGGCATAGGTTGTGGTCCCCAACTAAAATTTAAAGAGGAACAAGAGCAAGAAAGAGGAGAAATAAAGACTAAGACACACAGAGAATACAGAGACAAAGAACACAGATACACAGAGAAAGCACAGGGACAAAGAGAAGGAGATGCTCAACAACAGCATTCATCTCTCTCTGCTCACTGTGGACCCATTGTGATCAGTTGCTTCAAGCCCTTGCCACCACAGCTTCTTCATCTTTGTAGGCTATATTCTCAAATTGTGAACCCAAATCTTCCCTCCCTTAAATTGCTATTTCAATTTTTTTGTTTTTGATTTTTGTTTTTGTTTGTTTGTTTGTCTGTTTTTGCAGCAATTATAAAGTAACTAAAACACAAACCAAATGAAGGTTTATCTAAAAAAATACTTTAAATTCATGGCAAATAATGTCAAATATTCATATAGGTAATTGAAGAAATAGGTACAGTTTATTTTTTCCTGGAACTATTAAGAATATACAGCTGTTAGCATTTTCATTACAAAGTAAGAAGTCTTTAAATCTAAAATTAAAATAAAATATAATGTCATTACACATGCAGAAAACTCTCCTTTGATCAGTCTTAACACAAGAATCAGAAACACCAAACAGAATTCTCCAGATAAACATTTTCTTGGAGGAATGACCAAAGAAGCCAGCATTGAGTTCTGACCTTAAATAATGTCCATCTCATTAGCACATCCCTCCCTCATCCTGAAGAAAGGGGGTCATACTAAGCCTGTGGTGATTCTTTCTACAAAGTATCTGAAAATACAATAAACCCCATAAATGGTTTATTTGGGTACTCCATCTGCAATGTGCTCTCCATGTGGTTCAAAGTAAATATTTCACTAACCTAGCATGGTTTGATGCAGCCAGTCACGAAGGAGTTCTTAAACTGTCAGCAGCCAGGCGCATATTCAGGGCCTCTCAGACATCTGCTTATCAGTTTACTATTGATCTGAAGGAGGAGAGTTAAGCAAAGAATTATCTTCCCTCCAAAGTAGGGCAAAGCTGGAAGAAGGAGAATTGTGAGCACATTTAGATGCCGAGGCATGTGGCCAATCCATTTCTCTCATTTGCCTCCAACTAGCTTCAGGACATTACATTCTATGATAAACAATATATAAAAGCCCCATTTGTTAAATTATTTACTCTTTTATGTTTCAATAGATGAGTAAAAATCAGTAATGACTGAATAATACATTTAAATATATCCCAAGGAATTATCATTGTGAGCTTTTTCTGTTATAGCTGACCTCTGAAATTACACAGAAATATTTGCCAATGTGTTCAAGTTAGTTCTATGGTTAGAGCTAATTATGATAAAAGTGAAGAAGACATCAATTTTCCTCTTTCAGTTTAAGAAGTTTCCAAGTAATAGCTGAGATGGAATACAAATAATTCAAACTTTGAGGATTAAAATAATCATGCTTGTCTACTTCTCAAATGAACAGAAATTGGCAGGCATAACATACCTAGAATAGAAAAAGAATGTTCTCAATTGAGAATTGATAAAATCATCCATATGACCAAAACCTTTTACCAAATGTCACTTACTGTCTGCCATATTTCCAGTGAGGACATGACATGAGAGTGGGGAGAGGAGAAATGGAGGGGAACATGAAAGATCAGAAAAGTCAAGTTGGGAGAAGGCCAAAGATGGAGATCAAGGAATGAGATACCTTGATAAAGGGAGCCATTTGGGGGTTAATGAGAAAACTAGCACTAGGGAAAATCCAAGCAATCCACAAAGATGATCCCAGATAAGAATCTAAGCAATAGTGGAGAGGATACCTTACTGCCCTTCCCTAAATTCTTCATCCAGTAACTGATGGAAGCAGATGCAGAGATCCACATCTAAGAACTAGACTGAACTCATGGAGACCAGTAGCAGAGAAGGAGGAATGATAATATGAGCAAAGGGATCAAGACCATGTGGGGAAACACATAGAAAAAGCTGATATAAGCTCCCTGACTCCAGATTGACAGCTGGGGAACCTGAATAAGACAGAACTAGGCCCTCTGAATGTAGGTGACACTTGAGGGGCTTGGGCAACTTATGGGGCCACTGCCAGTAGAACCAGTAATTTTATATAGTTCGTGAACTGGCTATTTGGAGCTCATTCCCTATGGAGAGATACCTTGTTCAGCCTAGATACAAAAGGGAGGACTTTGGTCCTGCCATAAATGATGTGACAGACTTTTATGATTCCCCATAGGAGGCCTCACCCTCTCTGAAGAGTGGATGGGGGTATGGAGGGGAAATGGTGAAGGGAGTTGGAGGACAGGAGGGAGAAAGGAATGTGATTGGTATGTAAAATAAGATTTTTTTAAAGTGTGTATTAGAAAGAAGCATCTATCATACTTCCCCATGTCATTCTCATATGACAAAGATTTTCTGAACTTAGCATGGCTAGCATACACGTTTGGATTATCAATCTCTGTGTCTCCTTATATGTCACTAAAATAGTTCTTGCTACTCAGAGGTCAAGTGGTGAAGTGATTTCTGCATAAGTATGGGGGCCTGGGTTTGGATCCCTGACAGCTAGGTCAAAGCCATACATTGTTACACATATTTGTAATTCCTTTAATAAGGAAGGTAAAGATGGCAAACTTCCTGAGGCTTGCTGACCATCCAGTTATTCCCACATAGCAAGATGATAGTTAAGTAAGAAACAATGCATAAAAATAAGATGTGGAATAATTGATGGAGTCACTTGATATTGATGCCTCCCCTCCACACATAAACTCACACATATATTCCACACAGACAAAGAAGGAGAAAGTAATGTTTCGTATCACTTAGTAATTAGAATCAATCTTACTTAAATTTATTTCACTATAGAATAAGGTATATGTTATGCTCTGAATTTATTGTGATTTATTAACATTTTTCTGGATTTTCACTTCTCAATTTGAATAAAATCTCCTTGAAAACAAAAATTAGTGGTTATACTCCTGAACTAGTTACTTGGCCAACCATATAACTAGTAAACTCATCTGACCTGAAGCATTCTCAACAGTCTTTGAAGTTCGAGAATAGCAGCACCTTCATTATTTTGACATAGCTGATGAGGTTAGGATATGATCATTTGAAGATGGTTTGAAAAAAACCTGATAGAGCCAATTTGATCAGGGAAATAGGTATGGCTCATTTTTATTTCATAATTTAGTTTTTTCTCTTCTTTTTAGACAGAAAACTAGGTCAGCAAAAGTGTGAAAAGTGTTGTGTAATAATCACCACAAATCGCTTAGCATTCTAGTTCAAGGGGTTTCAACCTGATAATAAATTATGCTTCTGAGATGAGACTCAGTTAATTATGTCCATTATTCTAATTTTACTTTGTGTCTAGAGGGGAAGTAAGGAGAAAAGATGGCAAATAACTCACTAGTGAATGGAACTACATTTCCCTTTACTATATTAAAAAATCATCTAAATGGAACAGGCCCTCTCTAGCAGTGGGATTTTCATTTGATATTGAACAAAGAACAAAAAAGAAAAAAATGACTGGTAGGAGAGCTGATACATAATTTCTGTAACTACAGACTTCTGTTAAACCAGCCTTGCTCCTCCTCAGGCATTAATGATGGAGCTTTCAGATACTAAATTCCATATACTACAGTTTGTCTGGGGACTTGGGTCCCATTACAGGGAAACCTAATTAACTAAAAGTTGATTAGAATTATCTATGACATTATAGGTCAACCAAAAGTCCTAACAAAGGGGGGGATAAAGAGGTAGCTTTGTGGTTAGGAATACTTTCTGTTCCCCAAGCAGACCAGGTTCTATTATCAACATCATATGGTAGCTCAGAACCATTTTGAACTGTATTACCTAGTATTTGGTGCCTTTTATCTGGCCTCTGTAAGTGCTAGGCATGCACATGGTGCATAGACTTAGGCAAAGTGCCCATACACAAAACCTTTTTTAATCATTAAAAAGGAAGCATAAATGAGAGATTAAAAAAAAATTGAACTGGAGAGATTGCACTGTTGGTAAAGTTTTTGCTTAACCAGCTTGGAGACATGAGTTTAGACCCTCAGGACCCATGTACACTGCCAGGTATAATACTTTATCCTGTCATCCTAACACTTGGATGATACACAGGCAGATCCCCAGTGTTCATTGGCCAGTCAATCTAGTGGTGAACTTCAGCTTCAGTGAGAGACTCTGCCTCAAAACTCAGTGGAGAGTTGTAGAGAATGACACCCAAACATCAACTTAGGCTCCACATTTGAATGAATAGATACGTGAATCCATACACACATGTATATATGGACATGTGGGACTATGGACAAAATCACTTATATTCTTTATATAGTTTATTGTAAATGCATTTGTTTTGTCAGTATTGGAGAAAGAACTTGTACAACTTTCAAGAATGTCCTCCATTAAGAAAGATTGTGTTATTGTTATAGCTGTCTAGTTGGCCATTTTAGAATTGTTTTAGAGTATTCAAGTTTATAAAATGATTTTTCAAAATTTTTCACTGTTCAACAAGAATGCTTTGATCTGTTACATCATTGTGACATTCAGAGTAAGGAATGTTTACCTTTCATAAGCTGTTCTGTGCTCCAGAGTAAAAACACACACAATTTAAAATTTTTCTATAGGTTAGTCCAAATTGTTACATTTTTAAAGCATCATCACTCATGTCCTCCAATTTCATATCACTGTTTTTTTTTTTGCATTTTCAGTTTTTGGAGCTGTGCTTTTCTTAAAAGTGACTGACAACTCAGAATCCCAGACAATGTTTGTGAGCAGTGTCTAGTAGGCTTCAGGGTTTGCGTTGATACTTGAGAATATGACTACTAATGATGAGCAATATGTTGTGATAAACATATCTTCACTTTGGACTTGGGAAGTACACACACAGCACACCCAGCCATCCCAAGACAATACATCAACTGCAGAAAAGCAATGTTTTTTCACCAAGCAGATTAAGGAATGATGATGGTTAGGGCTAATGTGAATTAATGTTCAATAGATGTTGTTTGAATCTGTACCCACTTGAGATTACTTTTTTTTCTGACAGTAGGATTCATGCTGGGGTAAGATGGAATCTCATTTACATGTCTCCAAAGACAAAGCAGATTGAGCATCTTCAAGACTTTATTGATCACTTCTACTTCTGAGAATTGTTCCATTCACTTGACTATTGGTCATCTATCTATCTATCTATCTATCTGTCTGTCTGTCTATCTATCTATCTATCTATCTATCTATCTATATATATATATATATATCTAGTCTCGATTCTAAGGTTGCTTTTTCAGTTTTTATATATTCTGTATATTAATATTTGTCCAATTAATGCTTTGTCAAGATTTTCTGCTGTTCTGTAATTGGTATTTTCTCTTTGTTAATTGTTTCCTTTGCTGTACAAAAGCTTTAAAATTTTTGTGCAATCTTGTAGCAGGCTTTTTCTGGGACACCAATCACCTCCTAAACTGACATTTATGAATACTTGGCCTTATCTTATGCTTGTCCCACTAACTCTTATACCTTGTTTTAAATAGTTTCTCTTAATCTACATTTTGCCTCAGGGCCCTTTTCCTTTCTTTCATTCTGTATGTCCTACTTTCACTACTTCCTCCATGTTTGGAAGGCTGGAAGCTGTCTGGCTGGCCCCAGATATCTCCCTATTTTTCTCCCTCATTCTCTCCACCCTCAGCTTAGATTCTGCCTCCTACTTCATCTCTGTGGCTGCCTATACCTCTACTGCCTGGCCATTGGTTTTTAAGCTTTATATTAGTTCAATCAGGTGTCTTAGGCAGTTAAAGCAACACATCCTATGTCTTTAAGGAAATGAAGCATAAACAAATGTAACAATCTTTACATAGTTAAAGAAATATTCTACTACATAAACAAATCCAACACATCTTTACATAGTTATGTTCTACAGCATCATCCCATTTCTTAATTCTGACATTTTTTTTGTCCTAAGATCTAGGATTCCTATAGAATATCTTTGTTTGTATTTGTCCAGAAATTTTTTTTCTTTGTAGTTTCTTAAAATCATTTCAAAGTTTTGGTCTCCATTATTATATATGATTCAGTTTTAGTTGGCTTTTGTAAAAGTGAGAAAATGGGATCTAGTTTTACATTTCTACATGTACATAGTCATCTTTCTGGAATCTACATGTAGATTGTCAACTTTCTGGAATCAGAGTCAGCATATATTAGAGACAATGACACAATATTTGCAGCATTATTTACAATGAGCAGGTTGTGTGACCATCCCAGGTGCATTGAAAGGAGTGGAAAAGGAAAAATTGATTCTATAGCCAGTAAAGTATTACTCAGCTCTTAAGAAAAATATTGCATTAAGTGGATGGAAGAGAACCTCATAATATTTATGAAATAAGCCAGACATTGGAAGACAAATATGGCACACTTTATAATTATTCAGATATAGATTTTTTAAAATAGAAAATTGGAAAGTAACTGATTGGCACCAGTGAATGTAAGCAGGTACAATACAGGGCAATGGGAGTGAATATAACAGATAGGAATTCAATACACGTGTTAAAACTTAAAAAGAAATGAGACCTCTAGGTTAGGGGAGTATCCCTCTATGGGGAATATGCCCCCAAAGTCCTTTCATGCACCAGGGATACATCCTGCTCCAATGTCAGACGTACCTTAGACTTCCCAGGCCTTCTAACTGAGACCCATATTCAGAGGGTCTGAGTCGGTTCAATGCTGTTTCCCAGCTGTAAGTCTGGGGGTCCATTAGCTCCCCCTTATTCAGGTCAGATGTCTCTAAGGGTTTCTGTAGCCTGACCTTGTCCCCAGTTTCTTATCACTCCTCCCTCTCTGCATCTGGATTTCAGTTCAGCTCAGTGTTTAGCTGTGGGCATCTGCTTCTGTTTCCATCAGCTACTAGATGAGGGCTCTATGAAGCATCACCCTTCCTGTGGAGTGGGGGCATGAGATGGGATAGGAGGGTGGGTTGCGGGCATGGGATGGAGGAAGGAAGGGAGGGGGAGGGAAAAAAGGAGAGGATGAGGGAGGGAAAGGGAGCTGGGATCAATATGTAAAATAAGAAAACAAATAAGAAAAAAGTAAAATAAAATAAATGAGACCTACAATTAAGATATGCTATTGGAAATAATTAATATTTTAAAGATATTAACCTAACATTACTATCTATAAATTTCACAATTAAGCTTTACAATGTCTTACTATGTAGAGTAAGCAAATCTTAAATCACGAAGTATATGCCTGCCTTTATTTCTCAAAGGTTGAGATTAAAGGCCTATACTACAACTTTGGGCTTTTAATAATCAAAATTTTACATTACATTATATATATCCCATTCTGTATAAAAATATAAAAGAGGCTAAATGCCATCCTATAATATCTATAGTGTGCAATGGGGTGAATTATCTATGAGGTAACTCATAATTTAAAAAGCATACTAATAGGGAATTGACTCTTAGCTGTCTGATACCTACATATATGCTGAGGATAAAAGATAGACATATGATTAATAGACACATGATGTATAAACATAAATGATGGATTGGTGATGGTGACAGAAGATAGGTAGATAGATGATAGACAGGTAGATAGATAGATCGATGTGATAGAAAATGAGAGATTAGATAGAGATATATTTTTGAAAGAAGAGAGCTAAATTGCTGATAAAGGTAGATAATTGATAGGTAGTAGAGATGTGATAGATTATTTCAAGACAGATAGGTGATAGTTATTCATCTCTATCTACAGAAATACAGATGTAGAGAAAATCATGAAGATTCTAAAGGAAATCTTAGCAAGAAAAATCATAAAGGAAGTCTGAGCAGACAGAAAAATTTTATGAAGAGTACTACACCAGAAATCAAGTTGTTGTTTTCAAATTTACTCAACAACTTTTGGCTATGAAAAGTCATGCCACCTTGAAAAAAATTTAAAAGCCAGGAGTTGAGGTGGAAGTTACTATCAAACAAAAGAATGGGAAAAATAAAAACAGTAGGTTTTCTTAGTCAGTGGTCAGCTGTGGGTACATCATGAAATATGGAAAATTCAAGTCATTTTACTATCATGATCAATATCTTCATGTCAATTTGGGAAATGCAATTAAAATAATTACAATAACATAACTGAAGGATTATCAGCACTCTATAACATCAGTCAGATATGATGAATCTTTCATAAATCAATCAATAGCCTTTTAAATTCATTGTTTCAAAGCATTTCCTCAATTTTGTTAGCCTCACCAGTAATAATTATCATTGATTAGGTACATAATATTTGCTTGAATAGGCACTAAAATATTTCATGTTTTTATTGTGACCTTTTCAAAATGATATTTTTCACTGTTACACATAATTAGAAAAGTTAAATTTAAAGTGATTTGGTAACTTGTCTAAGGTTGTTTAGTAAATGGTTAGTTTGTAATGTGAAATGTAAATCAACCTACTTCATTGAAACTGATTTATTTCCAAGTAAGAGCTTTTTAAAGAAAGCTTGTAAATTGTAAAATTGCAAAAAAAAAAAAAAAAAGTAAATAATATGATGGATAAGACTTTCACATATTTATTAGCTTCAATAAGTGAGGACTTTCTTTTCTTATTTTTAAAACAATCTTATTTCAAATATCAATCCTCATTTCCTCTCCCTCATGTCATCTGACTCCATCAACTATCTCCCCACCCCACTCCAATCCACTTGAGGAATCATCAAAGTCTGTCACATCATTTGGGGCAGGACCAAGGCCATCACTCTTTTACATAGGCTGAGAAAGTTAACCCTCCAAAAGGAATGGGCTTCAAAATGCCAGTTCATGCACAAAGACTAAATACTGGTTCCACTGGCAGAGGCCCCATAAATTGCCCAAGTCTGCCAACTGTCACCTATATTCAAGAGGTCTACTTTGATCTTATGCAGCTATCAGTCTGGAGTCATTGAGCTTCCACTTGCTCATTTCAGCTGTGTCCTTGAGTTCCTCCAAAATTGTCTTGACCACTTTGCTCATATTATCTCTCCTCTCTCTCTCTAAGCTGGACTCCAGGAGTTCATCCCAGTGCTTAGCTGTGGAATTCTGCATCTGCTTCCATCAGGTACTAGATGAAGGCTCTATGATGGCAATTCAAATAGTCATCAATCTGCTTATAGGGGAAGGGTAGTTTAGTTAAGGTACCCTCTTCACTGTTGCTTAGATTCTTATTTGGGATCATCCTTGAGGGATTCCTGGGAATTTTCCCTAGTGCTAGGTTTATATAACCCAAGAGAACTGTATTGTTATCACTGGAAGATGTGCATTTCTGCTAATTGTGATGGTCTTACTAGAATCTCTTGGGAAGATTTACAAGATACTCTAAATTCTCAGTCTTGAGTGGTTGGAAATATCTGTCTTGTTTGATGCTGTTTCTTCATCTCCTTGAACAGTGTCTGATATATTATAGGTAGTTTACAAAAATTCAATCATTTTATTGATTGAATAAAGGCTCTGTGACACTAAACATTTGAAAAGGACACAGAGAGAGAGAGAGAGACAGAGAGAGAGAGAGAAGGAGAGAGAGAGAGAGAAAAAAGATCTGGTTTTCATGTATGGGCACATCAAGCTTCTTTTGTATGTGTGGGAATTGAACTCTACATATGTTGATGTAGCAAGTACTTTCTCAACTTGTCTATGTCAATCCCTTTGACAAACAATATGCTGAGGTATTCTTATGTTATATTTACTATTTTAATTGAGAGTTTCATACATTTGTATAATAAAATTTAGTTATTTTTACCAACTCTATTCTGCTTTATCATTATACTCCCTCTTCTGCTAGAATCTTTCATCTAAATACGACCTCTTTTTATTTTCATCTCTTCTTTTTATTTAGCTCATGAGTTTGATTAGGGTTCTTATCCAAACAAGTGGGGGAAGTTAGTCACTGGAGCATTATAAATTAATCAATGACTAATTCCTCAGGAAAATCACAGGGAAACCACCCCTAGAAACCATTCATTTTGAATAGTTCCTCAGGGACATGTGCCAGTAGGAACCCAGACAGTATAGGGTGTTTTTACTGTTCTTTATAACCAATCAGAATGATATGGTAAGACCCTATTGCTGAAGACAATACACAATTTTCCAAAATATTGGGTAAATCATACTAGAACTTAACTGGAAACGTCCTCAAAGTGGCCAGCCTTCAAAGAACCAAAAGATGCAATGCAGACAGACTGCTGAGGAAGAAAAGCAATCAACAGTTGTTCTGGCCAGTTTAACATTAATTTGACACAGCTAGAGTCAACTCTTAAGAGAGAATTTTAGCTGAGAAGAAAATGCCTTCTTAAGATTTGTACTCCACATGACTTGATAGATTTAGATAACCCCTCCAGGAAGGCATCACCCTACATATAGAGTGGGGTTGGGGTAGGGGGTGGGATGGGAGTGTGGTCAGGGTGCATGGAAGGATGGAAGAGAGGGAGAGAGGTAGGGACAGAGAGGGAACTGAGATAGATACATAAAATAAGATAAAGAAAGAAAGAAAAAAAGATAGAACTAAAAAAAAAGAAAACTGAAAAAATAAACATGAACTATATTAAATAAGAATTTATAAGGATGTTAATAATGTTGCTGATTTTAGTAACAATTTTTTAAAGAATAAAATGAGAATTATATATTAAAAATAGATTTGTGGGAAAGTTTATAGTGCATATTCTTAACTAGTGATTGGTCTGGGAGAATGTAGTCCATTGTGGGTAGCTCCACACCTAAACAGGTGGTCCTGGGATGCATAATAAAGTAGCCTGATTGTTACAGATCTGAGGCAATCAGCAAAACATTGTAGCTTTTTGTGCATGTATATGTGTATGGAAAATAAGAGGACAACCTTAGCGATTGTTCCTAGGCACCATTCACCTTGGGGTTGTTTTTTTTTTTTTTTTTTTTTTTTTTAAACAAGCTCTCACATTAGCCTAGAACTTGTCAAGGAGACTAGGGTGACTGACCACCAACACCAAGGATCTGTTTCTACTTCTCTAATCCTTAGTGCTGGGATTATCAGTGTGTACCACCATACCTAGCTTTTTAAATTTGGGTTCTTGGGATCAAACTCATGCCTTCTATAATATTTTACTAACTGAGCCATTCCAGCCCAGAATACTTTAGCTTTGAACCTTGTGAGTGAATTTGAAAGAACATATGTTAATATAGGTTGCTAGCTTAACAGTATAGACAACCCCTTTAAGAACATTCAAATCCACAACATATTCTCTTGAAACAAGCCCCTTCTCTGAGGATGACACCTGGTAGGCCTGCTTGAGTCACATCCTTTTACAGAATTACTTACATCTTAAAACTCTAATTGAGCCTTATCTTGGTAAAACCGAAAACTGCTTAAGAAGCAGTCCGTCTGTTCCACTCACCCCAGGAACTAAGATGAACCAGACACCAGGAAGTGAGATAACAGACTTCTATGGTCTGATGTTTATGGCCTGGGATGATTACCAGTGCCCCAAAGTCAGCACAGTTACCCCTACCAAATTCCTCCCCACTTTGCTTTAAAAACTCCTCTTTGTGTCTAATAAAGTTAGACCTTGACAAGCAAAAAAAAATAAATAAAAAATAAAAAAGTAGCCTGAGAAAGTTATTGTGAACAAGCAAGTAAACAGCATTTCTCTATGATCTCTGCTTCAGTTCCTGAACCCTTGTTCCTGACTTGATAATAAACTATGTCTTTGTCAAGTTGATTCTGGTCATGATATTTTCTTTCTTTTTATTCTTTTATTTAAATTTGAAACAAGCTTGTTTGACATGTCAATCCTAGTTCCCTCCATCCCCTCCTCTCCTATCCCCCCATCCCCTATCCCATCCTTTTTCTGCTCCCCAGGAAGGGTGAGGTCTTCCATGGAAGATCTTCAAAGTCTGTCATATCATGGGAGTAGGGCCTAGGCCCTCCCCTGTGTGTATAGACTGAGAGAGACAATACATTTTATCACACCAAAAGAAACCCCAACTAATACAACAGTATTATCCAGTAGCAAATCGGTGAGCTACAATAATGTCCAGACAGACAAGATATACCCATGGTACAATAGTTTCCTTGAAATATAAAATTTGTGGAGACATAGTCTAAGTCTCACAACCACACTTTGTCTAATACAATTTCTGATCTATTGTATGTATCAACTGTATGATGGTTGCAATTAACCCAGCCCAAAACTTCAGAGCCCACACCAGTAGATAGTATATTGGAATTTCTTCCTTCTTTTCATTTAGCAAGAGTTTAATCATGACTGGAATTTGGTTGTCACACAACAGAGGTTTTCAAGATGGCTAGTTTCTAATTATCTGAATGTTTTCAAAATGCTTTAAACATAGGCACAATACAGTGAAGAATAGAAGAGACTGAACTTGGTGCCTCAGCACTGTCAAGATACCCTGGCCTTGCAGCACCAGATTCTACAGTAGCTGCATGCATGCATGTGTGTGTGCGCACACACACACACACACACACACACACGCAGAAAGATGAACTTCTGTGGATGAAAAACAGTAGAGTCATGTGTTAGAGGATAGATTTTAAAAAATGAGTTAATGTAAGTTGTTAAGAGCTAGTTAGTAACAAGCCTAGTCTATTGGCCAAACATTTATAATTAGTAAAATGCCTGTATGGTTTTTTTAGGAGGTGGCTGGAGGGACAGAGAAAGTCTGCTTACATTGGGGAAAGGGACAGAAGCAGACATCTGATGCTAAACTCTAGCCTACACACACACACACACACACACACACACACACACACACACACACAGTAATTCTCTGATAAAACCAAGGTTTCAGGGCCCCAATTTCTCAGGGTCATAAAGCAGATAAGAGCTGTCCTGAGTGACACTGTCAGCAACTTGGACGTGCCATACTCCTATCTTTGAAGGTCCCAAATGTTATTTATTAGAAAGACTACTCTCCTGACTAAAGTCCTGCCAAGTAAAAGGTAATTCCAAGGAGATAACTTCTAAGTTTTATCTCAGGGAATGGAGTGGAGATTTGACTGTAGGAAAAGGTTTTTGATTGTGTGAGTGAATTTTCCACTAGGGGTCCCACAGAGTTGGGGGAAATGACCCAATATACCAGTAAATGGGAAAAATTATGCCCAAAAATCTATATACCATTGATCATTTGGTACAAGTCACATTTAGAGAAAGAGAATACTTATGGCTTCAGAAGAGATTTGCTGTAAGAACAGTCATTGCACAAAAGGAAGTAGTCCCAGTGTCTTGTGACTGGGTTTATCTCCATCAGAATGCATTCGTTCTGGTGGATCAATCTACTGCTTTATCAACTGAAATACCACTACATAATTTTTGCAGACCACATCAAACAAAAGACTCCAGAAGGATGTACTATTAATTAACAACGTATTAATTAACAATGAAGATATCTAGCTGCTTGGCAGTCATGCAAAGTACCTTTGTAATATTGAGTCATCCATCTTTGGCCTTTGGCATATAGGCATAGTATATCTGAAAGACATTTCTGAGAAGCAGGGAATTTTGAAGGACTATCCTACCTTGTCTTAGCACAGTGTGACAGTCACTTTCTTTGGTGTCCTACTGTTCCAATTTGGACAGTATACTGTAAGCAATTGAAACAATCGCAGTTCCTATGCACAGTGAATAGCTTTTGCCACAAAGAAAGCAAATTCATATGAAGTTTATTCTATGTCCTTTGTCTTCTCTGAAGTAAATTGGTGCTGCCAGGAGCATACATTTCTCATTATCAAGAAAAGTCTTATGTAATTAAAACATTCCAAATGCCATGTTCTATAAGTCTTTGAGTATTTGAAGATCACCCATCTACCTAAATATATTTAACTTTGGAAACATATAATATGGCTACAAATTTAATTACACATTACATTTTTTTTTTGTTTCTTACTGACTTTATTCAAAAATAATGGAAAATAGAACTCAATAACAAGAAAACAAACCAAATTTCTGGGCATCATGGCAATAAAAATGCACATGAAATATACAAGAATATGAACAGACACACAACATTATTTGCTGTTATGAATTGCAAATTGAAACAAAAGTGGTAAACAATTAAGTTGAAATTTTAAAATATGGTAACAAATGCTAGTGATGTTTTAAAATTTGATAACAAATGTTTACATACCATTTATACATTACATTTTGAAATGAAATGTATAAGCACAATACCCCAAGTAATAGTAGAAAAATATACATACTATACAAAATAATTTTAAATTTGTATTTATAAACTAAAATCCATACCAATATAAAATATTTTGATATTAAGAGTTGATTTTTGGATTAAAATGGATTCAATAATAATCTACCATTTTATATCATCATCTGTATTATATCCCCCTGTTTTCTTTAGAAAGAGTTTTTTTAATTCCTTTGGTTAGCTTTGTCCTTGATCATGACCAATAACAACTTTTAACCAATCCCACTTATATTATGACAAACAGTCATAATCCATCTTTTGGGGATGTGAGAGTCATTTTCTCTAGACTGCTTTCTGTTGTCTGAGGGTGCTAGCATCTTTGAGGAACTCTGGGAAAATAAGGATTATGGTCACATCCTTGCTGGAATAGTCTGTGATTCTAGGTCATCTCAGCTAGCAGTTTTGAAGCTGTCCTAGAAGCAGAACTCTGAAACTCTGAAGAAACTGCAACAGAGTGGCTCTGAGTTGTGGGATAATCTGACCCATGCATTTTCATTGGTGTTTGGTCCTCTTGCTCTAAAAATATATAAGCTTTTAATGGTAACATACATGTGTGTATTAATACAATTATAGATTGTACCTTGAACACAATTCAGACACAGATTTTCTTCTTTTGTTGTTTTATGGTTGAGCAGGGAAAATATACAACATATCTTATAGTTCTTCTAGACTTATTTCTTTGTCTGTAGCCTGTTCTTTCTCAACCCTGAACAAATCCATAATCTTTTGTGTTCTGTGAGATGAAAACTCCAACTTCTTCCTCAGAGCAACACACCTCTTGATTTCCATTTTGAAGTTAAGATAATTTTTAAATTTTTAAATATATAGGTTTGTTTAATCTAGCAGCCTTCACAATTCTCTTAACAGCCATCACTTGTTAATCAATAACCAAAGAATTCAAGGGCAACACAATAACATACAAGATCCAGACTCCCCATGTTTTTTCATATTTATATAGCCTTTTCCTTTATATTACCTTATTCTTTAAGACTTTATTATTTTTAAACTATTTCCCACCTTTGATTGCCTATATCCTTTCTCTTTTTTTCCATGTGTGTCTGTGTTACTTGAGCATCTTTTTTGTTCTCTGTTTGCATGAGCCAAGTTTTAAGCTGTTATGTCAACTGATGGTGTGGCTAAGCTTAGTGCATAGTGCTAGCACATGGTATATTGCACCTGGCTCCAATCTTCAAGCAGCTGTCATGAGACCTGTACTGTAGCTGACATATTATGAGACTAGGAAGCCATGTTTGGCTTTTTTTTTTTTGTGTGTGTGTGTGTGTGTTTGGAATTTTTCCTTAAGCATTCTCAGGT
This sequence comes from Phodopus roborovskii, assembly GCF_943737965.1. Taxonomy (NCBI): domain Eukaryota; kingdom Metazoa; phylum Chordata; class Mammalia; order Rodentia; family Cricetidae; genus Phodopus; species Phodopus roborovskii. The sequence continues at coordinate 8,228,080 of NW_026126485.1, forward strand.
TTTATGTAGGTATACATGGCCCCAGATAGGGTGCCATTTGTACATAGACTTTTCTCTGTCCTTCCAGCCAGTCCCTAATAATCACACTGAGTCTTATTACTAATCATAAATGCTCCAAAAATAGCTTGGGCATGTTACTAACTCCAACAACTTATATTAATCCATATATCTTATCTATGCTCTACCACATGCTGGTACTTTTCCTTAGCATGGCAAAGTCCATCTACTGCTACCCTCTTCATCTTCCAGCGACTCTGCCCCTCTTCATCCCCACCCTGTCTTTTGGTCCACAAGTCCCACACGATTTATAACTGCCTTCCTATTGGCCATATTGCCATCTATTAAGCCAATGAGAGCAACAAATATCTGCAGTGTATAAACAGATTGTTCCACAGCACTCCCCACCCCTTCTTATGTTTTATTTTCCTTTTGTGACAGGATTTCTCAATAAACTTAGAGCTTACTAATTTGACTAGACTAGCTGACCAGCAAGCTCCCGGTAGCCACCTGTATTCACACAAACTTCCTCTGACATTAGGTTTATAAACACATATCTTGCACACAGAGTTTTCACAAGGCTGCTGGAATCTACACACAGATCCTCATGCTTGAACAGAAAGCACTTTACTGATTAAGCCATCTCCCTACCCCCACATGACATTTTATTTGAAAATAAATAAATAAATAAATGTGGTGCTTCCCCATTCCTTTAAATACAGAAATCTGAGGAAAAGTGTAGATTATTAAGTACCATTCATTGATATGTGTGTATTGATTAATAAAGATACCCATCTGGATAATTCAGTTTTAAATATAATATTGAATTTATTAATAATTAAGATTTCTAACATGAATTAATTAAGCTACCCTGAATAATTTTCAACTTATCGTGCATATAGAGATGAATACTAAATAGAAGCGGGTATAAAAGTTGGTTAAATATTTACTATAGTTCATAGCAGATCAGTCTGATATTGCGAATACATGAGTATCCCTCACATTTAAGTCTCCTAATTAGCTACATACATTTTGATTCTTTCTCAGGGGTGGTAAATTCTTAACAATCATTGAGGTTAGGAGGTGGTCTGTCATCTGGTATCTTTTCATCCATTTTTCTACTATTTCTACTATTTCATCCAATTTCTACCATTGCAGAGATGCTTTATCTATTTATATGTACATTTGAGAATGACTCAACAATTATTTTAGAGAAAAATAAAAGTACCATGGAGATGACAAAGGTGTTTAAAGATGTTCCTCACTGCAGTTTTCACTCACCACTGAAACTGCAAACATTTTCAACACCATGGTGTCAATGACTTAGAACTGACCCCTAATGAGTCACTGAATCAATGTAATTTAGTTCTTCTACAACATGAACAATGATATCCAAGTCTATATTCTAACTTGCTGTTGTCAAATACTGTGAATAATCTTCAGTATTTCTGCCATTTGTGAATTTATGTGAATTGTGCCTAAGAAACCAGTCTCATAAAAGAAGGTACAGATCAGGCTGGCAATCAGGAAAATAAAATTTACAGTTATAGACCATAAAATCTACTCCCTAAATTCAGACTGTATTTTTTTTCCAGCTCCTCCCAAGTGTCACTGGTGGAGTCCATTTATGGAAAATCAATTAAATAGTTAAAAGAAATCTTTAAAGAAATTTGTTTTAGACAAGATCAATGGGAATGTGTACTGTAAATGTTTTAGATCTGTCAGAAATGTAGCCTTCTTTTTAGTGAAGGACAGACCTTGAAAAAAAAAAACCCAGGCGATGATAAAGAATATAATGGGGCCCATGACTTTGTCCACCCACAACTTTAGACAATTCATGAAACAGGGGACACCATAGGGAGAAGATACGTACTCTAATCACAAAAGTTTCTCCAAATGGAAATAAAGAAGATGAGTATAAGAACTTTGTAGAGAAATAGTTTTCATTATCACATACCACATATCACAAGAAGGTATATGTTAATGGGGAGGGTTATGATTAGAGGAGCAGAGTGCATCACGAAAGATAAAAGAAAAGGCTGTCAGAAAATATGCTCAGCTGTCCCTTCTCCAACTCCTTCTCCTTGCTCAGAACGTTATGTTCCTAAATCATCAAGATGAACTGGTTATTTACCCAGCTTTGTCCTTCTTATTTACTGTATTTTAATTGGAGATATATATATATATATATACATATATATGTATATATATATATATATCCAATTATATATATATATCCAATTATATATATACATATATATATAGATAGATAGATGAACACATACCTGTATGTTTGTATGTATTCTTGTTAATAACTTTCACCAAGTACTTATACAATTATGCTTCTCTGAGAAACCCTTGTTGTGTCTCCTAACATTTTAATTTTTCTGATTGAGAAGTGCCATGTGATCAGTCTTAACTTAGGAATTGTATATAGATGTAGTCATTTGCTGTTTGTAGTATTAAGCATCTAATTGCCAGATTGAACCCTGGGCCAGAAAAATAGCTTAGTAGGAAAAGATGCTTGCCATAAGCCTAAAGACCAGAGTTGGATTTCTTTTTTTTCCTATAAATATACATATACACATATATGTGTATATATATATATATATATATATATATATATATATATATATATTTATAGATTCACTTCATAAAATTAAAATAAAGTCATTCTAATTATATTAGTAGAATTGACTTAGGGTCAAAGAAAAGCATTTTGTTGTTACTCAAATTCTTTTTTTTTAATTTTTTTAATTTATTTTATATAACAAAGTCCATTTAAATGAAAACGAACATTTATAGACAATATTTGGGAATTTGGGCATTGTTCTTTCCAAACTACTTCTTCCTAGTAGGGGCTTTTGGGGGGGATTTGAAAAAGATGCAGAAATACTGGCTGTAGTCTGTAAGGCTGCTTTGTCCAGCTGTTCTGAATGTAGGATCACCTGGTACTCTGTTTCAGGCAGTCTGGCTTGATGAAACCACATTAATCTGGAAGGAATCCACAGACTTTCATTTTTTGTGGAAACAAAAATAGAAATCCTTTTCCCAGTAACTTGTCCTTGAAATTAAATTTTGGAATCAAAGCATTTTATTTTTTAAATTTAATTTATTATTTTACAGGTCGATTCCAGTTCCCTCTCCATCCCTCCCTCCCTCCTTCCCTCCCTTTTACCCTATCTGCCCTCTCACATGCACTCTAACCACCCTCCCTTCCCATTCCCCCACCCCAATTCCATATGTAGGGGAATGCCATCCAGTTGGGGTCATGTAGATCTTACAGGTCATGTGAAGTAGGGACTAGGTCTTCTCTCCTGTCTCTAGAGTAAGGCAGTTATCCCTCCATGGGGGATGTGTTCCCAAAGTCCTTTTGTGCACCAGGGATACATCCTGGCTCCACTGTCTGAGGTCCCTTAGACTGCTCAGTCCTTCTGGCTAAGACCCATATTCAGGGGGGCCTGAGTAAGTCCCATGCTGGTTTCCCAGCTATCAGTCTAGTGGCCCAGAGCTCCTCCTTATTCAGGTAAGCTGTCAGTATGTGTTTCTGCTGCCCGTCCTTGTCCTCTCCATCTGCATCTGGGTTCTAGTTCGACTCAGTGTTTATGTATGGGTGTTTAACCCTGTTTCCAACAGGCATTAGTTGAGGGCTTCATGGAAAAGTTAGTTGTTGATCTCACTCTCCGGGAAGGGCATTTATGATACCTTATCAGGGAAGCTCAAATAGTTAGCTGGCAGCAGGATTGTCATTCTCTAGAAATTTTGTGCTCAATTTTATCTTCAAACCAATATTGGCTCCCTCTTTTATGTTGTCTCTCTCTCTCTCTCTCTCTCTCTCTCTCTCTCTCTCTCTCTCTTTCTGTCTGTCTGTCTCTGTCTCTCTCGCTTTCCTGACTTCTATTCCTAACCAGGCTCAATCTTCCTGGTCACACATGTTTTCCTTTCATTCCCCCCCCCATTTTCTACTACTTCTCTCTCCATTTGCTGCCCCCCTCACTTCCCGTGAGCTCCTGGGGAATTGTCCCTTCCCACTGCTGTGAGGGACTTTATATGAATCTCTTAGAATACACCTTGAATCCTAGTTCTTCAGGTGATGTGAATTATAGGCTGGTGATCATTTGATCTAGGTCTAAAATCCATATATGAGTGAGTACACACTGTGTTCCTATTTTTGTGACTGGGTTACCTCATTCAGGATGGTTTCTTCAAGTGCCATTTACTTGCCTGCGAATTTCAAGATACCAATATTTTTTTCTATAGAGTAGTATTCCATTGTGTAGATGTGCCACATCTTCATTAACCATTCTTCAATTGAGGGGCATCTAAGTTGCTTCCAGGTTCTTGCTATTGCAAATAGTGCTGCTATTAACACAGTTGGACAGATGTCTTTGTTGCATGGATGTGAATCCTTTGGGTATATGCCTAAGAGGGGTATTGCTGGGTCCTGTGGTAAACTAATTCCCATTTTCATGAGGAACCACCATACTGATCTCCAACATGGCTGCATGAGTTTGCACTCCCACCAGCAGTGGAGGAGTGTTCCCCTTTCTCCACATCCTCTCCAACATGAGTCATCATTGGTGTTTCTAATTTTAGCCATTCTGGCAGGAGTAAGATGGTATCTAAAAGTTGTTTTGACTTGCATTCCCCTGATAGCTAAGGATGTGGAGCATTTTCTTAAGTGTCTTTCAGCCTTTTTGATTTCCTCTATTAAGAATTCATTCTTCAGTTCTGTACCCCATTTTAATAGGGTTATTTGGTGTTTTGTTGACTAGTTTCTTGAGTTCTTTGTATATTTTGGAGATGAGCCCTTTGACGGATATAGGATTGGTGAAAATCTTTTCCCAGTCTGTGGGCTGCCTTTTGGTCTTGTTTGACTGTGTCCTTTGCCTTAAAGAAGCTTCTAAGTTTGAAGATGTCCCATTTATTTATTGTTTCTTTCAGTGTCTGTGCCCCTGGAGTTATGTTCAGGAAGCAGTCTCCTACACCAATTTGAGCAAGGGTACTTCCTAGTTTCTCTTCAAAGAGGTTCAATGTGGCTGGATTGATGTTGAGGTCTTTGATCCATATGGACTTGACTTTTGTGCAAGTTGACAGACATGAGTCTATCTGCAATCTTCTACACACCCTCATCCAATTGTGCCAGCACCATTTGTTGAAGATGCTGTCTTCGCCCCAGTTTATAATTTTAGCTGTTTGTCGAAAATCAGGTGTTCATAGGTGTGTGGGTTAATATCAGGATTTTCAATTCAATTCCATTTGTCTACCTGTCTATTTTTATGCCAAAACCAGGCTGTTTTCAGAACTATAGCTCTGTAGTAGAGCTTAAAGTGGTGATGCCTCCTGAAGTTCTTTTATTGTATAGGGTTGTTTTGGCTATCTTGGATCTTTTGTTTTTCCATATAAAGTTGATTATTATCCGTTTAAGGTAGGTGAAGAATTGTAATGGGATTTTAATGGGGATTGCATTGAATCTGTAGATTGCTTTTGGCAAGATTGCCATTTTTACTATGTTTATCCTACCTATCCAAGAGCATGGGAGATTTTGCCATTTTCTGGTATCTTCTTTAATTTCTTTCTTTAGAGCCACAAAGTTCTTATTATATAGGTCTTTTACTTGTTTGGTAAGCATTACACCAAGATACTTTATGTTGCTTGTGGCTATTGTAAGGGTGATGTTTCTCTTATTTTTTTCTCTGTCTCTTTGTCAACTGAAAAAAGTAGAGCTACTGATTTTTTTGAGTTTATCTTGTATCCTGCTAGTTTGCTGAAGGTGTTTATCAGCTGTAGGAGTTCCCTGGTAGAGTTTATTGGGTCACTTATGTAAACTATCATATCATCTGCAAATAGAGACAGTTTGACCTCTTCCTTTCCAATTTAGATCCCCTTGATCTCCTTTTGTTGTCTTGTAGCATTAGCTAGAACTTCTAGTACGATATTGAAGAGATATGGAGAGAGAGGGCAGCCTTGTATTCTTCCTGATTTTAAAGGAATTGGCTTAAGTTTCTCTCCATTCAGTTTGATGTTGGCAGTTGGTTTGCTGTATATTGCTCTTATTATGTTTAGGTATGTCCCTGTTATCTCTGACCTCTCCAAGACATTTATCATGAAAGGGTGTTGAATTTTGTCAAAGGATTTTTTTCTCTGTTTGTTTATATGGTGGATCACGTTGATAGATTTTTGTATGTTAAACCATCCCTGCATAGGGATGAAGCCTACTTGGTCATGGTGGATGATTTCTCTGATGTATTCTGGAATTCGGTTTGCTAGTATTTTATTGAGTATTTTTGCAGCGATTTTTATCAGGGATATTGGTCTGTAGTTTTCTTTCTTAGTTATGTCTTTGTGAGGCTTGGGTACCAAGGTTATTGTGGCCTCATAAAAAGAGTTTGGCAATGAACCTTCTGTTTCTATCTTGTGGAACAGTTTAAGGACTAGTGGTATTAGTTCTTCCTTGAATGTCTGGTAGAATTCTGCATTGAATCCATCTGGCCCTGGACTTTTTTGGGTTGGAGTGCTTTCGATGACTGCTTCTATTTCATTGCGGGTTATAGTTCTATTTAAGTTGTTTGAAGTCTAACTTATTAGATATTACATAGCTATGCCTGCTTGCTTCTTATTTCTGTTTGATTGGAAAATCTGCTCCCAACGCTTTACCCTGAGGTAATGTCTATCTTGGAAGCTTAAATGTGTTTCTTGTATGCAGCAGAAAGATGATTCTGTCTTCATATCCATTCTGTTAGCCTGTGTCTTTTTATAGGTTATATCCATTAATGTTGAGGGTGAGTAAGGACCGTTGATTGTTGACGCTTGTTTGATTTAGGTTTTTTGTTGGCAGTAGTATTGTGAATATTTTAGTTCTGCTTTACCCTTGGTTTCTGGTGTAGTTGGATTATCAGTTGCCTACATTTTTGTGGGCATAGTTACCGTCCTTGGGTTGGAGTTTTCCTTCCAATACTTTCTGTAGGGCTGGATTTGTAGATACGTATTGGGAGAATATGGTTTTGTCATTAAATATCTTGTTTTCTCCATCTATAGTGATTGAGAGTTTTGCTGGATATAGTAGCCTAGGCTGGCATCTGTATTCTCTTAATACTTATAGAACATCTACCCAGGACCTTCTGGCCTTGAAGGTTTCCATGGAGAAGTCAGGTGTAATTTTGATAGGTCTGCCTTTATATATCACCTGTCCTTTTTCCTTCACTGCTCTTAATATTCTTTCTTTATTCTGTATGCTAGGTGTTTTGATTATTATATGTCAAGGGGTCTTTTTTCTTTCGTCCAACCTATTTGTGGTTCTGTATGCTTCTTGTACTTTCATGGGCATGTCCTTCTTCAGATTTGGAAAGTTTTCCTCGATGATTTTGTTGAATATGTTTTCGGCACCTTTGAGGTAGGCTTCCTCACCTTCCTCTATGCCTATTATTGTTATGTATGGACTTTTCTTGGTGTCCCACATTTCCTGGATGATTGTGTTAAGAATTTGTTGGATTTATGATTTTCTTTGTTCGATGAATCTATTTCTTCTAGTTTATCTTATGCGCCTGAGATTCTCTCTTCCATCTCTTGAATTCTGTTGGTTATGCTTGTGTCTGTAGTTCCCGAGTTTTTGCCCAGTTTTCTATTTCCAGCATTCCTTCAGTTTGTGTTGCCTTTATTTTCTCTATTTCAGTTTTCAAGTCTTAAACTGTTTCCTTCACCTGCTTAATTGTTTTTTCTTGGCTTTCTGTACTTTCCTTAAGGAATTTGTTCATTTCTTCCATTTTTTTGTTTGTTTTTTTCCTCCATTTCTTTAAGGGATTTTCTCACATCTTCTTTGAGGGCCTCTATCATTTTTATGATGGTAATTTTTAAGTCGTTCCCTTCTGCTACCTCTGCTTTGTTGTTGTGTTCCATTCTAGTTGGTTTCCCTAGATTCTGGTGGTGTCATGCTTGTCTTTCTGTTGTTGTGTGTTTTCTTGTATTGCCTTTTTCCCATAGCTTCTTCCAGTAGGTGTTGTTGGGGTTTCCCCCTCTCTCTATGGTACTTTCCCGGTGGGCTTATGTGGGTCTGAGATTCAATATCTGTAGCTCTGTGTGGTCCAAGATTTCTAGGAGGTTTCTCCACAGACAGGGACCCAGGGATAGGGTCAAGGATGAGGATCCAGTAGAAGATGCCAGCAGGTACACACAGTGGTCCCGCAGAGATAGATGGATCTCTGGGAGGGGCCCAGGACTCTAGCAGAGGACTGGAGGTGGTGTCAGAGACCAAGCAGTTGGAAATTATGGGTGGTCCCGCGTGGATAGTCAGGTCTCCTTTGTTCAGAGTTGCTCCGAGAAGTATCTGAAGTTGGGTGGATTGTTGGCTCCACCCTCTGTCCAAGTGTTCAACCAGAACAGCAGGACCATGGATAGGGTAGGGCACAGGGTAGGGGCTGTAGGCTCATGGTGAGGATGGGTAGGGGTGTATCAGAGCTCCAAGGGTGCTCTCGATGGGGACAGGAGACAGGAGCAGCAGGATCAGGGGCCAACCCAGGGAGTTCGGGCAGGGGGTGGGGTGGGGGGTAGAGGTTGTAGGGGACAGGCAGCCCCGATTGGGCCCAGTCTCACCTCTGGCTAATAGCTGGCAGAAGAGGACAAGGGCTGAGCTGGAACTTGGGAAGTTTTTGTAGGATAGTTGGATCTCACTGGAAACTGGAACTCTCCAGCTGAGGCCTCTTTCTTTAGCAGAGGCCCGGATTTGGGGGTCAAGGATCTTGCCTGCAGGATCTCAGAGTGGACCCACAGAGATAGGTGGATCTCTGGGAGGGGCCTGGGGGGATTCCAGCCCAGAGTTGGATTTCTAGGAGGAAATTGACTGATTACTACTAGTAGTCCTCTGACCAACATGCACATGCACATGTTACAAGTAGTTTTTCCCCACAACCGGTCTGGTCCCTGCGCTGTGCCAGCCCCCAATAACACACAGAGATGCTGTGTTTGATATAATTCTGTTGGCCAGGTACTAGTTTCTTATCGGCTAGCTCTGTCATAATTATTAACCCATTTCTATTAATCTAAGTATTTTCACGTGGTCTCATCTTACTGGAGAGTCTGCTCTCCCCTGTCTCTCCATGTTGACTCCTCCCTACTACTTCCTCAAATCCTCCTAGTCTCCTAATCCCGCCTAACATGCTTTCTTATTGGCCAACAGCGCTTTATTTATTAAGCCGTATGAGAAACATATTTACAGAATGACATCTCCCATCATCATGTACTCACACAAACACACACACACACACACACACACACACACACACACATACACACACACGGTGAGGTACATGTTCTATAATCTTTCTGACAAATTGGCCTTAATTCTTTCACTTGACTGTGAAGGAGTTTTGTGTGCCTTTCCTTTCTGGTTTATGAATGCATCTTAAAAAAAATACTGGCCTTCTTCATAACCTTTCTGTTTTAGTGCTCTAGGATCTTTTAAAATACATGTAAACTTTGTCCGATTTCCCTCTTTGAAACTTTAACACATTTCTGACCTCCTCTTCAGGCATGAAAAAGAAAGATGAATTCTGCTTTGCTGTCTGAGGCCAAAGATATTTGATTATGACTTTTATTTCTTTTTTATTTGTGGTGATGATGATGGGACATAGGAGTTTATATATGACAGACACTAAGCTAATGAGCTACACCTCCAGCCTCTCTCTTTGGTTGTTTTTTGTTTTGTTTTGGAGTTTATTTTTGTTTTGTTTTTTATTTGACAAAGTCTTGATACAGGCAAACATACTGATTAGGTACCTGGAACTCTACTTGGTTTTAGTTATGCACATTTCCTTTTGTGTAATAATGCATTTAGCAGCCTAGCTCCTTCACCTACAGGTACTATAGACACAAACTCCTCTCCAAACAGTGTACCTCTTAACATTTCAAACCCTCACCTTGGGCTACACATAAACTGTTCTCTGAGCAACAGTAAAAATTTCTCTGCCTAATGATAATCAATTTAGGTAATTCTATTCAAGTTCATTTCCAATGTATACATGTATGAGAAACAGAAAGGGTAATTCAGCCTGAACTGCTTTTGGGTTAATGTTCAACCAGTTTAAAGTGTGGTCTCAAGTAAACTTTTAGGGGAAAAATTTCTATTTGCCATCTTATGCCTGTATATGATTTCATGTACATAGACTTAAAATCAGATGCATTGTGGAAAGGAACATGAACAGTAGAAAAATTATTATATGACCTCCTCTTTCAATCAAAATAGAGAACCGCTCATGTTATACGACTTAACAAGTCAGTGCCTCCTCTTAAATTCCACAACAGAACAAACCCAAAGACTTGTGGCACTCCTTTTCAAGGCTGCTAACAATCAGTACCCCAGGATATTCTAGGAACTTCTTCCAAGTTCCATAGAATGTCCCTCTTTCACATTACCAACTTTATCATTTTCCTACATGCAGTTTCTCATTCCAGCTCTAGTGTTTGACAGTTTCGTTCTATAACTCATGAAATATTCAATGATTCGTAAGAACAATTTCTCTGTAATTTTATTGTCTGCATTCTGGCATCAACTTCTTGTACCAAATAGCAAAAGTATAAATACCCACTTGAAATAAGAACATTGTGGTTTTCATTTTCTTTGCATTAATATTGTCAAAAACGAGCTTGTTATAAAAGACTTCTAAATATTGCTGAGGTTGTGTTACTCCTATAATTCTGTGCAAATGGGAATTAGGAAGCAAAAGCCTAGGAAAGGAGAAAACATTTAACCAGCTATCACACTAACTAGAGAGTAAGCTAGGAGAGTAGGACATCAAAGAAGAGGCAATTTCCTAGAAGGGTTGATGCTCCTGCAATTGCTGCTCTCCCAAGGGCAAGAGAAAGACAAGAGAAGACTGCAAAGATTTGAACCAGAGGAACATAGGCACTGAAGTTCAGACTTTTCCCCCAGAGAAAAGAAGTCTTATTTCAGATATACCACTTCCTAAGTTTAAGTAGAATCATTATGCAAAAAATGCCCCCCAATTGTATGTAGTACTATTTACTTGTGACATTAAGGCAAGTTGCAAAATATACATCATTAGCATATCCACATGAAAGATAGTTCATGGATGTGTCTCACAAATATACAAAGCCTTTTTACTGATCTCAGACTACCACAGAAGCTCAGCTGTCTCATGACTATAAGTCCTTTTGCATAGCTCAGGTATCACCAGGACAACTGTCTATGATATTATTTCCTTTCTTCTTAGCCCAGGCATCTCCAAGCCAACAGTTTCATGACTTATGTCCTTTCTGCATAGCCCAGGCATCACCAAGCCAACAACTTCCTCTCCAGGATCTTTTGCTGTCTGATTCCTCTTTCTTGAAATAAGAAACAGGCCATGAAGATCAAGTGACAGCTTCATATTTCATGTAAGTGGCTGTATACCTGTCAAAGAATTTGCAGGTGAATGGGCTTAGCTTGTGAATCGAGCTCCTTGAACACAAATGAAACCTGAAAGATAAACTCACTATGCCTATCTTATGTCATAGGCTGTCCATTGCTCTTAGAACAGTTTCAAATCCTACATAAAATGCCACATAACACATAACATATTTCCATCTACACATCAGGAGTACACCATTGGCTCTCAACCCTTTTTTGTTCAAAACTGCAAATGGGATTATTCACTACATTATTACAGCCAATAGCTTGAACTTTAAATTTCTCAAAACTATTTTTATCTGTGAAATTTTGAGCTGTGAGATCAATACAGCTACCTAAAATTCCAATAAAATTTGCACTAATTAGAACAATGCATTCCATTATGTAGCTGTGCCACATCTTCTTTATCCATTCTTCAGTTAAGGGGCATCTAGGTTGCTTCCAGGTTCCTGCTATTACAAATAATGCTGCTATGAACATAGTTGAGCACATGTCTTTTTTGCATGGATGTGGATCATAAGGTTATATGCCTAAGAGGGTGATTGCCCAGTCCTGTGGTAAACTAATTCCCATTTTCCTGAGGAACAGCCATACTGATCTCCACAATAGCTGTACAAGTTTGCACTCCCACCAGCAGTGGAGGAGTGTTCCACTTTCTCCACATCCTCTCCAGAATAAGGTGTCATTGGTGTTTCTAATTTTAGCCATTATGGCAGGAGTAAGATTTTTTTGATTTGCATTTCCCTAATGGCTAAGGATGTTGAGCACTTTCTTAAGTGTCTTTCAGCCTATTTTATTTCCTCTATTGAGAATTATCTATTCAGTTCTGTACCCCATTTTTAATAGGGTTATTTGGTGTTTTGATGACTAGTTTCTTGAGTTCTTTGTATATTTTGGAGGTCAGCCCTTTGTCATATATAGGATTGGTGAAAATCTTTTCCCAGTCTGTGGGCTGCCGTTTGATCTTTTCCACTGTGATGTTTGCATTACAGAACCTTCTCAGTTTGAGGAGGTCCCATTTATTAATTGTTTCTCTCAGTGTCTGTGCTCCTAGAGTTATGTTCAGGAAGCAGTCTGCTATACAAATTTGTTCAAGGGTACCTCCTACTTTCTCTTCTAAGAGGTTCAGTGTGGCTGGATTGATGTTGAGGTTTTTGATCCATTTGGACTTGAGTTTTGTGCATGGTAACAGATATGGGTCTATCTGCAGTCTTCTACACACCATCATCCAATTGTGCCAGCACCATTTGTTGAAGATGTCCTTCCCCCATTGTATTCTTTTAGCTGTTTTGTCGAAAATCAGGTGTTCATAAGTGTGTGGGTTTATATCAGAATTTTCGATTCAATTCCATTGGTTTTCCTGTCTATTTTTGTGCCAATAGAATACTACTCTGCAGAAAAAAACAATGTAATCTTAAAATTTGCAGGCAAGTGGATGGCACTTGAAAAAACCATCCTGAATGAGGTAACCCAGTTACAAAAAAAGAATATGGTATGTACTCGTTCATATATGGAGTTTAGACCTACTGCAAAGGATCACAAGCCTATAATTAACACCATAGAGGAACTATGATAAAAGGTATATTGTAGAGATTCATAAAAAGTCCTTCACAGAAGAGGGAACGGACAAGTCCCCCAGAGCACATGGGAAGTGGGGGGGGCAGTGAATTGAGAGAGAATTAGGAGAAAGAAAAGGGGAGGAGAGGAAAGCAAGTGTGACTAGGAAGATTGAGTCAGGGTAGGATAGAAGACAGAAGAGATGGAGAGAGTGAGTGAGAGAGAGAGAGAGAGACAGAGAAAGAGAACAATCTTTAAAGAGGAAGCCATATTGGTTTGAAGAGAAAACTGAACCTAAAGAAAGGTCTAGAGACCTACAAGATTGTTGGCAACTAATAATTTGTGGAACAGTGGAAAGGCTACCATAAATGCCCTTCCTGGATAGTGAGATCAATAACTAACTTATCCACCATCATGGATTCCTCATCTAGTACCTGTTGGAAACAGAAGCAAACACACCTAAACACTGAATCAAACTAGAATCCAGATGCAGAGGAAGAGGACAAGACCAGGTTGCAGAATCACATAGAGACGGCTGACCTGAACAAGGTGGAGCTAGCGGGCCCCCAGACTACTAGCTGGGAATCCAGCATGGGACTGACTCAGACCCCCCAGAATATATGTCTCAGCCAGAAGGACTGAGCAGTCTAAGGGACCTCAGAGAGTGGAATCAGGATGTATTCCTGGTGCACAAAAGGACCTTGTGGACACATCCACCATGGAGGGATACTGCCTTAACCTAGAGACAGGAGAGAAGTCCTAATCCCTGCTTCTAATGACTTGACAGATTTATATGACCCCACCTGGATGCCATTGAAATACATGTGGAATTATGGTGTGGGGGTGGGAGGGGAAGGTGGTCAGGGTGCATGTGAGGGGGCAGAGAGGGTAAGATGGTGTGAGGGAAGGAATGAGAGAGAGAGGGAGAGGGAACAGGGATTAACATGTAAAATAAAACTAAAAAAAAGAAAATTATATTGAGCAAAACACTCCAAAATTAAAAAAAAAAACAGATAAAAAACAAAAACAAAAAACAATGTAAAATTATTTCCTTTGTAAGAAGAGCTAGGAAATATGTGTTTTGAATTAGGACAGAAAGATCTTCAGATACGAAAATAAGTAAATCTGGCTGAAATAAGGAAGGCATATGTTTTCTGACAAACTGATTACCAACATTTGAAATAGAAAGATACCACTCAGAGATTGTACTACTTTATCTGTTTGATTTTTCAATACTTTGAGTCTCTCAACTTGGAAATAAATTTTCAGGTTAGTAAAATAATATAATCTTAAATGTTATTAAAGTGTAAATAAAATTTCTTATAACACCAGTAGCACAAACAGTGAGATCAACAAATAATAAATGGGAACCCCTCAAACTGAGAATGTTCTGTAAGGCAAAGGACATGGTGGAAAAGACCAAATGGCAGCCCACAGACTGGGAAAAGATATTCACCAACCCCATATCTGACACAGGGCTGATCTCCAAAATATAAGAACTCAAGAAACTAGTCATCAAAACACCAAATAACCCTATCAAAAAGTGTGGTACAGCACTGAATAGAAAATTTTCAATATAGGACTCCAAGATGGCTGAAAGACACTTAAGAAAGGGCACAACATCCTTAGCTATCAGGGAAATGTAAATCAAAACAACTCTGAGATACTATCTTACTCCTGCCAGAATGGCTAAAATTAGATAAACCAATGACATCTGATGCTGGAGAGGATGTGGAGAAAGTGGAACACTCCTCTACTGGTGGTGGGAGTGCATACTTGTACAGTCATTTTGGAGATCAGTATGGCAGTTCCTCAGGAAAATGGGAATTAGTCTCCCTCAGGACCCGTATATCCCCCTCTTAGGCATATACCCAAAAGAAAATGAAAAAGTGGAATATTGCTATTTTCAGGCAAATGTATGGAATTTAAAGAAACCATCCTTACTGAGGTAACCCAGGCACAAAAAGAGGTACATGGCATTACTGATTCGTATATGTATTTTAGACATAGAGCAGAGGATCACCAGCTTATAATTCACACTGCCTGAGAACCTAGGATACAAAAGGAACCTACAAAATTCATATAAGGTCCCTCACAGAAGGGGGAACAACAAGATATCCTGAGTGTATGAGGAGTAGGTGGGGGAGGCAGTAAGTGGAGAGGGAGTTAGGAGAAAGGAAGGGAGGAGAGGAGAAAGACATACCATAATATAGGTAGTCATTAGCCATTATAGGTTTGAAGAGAAAACTGACTCTAGAGAAATATCCAGAGACCTACAAGAATGATCCCAACCAACAATCTAAGCAACAGTGGAAAGGTGGAAAGGCTACCTTAAATGCCCTTCCTTGATAATGAGATTGATAACTAACTTATATGCCATCCTAGAACCCTCATCTAGTAGCTAATGGAAGCAGAAGCAGACACACACAGCTAAACTGAGCAAAACTCCTGGAATCCAGTTGCAGAGACAGAGCAGGGATAGCAAAAGGGGTCAAGACCAGGCTACAGAAACCCACAAATACAGTTGACCTGAACAAGAGAGAGCTCATGGACCCCCCAGACTGATAGCTGGGAAACCAGCATTGGACCGCCTCAGACACCCCCTGAATATGGGTCTCAGTTCAAAGGCCTGGGAAGTCTAAGGGACCTCTGACAGTGAAACCAAGATGTATCCCTGGTGCATAAAAGGAATTTGGAAGGACATTCCCCATGGAGGGATTCTCCCTTAGCCTAGAGGGAGGGAAGAGGACCTATACCCTATTCCAAATGACTTGACAGGTTTTGATGATCCCTCCTGGAAGGCATCACCCTCCCTGTGGAGTAGGGGGTTGATGTGTTGGAAGGGGAGTTGGGGAGCATGGAAGAAAGGGACAGAGAGGGAACTGGGATTGATATGTAAAATATGAAAGAATAATAAATATATTGTAAAATATGAAAGAATAATAAATATTATAGAAAATGGATTCCTTGAGGCAGGATCTTCAAATTTGATAACCTGACACCATTTCCTGTTTATTCTTTCTACATCCTAAATATGTATGTAGTATGACCAAAGAGCTTCTTGGTTCTTTTACCATGCTTTCCCTACCTGCCATCACATCTCTGTGGCCATGAGGGAATTTATCCCTCAGGAACTGAAGGCCAGAATAAAGTATTTCTTATTTAAATGGCTTTTGTCAGGGTTCTTTAGCACAACAATGAGAAATATCATAACAGATAGCACAGGCATATGGTACCAATATTACTGAAGAAAGTTCTTTTGGATAGAATCTCATTACAGGTTTTATTATTACATTATATATGAAATTCTTTGATATATTAGTAGCATTAGAAAACATAACTCATTGTACAGGTAGAGTCTCCAATCAATATGGGAAGAAAACAATCCCTCCCAAGTCCTCTTGCAAACATGCTGTAGTTTGGTAATGGGAACTGTCAGTCTCCTCCTTTAGCAGATACTAATTCAGCTTGGGAAGAACCCAAACTATAATAGTAATTGTAATAGTAATAGCAGTGATAATTATAGTCAATGTTATGCAAATTGCTTGAAAAATGTTGCTATAAAAAGACTAACTTCATAATGCTACAAATATATTTAGACTAAGGGCTCCTTAATTGCACAGCATTTTATTATCTCTCCAGCATCTGTCCGTTCCCTTCTATTCTCTCTCTGGAACAGGAACCTCCCACTTTTGATTTCTTTCCTTGCATGCAGTACAAGCATCTGTGATATTGAGGTACCTATTTTGATCATTATAGTAACATATTTATTGAGCATATATTGTATACAGGACATGGCTATAAAGGTTTAGCTTATATTTATCCAGCTAATATCCTCCTATAACTAAATTCCAAACTAACTAATATTTTAAATTATAGTTTTTCAGAGAGGGTCCATGTGGAGGTGAGAGGACATCTTAGAGGAGGAGAGAATGATTCTTCTTCTATCATGTAAGTTCCAGTGTTTGAACTCATGTTATCAGAATTGGTGGCAAGCAACTTTACACATGGGGTCACCTTATAATAACATAAGTAAGATTTTTAAATTTAAAAACTCACTGGGAAATCTCTCATTAAAATAATGTGCATAAACATAAACTAAATTCAATATTTAAAAGCCTTGATGTAGCCATGACTACAAACAAAGTAAAATAAAATAAAATAAAATAAAATAAAATAAAAAACTGTGTTAGTCAGTTTGGTTTGTTGTAACAGAGTTTTTCAGACTGAATCGGACTTAATAGAGTCAATTGTGGGAAGTGAAAGACTGTGCTTAAGGAATGGGCAGAGTCACTCCCTGCAGGTGACTCTTAGATTTTTACCATGTCTTATATGATAGAAAAATGGTGAGTGCTGTCTCTTGGGTCCCTGCCCAATATTTACCTCTTTTAAGAGGCTGTTATACTCATGATCAAATCACTTTTCAAATGCCTCAAGTCCAGACAGCACCATAATATTAGTAATGGATATGTCCACACCCCAATTTCAGAAGGGACAGAAACTGGAGCATCAATTCATATATGCTCTTACAAATCATTTGTCATTTATGCATCAACTTCTGTTTATGTCATAACCCTCATCTATCCTGGCCCTGGAAACTCAATTCTGAATTCTAGTTGTTCTTTTTATGAAAAAGAAATGTGAGGTGATGGAAGCAGAAGCAGACAGCCTCAGCTAAACACTGAGCAGCACTCCTGGAATCCAGTTGTAAAGAGGGAGGAATGATAAGAAAAGGGGTCAAAACCAGGCTGGAGAAACCCACAGAATCAGCTAACCTGAACAAGGGGGAGCTCATTGACTCCAGTCTGATTGCTGGAAAACCCAGCATAGGACCAACCCATTACCTGAATGTGGGTATTAGTTAGGAGGACTAGGCAGTCTATGGGGCCTCTGATAATGGATCAGTATCCATCCCTAGTATACATATGGAATGTGGGAGCCCATTCCACATAGAGAGATACTTCCTCAGCCAAGACACATGGGCAGTGGCTTAGGCCCTGCCCCAAATGATATGACAAATTTTGAAGACTCCCCATGGAAGACCTCATCCTCCCTGGGAAGCAGAAAGGGGATGGGATGATGGTTGGTGGGGGGGGGGAAACAGGGGAGGGTAATTTAAAAAAAAATATCAAAAAAAGGTGAATCAATAACAGAGAAATTCTGGTTTTGTATGTGTAATTGAATTTTATTTGGAAAAATATTCACAAGGCTTTAGGAGAAAGACTGTTCTACATTAAAACAGTTACTTTTGCCCAAACACCATCTTTCTCTATCACTTGTGTGACTATCAGCATATGCTCTCATACCTTGTAATCATATAGAGATGGTAACTGACCTGAGGTAGAGATAAAAAAGGAAAATGTCTTCTTAAAACTTGACCCATGTGCTGACCATTGACAGCAGCCCTGAAACTCCTTAGTGAAGATGACAGGAACATGGGATAAAATGGTAACTTAGCAGAGTGTCAATCACACACAGCAGCTTTTGTTTTCAAATTCACAACATTCTATAACTCCAGAACTAGGGGATCTGACATCTTCTTAACACACACACACACACCCACACACACACAGACACATCTAAATAAAAATCAAATCAATCTTTTTAAAATATTAACTAATAAAATAGTTTTTAAAGAGACAAGTCCAGCAAGAAAACAAGTATTCATTACTTTCTGTTAGCTAAAGGGTTCTGATTTCCACAGATAACATGATTTTCTTTGTTCAAAATTGTCATGTCAATAAGCTGTATGATTATAAGAACCCAACCAACCAAACACATACTTTATAACTTGAAATGAGGTATTCCCAACAATAGAGATGACAAGTGCACACTACATATTTTAAATGGTATTAGTCCTTTTTAAATATCCCTTCCACTATGCTAGATGAATTTATCCTTTGTATTATAAGTTATGATGCATGTTCTATAGATTATGAGGCATGTCATCATACTAACCATTGTAAATTCAGATGGTTATAACATGGTAGAACATGCCTGTGATCCCAAAATTTAAAAGGGAGAGGCATGACAGTCATTTGCAAGTTCAATGTGAGCCTGGTTAAGTTATGAGTTCTCGGACAGCCAGGTTTATATACAAGGCTCTTTCTCTCACACAAATGAGAAGACAACAAAAACAAAACCTACATAAAGAAAAGAGAGCTAGACAGAAAGAGAGAGTGATAGTGAGCGTAAGAGAGAAAATATGAATGCATGGATTAAATGGGTTCTTTCTTTAAAGATTTAAATTGTACAAAAGAATTATGATTAAGATTGACCATTGGTATTCTATTTCCCCTTCCCAGGGAGATCCTTGTGTACTCCATTAAACTCTCTTTGTCATTTAACCTCTCTGGGTCTGTGGATTGTAGAATGGTTACCCTTGATTTTATAGCTAATATTGACTTACATGTGAGTATAAACCATGTTCATCTTTCTGGGTCTGGGTTATCTCACACAGGATGATTTTTTTTCAAATTCCATCCATTTGCCAGCAAATTTCATAATGCCATTTTTTTTAACATCTGAGTAATACTCTATTGTGTGTATGTACCACATTTTCTTTATCCATTGATTGAGGGAAATCTAGATTGTTTTCAGTCTCTAGCTATTATGAATAAAGCTGCTAAGAATATAGATTTCACTGGTGAAATAGGGAGTGAGGTGGGAAAAGGGGGAATCAACTGGGTGGAGGAGAAAATACTGGGAGAAACTACTGGAATTATGGGGCATTTGGAAGATGGGAAAAACCAGTGCAATGGAAACGCCATAGAATCTAGGAGAGTAATCCTAACAAAGACACATAGTAATGGGATATAGGGAGCCTGAACTGCCCATCTTCTATAACCAGGCAGGCTTCAAATGAAGGGATTAGGACACCAACCCAGCCATAAAACCTTCAACTTATAGTTTGTCCTGCCTGCAAAGTTATCTGGAACTGGAGCCAGCAGAATCATCATCAAAAAACCAGAGAGGCTTCATCTAGCAACTGATGGGAGCAGATGCAGAGTTGTAGTGAGATATTCACCTTGTGCATCTGTGGCATAGACCATACCCAATGGGGATGAATTCAGGGCTGGACATTACTTGGGGGAACTAAGTCTGAGGAGGGGGCTCAGAGAGCTCTTGCTTGCAGCACGGGGACAGGGGTACATCTGGAGGCATCATTAGGACCAGGAACCTGCTGGTGATCATCTGTTTATGTTGTAAGTTATTTCTCCCTGAATAAACATCTAGTCACCCTATTTACTTCTCCTGATCCTTATTAAACATCAATGCAGAGTCTCACAGCTAAACATTAGACAGAGTCTGGAGTTCTGTGTAGGTCATGGAGGAAGAATCAGAGGAACCAGAGGGCTCAGGAACACTAAGAGAACACAGCCCACAGAATCATGAGTCCTGGACTCATGAGGACTCACCGAGATCAAAGAGCCTGTAGGGGTCTGACCTAGGTGCCCTGCTATGTTCTGGATGAGTACCTTTGTGTTCTTGTGGGATTCTAACACTGGGAGGGGGATGGTCACTGACTCTTTTGACTACATATGAACCCTTTTCCTCATACATGGTTACCTTGTCTGGCCTTGATGTGATGGTTTGTAACTGGTCTTATTGTAATACATTATGTTGTGTTTGGTTGATGTCACTGGGAGGCCTGCTTTTTTCTAAGGGGAAACAGTGGGTGAGAAGGGAGATGGGTATGGGAGACATGAGGAAGGGAGGGATGGGAAACCTCAGTTTGATGTAATATATAAGAGAATAACAATAATAATAATAAGAAGAAGAAGAAATCTATAAGTAATAATTCTATGATTTTGCATTTTAACTATTTACTTTCATTATTGTTAATATAATTGGAAGAAAAATATTTTCATATATACATATTTAAATAACACCGAGGGTTTTCAAAAGTGCTAAGTGACTTTCAGACAAGAACATATCCATCTAAAGGCTTTTTACAAAAGAGAAGAGGAAAATTATCCTAACTTTAAAGATGAATTACATCACTTTATAGATTCTAGTCAAATGAAGCATTGGAATATAGACAGAATATAAAGTCGGATGTGGCATTACTTAGAATTGTCCTTCTGAATTATCCTTATTCAGTATGGCGAACAGTATCTGTTGCCTAATAGGCTATGTTCTATTGAAGATAAGGAAAACGTTTGAAGTTCATAAGAAGTAAGTTTGTCATAATAAAAGAAGGGTAATGCATGCCAGACAACATGGATTAGCAATCATGGAATAGAGATAAAATGGAATGTGATTGTCTTAATTAATGATGATCCTACAAAGGTCCCTTGGCAGTAGGCTAGTGAATGTGCAGGACTCATAAACATTGTGTTATTTTCAAAACTGCTACTAACGGTGCTGAAGTATTAATGAAAATGTTTGCATGTTCAGATGCGTTGGCATTTGGCCACAAGGTATCTGGAGCTGGATGAAATTGTGACACACATACATACTTACGTAGATACATATATTCCAGCTGCAATTTTGTGTCAGTGCTATTACATGTAGAAACAATGAGCTTTTATGATAGGAGGTGATTTGAGATAAAACACTTTACCAGGCCAGTGAAATGGTTCAACACTTTCTCTGACAGTGTGAATTATAGGCTGGTGATTCTTTGCTGTATGTCTAAAATCCATATGTGAGTGAGTACATATCATAAAAGAGGGAACCATTATAGGTTTCAAGAGAAAACTAACTCTAGAGAAATGTCCAGAGACCTATAAGACTGATCCCAACAATTTGAGCAACAGTGGAAAGGCTACCATAAAAGCCCTTCCCTGATAATGAGATTGATGTCTAACTTATCCACCATCATAGAGCCCTCATCTTGTAACTGACAGAAACAGAAGCAGGCACCCACAGCTAAACACTGAGCCACACTGGAATTCAGATGCAGAGAGGGAGGGCAAGTCCAGGTTACAAAAGTCTACAGAGACAACTGACTTGAACAAGGAGTACCTAATGGGCACCCAGATTGATAGCTGGGAATCCAACATTGGACCAACTCAGACCCTCTGAACATGGGTCTCAGTTAGAAGGCTTGGGCAGTCTAAGGGACCTCTGACAGTGGAACCAAGATGTATCCCTGGTGCACAAAAGGAAAGGTAGCACTTTCCCCATGGGGGGCATACTCCCTTAACCTAGAGGCAGGAGGGAGGGCCAAGTCCCTACTCAAAATGACTTGACAGATTTAGATGACCCCTCAGCCTACATGTGGATTGGAGGGGATGTGATGGGAGGGTGGTCAGTGGCATAGGAGGGTAGAAGGGAGAGAGGGAGGGAGGGATAGACAGGGAACTGGGATCGATATATAAAATAAGAAAAATAAATAAATAAATTACTATACCCCCCTCCAAAAAAAAAAAAAAAAAAACATACTTTCTGCCAAGCCTGAGAACCGAGCCAAGTCTACATGTTGCCCTCTGACTTCCACATATGTGCTGTGTCATACTATACACATGTGCATACACACACACACACACCCCAAGTAAAATAAATATATACAGTAGAAGAATTGCACCCAAAGCATCATTTAGATACTATAATGTTTGGCTTAGTATGTAGGGGCATCAGCATTTTACAACTTAGAACTCCAAGGAAACCAGATACATTTGGAGGCAGTTCAAGAGTAATTTGCAAGCTAAAGGCTTAGAAACAAGAACGGTCAGTGTATATCTCTGCCATATAATCTTTGCCCACAAAAAAATCTCTACTACAAAAATGACTGAGATGAGTTATCATATTCACAAGGTATAAATCAAAGTCATTGGGACCTTGGTTTATTTTACTGTAGCAATTGCCATCCTTGAGTTGTGTTTGTTCTTGTCTTTTCAAAGTTTTCTAAAGTCAAAAACTTCTGATTGTTTAGAGCCATCTCTTGACAAAACATAAAAGACCAGAAGACTCCCTCTCTCCCTCTCTTCTCTCTCTCTCTCTCTCTCTCTCTCTCTCTCTCTCTCTCAGGTGTGTGTGTGTGTGTGTGTGTGTGTGTGTGTGTGTGTGTGTGTGTGTAATCTATCTCTTGTGATTTTAGTTTTATTGCTAACTTGAAATAATTTCGGACCATCGGGGAAGGGAATTACAAAGCTTTCCTAGTTGCTCTGTGGGCATGCCTCTTTGAAAATTTTCATAATTATGCTCATTGAGGGTAGGAAACCCCGCCCCAAATATGGGAGGCAATACCATGGGCTGGAATTGTGTGAGGCTGGAGAAGGTGAACTGCACTGTAGACATGAGTGCATTTATTCTCTTTCTGCTATTGACTGTGGATGACACAAGACTCCTTAAGTCTCTGCCTTGACTATTCCAAGATGATAAACTGAAGCCTAGAGTTGTAAACTGAATAAAACCCTTTCTCTCATAAAGTTGCTTTTGCCAGGGCATTTTATCACAGCAACAGAAATGGAAGGAGGAAAATACTTCTTGGAAAGCTTTGATATATGAGACGAGATAAAGAAAGAACGGAAACACAGAAGGGAGAACTTTTAACATGCAAGCCTTGGAAGGACACTTGAGGTCCAAACTGTAGCAGTACTGTTATAGCATCCTACAGTCTGAATGAACTTCATCCTTTTCCTTTTATTATTGTGGTTTATTTTTTGCTGTTTCCTTTAGCCAAGTTGACTCTGTATCTTTATCTATAAATTCAGGGCTACACCTCCCCCCAGTGATAACTCTTATCCTTGTATGAAGGATGAACCAGTAACAGAGAAGAAGGTTTTGGGCCTCTCCTGCCTTTCCAAAGTGTTTCTCTACACCTTCACTATCATTATCTTCTCTAGTATTGTCTATTAAATGACCAAATAAACAAAGACTTGCCTTTGTCTGAAATATGTAGCATCCAATCCTTACCTGTCAATGTGCTCTATAATAGACAATTTGGTGGCATACCTTCTCCCATGCTGTTGTGTAGCCCAGAACACACAGTCTTAGCCTTTTGAGGACATGTCTCCTTGAATTCAGACTAATTGTTTTATTGACATTGATAGATTGACTCTCTTATAGTTAAAAATAATTCAATTCTGTTTCGTTCTTTTTCATTTTTCTTTTGTATTTCTTTTTGTTAACTTCTTAAAGTCAATGTGGAAGTGGCATTCATTCCAGCTAGTATTCAGGAATTACTCAGGGACCTCCCTCAGATAGTTATCAGTTAGATCAATTTCTTATCATCCTCATAAATATTTTCTATATATATACGAACATGCCATTATTCTGCTTCAAAAATAAAAAGTACTGTCTTAACTCAGTACTTTTCTGATCTGTGTTTCATAATGAAATCTCTTTAAACAACAAACAAAAAATAATTTATTGATAATGGTGTGAAATTTGGAGTTAACAACAAAAGGCAATCTTTGAACAAATAGGATGATAAATCTAATTTTTCTGTCTCTTCAGTTAAATTTATTGCAATATGTACTGAGAACATTTTTTGCATGAGAATAGATAAGATAGTACAATTGATTTCCAATAAATGAATTATATTAATATGCTACTAATACGGCACAAGATAGATGTGTATTGAAATTTACTTAAATTTTTTTCTGACCAAATTATCTATTGGTACCTTCAAACCTTACACTATTCTATGAATCTTAAGTCCTTATTTAAATAGTAAATGTAGGTACTATTCTGGTCATAAAACAGCCTTCTGACTTAAAAATGAATATATTTCATTTAACACTAAGTTATATTTTTCCTTTACTATGTGCTTTTGAAAATTTCATACATATATCTAATTAATTTTAATACTTTCATGCCATCTTTATTTCTTTTCTCTCTCCCAATGAAATCTTACTTTAGTGTATTCTTTCTGAGTGTATCCCAGAGTTTAACTGAAGTTACTAGTGGGAGGGTGGGTGGAAAATTACTGGGGCGAAGGAACTTACCAGTGGTTACACCATTGAAGAAAAAAGCTCTTAATTGTCAAGTTTCTCAGGGAGAAATAGAACCTAATAGGTCTCTCTCCTTTCTATGATACAATATAATGTAGCTCAGTCTTATTCAGGTCTTGTGCAGACAACCACAGCTTCAGCGATTTCCTGTGTTACAACAGCCACGTAAAGTCCAGAAAACATCTTTTTTGAGATAGTCTTTTTATATTGTATATATAAGTACATGTGTTGTTTTATTGCTTTATTTATGTGTCCCTGTTGAATCATGCCATGATGTTTATTCTCTTACAGAGATACTTTTCAATAACAGAAGAGAGAATATTAAATGTATACTGTATTTTTGCTGTACGATGGCTCCAAAGATCTTTAAAGTCCTCTACAAAAGATTGCCTCATAATTACTGCTGTAGTCCCAATAGTTGAATTATTAACCAGCCTAATTATGGTCATAATAATGTGGAGATAAATTAATGATATCATTATTGGTCTTTGCAGCTTGGTCTTTGATAAAGAAGTCACTAATGCATTGTAAAAAGTTTATGAAATCTGTTTTGCAGATCTTGAACATGAGTATAAATATTCAAGGTTTTGGATGAGCCAGGATGAGCTAGGATTGCTTTTCTGGGTAGATTTGTTACTTTATCCATTTGATATTACCCAGTGCAATTTTCTTTACCATGGAGACTTTCTGGCTACTCAACTGTTCTCCTGTGGATCTCATCCACCTTCCTCATGTGAACAAATCACCAGTTTCTATAGAAAATTGTCCAATCAGAATGTAATATCCTGAATTTAAATTATAGCTGAATAAATGTGCTTATTTCTCCATTACTTTGTAATGTCTTTGTGAATTTTGAATTATCTGACTGTTGAGTTCTAGTCCATTTCTTCACATAAAGTTGCTTTCCAATGAAAGCCTTAAAAATATAGTGCCTGAAATAAATATTTAAAGAGAAAAAGTTTGAAGAAAAATGTGAGTTTTAAGAGGAGTAAAACTATGTGTCATGATCATCTCTGAATAAAAACAAAATGTTCTCTCCTGGAAAAACCAGTCTGGGAATGAATATTCTATGTGGCTCTATGGAGCATCTGTTGATAAATGAAGCAAGAACGGTCCACTGATTGAAAGAATTTAGAGCCATTGCTCATAATAGCATTTCATACATTCATTTATGTCCCATCTCTCACATATTAACTTCTCAGCCTTCCTGGTTGGATTGTAGAAATTACTCACTTAAGTACTGGTCATAAAATCATACCCATGGCATTAATACATTTCATTTGTTAAACAGAGATTAAGGGTTTTCCAAAATCAAGGATAATTTTATCGTTAAAATAGGACATTTCCCTGTGAACTGTATAGCAGCATCTTGTTTCAGGGGAGCATTTCAAGATAATTAGAGTTTATCACAATGTATAGACAATGCCTATTCCATCTATCTATCTATCTCTATCCATCTATCATCATCTATCTCTGTCTACATATATAAATATATATATATATATATTTGTATGTATTTTCATAAATACAGTTACTTATGATAACATTTATTTTGAAGCTAAGAATAATAAGATAATAACTATAAGATAAAAGCTTCAAAACATATACTATAGAAATAGAAGATGGTTCAGCTGGTAAAAATCCCAGAAACCTGAGTTAAATCCCTGGAAAGGAAAAACTGAAATTCCTGGAAGTTTTTCATTGACTTTTGTACATGTTCCCTTCCAACCTTATGCCTGTGCACACAAATAAAAATAATTTTAATTATAAGAAATGTATACTATAATAAAAGTTATATGGATATGGTCTTTCTTCCTAAAAAGTCTTCTTGGGGTATATTTCCCATTAAAATGAGAGAGAATGGGGTGAATGACTGATGCAAATAGCACTAAGCTACTACCTTCTTTTATCAATTCCTGGGAAAGTATTCGAAGGAATATAATGGAACCTCATACCACTTTATTGTGTTCACTCTGCCAATACTACCCTCCTCTTTTTCATTTTAGTAGATATTTGGGTTGTATGAATTAATGAAGAGTTTATGTTCAACTAACATGCAAAAGCCAGTCCTATTTATTTACAGAGTATTTAATCTAATATTTTGACCTTGGTTGACCATAAATAACTGAAAATCCGTGCTATTTGACCATATTTAATCCTATGACCTGAAAACATTTAACAGTCTCAAATGTCACTTTTAAAGGATATAAACTTTAAACATAATATAAAGGTAGAAACTTCAATTATTTTTGTTTACTGTAATATTAAGTATTGTCACCTCATTTACATTAACCAGTTAAAGTTATTGTGATTTCTGTATATATATATATATATATATATATATATATATATGTACATATATCAATAAAGTGGCAAAGTTTCATTACTAATACCAAGGCAAATACTCCATAATTGTATGTGAATATATATTAACAAATTAATTAATTAATTAATAAGAAGCTTAACAAAACATAATTTTCTCTACTTATAGCTATAAATCTGTATAATTTTTCTATAAAGGAATAATAGTAAAAGCATAATTTTTAAAAAGAAATGTATTTTTATATTCACACCATATATGCTATCTATGAGTACAATAGAAAATTTGTAAAACCAACTTGAATATTCTGTTAAGCTTCATTTTATATATTTTTCAGGTAAGTATTCGAATCTCTACAGCAATGATATTAATTACATTAATTATTAATGAGTAACATTTAAATCTGGTGTGAAATTGAAAGTGATGCTCAAATAGACCTTATTGAACACCCTCAAACAAATTGTAAAGTACTCTCCTTTTGCTATTTTTCTTTTTATATCCATTCTTTCAAAATGAATTAACAACTTGCTATTCTTAATGAAAGCATAATTTCAAAAAAATATATCTTCAAGACCCATAAAATTAACGCAAGTGTTACAATGAAAGCTGTCAATAGAAAGTTGTGGCCATAAATTTTATCTAAATATATGGCAAGAATTAACCCATTTTAGTTTAGCAGCTTTTGATTACAGGTTTGCTTTACACATGGTAAAGTGCTAAATTTGATGAAACTGTGGCTTGTTGATAGATCAAGGTCATGTTAAATTCTGTTATACCAAACCAAAGCCACATCTGGATAATATCAAACAATTTAGGGAAATATAAACTACCAGAAAAGTTATTTTGGGTGTATAATTTTTGAAACATTTGATTATATATTCTCCACAAGCTTGTTTTTTTTTTAATGAGAATTGGTGCTGCCTTAGTTAGCATTCTGTTGTCTAAGACAAGTTTTATAAAGAAGGTATTTAATTTGGGAATTGCCTAGAGTTCTAGAATCTGGTCCATGATCATCATGGCAGGATGCAGACAGGCATGGCAATGGAGCAGTAGCTGCGGGCACTATATCCTGCTCCACAAATGCAGAGATATCCATACTCGTGAATTTTTAAAATCTCAATACCCACACCCAGTGACACAGTTGCATGCAACAAAACCAAAACCTATTCCAATAATTCCACATTTCCTAATCATTCCCAAATAGTCCCACTAACTGGAAATCAATCATTCAAATATAAAAGCCTATGGGGTGAGCTAGGGCATTCTCTTTCAAATCACCACATTAAAAAAAAAAGTCTGGAGAACTATTCCATGGGGAGTGTAGGGGGGGGGCAGGGAATGGAGAGGGAACTAGGAGAAAGAGAAGGGGAGGAGAGGAAAGTATGTAGGACTAGGAAGATTGAGTCAGGGGAGAAATATAAGAGAGAAAAGAGAGACAGAGAGATAAAGAGAGAAAGAGAGAGAGAGGGAGAGAGAGACACAGACAGACAGACAGACAGAGACAGAGACAGAGAACATAAAAGAGGGAGCCATTACAGGATTGAAGAGAAAACTGAACCTAAAGAAATATCCAGAGACCTACAAGACTGACCCCAACTAAAAAATTGAGCAACAGTGGAAAGGCTACTGTAAATGCCCTTCCCTGATGATGAGATCGACGACTAACTTATCCACCATCATGGAGCCCTCATCTAGTACCTGTTGGAAACAAAAGCAAACACCGACAAGTAAACACTGAGCCGAGCTAGAATCCAGATGCAGAGAGGGAGGACAAGACCACACTGCAGAAACACATAGAGACAGCATACCTGAACATGGAGGAGCTAATGGGCCCCCACACTGATAGCTGGGAATCCAGCATGGGACTGACTCAGACCCTGAACATGGATCTCAGAAGGCCTGAGCAGTCTAAGTCTAAGGGTCCTCATACAGTGGAACCAGGATTATTCCTGGTGCACAAAAGAACTTTGTGGGCACATCCCCCATGGAGGGAGACAGGAGAGAAGTCCTAGTGCTTATTTCAAATGACTTGACAGATTTAGATGACCCCAACTGGAGGGCATCACCCTACATGTGGAGTGGAGGGAATTGGAGGCGAGGGTGGTTGGGGTGCTTGTGAGGGTGGGAGAGAGGGAAAGAGGGATGGAGGGAGGGAGAGGGAACTGGGATCGATATATAAAATAAAAATAAAAAGTAAAATAATATAAAAACATTAAAAGAAAACAAATTATCTTGGGTTAGATAAATTCAGTGATATTCCTGATATGATTTTATGTAGATTATAATCTATACCCCTGAGTTGTGAGAAACTGGACAGCAACAATTAAGGGCTCTGTCTATAAGCTCACTTTAGGGCCTGAGAGAAATTGCTGTTTGGTTAAGAGCATCTGCTGCTCTACCATGGGATCTGAGTTTGGTTACCAGCACTTATATCACATAGTATACAAGTAACTGCCTGTGATCCCAGATCCAGGGGGCTGCCACCCTCTTTTAGCCTCCATGGGCGCTGCACTCAAGTGCACCTACCCCTACACATGTATGCATTTATACATATTTAAAAAATCAAATAAATCTTTGAAAGCTAAAAAAAACTTCATTTATATAAAACAAAGCTGAATAATATTATAACATGATTGTTCTCTAATTCTTTTATTAGTTTGGAAAATTTTTTCAAATAACCTGGTGGAAAGGACAAAGATAATGAATAAAGGATTTGTTTGTTCACTGATAATCCAGATAAATGATAGAGATGATAGAGCAAGAGAAATTTAATATCAAGTAGTGTCAGACTACATAAAGCAAAAATAAATGTGTCAGAAAATTCTATAGGAATTCCTTATTTATTTGTCCTCTATTTCAGTGAATTGTCTGAATAACCACTATGAGCCAAGTTCATTGTATTATAGTAGTGGTCTTGGTGAACAGAATAAGAACATATATAAAGAGATATTCTATTATGTTTAATAGCAATAACAACAAGAAGGACAGCTAAGACTTATTCGTCTTTTACTGTGTGCTAAGAGCACTGTTTTAAGGGTTCCACACATACAAACACAATTGAGTTTCAAAATAATTCAAGGGGATGGGAATCACTATCACATATATTGAGGAAACACAATGAAAAAGCTTTAATCACTTACCAATGACATATAACTAATGATAAAATAGAAAATTCAGGACACACACACAGCAATACAACAAATTCTTTCCTAATAATATAATTTTTCAATGAGTTGTTTGACTTACAAGGGAATAGCTCTTCACTACCACTAATCTCCTTACATCTAACCTTCAACAA
Organism: Phodopus roborovskii; assembly: GCF_943737965.1. Lineage (NCBI taxonomy): Eukaryota > Metazoa > Chordata > Mammalia > Rodentia > Cricetidae > Phodopus > Phodopus roborovskii. The sequence goes on from NW_026126485.1 coordinate 8,258,556, forward strand.
CTTGCCTCAAAAAATGAATGAAGAAGGAATGCTAGAATAAAGAGCAGAAAGTTGCCCTAAGCCCAGTTTGGAAGCAAACTGGCAACATTATAAATATGGCAAGCAGACTAGGCTTGTTAGCATGAGTGGTAGAATGGAGTCTGTCTCCTTGCACTAAGTCTAGGACATTGTAAGACAAACTGTAAGAAAGCAGGGCCTGAGACTAAAGTATATGAAGTATATGAAGTAATTTGTGGTAATAACCATATAAATTATGTTATTCCAAATGGCATCATTCTAGAGATGAGAATTTTGTCATCTATGATCCACCAAGGAATTAACAAGTCAATTGTGAACATTAACGCCCCCCCCAAAAAAAAAATCAGAAGAGAATTGAATTTGTCTGCTAGATCCTTTTTAGGGTTATCATAAGTTACTTTGTAAAGTAGTGAAGTTTTAAAGCTATGTGAGATTGGGGATGGGGTGGGGAAGCTGGGCTGGGCTGAGCTAGACAGTTCCAAGGCAAGTCCACTAATTCTGTAGGTTCAACAGAGACCAAACAAGCTTTCTTTCCCGGGTGGACTGGGGCCTCCAGGCCAGTTCTGCTCCTTTCACTGGAGGTCAGTTGGCCAGCAAGAGGAAGGGCCTCTCTTTCAGCAGTGCTCAGGCCTGTATCAGTAGTTAGCTGGATTGAGCATCCATGTTTGGGTACAAAATTCTCTGGAATGTGTCCAGGACAAACCTTCGAAGACTCAGAATCAGGAAAATTAGTCATAGGGCCTGGCTCTCCCTAGTGTTACCCTGATTTCAAAACAAGCTGAGTCCACATCTGGATTTTGGATTTGAAAGAGACGGCCACTAGGACACACATATGGAAATTTCAGGGAGCTAAAAAAGAATTGTGGGTGACCTACAAAGGCATTTCTTACTTATCGAAATGTGGCTATTCATAAACCTTCTGGCACTGTCTCTGATGACCTTTTGTGAAGTGTGTTTGTGGGGGGTAATCAGTAACAGCTGTCAGAAGTCAAACTAGGTAGCCTTGTGAACAAAGCCACAACCTTTGTTGTGAGCTGAGAGGCCAAGCTAGTGCTCAGACTTGTCTTACATGGATGGTGCCCCTGCTTGGGGGAGAGCCCAGAGAAGCCCCTAGAAAATGCTGTGACCCTGTGCACATTGTATATTGCACCTGCTTCTGGCAAGAAAAGGGCCTGTCTCCTGGACAGTGAGGCCAGGAGGCAGAAGTCTTGAAAGTTAACCCCTCTAGTTCTGTCACATTTCTCTTGGGACCACAGAATGTCACCTACCCTCTTCTCCACATCTAAACCACCCTTCACCAGGGTCACCAGGATGCAGGATTTTGCACCTGGAAGCTGCACTCTGATGAATCCTGTGTCTGTCCCAATGCTGGTCTCAGAACAAAGTTGGGATGGGAGGTGCTGGAGGTGGGACATTGAACTTCAGGTCCTGTGGTTAGGGGGCACAGCAGAACATAAGTTGGGCACCTCCAGGACCACACTCCCATCAGGGTATCATTATCCATCCTCACATAGCACCCATCAAGAGAGAACCAAGGGCCCTCTGTGGAAAGGGCTGTTTTCTATATGGCTGTAGAATTCAGTAGGCATCAGGGGAACAGACAGTGACCCCCTAATATGGCTGATACAAAGAGGGACTTTCTCATTTGAGACATGAGCTAAACTCCAGCCCCCTGATGGCCGAAGTCCAGAATTCCTTTTATACATTGTTATAGAGAACTCTCCCTTCACTCAGGCACTTTCATTGTGGTATCTCTGTCTCCCATCCCTAAAGGAAAAAAATTGACTTTTCAGTACTATTTCTGGGCTCCCTATGGGTTCCTCAGTCAAACTGAAACCAGAAAATATGGCCATAACCACAAAAACTCAAAAGACCTAGGCTGGGAAGACTCTGCATCCTAGGAGGTATCCCTTGTGTATGATGAGATGAGAATCCACTGGAAATGAGTCTAGTCATGTTCCTCCCTTCCTCCCAACCATAGATGAGATGAACTGAAGCCCCAGATGACATAGGGGGTGGTCCATGAGGGGTGCTTGGCCCCACACTGAAGGACCACACCCTACCATTAAAGGAGAACCACTTTGGACATGAAGACACTTTCGTTTGCCAAAAATAGCCAGCACCTGCATATTTCTGTTTTAAGGCAACCTTCCATCCATCAGATGGAAGAGCCCTGGGTCATTTGGAGGGAAAATTAAATTAAGTGCTCTTTGGAAACAGCCTATGCCCACTTTCCCTCCCCCTCCTCCACCCCCAACCCACTCTACAACAAACCAGCTCTTTCTTTTATTCCAAAATGACAAGCTTAGAGTCCTTTTTACCCTTCCTAAGTACAGACCTTGCAGAGTTACAAAGCTGCCTCCCATGTCTGTGTGGGCAGATCACAAGGAGACACCTGGCTCTTCCCAAAGAGACCTTGGCTGGCCTTTGGGGCACACCTTTGCCTCTCTCTGTCTTCAGAACCATGGATGTAGGTGCACCAAAGGACTTTGAAATAAAATTCATGAATCTTAATTCAAAGCAAAAGGTATGAGTTAGAATCAAGAATTATCAGAGACACCAGAGACCCAAATCACTCAAGTAAGCTTAACCCATTAAAAAATAAACAATGGAATTGAATCTTCGTCTTTATAAAGCTTCAGATTGCTAAATTTTCAATTATCAAAAGCAAATAAGTACCAAGCTCTAAAGTTCTGATTGACTTTTGTAAAATCAATGTGTATTTCAACAAGAGCTAAAATATTTACTTTAAAGGCATTCAGAATCTACCCACTACTTTACGATGGGCATTTTATTCATAAGATCTTCTACAGTAATGTTAAATTTTCATTGTCTTTCTTTTTTCCTCCTGGTGATTGACCCCTCTTAAAACATCTAGAGGAACTTCTTAATTCTCCATTAAATCTTTGAAGCTTTTCATGCTGCATAGAGGACAATTTTCATAGGTTCCTACTGAGGTCTGTGTCCTAAACTATTTTGCTATTATTTATCTAAACTTCTCAACCCTCTGTTCTTTTCTTTAGCTTTCTTTCCATTTGGGTCATAAAATAACAACCTCCCTGCTTATTTTCCTTTGAAACTCATATTCCTTCTGTCTGGAGTAATCTCCATGTCAAAATCAACAACTATACCATTATCACTCATTCTTCTTTCAGATTTTTCTAAAATATCTTACTATTGGCTAAACTTTCTCTGTGTGCTGCCTGGAGATAGAGAAACTCAAAAAGTCCTTAAACATCACATGTATTTCTGTACTAAAATTTCCTGACTCTCATTCATAAGTACTTAGCATAATGTTTATTTTACATCTATAATGATTGTTGATAAACTTCAACAGAATTTATGCCATTTCAGAACACAGCTTTGACTTTTTGTGACAAGCTTCTTATAAACTCTTTAGAAAAGGACTTGGGATGTAGTAGTCAGTTACTAGATGTTTGTTAATTAAAGAAATAAATGAATGAAGAACTCATATTCATAATAGCTCATAATAGCTGCATTAATAAGTTAATAAAGGCATTGTATAAGATGATGATATAGGAAAGATTTCATTGAAACATGAGCAAAAATGATGAATAATTTTTGTAAGAAAAAATAGACCTCTATCCATTAATACAAAATAGATTCAAAGCAAGTAGCAATTGGGAATAAGCAAAAAGAGATTCAAAAGAAATTCTATTTCACACTCACTGAGTAGACAATATTTAAGAAATATGATAATGTGAAATATTGGTGGAAATGGATGAAATGGAAGTCTTGCTCATTCTTCATAAGATTGAAAATCAGTAAAAGAACTTTAGAAAATAATTTGACATCATCTTGAAGTGTTAAATATGCATATATAGTATAGTCCATTTGTTTTATATATAGATATATATACATATATACATATATATTAGAAAAATATTCATAATTAAAAGCTCATAAATATGCTTAAATACATATCTTTACCAGTCAGTTATGCACAGGGAAGAACATAATTAAAATCATATATAATGTAGGTAATTGGCTAATTCTTTTTATGTTTATGAGTGTATTTGCCTGTATCTAAATATGTACACACACACACACACACACACACACACACACACACACATATATATATATATATATATATATATATATATATATATCTCAAGTGCATGCTTGGTGCTCAGAAAGGTCATAAGAGAGGATCATATCTCCTGAAACAAGAGTTACAGAGTGTTAGCCACCATGATATTGCTTGGAACCAAAACTGAGTTCTCTGCAATAGCACCAAGTGCCCTTAACTGCTGAACCATCTCTTCAGCCACTAGATAGTTCTTAGAAGATACTGTTTAGCAGAAGAACCAAAGCTCAGAAGACCATATTCAGTATTATTCAAAGTATATTAGTGATAAGTGCAAGTCTAAGGCAACTTAAAAAAATTAATATTTAACCCAAATGTCCTATCAGTGTTGGCTGTGGTAGAATGGGAGCAATGGGTTTAGCCAAATATGGGAAAAGAAAACCATATATGTGATGTTTGATCTACTTGGGCATTAAAGTCTCAGTTAACATTTAGTCATCATGACTTACAACTTAAATTCATGATGGAAACACTGTGGTACAAATGTAAATATTATATAATATACTTGGAGGGAATAATAGGCTTAATTACTCTGCTTCTTGCTTTTGAACATAGACAAATCCCTAAACTGTCCTTTAGTCTTCTAACTAGCTATCGTAATTTTCCGTGGACTACTGAAATAGACTCACAAGTTCATCTTCATTTCAATTTGCCTGTTTCAGCCAAGATCTTGTCTCTCAAATTGTGACTTTACATTTGAAGTATACATTTTTTATATGTCCACTGTATTTTGCCTGCTCCTTTGCATGTGGTTTATATATTAGCTACACATAATTAAGAGTAGTTATGAGCTAGTAACCTCATATAGTCATGTCTCAAAATAGGAAGACAAGAGGAATGCTCAAGTACACTATCTGCAAAATTAAAGACCCTCAGGTAAAAGTCTTCTGCTCTCCCCTGGAAGTCTTCATGCTTCAATTTTTTTTTCTTTTGACAGGTGCAGTGAACTTTATTGATGGTACTCAAGAGAGCATGGCTCTCTAAGCCCCTTAATTTTGGGGGTCTGGGATGGAAACTGTGAGGGAGATTAGTGTCAGGGGTTGTTGGACAGGGACTACTCAGCAGCCAGGGTCTCTCTCTCTTGCTCATGCCCTTGCAGGGGGTGGATGGTCCAGGATGGGCTCTTACTCCTTGGAGGCCATGTAGGCCACGAGGTCCACCACCCTATTGCTGTAGCCAAATTCATTGTCATACCAGGAAATGAGCTTTATGAAGTTGTCATTGAGAGTGATGCCATCCCCAGCGTCAAAGGTGGAAGAGTAGGAGTCACTGCTGAAGTCGCAGGAGACAACCTGGTCCTTGATGTAACCCAGGATGCCCTTCAGTGGGCCCTCGGATGCCTGCTTCACCACCTTCTTGATTTCATCATACTTGGCAGCTTTCTCCAGGAGGCATGTCAGATCCACAATGGACACATTGGGGGTAGGAACATAGAAGGTCATGCCAGTGAGCTTCCCGTTCAGCTCTGGGATGACCTTGCCCACAGCCTTGGCAGCACCAGTGGATGCAGGGATGATGTTCTGGGCAGCCCCACGTCCATCACACCACAGCCTCCCGGAGGGGCCATCTACAGTCTTCTGGTTGGCAGTGATGGCATGGACTGTGGTCATGAGTCCTTCCACAATGCCAAAGTTGTCATGGAAGACCTTGGCCAGGGGGGCTAAGCAGTTGGTAGTGCAGGAAGCATTGCTGACTATCTTGAGGGAGTTGTCATATTTCTCATGGTTCACACCCATCACAAACATGGGGGGCACCAGCAGAAGGGGCAGAGATGATGACCCTCTTAGCCCCACCCTTCAAGTGGGCCCCAGCCTTCTCCATGGTGGTGAAGATGCCAGTAGACTCCACAAAATACTCAGCACCAGCATCACCCCATTTGATGTTGGCAGGATCTCACTCCTGGAAGATGGTGATAGCCTTCCTGTTGATGACAAGCTTCCCATTCTCAGCCTTGACTGTGCCCTTGAACTTGCTGTGGGTAGAGTCATACTGGAACATATAGACCATGTAGTTGAGGTCAATGAAGGGGTCATTGATGGCAACAATGTCCACTTTGCCAGAATTGATGACAGCCCTGGTAACCAGGCGTCCAATTCGGCGAATTCCGTTCACTCCTACCTTCACCATTGTGTCTAAGAAACGAGGCTGGCACTGCACGAAAAAATGCGGCTGTCTCTAGAACAGGGAGGAGCAGAGAGCCCATGCTTCAATTTTTCACACTTGTCTTTTTGATCTCTCTCTCTCTCTCTCTCTCTCTCTCTCTCTCTCTCTCTGTGTGTGTGTGTGTGTGTGTGTGTGTGTGTGTGTGTGTGTGTGTGTGTCTTCCTGAGACTGAGTCCTATGGAGCCCGCGTAAATTCTTTACGCAGCTGAGGGTTTGAGCTTCTAATCTTCTACCTACCTCCACCTTCCATATTCTGGGATTACAGACATGTGTCACCACACCTGCTTCCTGCAGTGTCTCAGGTATGCTAGACAAGCCCACTATCAAATGAGATGTGCCCTCAACTCTTAAGTGTTATTAATAGTAATATTTATCAAAAGTCTCAATAAGTCTATATTTTTAAACCTTTTATTTATTTCCTGAAGTCAAAATATAATTCCATCATTCCCCCCACCTCCTTCTCTTCCCTTGGACATTTCTCAAGTGTCCCTTCTTTTTCTTCCTCAATTCCATGGCCTTTTTTCTTTGAATGCTTCTTCTCTGAGGAAAACTCTTTATCTTTTTCTCAGCATTCTTGAATTGCTTACAATGCTTTGTTTATAACTTGGGTCCATAATAGTTCCCCATTCATTAATAGCAAGTTTATTGATATTGTCTTTGTTCAAGTATTATTTGCACAATCATGGTGAGGGCTTATGGGTGTGGCTTCCCTAATACTTGTAAGTATCGAATCTCACAGCAGACTTCTTGTCAGCTAACATTTTTTAAAGTAATTAGAACATATACTTAATCATTTGGAATTATATGTAGATATTTATCATATGAAAACAACTGGAAGACCTTCTTTTGTGTCTGCCCAATAATCTCTAACTTAGGCACTAACTGAATGTTAGCTTCTTCCTTAAGTTTTATGATCACCATTAGGTTTTCAGAATGTTGTAAGTTAGTTGTGAAACAGAGATATTATTAAAAATGAAACTGAATTTATAATTAAATAAATCACATAAAAAAACAAGGTGATAAAGCCCCAAAATTATTACTTCTCCTATCACTGCTCTGTATCTTTCTGAAAGCATTTACTACTATTGTATCAATATGATAGAAATACAGGTTATAGTGCATTCTCCCCCAACTGGACATTCACTGAATTCATGGTAGCACCTGAAAATCCTTAACCAGAGGCAAATGCTACTGCTTAGAACCTGAATAGTAATCATTTGATTATGTACATTCTGCAAAGTGGAAATGTTCATAAATGAATATTGCTGAAATTAAATATGTGCTATTGTTGATGGCATAAATATTCATGAAATGTTTGTTCAAAGATTGGCAAAATATCTCCAACTCATAAAGAATTCAAATGTATTTTTGATAGGAGGGAGAATTTTTGACATATTCCTGTGTTGTTTGATTAGTTGATTTTCTTTTTCTTTTCTTTCCTTTTTGGGGGGGGGAGTTTGGCAGGACAAGGGTTAGTAAGTATTGTTTTTTCCAGGAAAGGTTTCTATAATTATTGTCTGGACTGGAAATCACTATATACAACCAGCTGGTCTTGAACTTGCAGAGATCATCTACATCTGACTTCTTATTGCTGGTAAAGGCATGTGCTGTGTACCACCTTGCCTAGCTACTTCTTTGAGGAAGGATGTTATTTGAAGTGGTGTTTGAATATGTGCAGGTGTATTTGCCCACTCATGCATACATGGAGACCAGAGGTTGATATCAGGTGACTTTCTCTATTGCTTTCCATCTTCTTTTTTTAAAAAACGGGATTTATGTTTAAGATATGTATATTTGCACGTGTAAGTTTGATTGAAAAGAGTTGATTAGTGGTGAGAAATTACAAATTAATAATGTGTTTCAAAATTTTCTACATCTTTTCTCTCTCTCTCTCTCTCTCTCTCTCTCTCTCTCTCTCTTTTGTCCTTTAATTTGATTCATTCATCTTTACAAAGAAAACTACTTTACTTGGCCTGAATACAAATTTTGGTGTATTTTGTGGAGTTAGAAGTATTCCCAGGTCTTGACATTTTCTGATTGTCCAAAGGCAAGAAAGAAAAAGATGAGAAATGATTTTGTACTCATGCAATCTTCATAAGCCAGTAGTACTTATTTTATAGAACTACTTCATGGAAAAGTGTCCTTCAAAAAAAAAAAAAAACCTATTGTTCTTTCAAGATATCTCTAGTAGATTTTGGGCTGATCCTAGATAATACCAATATTCATCAGGACATGGATTCAAAGGGATAGGGACAAACTCATAAATATAGTCATAACATTATGCCACACTATTTAAATGATAAGAAAGGGAGATGTATTAGACAATAATAATAATAAAATAAAACAGTTTGTACCATATTAGGCAATAATCAAGGCTCAGTCACAGAGAATTCTGATAATTTCTAAATAAGACTAAAACATACTTTTTACAAGTCATATCCTACAAAAATAGGATATTACAGTGAACTTCACTTCATCAACTACAGTGGGGCTTTGTCTTGTCTATTGAATTGTATGTATTAGTAATAAATTAAGTGCACTCAGACTTTATCACTAAAATTTCCTTATTTAGACAATGGTTGTTTCCTTATTTCCTTCTTACCCTACAAAAAAAAAAAAACAAAAAAACAAAAAACAAAAACAAAAAAAAAAAAAAAAAAAAAAAAAAAACTGGCGTCATCTTGGTGAGAGAAGGCAGCAATTTCTACTGAAATTGTGAACAAATTTACCGACAAGGAAATCTTCATTAAAAAATTCCAAACTGAGCCAGAGAATGGTGACACACACCTTTAATCATAGCACTCAGGAGGCAGACATAGGTGGATCTCTGTGAGTTTGAAGTCAGCCTGGTCTACGGAGTGAGTTCTTTGACAGCCAGGGCTGCTACACAGAGCAACCCTGTGTCTGGGAATATAAATATATTGGTACTTTCTAGGCCTGAGCATGGAGGACAGAGATGGCCCTCCACCCATCACCCTTGGTCTGGTGGAAACACAATCTACCATGAGCCCAGGGCACTATGGCACCTTCATGGTGAGTGAGTTCAGCATGAGGAAATAGAAGAGAAAGTAAGCCAGAAAGATGTATGTCCTCTGGAGAGAGGTGGAGCTGGACAGGCAAGAGATATATCTGGTCATGAGGTACTGCTAAATCCATACACCTTCCCTGAAGAATACACTAAATCTGATCCTGTTGGTGGGGGCACAGGTGAACAGGTCCTTTGAACATGGTGGCAGGATAGGGGCACCTGCCCCTTCTCTCATATACCTTGTGGTAGCATAGGTAGGCAAAATATGCCTTCCACCATCCACCCCCTTCACAACTTTGGCAGCCAAGATAAGAGCATGGAGAAGGATCTGGCCCTATCCCTCACCGAATGCAGCAATTGGGAGTGGGGGCCATATACCTTACTTGAGCAAAACAGTAGAGATGGTCTCGGTAGTGTGAGTGCAGAAGAGCCCACCCTAGGGCACAAGAGCAGGAGAACTGGTCCTAGGCCTTGCTGCCTGCAAAATTGGATGATTTAGCTTGGGCAGTGCTGGAGAGCTCACCCTGGTAGTGACAATGTGATGAAGCTAGTGGGCTGACAAACCCAGCTACCACCAAGGCCAAGAACTAGGACTAGGAGTTAGCTCACCCCAACCTTTACCTCATGTATGAACTTCAGAAGCATATGAAGAGACCAGATCTGCAGCTCAAATACTATAGCTTGCCTATGATACAGGACAACAATATGATATCCAGGAGGCAAGGGTTTGGGGATATGAGTCAGAATGAGATGCAGTATATGAAATCCATACACACATACAAAAAAAAATGAATTAAAAAGTTTAAAATTACCAAACTGTTGCTGGGTATGGTACTGTACACCTTTAATCTTAGCACTCAAGAAACACAGGAAGGATGTTGCAACAGCCATTGACTATGTATGCAAAGTGATCTATTTTACATCAATTCAATGCTCACTTATTTGCATACTTCAAAAAGGAACAGTGATTCAAGAGAAGATGATAGAATCTTGACAATGTTTGAAAACTCAGTTGTTTGCTTTTTTGTTTGTTTTTATTTTATTATTATTATTATTATTGGTAGAACCAAGTCCTCACTGACACTGTGTTTATCAATTTTGAAGAATCTCTGCCTAATTACCTGGTGCAATGAAGAATAGCTCACAGAGAGTTGGTAGGGACTCAGATTTGCTTATTTTGAATGTTATTGTAGTGTGAGTATGAGCAACAAGGAGGAAGTCATACAGAGACAGAATGCTGTACAAATGGGAAGTTTTACTTTGTGTATCTCTGACAATAGCTGGTGAATAACAGCCTTCTGATTTTACTCCTAGGGGAGTTTCCATGTGTTAAACTACTAATATCTTCTTGTCCTTGGTCTATAGCATTTTGACAGGTGAACCAGGAATTCTTAATCTTTATGGACATCAAAGAGAGTTTTCTGCCACATCCCTGATATCAGTTAAAAGAAATGCCTAGGATTTAAGTTTCTTAGAAGCATAACTTCTTAAAGGGAAACTAGAATTTCTCCAATATTATTGGGATTAACTTCTTTAAAACTAGAAATTTTCATTTCTGAACCTTAAACTTACTGAGTAGAATTAGCTAACAGAGCCATTAAAGGATTTCAATAAGTGCTACAATTCAACATCAGTTGAAAGTTAATAATAAAAAAATTAAATTAAAAAACTTTGTTTTCATTAAGATTTGAAAATTACTAAAAGTGTAATCTGACATGCTTGCCAAACAGAATTATGTTCACCACAAAATTTTCTAGCATGAAAGAAACTCCCCCAAAGGAGATTTTCTTTAAATAAAAATGAAGATGAAGGAGAAATATAAAAGCTTGGATTATGATCAGATTTAAATCTTGCATACATAAAATTATTCACTTTTTTGCTCCATATATCTTTTCTAGCTTAATATTGTTGCCTCTAGAAATGGATATGGGGGTTCCCATTACTATGGAAATGTTGCCACTATAGGAATTTCATATTTGCACTCATTAGCACACTTCATCAAGCATTTTGCCAGGTTTTTAGTACACAAGAGTAGAGAAGTACCCAAAACACAGTCATAAAAATAGGCTTGCATTTCAAAAATATCGAAGTATCACGAAAGACAATTTCCTAAATATTTGTTGTGACTTTAAAGTTCAATGGTGTTGCTGCAATGTGTCACTGTTAGCAGATCCTGATAAGCAATACCTGACACTACTTGAGCACAGGATATGGTTCTTCTTGTATTGACGAACACAAACTGGCTGTCAATGATGACATGCTCTAACTTATTCTAAAGAAGTGAAAACAGAAGGCTATTTTGTAACCTTGAAGTATTAGGGTCATAAACTGATAAAATTATCCAGCAAAGCCTTAGAGACATCAGAATATTCCCCATTTAAGCACCAATATGTGGAGGAATAAATTTCCATTTTTAGTAGCTAAGTTCTTTCTTCCATAACCCCTAAAGGGCAATGTAGTTCAATACATCTTCGTAAAAACAAAATTGTGACTATTTAGCATGCTTATTTAACCTGCTAATGGTTATTGCTGTGTCTGCTTCTTAACCACACGGAGATCCCATTAAACATCATAATGCCTTTTATTATTCTTACTTACATGGAACATGGGTAAAGACTTTGGAAATGATGTTAATAGAGGGGGTGTTGTTTTCTTTTCTGAAGCATCAACATCCTGATAGATAGAAATAATTATAATGTTTTAAATAAAATGTTAAGCTGAGAGAAGCATTTCATAATTCTACTATGTGCCAACAGCATTACACAAGATATTATTTATGAGGAAAGAATGCTTGCTTATGTATTTTATGAGACATACATTTGATAACTGTCACATTTTTTTTACCAGTTCTATGAGAGAATTTTGTCAAATTAACATTTTGTTTCAGTCAAAATCAAATCAGAGCTTCCTAATGTCATGTGTCAACATTATCATCTCAAAGAATAAATTCTTACTGACCTCTAAATAAGTCTTTGAATTTTGAGAAAAGATAAGATAGTGATAATTAATTTATCTGTGTGCTGGGGTACATGCATGTGTACGTGTCTGTGGGTGCATTCACTCATTCATGTGTGAGGGCTCAGTGAGTCTTTACAAGAAATTGAACAAACACAAAGAGCAAAAAAAAATAGTGTTAAAGACTATAGATATTGTTTTGATTAAAATGTATTTATTTTTACAGGAGGGGGATGGCTCAACAATCAAAATTTATGTCATTCAAGCAAGGGCATGAGTTTGAATCCCCAGTACTCAAGTAAAAATAGACATGTCATTGTAGTTTCTACACCTCCAGCACTGGGGTAAAGAATCAGGCAGATTCAAGAGCTCTTTAGCCAGCCAGTCAGGTTTACTGAGATGCTCTCTTAAAACTGGTGCAATCTATTGAGACATGACACCTATGCATATATAGGCAGCACTAATTGAACGAGGGACTATTAATAAGAGAAAACTGGAGAACATGAGGTTGCAATGGAGATAACCAAAAGCACTGTATGAGTTGTATTTTAAAAAATAAATAAATAGGATTTTTTAAAAATGGATAAAATCTAGGAAGACACAGTTCAATGAATATATGACAAAATCCTTCTGTACTTAACACTCTAGAAACATGGTAGAAAAAGAAATAGAAAGAATGTGCCAGAGTATCAGGGAGTTTGCTGTGAGATTGTGTCTCCTTGGAAAGTCAGAAGCTGTACCCAAAACATTTCACCAACATGGCTGCCTAGACATGAGATGAGCAGGGAATAATATATCAATAGACCTGCCAAAGTGGATGGGGAAAAACCCATGAGGCTTCACACTACACAAAGAACTACAGACAAATAAAGAATTCTGAGTATTGGAGAAATCATCTTTTTGGGGGAGAGCACACCAACTAGCCATCTAATATCAAATGGTCAGCCCTAAAAACATACCTATGAGTGGCATTATACAGAGTTTAGAAATATGTATAGATATGTATATGTACTTGAAATAATAATTAATGAAAAAGAGTCAATTAATTTTAAAGAGAGTAATGAGTGTATATGGGATGGTTTGGAGGTACAAAGGGGAAGGAGTGAAGATATATTAATTTCAAAAAGAAAACAAGTGACACAGTCAAGGAAGATATCCATCATCCACCATGGGTTCCATATACATATGAACACAAATAAGTCCACTTTAGAATAAAAATTAGAATAGATTTACATACATACACTTTTATTCCTCTAATATATCAAATCAAATCTCATTGTATGATATAGCCAGAACATGGAAGCAATCTAGATGCCCCTCAACTGAAGAATAGATGGAGAAAATGTGGTGTATTTACACAATGGAGTACTTACTACTCAGCAGAATAAATAAATAAATAATAAAAATGAAATTGTGAAATTCTCAGGCATATCAATGGGACTAGAAGAAACCATCCTGAATGAGGTAACCAGTCACAAAAAGAAACATGATATGTACTCACTCATATGTGGATTTTAGACATACAGTGAATGATTACAAGCCTACAATCTACTCCACCAGAAAAGCTAGGGAACAAGGAGACATACATGGTCCCCCAGAGAAGGGGAAATGGACAAGACCTTATGAACAATTGGGAGCATAGGGGAAGGGGTGAAGGAGTTAGGAGACAGAGTAGTGGAAAGGAGGACATGGGGGGGGGCAGAAAAATTGAGTCAGGGGAAGAATAGAGAAAGAAAAGATGTACCATAATAGAGGGAGCCATTATATGTTTAAGTAGAAATCTGTCACTAGGAAAATATCCACAGATCTACAAAAATAACCTAACTAACATTCTAAGCAAAAGTGGAGAGGCTACCTTAAAAGCCCTTCCCTGAATAATGAGATTGATGACTACCTTATATGCCACCCTAGGTCATTCATCCAGTAGCTAAGGAATCAGAAGTAGACACCCACATCTAAGCACTGAGCTAAATTCCTGGAATTTAGTTGCAGAGAGGGAGGAGTGGTGAGCAAAGGGGTCAAGACCAAGCTGGAGAAACTAACAGAAACTGCTGACCTGAACAAGGGCAAGCTTATGGATCCCAGACTGATAACTGGGAAACCGGCATAGGACTGACCCAGACCCCCTGAACATGAGTGTCATTTAGGAGGCCCAGATAATCTATGGAGCCTCTGGTAGTGGGTCAGTATTTATCCCTAGTATTCAAAAGGACATTGGGAGCCCATTCCACCTACAGGGATACTCTATTAGCCTAGACACTCAGGGGAAGGCCTAGGCCCTGCTCCAAATGATATGACAGACTTCGAAGATCCCCCCAGGGGTGGTCTTACGCTCCTTGGGGAACAGAAAGGGGATGAGGTAGGAGGTACATGGTGGGCAGGAGAGGAAGGAGGAAGAAGAAACTGGGATTGAAGTATAAAACAACCTTGATTTTAATTTAAATAACAAAAAGGAAAAAAGTCCTTTGAGTCACATACTCCATGGCATTGTTGTGTCTAAATAATCACACTTGGTACCAGGGTTTATCATGCACAAGTGTCTGTACTGCTGGAAACTTGCAGCATTATTAATATGTATAAATATCTGTAGAATTAAATAAGAAAGTGGGATGAAATAAATGTAATATCACAAACTGCATATACATCAAATGCAGGAGATAGTCCCTGAAATGAACATTAGCCCTTCCATAACCATGGAAACTTCACTCAAATGAGTTTATGAAATAATTTACACCTCTTTAACTACCTAGTTATGTAAAATTTCACTTAAAAACTACCAAACAGAATTAAATACAAATAAAAGAAGAAATAATACAGAAAAATCCAACAAAACACAGCCATATTTAGCATTTTAAAAACTAAAGGAACAGAAGAAAGGTAAATATAATCTGCTACATATATGTGTTAAGTATGCATGGCATACATGTATGTGTGATATATGCATATAAAAACCATTTTATTTATATTGTCACACAAAAATTGCTAAAATTTTATGAGTCATTTCTCTGAAGTATCTATGCTAATTTAAGCCTTTTGTAACAAAGATGGTTTTTATAGAGCAGAGATAGAATCAGCAACTGGGAATTTGGCATTCCTGAAGATAAACAATGAAAGGAAGTATTATATTTGTCTTTGTATCTGATTACTTTAAATATATATTTCTTTAAAGTACAAAATTACTGATGGGTGATATATAAAAAGAAACTACATCAAAAAGATATAATCAGGAAGTTATTAAGTATTCAATTTGCATGATAATAAACTATTTTTGAAATAAAATTTTGGGGCACCAGAGATGTCTCTGTCATTTCTAGAGTTTATACATTATCCTTCTGTGGTCTTGATAGAGTTGAAGACAGATAGTTATGTTATAGTTTTCCTTAGTCAGGATTAAAGATAAGTTACATATAGTACTTCAGACTCACAAAAAATAGGATGTAATATTTTCTTTAAATCTTGTTAAATGTTAATGTTCTAAATATTATTATCTGTGGTTCTTATTTGATTACTGTTTTGTTATATATTTTACTATGTTACAGTTAAAATCCTTCTTATTTTAGACAGAAAAGAGGAGATTATGGGAGATGTCATTCTGTAAAGATGTTTATCTTATTGATTAATGAGTGAAGCACTGTTGGCCAATAGGAAAGCAAGATAGGAAGGACTAGGAGACAAGGAGAAGAGAAGAAGTAGTAGGGAGAGTCAACATGTAGAGACTGGGCCCTCTATCCAGTAAGATAAGACCACGTGGAAATACTTAGATTAATCGAAATGGGTTAATATTTAAGTCAGAGCTAGCCAACAAGAGATGCTAATAACAGGCCAACAGCTTTGTATCTAATACAGTGTCTCAGTGTGTTATTGGAGCTGGTGTGGCAGTGGGACAGGCTGGCAGGAAAAACATACTCATAATATAGAGAGACAACTTAGTGCCTAAAATGCTTGCTCTTACCCAAGATCCAAGTTTGGTTCCCAGCACCCATATCATGTAATTCATTACCTGATTTCACACCTCTAATATCTACAGGAATCTACATTCACATTTCACATATCCATGCCTACGGACAGCATGCTTACATAAATGTAAACACACACTTAAATAAAATAAGTCATTTTTAAAGACTGAATAAAGTGAAAACTTTCTCATTTCTGAAAATGAGAATAATAAAGATAAGAAACAAATGAAATAGGAAAAATAATGAAAAAGTCAAGTTCATTCTTTAAGTGATTAATGATACATTCACAATTAATAGTGACACAAAAAGAGAAAATTCAAATAGAAAAAAAGGAAACCCAAAGGAAAATATGACAATAGAGATTATACTACAATGTTTATACATATTGAATGAGATTATACTACAATGTTTATACAAACTGAATAAAGGGGTAATGGATTAAAATATGTCACCACCTAAGGAAGCCTGAAAGCCAGGTTCCCTGATACATCTGACCTCTCCTCTATGTTTTATACACATTTAATTTTCACATTTTGTTCTCCACAGATCTATTGGTCTCTCTTTTTAATAATTGCTACTCTGTAAAATGTTTAATACCTGCTAAGGGAAAAATATCTTCATCAAACTACTGTTACTTTGAATACTTTAATGTACAAATTAGCCACCAAAATTAAGAATATAAAATTTCCATTCAACAAGGAGTCAGTTCAAGAAAATCATTTTACTTATACCATGGTGAGTATTATAGTAACAATGAATTCTATACATGGAGAATAAAGATGGTAGATCAGAAGGTGCTCTTACCACTTAATGTATTTAATACATATCTACATAATAATAACATACTACATGCCATAAATATATATTTTATCAGTTAAAATTAACTTACATTAAACCATTAAAAGTTAAAAACATATGCATGTACAAAAAGCTCCTAAGGTCATTGTAACAAAGGTGTATCTTTTAGGATGCAGTTTAATTCAATATACACACTTGCACACACATTTTTTTTAGGAGCTTTACTACATGATAAGCGTTAAGAATTTCAATAACTCCATTCACTGCCCATGTGCTCTCGGGGACTTGTGCCTTCCCCCTTCTGTGAGGGACCTTATATGAATCTCTTAGAATACAGAAATAGGAGAAAGAGAATGGGATGAGAGGAAAGCACATACAACTAGGAAGACTGAGTCAGGATAAAAATAGAAGACAGGAGAGAGAGAGAGAGAGAGAGAGAGAGAGAGAGAGAGAGAGAGAGAGAGAGAACATAAAAGAGGGAGCCATTATTGGTTTGAAGAGAAAACTGAACCTAAAGAAATGTCCAGAGACCTACAAGACTGCCGCCAACTAACAATTTGAGCAACCATGGAAAGGCTACTATAAATGCCCTTCCCTGATGATGAGATTGACGACTAACTTATCCACCATCATGGAGCCCTCATCTAGTACCTGTCAGAAATAGAAGCAAACACCCATAACTAAACACTGAGTCAAACTAGAATCCAGATGCAGATGGAGAGGACAAGACCAGGTTGCAGAAATATATAGAGACAGCTGATCAGAACAAGGAGGTGCTAATGGGCCCCAAGACTGATAGCTGGGAATCCAGCATGGGACTGACTCAGACCCCCTGAATATGAATCTCAGCTAGAAGGCCTGAGCAGTCTAAGGGACCTCAGACAGTGGAACCAGGATGTATTCCTGGTGTAAAAAAGGACCTTGCGGACACATCCCCCATGGAGGGACACTCTCTTAACCTAGATACAGGAGAGAAGTCCTAGTCCCTATTTCAAATGACTTGACAGATTTAGATGACCCCACCTGGATGGCATAGCCCTACTTGTGGAATGGGGGTGGGGAGGATGGGAGGGGAGGGTGGTCAGGTTGCATGAGAGGGGTGAGAGAGGGTAAGAGCAAGGGAGGGAAGGAGGGAGGTAGGAAAAAAGGGAGGGAAAGAAGGAGAGGGAACTGGGATCCACATGTAAAATAATAATAATAATAATAATAATAATAATAATAATAATAATAATAAAAGAATTTCAAAACAAAAAATTGTCACCACCCTCCTGTGATGAACTTGGTGAAACTATCTCTTCCACATATGGTGATATATTGCTTATGATTTAATAAAGCTTTTCTGGGGATCCAAATGCAAAGCTAGCCACACTAGTTAGTCATAGACACCAGGCAGTAGTGGCACACACCTTTTATCCTAGGACTTAGGAGACAGAGGCACATAGATCTCTGCGACTCCATGGCAACCCTGGGGTACATGAGAGCAAATCATTCTAAAAGAGAAACAGAGCTCATGCCTTTAATTCCAGCACTAGAGAGGTATATAAGGAAGCAAAGGGTCTCAGGTGTGATTCAGTTTCTGGTCACAGGAAGGACAGGATCTCCACTTCAATCTTTACAGAGGTAAGAGCTACTGGCTGGCTGCTTTGCTTTTCTGATCTTCAGCTTGGACCCCAATATCTATCTCTGGGTTTTTATTATTCATGGTACATCCCCAGAAAAAAAAAAAAGAACAATAGCCTAACAAATGGGAATTTATTTATTCAAAAATAGTCTAAAATGAGAGTAAGTGATATAATATTGATCTTGAGAATGAACTGTGATTCCATCTGTGTTTGTATTATGGGAGAGTTATTGCAGAAGACCTGTATATCAAACATCAGAAATGCCTTTCTGATGTTTATAGAAAGCAGTGGTGCTCATGTATTTCATGTCTCCTACTACAGTAAAATTGAAGGTCTGTGCCATGCCTTTGAGGACAGCAGGTTTTATAAATATCTACTTCCCACTGAAGTTTTCACTTGGTAGATTAGATCTGGGCAGAAGAGCTAATAAGAGTGCATCTTACTAGAGGAAGAACTGAGAGATTCCATACCTCCTTGTGGAGCTAATGAAAGTTAGTGGACTTGAAAGGATGGAAAATTCAGCCTAATTCTCCAATGACCCTAGGAAGCTAGAAGTTTAAAAATGCTATCTAAGAAGCCCTAAATGCCTTAAAATTCCAGACCCTATCCTCTGCCAGTAAATAGGACAAAGGTCTAAGAGCCCGCACAAATGCAGACCTCTGGGGTTATAGAAAACTGATTGGTCTATAAAGCACGGGCTTGGATGATTTAAAATGATTGGTCTAAAATCTATAAAATGGTTTAATTTGATTGACCTGCACCATGCGGGCTCTTGATGCTCTGAGATGATTGGTTTGTGATTCATGGGCTTTATTGTAAACCCTATAAAAGCTGTCTCAATTCTGCACTCAGGGTCCTTAGTCCTCTACCCCTGCATGGCATATGATTGTGGACCTCAGTGCACATGGAATAAAAAATTCTTCATGCTATTTGCATCAAGACCACTTCTCATGAGTGATTTGGGGTGTTGCCTTTCCTGAATCGGAGCGTGAAGGTCCACGCTCTGAGGGTCTTTCATTTGGTCTTTCAGACTGTCAAAGGAGGGGGACCATCACTCTTGAATAAACAGATAAGTTGCCCAAATTCCAGTAAATAGGTTCGTCCTTCCATATAAGCAGCCTCATTCAAGTCTGTAAGTCATAGAAAGACATTAAAGTGGGACAACTGTTTGAAGGGGGTTCAAAATGCAGGAGAGAGGGATGGAAGAGAATAATGGAGGGAGATAAATCCAGTAAAAATATTTTGTATACATAGATGAAGTTGTTAAAACAGATTGAAAACAAGCATTAAATTGTCATTCAAATATTTCTTGATGTCCATCTTCTTTCTTATATGAGAAGATGGATGAGCTAAGGGACCAAGATCAGGCTAGAGAAACCCACAGAAAGAGATGACTAGAACAAGTGGGGAGCTCATGGATCCCAGACTGATAGCTGGGAAACCAGCATAGGACCAAACCAGAACCCCTGAATGTGGGTGTTATTTAGGAGGACTAAACAATCTTTGGGGCCTCTGATAGTGGATCAGTATTTACCCCTAGTATATGAATGGACATTGGGAGTCCATTCCACATAGCAGGATATTCTGTCAGCCTAAACACATGAGGGAGGGCCTAGGCCCTGCTCCAGATGATGTGACAGACTTTGAAGACTCCCCTTGGAAGGCCTCATCCTCCCTGGGGAGCAAAAAGAGGATTGGATAGGGGTTAGAGAGGGACAGAGGAAGAGAGGAGGGAGAGGGAACTGGGATTGCCATGTAAAAAAGCTTGTTTCTAATTTAAACTTAAAAGGAAAAAAAAAGAGATGGATGGCTATTAAAATATGTTCTAAGCTTTTCTCTTGAAATGGTCTTATTGCACATTTTAATTTGAAAAGAATTTTATAGGATGAACTCTTCTCTATTGATAGTGGTTTTCTTTCAGCCTTTCCCCACATCTTAACTTACATGGCAACTGCTGAGATCTCAGAAGTTAATCTTAATGAGATTCCCTTGTGTGGGATAAGTTACTTGCTGTCTTTTCCCCCCTTGTGATTTCTTCAAGGTTTTTACTTTGAAATACCTGATGTAGAGAGATGGTGATCTCTTTGTGTTTAGTCTACTTTGAGTTTATTGATCTTTTTAAAACATACAAAAAATATTTTTTCAAAACTGAGAAACTTATAGATATTACATCATTATATCTTTTCCATCTGTCCCTTAGTCCTCTGTCCTCTTCTGCTTAAGTTGTCATTGTGCTTGATGGTGTATTCTATGTCCCTTAAATTGTGCATACATTTATTATTTTTCTTTTTAAATTATTTTTATTACTTAAAACAATTTTTAAATTTGAATATGGTTTGATCATATTCTTCCCCTCCCCAAGTCCTTCCATATTCCCTCCCCCTCTCTACGAAATCAATTTTAAGAACTTCCTCCAAAGTCAAACAAAAACACAATCAGCACCAAAAAGAAAAAAAAAAACCTCCCCAGATCAAGAAAAAAAAATATAGTCAAATAAAAGCATATAAAAACAAAGCAAAACAAACAAAAAAAAAACCTGTGGAATCTGAGTCTAATATAAGTTAGTCAACTACTCCTGAACATGGGGCCTCTCCTGGAGTGTTTAAAATAGCCAGTGTCACTCTATTGGAGAAGACTGATTTTTCCTTTCCAGCTTGTGTGAACAACAGGCAAGTATTAACCTTTACTTCAGTCGAGTGGTTCTCAACCTTCCTTATGCTGTAATCTTTTAATAAAGTTCCTCATGTTGTGGTGACCCTTCACCATGAAATTATTTCATTGCTACCTTGAAAGCATAATTTCTCAGGTGAAGGGGAAAGGAGCAAGAACCCCTGAACAAATTGGGAACATGAGGGAAGAGGAAAGGGAGGTAGGAGAAAGAGGAGGGGAGAAGGGGATGGGGAGGAGTACATGAGGGATCAGGAAGATTGAGTGGAGAGATAAATAGAGGAGAACAAGTAAAGACACATCCATAGAGGGAGCTATTATAGGTTTAAAGAGA
The DNA here is from genome assembly GCF_943737965.1 of Phodopus roborovskii. NCBI lineage: Eukaryota > Metazoa > Chordata > Mammalia > Rodentia > Cricetidae > Phodopus > Phodopus roborovskii. Next base: position 8,280,208 of record NW_026126485.1, read on the forward strand.
AATCTGACACTAGGGAATTGTACAAAGATCCACAAGGATGACCCCAAATAAGAATTTAAACAATAGTAGAGATGTTACCTTAAATGCCCTTCCCCTATAATGAGAATAATAACTACCTTAAATGCCATCCTAGTGCCTTCATCCAGTAGCTGATGGAAACAGAAGCAGAGATCCACAGCTAAGCACTGAGTCAAACTCCTGGAAGCCAGTTTTAGACAGGGAGCAGTGTTGAGCAAAAGGGTCAAGACAAGTTCTGGAGAAACCCACAGAAACTGCTGACCTGAGCAAGGAGGAACTCAAGGACCTCAGTCTGACAGCTGGGGACAACATAGGACTAAACCAGACCGCATGAACGTGGGTATCAGGGGGACTGGGCAGTCTATGGGGCCTTGGGCAGTGGAACCAGGATGTATCCCTAGTGCACAAATGGACTTTGGGAACCCATTCCCTATGGAGGGATACTCTTTCAGCCTTGATACACTGGGGAGGCCCTAGGCCCTACCTCAAATAACTTGACAGATTTTGATGATCCCTCATGGAAGGCCTTACCCTCCCTGGAGAGTGGACGGGGGATGGGATGGAGATTGATGAGTGGGTAGCATGGGAGGATGGGACAGAGAGGGAACTGGGATTGATATGTAAAATAAAATGTTTATAATAAAATGAGTTATAATAAAATATAAAAAAGAATGGTAATATAAATATCTAATATGCAGGATGTCTGATATGTAGCCCCTGTCAAAGGGTTGTCCTACCTCAAGTGCTCTCAACTCACAGGTTAAAAACTATTGTCTTAGTAGATAGGTTTTCATTCATCATATATGTGTGTGTGTGTGTGTGTGTGTGTACATATATGTATATACATGTGTGTGTGTATACACACACATACATACATACACACATAATACATATATATAACCATAAGATAAAACAAAAACTACCATTAAATTTGGACAAGACAGGACAACAGAAAAAAAAGAGCCCAAGACAAGGCACAAGAGTCAGAGACCCACTTGTTCTCACACTATGGAATCCCATAGAGCACTTAAATGGAAACCACAATATATACACGATGTACTTGGCACAGACCAGTGCATGGACTATGCATGCCACTCAGTCTCTATGATTCCATAGAGCTTTGCTTGTGTTGATTTGAAAGACCTTGTTTTTTGATGCCTCCATCACCTCTGTAAGAACTTACATTCTTTCTTCCTTCTCTTCCATGAAGTTTCCAGAGCTCTGTGGAAAGAGATTTGATGTAGCCATTCTATTTAGGGCTGAGTGTTCCAAGGTCTCTCACTTACTGCCCCATACCCTCTGCCCCAACTCCAGTAGACCACAGAGATCTTAACTTTGCTGGCATCCCTCCCCCTACTCCTTGTTTTATCCCATCCCTGAAAGTCTAGCAGGTACTTCCTGTGAACACACAGACCAATCCAGCCATGGAAGCAGGTAGGCTAACTGTAAAATTTCATCTCTCCTTCTGTTCCTCCAAAACCAATACCCCAGCCTCATTCCCAGTTCTGCAACAGAATAACAGCTGCAGCCTCCCTTCCCATGGTGCCCCATTCTTTCCTGGATCCCACAGATCTGCTCCTAAATATCCTCCTTCCTCTCGTTTCTTTCTCCCAGACCCTGCCCCTAACAGGAACTGCCTGGGAAACCTACAGACCTCTCTAACCAGGAAAGCAAATAGGCTAACTGCAGATCTTCACCTCTACCTTGGCTCTTCCAAATTGATCCCCCAGTCTCACCACCAGTTCTGTAGCAGAACTTGCTGCAGACCCCATTCCCCTCCTGCATCCATCTGCAGTGGGTCACATAGATCTTCTCCCTCAAACTTCCTTTCCCATATTAACTGCTTTGTTTCAGCCTCCAACACCAGCAGACACTCACTGGGAACTTCTCCAGGCCACTCCAACAGGAAAGCAAAGAGGCTACTGCAGACCTTCACTTCTCCCTCATCCTCTGCTCTATAGCAAACCTGTGCTTTCCTTCATCCACAGCCTCCATTCCCAAATAACTAAGCAGATCCAGTGAAACACTGGTTTTACCTGTCTTGTGGAGCTTCTCCATTACCCCCATTCTTAAGTCTCAGGTTCCCAATACCCAGAAACACATTTCTTCATTTTTGTTCCTTTTTGTTCCTTAAGTTGACTTATCTCTGCTGCTTTGCTTTGGAAACTTGCCAGTGTAAATCTAAAATAAATACTTGGTATGGTGAATGTTTTCCATCTATGTTATTCTGCATTACACTTTAAAATTTCCCATGTTCTTTTCAATTATTTAAACTCTATTTGAGGCATTATTCTAAATATCATTATCAATTTGATTTATCACCGTAAACATCCTTTCCCTTTTATGTTTGCATTGCTATCATGTATCTGAATATGATTTATCAGTACTTGGAGGATTTCAGCTCTCACAATAAATGGTGGACAGTTTCTCTTTCCTTACTCTTCTCCACCCTTTTCTTTCTTACCTGTATCATATTCTTTGGTTAGAAATAAAACATTCAAAATAATATTTATGGGCTAGAGAGATGGTTCAGAGATTAAGAGAACTTGCTGATCTTACAAAGAACCCAGGTTTGGTTCTTAGCACCTCTATGGTGCCTTACAAGTACCAGTAAACACTCTTGCAAGGGGTCCAAGGCCTTCTTCCGAACTTCAAGGGAATCTGCATATACATGTCATGGCAAACACATACACACACACATATATGCAGACAAAATACATTTGTATTTTATAAAGTATTTGTTGGTTTCAATGTGTCCAATGTTTTACCCATCTGATTTTTTTAAATTTAAATGAATTTTTAATTAATTATTTATTTTTCAGTTTACATATCGATCCCAGTTCCCTCTTCCTCTCTTCCTCCCTTCCTCCCTCTTACCCTCTCTGCCCCCTCACATGCACCCTGGCCACCCTCCCCTCCCATCTCCCCACCCCAATTCCACATGTAGGGCAAGGCCATCCAGATGGGGTCATGTAAATCTGATTTTTTAACCAAAAGGACTATTGATACTCTTTGTATCTGTAAATCTGTCCTTCCATGACTGCAATTCTAGACCATAATAAACTGCACTTATATCAGCTTTCTATTTATGAACTTATCCATCCTCCTCTACTAAAGGCCTTTTTAAAGATCTTTTATTTTATGTGTGTGTGTGAGTGTCTTCATGTATACATGTATACTACTTGGAGGTGTGGTGCAGACACAAGGAAAAGCTGGTATTTGTTCCCATATGGCTAGAGTTACAGGCTTTAAAAAGGTGTGAGTTTCATGATACAGGTTCTGGGAATCAAATCTGTGTCCTCTTTAAGCTTACCCAGTGCTCTTAACAACCAAGTCTCTCTGTCCAAACAACCAAACTTGTGATGGTAGGTTTTTTATAACACCTTTTTAATGAGTACCAGGTAATGATGCTTTCATTATTCTAAACTGTCATAAATACATTGTCTAATTCTGCAAGTTTTTTCCCTTTTAACTATACTAATAGTAAATCAAATTGACAAAAGGGAAAACTTCACCTTTTTGGGTCAGTTTCTATTGTAAAAGGACTTACATGAAAATAAGACTAATTATGAGACCTCCCTTGTACCATAAATTTCTGTCTTATTTGATTATTTGATACAGTGTCTTTAAATTATTTAGTAAACAACAAGATAGAGAGCACAACAGTCAAGATAAATAAATAGGATTCTTGGTGTTGTTTTTTCTTTCTTTTTTTTTTTTTTCAGAATAAAAGTCATTGCCTATAATGTGGTAGAAAACCCTGGGGAAAGTTTAAAATGTTAAGTTCATAAACTGCACAGATTTGATGACTTCAAGGTATTTTATGATACATTTTCTACTCCTGGGAACACTTTGCCCTGGAAGAGATTGCACCATGAAATTGGTTCTGGGATTATGCATTTGTCTATTTTAAGACCCAGGAGACTGCTGACAAGCCAATCACTAAGATGAAGAATTTGGTACTGAAGTAGCCAAACTGGTTTTTAGGGGGATGGGATGGGGGGGGGGCGGGAGGAGGAGCTACCAGAGAGTTGAGCTCTGTTCTTACAAAAATGGAGAGAAAGGGGACTGGGATTGATATGTAAAATAATAAATTAAATCAAAACAAACAAGCAAACAAAAAATTAAAGATCACCCTATAAAGAAAAAAATACCTACAAAAAGGTCAGTTAATGCCTCAGAGCTTTGTAGGAATGGGTGCTTCTTCTTCTCCTCGTCCTCTTCTTCCTTCCTTCTCCCATTCTCCTCCTTTTCTCCTACCCTTTTCTCTTCCTCTGATATACTTCATTAAGAATTCCATAAATGTCAATTTCCAAAATGGCTGTATAAGTTTGCACTCCCACCAGCACTGGAAGAGTGTCCCCTTACTCCACATCCTCTCTAACATAATTTGTCATGAGTGTTTTTCGGTTTTTTTGTTTTTGTTTTTTAACCTTAGACATTCTGACAGGTGTAATATGGTATCTCAGAGTCATTTTGGTTTGCATTTCCCTCATGGCAAACAATGTTGAACAATTGTTTAAGTGTATTGCAGCCATTTGAAACAGCCTTAACACAAAGTGAGGAGTATAGTATTACCCCCAACTTGATATGTCATGCTTTGTTGACACTAATGAGAACAGAAACAGAGGAGTAGATGAGGGAACAGAAGGGATGTGGAAGGGAGAGAATAAAAGGAGAGGAGGGAGGGAAAACAGCAGTCAGGATGCACATAATTAATTAATTATAACAATAAAGCATCCTATAACTAGTATTTGAGAGAAGTAGAATCAATTCTCTTTAATGGTATGACCCTGGTAGATCTTCCACACTCCAGGGAAGGCTCCATTCCTAAGAGTAGTTGGAAGATAAAAATTGTACTCAATGGCATAAAAAGATAAAAAATAAAATAAAGTTGGCAGGCAAGGGAGGGAAGGGAGGAATTGGAGGAAAGGGACCATATAACATTATCAAATCATGTGAAATTCTCAAAGAATTAATAAAATAATCTCTAAAGCAAGGCAAATCTCAACTTTATCATGAATTGTGAAGCTTTAGGTGGGGAATTACTGCTTAAATGTAACACTAAAGGTATTGTTTCCTTCCATTTATTATTGCATCCTTACATAATAAGCTTGTGAGTAATACTATGTAGATTTCATGGAATCCTTCTGTGCAATGTCTTTTGATTAAAAGAAATCCTTTACCCTTTCTTAAGTCAATTCCCATGAACAAAATGAGACTTGGAATTTGCAAGTAAAAGAATTTTTCCCTTGGATTGAGCTATATAATACATTCATCCAGCCAATTTTGAATTAACTTTAATTCAGACTCATTTATTCATGTTCAACAGCAATACTCATTATTATACATTCTTCCATAGATCAACAAACAGGCTCCAGTCTTACTGACTGGTTAACTGAAAAGCAGAAATTTGCTGGGGTTCAAATAATGGAAGACATACCAGAAGAAATGATGACTAAGTAAACTTTATTTTTTAATTTTAAATTTTCTATTCATTTAGCATACCAACCAAAGTTCCCCTCCCTTCCCTTCCTCCAGCTCCCCATCCCCCTCACTCCTCAGAATGGGCAATGCCTCCCATGGGGTGTCAACAAAGCCTGGCACATTAAGTGGAGGCAGGAACAAGTCCCTCCCCCTCCTTGCTGCATCAAGGCTGAACAAGTCATCCCACCATAAGGAATAGGCTCCAAAAAATCAGCTCACACACCATGGATAGATAATGGTCCCACTGCCTGGGGCCCTACAAACAGATCAAGCACAACTGTCACCCACATACAGACAGCGTGGTTCAGTGCCATGTAGGCTCACCAGTTGTCAGTCTACAGTTCATAAGCTAGGGTCAGCTGTCTCTGTAGATTTCTCTATCATGATCCTAACCCCTACTCCCTGTCTTGGACTGGACTCCTGGAGCTCAGCCCAGTGCTTGGCTGTGAATCTCTGCATCTGCTTCCATTGAATGAAGGTTCTATGATGATAGTTAGAGAAGTCACCAATCTGATTACATGAGAAGGCCAGTTCATTCTCCCTCTCTACTATTGTTATAAGTGTTAGTTGGAGTCATTCTTGTGAATACCTGGAACTTCTCCTAGAACCAGGTTTCTTTCCAGCCCCACAATGGCTGTCTCCATTAAAATATCTCCTTATTGTTCTTCCTCTCTGTCCACCCCCCTCAACTCAACCATCTCATTCCCTCATATTCCTATCCCCATCCCTATCCCCATCCCTCCCTTGCTCCCCGCCCCCCCCAGTTTACCCAGAGATATCATCTATTTCCCCTTCCTAGTTTGATCCATGTGTCCCTTTTTGTGGTCCTCCTTATACCTGGCTTCTCTGGGACTGTGGATTGTAGCCTGGATAGTCTTTGCTTTACATCTGGCATCCACTTATAAGTGAGTACATATCATGTTCCTCTTTCTGACTATGAGTTACCTCACTCAGGATGTTTTTTTTTTTTTTTTTTTTTTTTTTTTTTTTTCTGGCTCCATTCACTTGCTTGAAATTTTCATGTTATTTTTTTTTTTGGTTGAATATAATTTAATCTACTGTGACTAAGAAGACATTAACTGTATGATTTTCTTTTCACTACCAATCATTCCTGTAGTAGAAAAAAAGAAATATAATGAAACATAGAAAGGTTGAATATTATATTTCATATTTTAAATTTTGTTTTTAATTCTGAGACAATACATACCTAAAGTATCCTTCCTAGCCTCCCAAAAGTAAGTTGTATAAGCTAGGGAGATTGTTCAGTTATGTGAAGTTCTTGCCACTGAAGCATAAGGAACTGAGTTCCATCACCATCTCGATGACACATTTTAAAAAGATGGCACTTGTTTATGTTTTTAACCCTAGGGAATCAGAGATAGGTAGATGTCTGAGGCTCCCTTTCCTGACAGACTAGCTAACTGAATCAGTGAATCCCAGGGCCCAGTGAAAGATCTTATCTCAAAAACAAAGTGGACAGCTCCTGAGGAGTCTCTCTCTCTCTCTCTCTCTCTCTCTCACACACACACACACACACACACACACACACACACACACACACACATACACACACACTCACACACACACAAAGAGAGAGACAGACAGAGAAAGACAGAGATAGGAGAGAAATTATGACTGTTTTCCCAGAAATGTTATTCTTGAAAATATCAATAGAAGGCTCCTGTGTTCTGTCCCCATCGAGAGCACCCTTGGAGCTCTGATACACTCCCACCCACTCCACGGTGAGCTTGCCCCACCTACGCTGTGCCCTACCCTGCACAATGTCCCGCATCTCTGGTTGAGCATTAGGACAGAGGGTAGAGCCAACAGTCCACACTACTTTGGGGAACTTCTCAGAGCAACTCTAAACACAGAAGACCTGCCAATCCAGGCAGGACCACCTGTAATTCCCACCTGCTTGGTCTCTGTCCCCCCCTACCTCCAGTCCTCTGCTAGAGTCCTGCACCCCACCAAGAGATCTGCCTATCTCTGTTGGACCACTCTGAGTTCCTGTCAGCATCTTTTACTGGATCCTCATCCCTGACCCCATGCCCCAGCCCCTGTCTGTGGAGAGACCTCCTAGAGAGCTTGGAAGAGAAAAGTAAACATCAGTAACACCCAGCTACAGACCCCATTACCTATTACAATGATCTGATACAAGGCAAACTAGTGCAGCAGTAGCACCAATATTATGGAAGTAAACAACCACTTTTTAAATTGGATGTATGGCCTTCCATTGAGACAGAATGCATACCTGACACTGATTTTGTGGCTAGAACCTAAGACTAGATGGCCCTAAGGGAAATGCTACTACTATTATTCTGGTAAAGGAACACCTTAAGAAAATGATTCCTAATGATATATTGTTGCAATCTTAGGTCAGAGCATTGTTCAACCCTTATCAGAAAGACTTGTAATAGACAGTAATTAACACAGTAATTAACTACTGAACACTGTAAAACACTCAGCCTTAAGTGGGATGTCTTTATCAAACTCTCCCTTCAAAGTTGAGGGATCTACAAGCAAGGGAATGCAGAAAATTTGTGAGAGAAGTGGGTAGAGACAGTATCTTCTTGCACAACAGGACTGATAAACACATCAGCTGGCAGGGACGATGATAGAATATAAAAGACCTGCAATGTTTCAAATCAGAAAAATTCCATCCAAAACTGAGAAAAGGAAGTGGACACAAAGTGCAACTCCTAGCTAAGAAGCCATTTGCAATTGATTTCTGCTGAGAAAGGGATAAATTAGTTTTCTCCATTTGAGTATTTCTGGGTATAACAGCTACACTCCTGGGCAGGTCCATGACTAAGAACAGATGAGCAGCAAAAAACAGATGCTATGGTTTCTCTTTTGTTGTTTATGTTGTTATTTTATGTGCACATTTTGTTTTATATTTTTTATTTTGTTTTGTTTTTAATATGTTTACTTTATCATTTTTTTTGAGAGACAGAGGAGAAAATATGAAGTTGGTTAGGTAAGGATAATGGGAAAGACCTAGTAGTAGTTATGGGAGGAACAAGGAGATGATCAAAATCTATTGTGTGAAAAATTTTAACAAAAAAATAACTTCAAAAGAATTCAATTAGAAAAATAAATAGAGATTATATTTAAGTGTGAATGTTAAAATAGATGTTAGAATTATATATATAATCCAGTGTTTTATTTTAATTTTTGAAATGCACTTATATTTCTTGTATCTTCTACTGTTACATCAAAACAAGTACAAAATATTTTAGATTCACTAGAAATTATATTGTCAGTTGTTCCAGTAGTATAGTTATCACACATATAGTATTAGTTATCTTCTCAAATTCAACTGTAGCAAGTAGATCCAACTATCTATTTAATGTCTGTTGTTTACCCTGTGTGGCAACAAGCATCTTAAGAATACTTCTACCTACTCAAAATGTTCTGTCAAGTGAGGTAGCAGAAACTTTTCTGGTTTTATATGGAAGATACAATTCATGATCTTATTAAATCATAAAATTCTGCATTACAACTGAACAAATAAATTATATGACTGCAATCTCTACTAAACCACCCACAACACACACAATAATCTGGGTGATGGTAGGAAGTAGTTGCAGCTTCCTGGGTAGTTCCATGCCTTGATTTTTCTGTGAGAATTTTAACTAGCACATATATGCACTGAGGCTTATTATAGCAAGCCAACAGATTATGTGCTCATGGAATTTAAGAGGTGTCTGGAAGAATGTAGACAAATAATTTCTGTGTTTTTATTTGTGTGTGTGGGTGTTTGTGTATGTATGTAGGTGAGGGATCAGAAACTCTTGCCATGGTGTTATGTGTACAGTAAGTCACAGGTGTGTTCTTTGCCCTTATATTTGTTTAAGATATAGTCTATTGTTCACACCTACATCAAATGCATAGTGGGCTGAGGCATGATTGGGGATTTTTCTGTCTCCACCTCCCATTTCCCCATAGGAATACTAAAATGATAAAACTATAATTATTACCCAACCCTCACCCCTGTTTGTTGTGATCCAACCAAACTCATGTCCTCATGGTTGCACAGCAAGCATTTTATACTTCCTGAGTGGTTTCCTCAACACTACCTTAAAACAATGTTAGCTTTAACACAAAATGCATGTAACAGATTCTTAGACTGCACTCTGTATGTCAAACAATTTTAGAATGTTTTTACTATAATTATAAGTGAAATATTTAAGATACCTGGAAATTTCAAAAGCATTTCCAAATGTTCTATATAATGATATATAATTCTAATAATTGTAAATAGTTTAGTTATGTCAATAACATCTTAAATAGTAAATCTGGGAAGTGAGACACATTGAATTTTCATAAATGCATTTGGGCTTTTAAGTTTTGTTTTGTGCCCTGAAAGAAATGTAATGACTAATTTTCAGGGCCATCTATGTGAAAATGCAAGCAGAATACTTTCCCAATATAGAAATCAAATATGTTGCATATCTTGAATTGAAAACACAATGTGTGGGCTAAGGCGATGACACTCTGGTTAAAATATTTGTGAAACAAATATGAGGAGCTGAGTTCACTACCCAAGAAAGTATGTAAAAGTTTATGTGTGTCTATAACACCAGTCTTCCTACAGAAAGACAGGATTCAAGAACAAGGGAATCTATAAGCCTGGCAATCACAGAAATAAACAACATGTTAGAGGTCCTGCTTCAAGAAAAAAAAAAAAAAAAAAAAAAAAGAGGTACATGATGAAAATATAATTGTTTACCATTTCCTGTAGCCACAGAGCCAAGTGACTGTGCTTTCTCTATGAAGTTGTAAGACATACCCTCCATGCTGTGAATTCAGATTACCATCTCTTTCTTAGAATGTCAGAATTCATGTAAATCACAGGGTGAATTCCAATTATCAGACTTAAGTACTCCTACCCTGCCCTCTCTATATTAACACCCAGCCCCTAGATGTCTCAGATCAAGACATCCTGATCTCTAGCTGATACTAGGTAAATTCCTAGAACACTCAGTGCGAACATTACCTCCTGTGTCTATACTCCTAAAAGTGATGTTTGTGATAACCTGACACCAGATGTTTGTGAAAATTTGTTTTGAAAAGATCATTTAAAAGATAGGTTACTGGGGAAAAGAGAAGGGGAGGAAAGCAATGGGACTAGGATGATTGAGTCAGGGGAGGAATAAAAGACAGGGGAGAGAGAGAGAGAAAGAGAGAGAGAGAGAAAGAGAGAGAGGGGCCATAAAAGGGGGAGCCATTATAGGTTTGAAGAGGAAACAGAACCTAAAGAAATGCCCAGAGACCTACAAGACTGACTCCAACTAACAATTTCAGCAACAGTGGAAAGACTACCATAAATTCCCTTCCCTGATAATGAAATCAATGACTAACTTATCCACCATCATGGAGCCTTCCTCTAGTATTTGTTGGAAACAAAAGCAAACACCCACAACTAAACACTGAGTCGAACTAGAATCCATATGCAGAGAGGGATGACAAGACCACACTACAGAAACACAAAGAGGCAGTTGACCTGAACAAGGAGGAGCTAATGGGCCCCCAGACTGATAGCTGGGAATCCAGCATGGGACTGACTCAGACTCCCTGAACATGGGTCTCAGCTAGAAGGCCTGAGGAGTCTAAGGGACCTCTGACAGTGGATGTATTCCTGGTGCACAAAAGGACTGTGGGGGCACATCCCCCATGGAGGGATACTCCCTTAACCTAGAGACAGGAGAGAAGTCCTAGTCCCTACTTCAAATGACTTGACAGATTTAGATGACCCCCTACTGGATGGCATCATCCTACATGTGGAGTGGGGGTGGGTAGGAGGGGAGGGTACTCAGGGTGCATGTTAGGGGAAGAGAGAGAAAGACAGAGGAAAGGAGGAAAGGAGGAAGGGAGGGAGAGGGAACTGGGATCAATATGTAAAATAAAAATAAAATTAAAAAAGAGGAAAAATAAAAAGATAGGTTACTGATGTAATGGATTAATATTAATGGATCTGGTTCTGACTTGCAGATTTAATGACACATTACATAAATGAAAGCTTCATATTCCTTTGAACTGCCAAGTCTTGAGGATCAGATCTTAATTAAAAATCATTTTATGTTATTAGGAATCACAGCATCTTAGGTATAAATGTGTCTGAGCTTCTGTTCATTAAAAAAAAAATCACCCTTTATATACAAGATTTTGTTCCTCTCCAAAAAGAAGATTATGGGATGCATCATTACATAAGTGGACATATTTTGCAAGTGCCTTGTCTTTTTTTAATTGTCCTTCTGAAAAGGAAGTACTTAAAATGTCAAGTTTGTCAATGATTCAGCCATACCCAGGTCCTGGAGTGTCTTCATATTAAGGAGAATGGATAAACTGGAGTAATGGGAGCCAGGCATTGGGGCTCACACCTTTAATTCCAGAACTCAGGAGGCAGAGGCAGGTGGATCTCTGTTAGTTCCAGTCCAGCCTGGTCTACAGAGCTAGTTCCCGGACAGGTTCCAAAACAATACAGAGAAATCCTGTCTTGAAACCACTCCCCCAAAAAAAATCCCTGAAGTAATGGAAATTCTCTCTGAAATCTCATCATCTATTAATCTCTATAATAATTAACCTCAGCAACAAAATGGAAGTCTTAAAATACCATCTCTCTTTTTTTTCTGTGCACTAAACACACCACACATTTATTTGTTATACAAGCATTTATTAACTTTAAAGTGCCATTTTTGCACAATACTGCTGTACATCACTTTTAAGCTTTCAACGATGATCTGTTGCCTTCTGCCTCCCTCATTTTCCCCATTGTTATGTGCAGTGAATTTATGTCATTTAATGCATTTAATTGGGCATAGCTATCAAGAACCCTTTTTTATTCCCTTAGATGCTAAGATTTCTGATGAGGAACAAGGGGTTCCAGTGACAAACATACCCTGGGTGGCAGGGGTGGGAAACTTGGTTCATGGCAGCTCTTCAGGCTTCAGCAAAACCATAGGACTGCAAGGAAATACTGCAGCTATGACCAGTGTGCTGGAATTCTGCCTGGTACCAATCATCTATGAGAAAAAGTTCTGATTGGCTTTTAATCTGTGAACTATTTTTATCTGATGTTTCATTTAGAGTTTATAAAGTAGCTTAGGCCAATAACTTCTAGCCATTCCATCTTTGGCCATCTCTTGGATCCTTGCAGTCTGGGCTAGAATCATACTTCTGTGTACATATCCTGTGTTTTCAGGTTATGCACGTATTTAGGTTTACCTTTTTGTTGCATTGGACTTTTAAATATTTTGTTCAAAATATAAGATATACTTGCCCAAAGATGCAAGGTCACTTTATGAGCATATTCAATCTTTCCTGATGAGAAAAAAAATACTATAAGCTGCATACCTCTAAATTTATGGAATCATTACCACTGCAGGTTTTGCTGTCCTTCATGCTGCATGATGACACAGATGACCCTGGGGTAGAGCATGTGCTCTCAGTTCTCAAGTGGGCAACTCATCTGTTGTGCCTAACTCAGTAGAGTGGTACCTAAACTTGGTTACTAAGGTCATGAGATAACTGTGCTATTTTAGTTTTCAATATTTCATTATGACTCACAAAAAGCACATTTTATTTAGCAATATAAAAAACACATACATTTCAAATTGACTCTTAAGTCATTAATTCTGTGTGTGTGTGTGTGTGTGTGTGTGTGTGTGTCAACTCACACCTGTTTATTTGCCAGTGCACACATGAAAGATCAACCTAAAGGGTCCCCCTCTATTACTCAGAGGGTTAAATTTTGAGACAAGCTTTCTCATTGAACTTGGTCTCAACTATTGTCTAGACTGGCTGCCCTGGGATTCTGCTGTTTCTCCTCCCCATCACACCCAGCTTTTATGTGGGCTCTGGGGACCAGAATCCAAGTCCTCACACTTTCGCTACAAAAACATTGCCCACTAAGTTATCTCCCCACCCCAACTATCATACTTTCTACACAGTTTTTGTCTCATTCTAAAATTTTCTTGCATGGAAAAATATCCCAAAAAAGCAAACATGCCAAAATTTAAATATTAAGAAGTTAGTTTAGTTTGTGTAGTGGTTATGTAAAGCCTAGGTTTATTTATTTGCTTGTTTGTTTATTTTTTGTGTTTGTGTGTGGAAGAGAGTGTACATGTGCACATATGCATGCATAAGTTGTACAGGGAAGGGTGTCAGATGTCCTGCTTTGTGATGGTTTGAATGAGAATGGTTCCATGGGCTCCTATATTTGCATATTTGCTCCTCACTTGGTGAAACTGTTTGGGAAGCATTAGGAGGTACAGCCTTGTTGGATATCACTGAGGTGGTCTTTGAGTTTTCAAAACCCACAGCAGGCCCAATTGTAGTCCTCCTTCCCATATCTCCTGCTTGTGGATCAAGATGTAAATTCTCAGCTACTGATCAAGACTGCCTGCCTATTGCCATGCTCCCATCAAGATGGCCAATGTCCATGGATTTTAACCATGTGGAACTGTGAGTACCAAATTATTTTTATAAGTGTCATAGACATAGTGTTTTGTCACAGCAACAGAAAAGTAACTAAGAGATGCTCTATTACCCTCTGTTCTATGGCTTGAAGTCTGAGTCTCTCACCAAGCTAAACTGGGAGCCTGAAAGACTACAATCTTCCTGTGTCTATTACAGGTATGTGCAGGTTCCCATCTAGTGTTTTCCAAGAATGCTGAGGATTTAAGCCCAAGGTTTTTTTTGTTTTTGTTTTTGTTTTGTTTGTTTGTTTGTTTTCTGTTTTTTGTTTTTGCCTGTACAGAAAGTGTTCTTACCCACTGAGACAACACTCTAGCTCCATTGTTTAAAATCCAAATATAGAATTATGAAATTAGTAGATAAAGACTACAAACTCCCATCATTAAATCCAACAGGTACTTTTTCTTTCTTTCCAAGGAGTCAAAAGCAGTTTCAAACATGTGATCTCTGTTTCAGTCTCCTCAATGAATATGGCAATAAAAAAATCATCAGGTGCCTGCCAACGTTTTGCTTTTACATGTTTAGTTATTTCTTGGGGGAGTGTTTACGAATGTGCCAGAGTTCAAGTGTGGAGTTCTTGTGGGAGTCAGTTTCACCATGTGTGTCCCTGTGATTTAACTAAGGTGTTCAGGGCTTGGTAGCAAGTACCTTTACCCATCCAGTCATACTTCCTTTCTGTTTCCCTTTAAAAAAGAATGAGCTTCTAAGAGACAAAGTAGGGAGCCCATTCCCTATGGGGGTTTACCCTCTCAGCCTAGATATATGGGGAGAGTCTATGTCCTGCCCCAAATGATGTGACAAACTGACAATTCCCCCATGGGAACCCTCACCTTCCCTGGAGAGTGGATGGGGGTGGGATGGGGGGATAATGGGAGGCATGGGAGGACTGGAGGGATCTCAGATTAGTATGTAAAATAAGATTGTTTTTAATTTATATAAAAAAGAGATAATAACAAAGGAAGTCTAAGTGGAGAAAAACAGATAAAAGCAGCTAGTGCTTCATGAATTTAACACATTCTATGTGGTGTAAATTCTCTGACATTGAAGCAAAGCTGTAGGTGAGGTTTACTCTTTACCAAGTAATGGAGCATGTATTTAGATACCCACAGTCTATATTTTCTAGATAAGATGATTAATCTGCAGAAGATGATGACTGAAGTTTCCCATGCAGACTGCAGAGCAGTATGACAATTAGAAAATGCCAGGAAGTAGATTGGAATCTAAAGAGCCTGTCACTATTGCTTGAAATGTTCCAAAATAAAACATCTGATTTAATGCATAGAGTGACCTTTTTAAGACAGCATGGCACACTGGGGGAACGAAATAAAAGCTAGATAGATGGTTAATCATCCCAAACAACATTGCAGAGTAATTGTGAGAACTTTTGAGACATTTACATAAATCATGAGCCCCTGGTACCTAATCAGAAAAGGATGTTGACAGGCTAGGTGTAGGTCATATGTGCAAAATTGTATTAGAGAAACAACAACAAAAAAAAAAAACAGCAAATCAAAAAAAAAATTTATACAAATTTTCTAGAAATAAGTCCAGCCCAAGCAAGGATTCTAGTTTATTCTCTCTGATGGTCATGGTGTGTGTGTGTGTGTGTGTGTGTGTGTGTGTGTGTGTGTGTGTGTGTGTTGTATTACATGTATTACTTTCTATAAAAATATTAATTTTCCTGAAAAATGTTTGGGGAAATTCCATACTTGTACATCTTTTAGAAGAAAATGATAACCCCTAAATGACCAAGAATAGTCTCACCAAGTTCCCATTTTTCTCCTGCTGGTGGTGGTCATTGTGCTTCTAAGTTAGCACTGTATATGCTTTCTTCCTTGGATATCCCTTGTTCTAGCCCTCTAAACCTGTCAGGAATAACTTAACCTACTTTATTGTTCCCATAAATTCATACGGAACTGGTAGCTAAATCCAATTTGTGTCACTCTGTCATTCTTTGTAGCCTATTTTAAATCTCTCAGTGTTAACACCAAATAACCAGGTCTGTATTTCACTCAATTATAGTCTTTCCAATGTCACAGTGCATAAAAGATCTTGATCTAACCATAGATAGAGTTCAGCAAGAACTTCCAAATATTCTAAGGGAGAACATGTACATGTCTGTAGTGTTTTACAGCTAACTACACAATTTATAGATATGGTTTTAAACATGTCATCTACAAACTAATTTACAACTATTGGTTAAGGAATTTTTCAAATATCACCTGGTATTGTAACTTGAGTTATCTAGTTTGGCAGGTCCCACTGCCCTTCTCTGCCTCAAAGAAGCACACAGATGTTATATTAATTATGACTGTTGGCCATTGGCTATGGCTACTTATTGGCTAGCTATGTCTTAAATATTAACTCATTTCTATCAATCTAAGTATTTCTATTTGGTCTTGGCTTACTGGGAATACAAGACTTGCATCTCCTTTGCCTGCTGTGTCTCTGCAGAGAAGAGAGCGATTTCCTCATTGTCCCTGCTTATAAACTGATTCTGCCCATCTATGTCACTTCCTGCCTATCTGTACAAATATGCAGACCTCTAGGGTTAGCTAATGTCAGTATCTGCCATGATACATCACTTCCTACCTGGCCAATCAGTGCTTTATTCACCAACCAATAAGACAAACATATATACAGAAGAACATTCTCCATCATGATATAAAATGGCTTCTTGTTATAAATATGAGCATATTTAAATTTCATAATCAAATCTCAAGAGTGAGTTTCAAAATAATAAGGTTGAAATAAAAATGATTTGAACATATTAGATAGTTTATTGGCTAGATGATATTGTGGTGATTTGAATGAGAATTGTCTCTATAGGCTCATATATTTTAATTCTTGGTCCCTAGTGAGTAAACCATTTGAGAAGGATTAGAAGGATTCAGAGTTGTTGCCTTTTTGGAGTAGGTATGTCCTTGTCCTTGTTGGAGGAAATGTGTCACCCTGGTTGGGCTTTGGGGTTTCAACAATCCATGCTAAACCCAGACTCTCTCTCTTTCTCTCTCTCTCTCTCTCTCTCTCTCTCTCTCTCTCTCTCTCTCTCTCACTCACTCACTCTTTCTGTCTGTCTGTCTCCCCCACTCTGCTGTCTGCTGTAGATGGATCAGGATGTAAGCTCTTAGCCCCATGTCTTCCTGCCTACTACCATACTTTGCACAATTATGGAATTGAATTAACTCTCTGACAAGTTAAATGCTTTATTTTATGAGTTGCCTTGCTGGAACTTGGGAAATACTTAGGAACAGGGAGAAGGATGATTGTCGGACCCAGTGGTGTGAAGGGTACCGGAAACACACACACATACCCCAAACCTAAGAATACAGGGGCTCAGAGAGGGTGAACTGAAAATCAGGTACCCTACATAGAACTGACTTAAACCCTTTGCATACATGTTACAGTTGTGAAACTTTGTCTTCATTTGAGACTCCTAAAAGAGCAGGGGTTGTCTCTGACTCTGTTCCCTGCTTTTGGGAGCCATTCCCCAGCCTGATTGCCTCATTCATTCTTATTAAAAGGGAAGGTACCTACTCTCACTGCATCTTGATATACCATGGCGTGGGAGGTCAACTTACATCTGAGGAAAAGCAGTGGAAGAGGAGTGGATGTGGAAAGGGGGATTGAGTCAGGGGAGTAACTGAGAAGAAGAGAGGAAGGGGAAACTTTGGTAGGAATGTAAAAATAACATAAGTAAACAAAAAATACAATAACAAAGAGTTACCATACTCATGGTGTCTCTTTTCAGCCATGGCATAGCAGCTAAGACAGTTTCATAATAATCTCAGAGAAAAATAACACATAATGTTACCTGTGTTACTCCTGAAACAGCATTCCTGGTGATCCAACATTCAAAATAGCTTGAACAAGCCAGCCTTGCAGACTACAGCCAGGATTTCTGCATCTTCTTAGGATCCCCTATGACAGCACCCCATATCAGCAGGAAGTAGTTTGGAAAGAATGATGCACAAATTCCCAAATACTGTCTATAAATGTTTGTTTTCATGTAAATGGGCTTGGTTATAAATGGTTAATGATCACAACCAATATTCTTTTTAAAGGTAAAAAGGGGATTATGGTATAGATATGAATACTTTGTTTTGGAATGGATTTTCATTTATTGATACAATTTAAAGTCAATTTGGTGATATGTATATTTCTCCTTTTGTTAAGGTATTGTGTTTATATAGCTCATTTATAAATGTAATATAAAATGTAGTACAGATTATAGATGATTACCTATGATAGTCAAAGCTTAGAGTTAAGTTATTTAGGTTTCCAAGATACACAGAGATGTATTTGAGATGAATAGACATTCTTCAAACATTTCAAAGACCTACAGAATATGACATTTAAAATGGTTTAGTGTTTTCGTGACAGTGAGTCATAATTGCTCTTGGCAGTACCACCTTCACCAGAAAGGAAGATGGACATTGAAGAAACTCGTTATGGAGTTTGCTTTCAATATGGCAAGACTAGCCATGTGGACAAGATATTGCTCTTGTCTGGACTGTTTGACTTTGTGCTATATAAACTGGACATGCAGGACCCATAGAAAAGTGATTGCTGATTCAAGATGGACATTGGTATAGAGTTCCTGCTTCATGGAAGAGTCTGCCAGACAGTCTGCAGGACACAGAGGAAAGTGACTGACAAACTGCCAATACAAAAAGACAGTTTAAAGTTTCCTGCTTTGCTGAAGAGTCTGCCAGACACACTATGGCCTTGTAGAGTTTATATATTATCCTTCGGTGGTCTTTGAAGGAGTTGAAGACAGATAGTTATGGTTATAGTTTTCCTTAGTTAGGCTTAAAGATAAGTTATTAGAATTTAGACACACAAAGATAGAATAGATGATGGAATATTTTCTTAAATCTTGCTAAATGTTAATGGACTAAATAGTGTTAACTGTGATTCTTATTTGATAACTGTTATGTGATATATTTTGCTATGTTAAGGTTAAACCCCTTCTTTTTATTTAAACAAAAAAGAGGAGATGATGGGAGATGCCATTATGTATATATATATATATATATATATGTTTCTCATACTGGTTAATAATAAAGCACTGTTGGCCAATAGGAAAGGAAGATAAGAGGGACTAGGAGACAAGGAGGAAACAGAAAGTAGTAAAGAGGAGTCAAGATGGAGACCCTGGAGAGAACAGAACCGCCATTCCTCTGCTCTCAGTAAGACCACGTGGAAATACATAGAAATGGGTTAATAATTAAGACAGAGCTAGCCGATAAGAAACTAGCACCTGGCCAACAGCATAATATCAAATACAGAGTCTCTGTGTTTTATTTGGGGCTGGTGGCGTGGCTGCAGGACAAGACCAGGCTGTGGGAGGAAAAACTGTACTCGTTACAGGGAGAAGGAAATAAAGAACGAGGATTTCAGGGTCCAGCCACCCATCTACACTGCCAGCCATGAGGTAAGAACTAAAGAGAAGTATACAGAAATAGAGAAAAATAAAAGCCCAGAAGCAAAAGATAGATATGATAAATTAACAAAGTATGTCTAGAAATAAGGCAAGATAAGGCTGGGCATTTATAAGTAGGAATAAGACTCTATATGCTTTTCCAGCAGTGACAACCTCCCTATGAGAACATGCCACTTGCCTTTTTTTGTTTGGTTTGGTTTGGTTTGGTTTGTTTGTTTGTTTAGGAAGGGAGAGTTTATTATAGCTTATTGTTCTAGAAGGAAAGTACATAAGCATAAACCAGATCATGAAATGCAAGTAGGGCATGCTATAAACTCTCAGAGCCTATCTTCTGTGGCATGCTTCATCCAGCAAGGCTGTATCAACTGAAAGTTCGGTAACTTCTCCAAATAATGCTATCTGCAGGTGTTGTGAGACAATACTTTTCCTGGGGAGATGCAACACACACACACACACACACACACACACACACACACACAGGAGCACACGAGCACACTCATGCACGCACACTTGCATGCATGCATGCATACCCACACACCTGTTCATCCCATACAGTGATCATGCAACAAACAAAAGTACAAGCACCACTGAAGTCCAAGGGTCTCCTTCATACCACTCCAGAAGAGGAAAAGAGGAAACACAAGGAAAGCACCTGGTACAGAACCACAATTCCTACTTTATGTATGTGAAATGCCCAGGATGCTATAAAATCACCACCGTCTTTAGTCATGCACAAAGAGTAGTCTTGTGTGTTGTCTGCTCCACTGTCCTCTGTCAGCCCATAGGTGGAAGCAAGGCTGACAGAAGGATGCTCCTTCAGGAGGAAGCAGCACCAAAAAACACCTGATTCAAAATGTGTGGGAACCATTCCAATAAACACATTTTGGATTAAAAAAAAAAGGCTTCATATATGATTTTTGGGGGGTACCTGGGTGGTACCCCTCCAAAAAAAACCAATAAAGAGCAAAAGAGTAAAATCAACCAAGAACACCGTAGCCCAATTTAATAGATGGAGTGCAATATTTTGTTAGCATAAGAAGTATGATCTGAAGACATTATTACCAGTTTTAGTATTTCCAAGCAAACGTTTTTGGTCTTGCCATTTATTTCTCATTGTTGTATTTAATTTTAATATTAAATGTAATTTTTAAGTATTGAATTTTACATAGTAAGTACAAAAGTAGACTTTCATCCATCTTTGACAAAATCAAATGTCCTTAAGTAAAAGTTAACTAGTAATCTTAATAATATATGAATAATCTTAAGTAATAAAGAACATAGTATTAACGATTTTTGTGAATCAGTTTTATTTTTGAGTTTATACTATAATTATATTACTTCATTCCCTTTGCTTCCTCCAAACTATCCCATAAACTCCTTCCTGCTCTCCTTTAAACTTATGACCCCTTTTTCACTCATTGTTGTTATATGTATGTGCATACATATATATCCCTAATTATAACATGCTCAGTCCTAATAACAGTACTTCTATGTATGTTTTTAGGCTGACCATTTTGCACTGGACAATCAATTGTTGTGCTCTTCCCCTGGGAAGCCCTTTATGTCTCCTGACACCAGCTTTTCTATGTTTCCTATAGTTCTTTGTATAGAGTTGAGGCTTCATGATTTCATATCATTTAGCTCACATTTCAAGTCATGTTGGTGAGACTGCATGGATTTAGTTTCTGATATTATTGTGAGACATAGACTCCTTGAAATATCTTATAATATTTCTTGGCCCTCTTCTGCGATGTTTCAGCAACCATGGGCACAAAGAGTGTTTTATAGATATATTCATTGGGATTTGTTCCACTATTCTGTTCTGAAGTTTGATTGGTTGTTGTTTTCTGAAGTGGCCTCCATCTGTGGCAAAGAGAAGTTTACTTGATGAACGGGGAGGACTACCCTTATCTGTGGGTATAAGGACAAATGTTTATAGGTTGTTAGGGATAATGGTGGTTTAGTAATTAGTGATTATAGATTCTTTTCTAACAACCACAACTTCACTAAATAATCACCTAGGTTGCCAGTAATGGGTATGGTTTCCCTCTTGTTGAGGAAGTCCACAAATTGAGTAGATTGAAACAGCTCCCATTCATTACCCACAGAGCTCAAACTTCTATATAGTTCCAACTAGACCTATTCAGAATCAGAGAAGGACAACATGAAGTTGCCAACCAACAATTTATAAGCATAGTTAGACTTGGGATAAAACATCTTTTTGATTTTGCAGATTTAAGTACACCATGGGACCACTGTCTCTTTGCATTTGAAGGCCATTCATTTGCACATGGACTCATGTAGGTCCAAACTTTCCACAGTGAGATCTCACTTCAGAGCTTCTGCATTCTTCCCATATGGAGCAAATTCTGTCTTAAAGAATTAGGAAGAAAATATAGTAATCCCTCTTTTTGAATATAATATGAAACAGTCAGTGGAGAAATAATTCATTATCTTTACCTAGTCTCATACTGTTCAGGACAAAAGAGGAAGGGCACACAGAGAAGCTAGGGATTGTGAATTAGAAGCTAGTGACTATGAACTGACAGTGCTAAAGTTCAAATTGGTTTCTTAAATTATGCATATTTGAATCCATAATACCATTTCAATGTGAATTTTACCTAAATTCTTTCCTTACTGAACTACCCTAAGTGCCCTTTCAAAATCTAGTTGGCATTCCATATTTGTGCACACCACAGAAAATTCAATGCATGTGACAAATACGGAGAGTGAGGTGATACTAACTGCAATGTCCATTTTCTTGACCATTTCTTATGTCTCAAGTTGGGACTATCCAGTCCTCTCAACTTATTCTGAAATGAATTGTAATTATTTTGGATGTCCCTCCTCTCACTACAGCTTGTTATAGGGACATTTTATTTCTTGCACCATAGTGCCTATACATTTGTATTTTTCTCTAGATTTCTTTCACTGAAAATATCCTCTTACCAAAAGTAGTGCACCCATGTTATGTCTTCTATACTTACATCAACAAGGTCTTTTCCTTGAAGTCCATAATAACATTGTTTTCAGCATAGTGAATTATTTCAAATTATTTGTGGTCAAACTCGCATTAATCATTTTTTTTTTACTTCAAAAACTATTTCACTTTCCCTGTGTTCCCTATGTTCAAAAGTGGAAATCATGCTTACTTGCACTTCAGCATTGTGAAATAACAACAAATAACAATTTATGCCTTGTTCTTCCTTTTCTCTTATTCTTTTTTTTATTTTTTTTTTTTTTCATTTTTGAGAAAGGGTTTCTCTGTGTAACAGCCCTGGCTGTCCTGGAACTCACTCTGTAGACTCGGCTGGCCTTGAATTTACATAGAATCACATGCCTCTACCTTCCAACTGTTGGGATTAAAAGTGTGTGCCACCACTGCCTGATAAATCTTTTTCTTTTATGAGACAAAGCTTTACTATGTAGCCAAAAAGGTCTGTCTTCAACTTGCTATATAAGCCAAGCTGTTATTAAACTCATTATCTTTCCACCTCTGCCAGTATAGCACTGGGATAAGAACCATCCATTACTACATACAGCATGAAAACTCAGCTACTTAGAACTTGAACTATTCCAATCCAAATCTCAAAGCAGAGACCTGTAATCTCATCACTCATGAGGCTGCAAAAGGATAGAGAGTTCAAGACTGGTCTGAATTACATGCTGATGTTCTGTCAAACTAGTCAACCAAACAACAAAAGTCAATAACAATGAAAACCCTGAGCTATTCCAAAATGTGAAAATGCTTGGGTCTGTCTATTGTATCTGTATAAAACAGTTTGTATGTTTGTTGCCCTGAGAAAAAATTCTTATCAGCCTGCATCAACAGTTTCCTTGCCTTTTGTTTAAAATAACATGTTATAACTATGATTTCATTTTTTGTACATTACCAAGTCATCATTACTCAGAGTCCTGGGTTAGGGAGCTTGTGAAGTATCAGGGATGTATGGAAGGGTCCTTGGCATTGTGATTCTCATTTCTAAGTCCTGAGTTACTCTACACCTGACATCCTAACTGCCGATATGCATCCCAGGATCTAGCAGGTCTCTGCAGGCATTTCTAAAGTTTTTGTCTGATCTTCAATGGATGCTCTAAAGTGGTAGTGCTCAAAACAGTTATATGGTTCACAAACCGTGAGTTACATATGCACAGTGGGATAAGAATGGACACTGAGTAGTCATTGAGAAGTATTTTTAGCAACCACCCAGAGTAATTTTATACCTATTGGTGTTAAAATAAAAGTGTTGGTCCTGCATTTTATATCTTTTTTGTTTTTCTATTATTTTATTTTTATTACATTGTACAAAAATATTGATCAGTAAAAGATTGGGAAGTAAAAGTAAGAAAAAAATAGCAAAATTTGTTCTTTCCCTGACTACTGTGACAGGAAATGCTCTTGCTATGACCATTCTGAAGTTTATGTCTTAGACATGTCTTTGACTCTTACCTTCTGGTACTTGTGACAAGCTTTTTCTTGGATATATACCTCAATATACAGTTTTGAACTAGAAAATCTCATCTGCTTTTTGTTTGTGCCTGCATGAGTATGTTCACACACATTTGCAGAGAACAAAGAATGAGAATCTTAGAAAATATGTCCTCATTTGTAGTGTGCCTTATAATAGTAATATATAATTGCTAATTTAAAGTACTTGATTCAAATTACCTAATAGCAAAGAATTTTATATAGGATGACAGTAAATAGACCTGAAGTGATGAGCTAAGTGTCTTTTTGTTATCCTTGAATTGAAATAGATATCTGCTCTTAACTGGACCAGAACATGTGAAAGATTATTTAATATATCAGCTTTCTAATTGCTTAATTTCTATGTGCTCTCACTTAATAGTTATCAATGTTTCAATTTTGTTAATATATTTAGTAATCATCTGTATTCCAGGTATATAACATGAATAATTTTTGTTTCTATTTATTTACAAATATAATAGTTTATATTATTACTTATTTTTGAAACTACATGGTAGCTATAATTTAATTCAGGTGAGCCCTCTTACGTGTGTGTCTGTATGTCTGTGTGTGTGTGTGTTTCCATATTTTTACTGAAGTAGATGTCTAAATGTATTTATTATACTAAAATAATTATTCTAGGACTCAAGTGATCTAATGCTATAAACTATATGACTACAAATCAATGAGTAATAATTCTTTTGTCTTCACAAAACTTATTTTCTCATCTTTAAGGCACTAATTGCAGGGCAGCAAGATAGCTCAGTACTACCAAGCCTAATAGCTTCCTCCTACAACCCATGTAATAGAACGAGATAACTAGATCCTCAAGTTGTTCTTTGACCTCTGTCTATAACCATGTCATTGCACATGTACACACACACACACACACACACACACACACATTAAAAAATGTTAAGGAAAGACATTCAATAATTCCAATCGCTAAGATAAATTGGAATCTTTCACAACAAGTAATATACTAATGAGACTTTTTTTTTTTTTTTTTTTTTTTTTTGTGGAAGGGTTAAAACAGTAATGGATTTTACTTTAGAGATGTAGCTCCTTTTATCATCCAGCCTGTAAGCTCTAGCTGCAAGGTGCAAGCAAGGCCACACTCTGAAGCTGACCTTGGGCAATCTTTATCTTTGCTTGCAAAGCAGAGCTGCAGTCCTGGTCAGTCCTTTTAAAGAATGACTGCTGAAAAGGGGAGCTCATCAGAACTGGGCATCCTGATTTCCATATCAATACCCAGGCTCTTTTTATGATAAGGAACTTCAAATTAATGCTGGGGTCAGGGATCTGGACTCCCATAGAAATGTCCCCATACATCTTATTGACCTCAATCAATATTATGTAATATCAAAGTGTAAAAAAGTTAGTTAATGGCTTTTTATTTTAATGCTCCCAACTGAATTTGGGAAGATAAGGGGCAGGAAAGGATAGGCTGTTATATACAGCCAGGAGAAGGAAGGGTCCCTTGAGAAGAGTGAGGTTGGAGAGTCAAAACATTTCTTTTATAATTCAAGACAGAAGGAAAAAACTCCCCTGCCTCCCTGCTTTTTTCCTCAGAAATATATTAAAGATTCTGCATCTTAATTTCCTCATAATAACCACACTAATTGAAGTAGAGAATAAAAGAAAACCATTGGAAAACAGGGATGAGATCATTTCTCAAAAAATACATATTATCATGTAACAAATTCAAAATTTATGATTAAAGAAAATAATATCAAATACTAACTCTTCTAGACAGACTTCAGTGAAGCAATACAGTGAGTAGTAATGATTATACTACTATTTTTATGCAAATGGATTCATTACTGGTTCTAAAACAGTTGTGTTCTTCATTTTTTAATCTCTTTCTTATAGGCTTGTTATGTTGTTAGGATAGAGGCAGAGCTTCTGATCATACTAGAATTTCAATCTCTAGGTTAATCTCATATGTGGATTATAGAATGTGAGTAAAATCCAATGTATCTTTATTAATATTTTCTCACTATATCATGACTTCCTTCACACTTAAAACTCATTTATAAAACTGCAACCACAAAGAGATAAGGTCTTACAGGTGGCTGCTAAACAAATCAGATCTTGGGCAGAGAAAGGGGAGCTTATTTGGCTAACAACTTCAGGTTGCAGTCATCACTGTGGGGCAGTGAAGGCAATAGGGAAATGAAGCAGATCCACAGTCAAGAGTTGAAAGAGAATAAATGCATACAGGCCAGTGCTCAGCTCACACAGTCTAGTACCCACACTTAGAAAATTACTCATCTATTTTGGCTACACCTACTCATATCAATTGGCTAATCTGAGATCTTACTGTACCCATCAAGCTCCCCAAATAAAACAATTGTAATGCAAAAGTGAGCCTAAAAGACAGAGAAAGAAATCCATGATATATCAGAAATATATTTTTGAAACCTGTATATTAGAATGAGTTACCCAAGAGGGTAAAGGACTAGCTGAATGAATAAAATGAATATTGACAACACAAATTTCTAGAATAGTGTTCTCTGAGAGAGAAAAAGAGTAGACTTCTGGAACCTCAGGAAGAACAGTAAACCACAGGAAACAAAAGTAAGATAAAACTGAGTATTTGAGGTAGAAAACAAATGGGAACTTCAGCCAAAGATCCCATTCCATTAAAACTATATAAGCCTATGTTTGGTAGTTGACTAGTAAATGAGAAGGAAAATAGTCTCTGTACTAAGAAATATGTTTTAAAGGAATATGTTTGGCTTTCAGTAAAACCAAGTTGTAATATTCCATTAAGGTAATCACAATTATTGGGCTTTGACATATGGAAATTCTGCATTTATAGTCTGATATAAGATTCTATGTTGACCAGTGATGGCATTGGTTTTCCTCCTGTATAAGTAAATAGCAGAGAAAACACGCTGAACAGAGAATTGTTTTATTTAAGTTCATATTTTTGAAGGTTTCAGTCCATTATCATTTGGATGGTTGTAGTAGGTGAAGTATTGGCCACAGATGTGAAGAACTTCTGTTCAGCTCTTAGATGAAAAGAACCAGAGATAGGAAGGAGCCAAGAACTGGAGAATGAGAAACACAAAGCTTCCAATCAATCAATTAATTGATTCCAAATTCAATGCAGATCATAGCATTGAACCACCATTGCATTTGGTTTAACTTTACTCTATCTGTTGGTCACTCAACAGCTGCAACACATATGACTTCTTTTTTTCTCAAAGCTGTTTGCTAGACATGCTAAGTAAGAGGTATCCATCCAGTTACTACAAACAATATCATTTGGACTATCTTATTTCCTTTTCAGTGGAAGTGGGTAACCTGGACATCTCTTGTACTTGCTGCATGTTGTATCAGAATTTCACATTAAGTACAACTCTGAACAGTGACCTGATTGCAAAAGTACCATAGGCAATAGATCTTTAGCTTTTCACAATTTTGGAGAAAATTAAACTTTAAATTCATACTTTATGGAATAAAATATAAAAAACTCAAATGTAAAACTGTTTGTAGTATAAATATAATTTAGTAAGGCATTATAGTTTATCTTTATGTGTTATATTGGGAGGGTTTCCCTTTTCTTTATGCTTACACTTCTTTTATTATTTTTAAATGAAAAAAAATCCTGTATAAAACAAGTTTTGTTATATAGTTAATTTTGACTCCTAAAAATATTAAAATGCAATGAAATCGAAGAATACCAAAAGACTCATAGTGAGTTCTGAATTTATAATCAGAAATTATTCTATCAAAGAAGAGAAGAAGGACCTCAACTCACCAATGATGGCAATGCTTTATTTTACTAAAGAGCGTGGGTTTTCTAAGAAAAAGTCAGAAGAGTTAGAAGAGAAGGTTAATCAAGGGCAATTTCAAAGACTAGCACAAATCTGTAAGATGTGTCAGGAAGACTAATGAATTATATCAAATTAAAATCCAGAAATAGCTGATGCTTGCAAGACATTGGTAATGACCAAAGAGTAGTTTTGAGAAAAGAAACTAAAGCTTTTCCAACTGCATTAAAATGTAAGAGGAGACTTCATGAACCTCATTCACCAAGTATAATGTAAATGGGAACAAAAATGTTCAATTGCCTTTACTGGATATGGATGCCAACCATCCTTTTCTTTGGTAAAATTTAATTATTTATCCTATACTGCAGCATAGTTTTCTTAGTCTTCTGTGTAGCTTGATTATATGCTTGTATTTCTAGTATTCACTATTATGTAGATATGTGATATCTTATTTTTTCTTGTATACAAATACATTCAGCTGTAAAAAGAACAAAATTATTATGATTATAGAATAATGGATGTGACTGGAGAACTTCACATAAAGGGCATTTAATCAAACTCAGACAAATATCACATTTTCTTTCACTTGTGGATGATAAAATTCATATAGATATAGAAAATCATGTATGTATTTATGACATGATTAAAAAGTAAGTGGGGAGAGGAAGATATCTAATAGAAAGGAGGAAGAGGGTAGGAGAGAAAAGAAGGGGAATATGGTCAGAACACATAATATACTTATAGGGAAATATCATTATGGAACCATGTACAATGAACACATAATAACAATGAAAACACCAAGCATACTGCATCCTTCTGATAAGTGGATAAAGCATTTAGCTAGATTGTAATGAGTGATTTTATTGTACTTCAAACTCCTCAGCATCTTAATGCATGTATGTCAATATATATATGTAAATTTATGTAAAAGTAATATTACAGAGTAATATTACAAGATAATGGTTTTTCCAAAGTCTGCCTTAAGCATACCTATCAACAGACTTTAAATCATAAATAATTTACTTCATCAAATATGGGACTTAAAGCAAACTGTGTTAGTCCATACTTTAAGGGCTACATTTTTTGTTAGTTTAGGAAAACATTTCTGAGCCTACTTGTACCAATTTGTACATTATAGTTAGATTAAGTATTGGTTTCCACACTGACAATTGTAAAAAAATATCAATTAACTCTAAAAAAAATGCTGAAGATACTATATTCCTTGAGCATCAACTATTTTGGCAATATTTCATTCTTTTTATTTTAATTTTACTTTATGTATATGAATATTTTGCTCACATGTACATCTTTGAGTTATGTGTGTGCCTTGTAAACACAGGAAACAGAGGCAGTTGATTCTTCTGGAACGGAGTTCCAGATCGTTTTGAGCCATCTTTTAGGGATTCAAACATAGGCCTTCTAGAGGAAGAACCAATTTTCTTAACCTTTGAGACACTTTTCAGGCTCCAAATAGTTAACCCTTTATGGAAAAATACCCAAGCATATTCATCTCATTAATATACAATTTTGTTTTCATCTTAAATAACTGGTTAAATTATAGCAAAGAAGTTTTTAAATGTTCTTTATAATTTAGTATCAGTTTATCCTTTGATGGGAGATGTCATTCTGTATATGTTTCTCACACTGGTTAATGAATAAAGCACTGTTGGCCAATAGGAAAGCAAGATAGGTGGGACTAGGAGACAAGAAGGAAAGAGGAAGTAGGAAGGAGGAGTCAACATGGAGAGTCTGGAAAGAACAGAACCACCATTCCTCTGCTCTCGGTAAGAGCACATGGAAATACATAGAAATGGGTTAATACTTAAGACAGAGCTACCTGATAAGAAACAAGTAACTGGCCAACAGCATAATATCAAATACAGAGTCTCAGTACATTATTTGGGGCTGGTGCAGTGGTGGGACAAGACTGGCAGTGGGAGGAAAAACCATACTCCTTACAATCCTTGTTGTGTTTTCTGATTTTATAAGCTTGTCAAACCAAAACTGAGAGAAAATGTCTCAGGTAAGATGATATCATGCATGAAAAAAAAAATATGAGTCATCATTACTCATTAGGGAGATAATAGTAGAAACTAGCTCATACTTCACACCCATCAAGATAGTGATTCTCAAACCAATTCAAGAGAAAAATGTCAGAGAGAATATAAAGCAGGTTCCTAGTATGCTACTGCTGGAAAGAAAACAGATGCGTACAATGTGGACATGACCCATTCCCTGATGAGGAAAACACACTTGTTCACTTGGGAGTCAGCATCCATTGTATATTGTCACTACATGATCCAATAATCATACTCTTTGCCCCAAATGGTCTATGGTAGCATCCTATGGGAAGAGTATATACCTTTATTGATAATACTGGTAATAATGATCACCAGAAACCCAGTATATCTAAAAACAACCCTGTACAATAAAGGAACTTCAGGAGGCATCACCATCCCCAACTTCAAGCTCTACTATAGCTGAAAACAGCTTGGTATTGGCAAAAAAAAAAAAAAAAAAAAAAAAAAAAGAATAAATAAATAAATAAATAAAATAAAAATAGATAGGTAGACCAATGGAATCAAATCAAAAATCCTCATATTAAACCATACACCTACGAACACCTGATTTTGGACAAAACAGCTAAAATTATACAATGGAAGGAGGAAAAAATCTTTAACTAATAGTGCTAGCACAACTGGATGGTGGTGTGTAAAAGACTGCAGATAGATCCATGTTTATCACCATGTATAAAACTTGAGTCTAAATGGATCAAAGACCTCAACCTAAATCCAGCCACACTTAGAGGAGAGTGTGGGAGGTACAGGTACATTTGAATGAATTGGTATAAGAGACTGCTTCCTGAACATGACACCAGTAGCACAGACACTGAGATTGACAATCAATAAATGGGACCTTCTGAAACTGAGAAGCTTCTGTAAGGCAAAGGACACAGTTGACAAGACCAAACGGCAGCCAAGAGACTTGGAAAAGATCTTCACCAACACTGATGGGAGATGTCATTCTGTAAATATATTTCTCTTATTGGTTAATGAATAAAGCACTGTTGGCCAATAGGAAAGCAAGATAGGTGGAACTAGGAGGCAAGGAGGATTTTGGGAGGTGTATTAGGAGAGTCAGGATTTAGGGGTTTGAGGGAAGAGGTCCAAAACCTGTCTATAGTAACATAAGACCATGAGGACACACTTTGATAGGAATGGGTTAATATTTAAACCAGCCAATAAGAAACACTAGAAACAGGACAATAGCTTTATATCTCATACAGCATCTCTGTGTGTTATTTGGGGCTTATGCGGCTCTGGGACCAGGCTGGTAGGAAGACTGCATGGAACACAATGCCACATCTGACAGAGGGCTGATTTCTAAAATATACAAAGAACTCAAGAAACTAGTCACAAATATTCCAACTAAAACGTGGGGTACAGAAATGAATAGAGAATTTTCAATAGAGGAATCAAATATGGCTGAAAGACACTCAAGAAATTGCTCAATATCCTTAGCCATCAGGGAAATGCAAATCAAAACAACTCTGAAATACCATCTTACTACTGTCAGAGTGGCTAAAATCAGAAACACCAATGACAGCTTATGCTAAAAAGGATGTGGACAAAGGGGAACACTCCTCCATTGCTGGTGAGAGCGCAAACTTGTACATTAAGTTTGGAGATGTGTATGGCGGTTACTCAGGAAAATGTGAACCAGTCTACCACAGGACCCAACAATTCTACTCTTAGGCATCCAACCAAATGATTCATATCTATGCAACAAAGACATCTGTTCAACTATGTTCATAGCAGTAATATTTGTATGGAAGCAACCTAGATGCCCTTCAACTGAAGATTGGATCACGAAGATTTGGTACATTTACACAATGGAATACTACTCAGCAGAAAAAAAAATGGAATCTTAAAATTCACAGGCAAATGGATGGAACTAGAAAAATCCATCCTGAGTAAGGTAACACAGACACAAAAAAAGACAAACTTGGTATGTAATAATTCATATATGGATTTTAGACAGAGCAAAGGATCACCAGCCTACAATTAACATTGCCAGAGTAACTAGAATACAAGGAGGAACCAAAGAGATTCATAAATGGTTCCTCAAAGAAGGGGAAAGGGAGAAGACCTCCTGAGCATATTGGGAGTGCAGGGGAGAAAAAGTGGAGAGGGAGTTAAGAGAAAGAGAAGGGGAGGAGAGGTGAACATGTGAGACCAGGATGATTGAGTTGGGGGACAAATAGAAGAGAGCAAGGAAAGGGATACCATAATAGAGGGAACCATTATAAGTTTGAAGAGAAAACTGACTCTAGAGAAATGTCCAGATACCTACAAGGATGACCTCAACTAACAATATGAGCAACAGTGGAGAGGCTACCTTAAATGCCCTTCCCTGATAATGAGATTCATAACTAACTTATATGCCATCATAGAGCTCTCATCTAGTAGCTGATGGAAAGAGATGCAGACACTCACATCTAAACACTGAGCCGAACTCCTGGAATCCAGTTGCAGAGAGGGAGGAGTGATAAGCAAAGGGGTTAAGACCAGGCTACAGAAACCTACAGATAGCTGACCTGAACAAGGGGGAGCTAATGAACTCCCCAGACTGACAGCTGGAAAACAAGCATTGGACCGTCTCTGACTCCCTGAAATTGGGTCTCAGTTGAAGGCCTGGGCAGTCTAAGGGACCTCTGACAGTGGAACCAGGATGTATCCCTGGCACACAAAAGGACGTTGGGAGCATATTCCCCATGGAAGGATACTCACTTAGCCTAGAGACAGGGGGAGGTCCTAGACCCTTCTCCAAATGACTTGACAGATTTCGATGATCTCTTCTGGATGGCCTCACACTCCCTGTGGAGTAGTTTGGGAATGGGATGGTGTGTGTGTGTGTGGGGGGATTTCAGGGGAATGGGAGGATGGGAGGGAGAGGGAACTGTGATTAATATGTAAAATAAAAATAAATAAATAAAACAGTTAATAATAATAATAATAATAATAATCACCAGAGGTTAAGTCAGAAGAGGTTGGAAGTTTACTAGTGCAATATGGGGCTTTTATTTTGAAGAGATATGTAGAAATACTGAACCTTCTGTTTTATTTTTCTCTAAACCTAAAACACCTTTAAATTTAAAACTTTTAACTAAACTAACTTTCAACCAGAATATGAAATAGGATAATTGTGTTCTTCATGTTAAGTAGAATCTAGAGGTTCTCTCAGTGTGTTATACACAGCCATGACAAGTCTCTGAAAACATGTGAAAAGAGGAAGGGATGGCTTTGACTCCGAGTTTTAGGGATTTCAATTCATTGTTGGAAAAGGACAGGGTAGAGCTTAGAGTTAAAGCCATAGTTTCAGGAAAACAGAGGCAGTGACTGTTCTAATGCACAGTCTCTTTTACCTTTTATTTCATATAGGTCCCTCAGTCTATTGGATGTTTTCACTAATATTCAAGGAGAGAGAATTTGGGGGTGCCTGGTAGATGAGTAATGACCAAATGAACTTACATTAAATTGGAGTATATTACATTAATTTAAATGATGTGATTGGATTTGTCTAGCAATGGCTGACTCACACTTCAGAGAACAAGAACTCAGTAATCACTCATTCCATGAGGCTGTGTGCCTCAACAGTCACAGTCTGGTACCACAGCTCTAGAGAAAACCTGGAAAGCTGCCAGTCTTTATTCCACTTTGGAAACTCAAGTAAGCTGGTTCTACTAGCAATAAAAGAAGCCAGCATTGGGAGGAACAGTTACAGAGTTAGCCAGAGGGAGTGAAGGTGAAGGTACAAAATAATGAAAGCTTTCTTTCATGGCCTTTTATCCAGGCTGCTGCCAGAAAAGGCAGCCATGTTGAGGCTGGGTCTTTTTATTTCAATGTTCATCAAAGCAGTTAAGACAGTCCCCTCCAGACATTCCCACAGGTCAGCTCAATGTAGACAATCCCTCACTGAGAGCAGCCTAATGTTGGTCCTATAATTTGTTGTTGAGCCAAGTTGGCAATCAAGCTAAGCATTATATAGGATATTAACATTTCTAAAGATGCTTTCACATATGCACCCAGAGGAATGTTTTACGTAACTAATTACTCTTTCGCTGAATCAAGTCAAAACTGACAACCCCAATAAGTCAATTTTTGTAGAATAGTCTTTTTGTACACTTTAAAGATGTATCACTCTGATTGCATTAATGAAAAGCTAAATGGCCAGAAGCTTGGCAGGATTTCTGGGCAGAGAGGACACTGGGAAGAAGGCAGAGATGCTAGGAGATGCAGAGCAAGCAGAATGGGCAGAATGGGCCTGGATCCACCACAGTGGCAGCCCCAATTAACACACAGAGACTCTGTATTTGATATAATGCTGTTAGCCAGGTACTTGTTTCTTATTGGCTAGCTCTGTCTTAAGTATTAACCCATTAATCTAAGTATTTCCACGTGGTCTCATCTTACCAGAGAGTGGGCCCGGACCTCTGTTCTCTCCAGTCTCTACATGCTGACTCCTCCCTACTACTTCCTCGAATCCTCCTTGTCTCCTAGTCCCTCTTATCATCCTTTCCTATTGGCCAAGAGTGCTTTATTCATTAACCAGTATGAGAAACATATTTACAGAATGACATCTCCCATCAAGGCAGAAAGTAAATTAATAGAAATGGTTAACTTAAGTTCTAAGTGATTATTAGAAACAAACCTAAGGTAAGGCCAAGTCTTCATAGCTAATGTATCTCCATGTTGTTTTATGTGAGCTGGTAGGCTAGAGGAAAGCCCAACTACAGTCAATGTGTGTACTAATTCCTATAAAGGATAGGAAGAATTTCCAAGACTCAAGTGGTAATGGAAAGGAACAAGTGACCAAAACCTGCATTTTGGAAGCACACGTGAATGGAGAGACAGCAAAATTAACTTCTCTGTCAAGATTTTCTAAGGAGACAATATTTATATATGTATGGTTATATAATTAATATTCAAGTAACATGTTAAAAACTAAAATTAAATCCAGAACTATGGTTAGTTCTGAAATAGTTTCACATATAGAACAATTCCCATGCAATTTTTTCCTAGGGGTATTGAGGGGAGGATAAACTATATTATTAGTTCATATACATTAAAATTTAAGCAGAAAGCTTCAGAAGTGCAGTAATAAAATTCTAAAGTTCAAGCCAAGAGCCCTGTCCTTCTGATCTCTGACTTGATGGTGAGTCCTTAGCTTGTCCCATGTGGAAAGGTTGCACCTTTGTTCACCACCTCCCTTGTGCTAGACACCATGCTCTTCTTCTCACACAACTTGTACCGTATGGCAACAAATGCTTATGGAGGTTCATCTGTCGTCAAATAATAAATAGGGTAGAGTCAGAGCAACAGCCATGGCTATCTGTCAAGTGCCAACCCATCATTATTGATGATATTTGTTATTGTTGCTAGTTCAATAATTAGAAATAATGTTAACAGGCAAACTACTGACAAATACCTAATGCTGTTATAGGTGAAAGTATTGATAGTCACAGGCAAGTGAAAATTTGAGGAAGGCACAATAATACACATTTGTCATTTGTGGATAAATAATTCTAAACACATGTGTTACGGAAGATAAGAATCAATAACTGTATTGCCTTTGTTCCTAATTACAATTTTTTGGGGGTAATTGTTTTCCTCCTTTAGTATTTTATCTAGGGAGTACCTTTTTTTATTTATGTATGTATGTGTTTATGGTATATGTGTGCATTCCTGGTTTGTATTCATGTATGAGGAGGTCAGAGGTAGTCACTGAATGTCATTCCCAGTCACATTCCACCTTATTTTTTGTTTTAGGTGGTCTCTTACTAAGCTTGGGACTCAAGAAGTTGGCTAGACTGGCTGGCCAATAAGTCCCCAAGATCTGCCTATCTCTACCATCTCAGTACTAAAAATATTAATTCTGTTACACAGTCCTGTGCCTAGTTTTTACACAGCTACTGGTAATCAAGTGAACTCAGGTTCTTTTGCTTGCGGGACTATCTGAGCCATCTCAAAACCCAGGTATGTTATTTTTCATCTTCATGGAAACAACAAAATTCCTGTTAAGGCATACCAAGGTTGGAAATGAAAGCATACCTCTCAACAGATACTTGTTGAAACAACTGAATTACAGTGTCTGGAGTGGCAGAGCTTCATTTATCATAAATGAGTTCAATGAATAAGAACTCAGACTATAACTTTATTTTAATCAAACTATTCTTAAAATTCCATGTATATGCATACATGTATGCATATATGTGTAACTCACTAGTGGCTGCATGGTTAACTCACTAGTGGCTGCATCGCTAAAGAAAGTGACTCTTCTTCTACCCTGTAGCCCTGATTGCCTTTAACTTCCCTGGATAAGACAAGGCCCCATGAACACCTCCAAACTATTTTTAAGAGATAATATTGAATTCTTATCTCATATATACACCATAAATATAAACTGCTGGCAATTATAGTCACCAATAAAAGTGTTACAATATAAGATTACTGATTTTTCTACTGTCTTTTCTACTTTCAGAAATATTCATTGATAAATTACAGCATAGAACTCTCCCATTTAAGTAATCAGAAATGTATTTAATATCAGTAATTTAAATATTTTTTCAATGGTTATCTTGATGAAAAATTGTAATTCTATTTCATAGAAGTGTGTCAGTGACCAGCCTTATGTCTAAGTTACTGAGCTATTATACAGTTTTATCAAAACCTGATTGTGTATTCTTTCTCTGTCTCTGTCTCTCTGTGTGTGTGTGTGTGTGTGTCTCTCTCTCTCTCGTGTGTGTGTGTGTGTGTGTGTGTGTGTATGTGTGTGTGTGCACATAAATATGATAGACTTAAAATGGTCTTGCAGGGAAAAAATATCACCGAATTGATGGCATCCACAAAAACATGAAGTTGAAAAGTGTTTTATTTCACCTTTAATTGTATTTTCACAAATAAGCAACTTATAAATTCAACTACACTGTTAAATAGTCATGAAATGTACAACTGATCATAGTAACAAAATAATTTCAATGCTTTATAATGTCTAGTTATTTAAAAATATTAGACAATATAAAGCAAACTATAGAGGTAGAAAAATATGCCTATCTCTTCCTAAAAGTCCTATATTTTTAAAGGTAGTTTTCATTAAAATTGGCCAGAATAAAATGGAATTTTCAAATGACAAAATAACATAGATAGGATAATTTGAAGTGAAAACTCTCATTTTCATTTCAAATAAAGCAGAAAGTTAATTTTCCTTATATTTTTAAGATCACCCATTTAACTTAAATTATTTCCTATAGGACTCAAAGGAAATGATCAGTAAAAAAGTCCTTCATTTCAAAATTACTTTGTAAGTGAGCAAACACTTTTGATCTTTTTAAAAATTATATTCTCTTAATCCCATGCAATCATAACCTTTAAATAAGAATAATAAATCAGCCCAAAATAACACAAATAGATGAATCCATGAGACATTTTCCTGAGTATAGCTTTGCTTTTATCATTTCTTCCCACTGTATTTTAAATATACTCTCTATTTTGCCTTATTTCATGTTTACCCCTTGAGTTATTTTCCTGTGTTTTTATCCACAATTGTAATAAAACCATTCAAGGAGATAATAGGGATGAAATATCTGTCCTCTATTCATATGTCAAATATACTACTATTGAAGCATAAGATGCTCTTTGTTATTCACTTTGCTAAAAATTCCACCTTTTTAATATTAGAAAAAAATAGTGCTTTTTAAGTAAGTTACTAAATTTGTAGTGTTCTTGAGGCCTTGATAGCACAAAATTCTACTTCAATTCTTTGTACCTAAAGCCTTATAATCTCCTTGAGCATGGTTTATTATTATGCCGGAGCAATATATTTCTTCAGGTTTTCACTACCTAAGAAAGCATCTATTCTCCCCATAATGATAAAATTAATCATGTATCTTTCTTTTTCCCTGAGCTTGAAAATTAATTTAAAATAAATGTCCTACCATTAATATTTTATTTAAATATTTTAATCTAGCTCAAAAATTTGCTGTAAAATCAACACAACAGATTTGGATGGAAGTCAATTTTTATCTCTTTATTTGCATTTGATGCTTTATACCTCTAGGCTTTCTTGGCTTTCAAATTCATGTTAAAACTTCAATCTTCAGCTGTTTATATACTGCATAGGACTGAGGCCAGCATTTACTCTGTGTGTGTGTGTGTGTGTATGTGTGTGTGATAGTGCATGTGTCACAGTACATATGTTAAAAGTTAAGGAACAACTTTTGAAAATCAGCTTTCCCTTTCTTCCCTGTGGCTTCTGGGAATGGCACCCAGATCTTTAGGCGTGGCAGTTAATACTATATATGCTGAGCCATCACCCTGGCCCCATATGCTTGTTTCTTTGCAGTGTTATTGTTAAAAACATATTGTAAGCATCTTAATATCCAAAACATAGAATGGAAATAAATAATATTATTATATGTGAGTCTCATTCTACAGTGTGTCTTTAGTGGAGAAAGATACAGGTAGAAATATAGAAAATGGAGAAGACACATTCTGGCAAGGTTGCTTTTTTTTTCAAGCAATTTCTGTGAAAATGAGTTTCTTCCATTTAGAAAGAAACTCAGATGATAACTTCCAGATTTAAGCTCCTAGATGTGTGCTCTATTGAGCATATAGTTTGTGGTATAGGGTGACTTTAAGGGGGGAATTAATCCTTTGAAACATAAGTATAAAATTCAGTGGTTGATACACACCAAGTAAAAATAACTGCCTGGTTGTTAAACATTCCAACAACTATGACTGTGTCATACAACATATGGTCAAGAATCTTATAGTCAGGCAAATGACTATAAGAGGAATAGAAGTTCCTCAGCTACATGGAATTACTGATCCATAATCTTTGGCTTCATTCTAATAAGTAATCTTGAAACTCTAACTCTATATGAAGACTTATAAGCCACTCATAATCTGAACTACCTTAACTCCTCCCTTCTTTCCCTATCACACTGTAGAGACACCTTGCACAAACAATGGTACTTTACAAGTTACTCTAACTCACTAATGAATGTCCATACCCACTAAGAACATGAAACTCATGCTAAAGAGTATGTGGCTCATTTCAAATAAAATAGTCATCACAGAGATATGCACTAATAATCAATTTTGATGTAAGGATTGCATACATGAAACTTTACCTTACTTGGAGTGGAAAGATGATTCAGCAGTTAAGAACACTTACTGATTTTGCAAAGAAACTGTTCAGTTCTCAGCATACACAGTACAGCTCAAAACAGCCTGTATAGGCACAAGGTTTTCAATGCATTTTTCTGGCCCCTGCATGCCTGTGGTGCATATAAACACATACAGACAAAACACACATAAGTAAAATAAATGAATTGTGTTTAAAGAAACGTAAATACTTTTTGTATTCATTATTTTTCTTTTGGAAACACCATGAAAGCAGAAGCTTGATGCAGCTGGAAATACTGTGTCTACAATCAAGAAGCAGAAGGCCATGAATGCTAGAACTCAGCTAACTTTCTCTTTCTTATTCATTCCAAACTCCAGGTCCATTGTGGTTCCCATACTTGGGAGATAGGGTATTTCCACCAAAATTAACCCAATAAAGAGATTACATCACAAACATGTTTAGAGAGTTATTTCACAGATAGTACAGGATTCTATAAGACTGGCAATCAGCATCAACCATCACATTAACCTAAAATCTCAATACTCACAGTGCTGATATAAAATACTGTAGAAATCACCAAAGGATGAAAGAGAATACAGGTAAAAATTATTCAAATTTTTCCATGTGACAAAACAATCTGTAGGAATTGTCATTAAGAACCAAAGCATGGGAACAAACTGGTAAACAATAGGCAGAGTCAAATACTAGGCATATTGCAGGAGAGCCAAACACATCTTAGGTAAAAACAACAATCTAGAAGGATCCCTCATTTCCATGGAATAATTGAAGCAAAGGAAACTAAGAGGCTGGCCATGTTTTAGGGGTTGCAAATCTTGCCTTTCTGTCAAGTGCATGTTTGATTCTAAAGGCATTGCTGGGAATAGGTAAGGTACATGGCCAACTGCAGCAGTGAAATCCAACAGTCAGCAGCTCATCTGACAATCTACTGAAGGAAGATGAATTGCAGAAGAGGAGAGCAAAGTAGTATGTTACCAACCCTGTGGATTAAGCAATTTGTTTAAAATTGCCACAAGGCTAAAATGGTCTTTTTCCCCCTTCTTGATTTATATGAAATATTGAAGTGCTATATTTTGCCCATGAGGTAAGCATCTGGCAGAGCAAAGGGCATCCTAAACCCAATCCTGGGTCCTCTCTCACCTAGACAGCATCTTCTCTCTTTAATTCCTAGCCTGATGCACAGTTCCTCGGCTACTGACCCCCTTTCTGTGGATGTTGTACTTCACAGCTACACATGACTTTTCAGTCTCAATCATACTTCTGATATGCCCACATATGTGAGTCCAACTCTGTCTTCCTTAAAAGGAAGACAATGTTAAGTACTTTCTCCATCACTCTCAGGGCTTCTGACTCCCCTGTAAGTTTAACCAGGAGACTAACTCTTACTATTAAAAGATGCAAAAGTAAGGGGTGAGCACGCGACATTGTTAAAAATCCAGTCATTTTGGAATGCTTAAATATCAGCAAAAATATAACAAAAAGCTGGGCATAATTGATACATTCTTACAATATTATTCCCACAGAACTTACTTATCTCAAAATTACAGTCTGCATTTCCTTAGCACAGTGGGAGATCATGCAAAATAATTGGTCCTGTTATATTATCAAAATACCATGCTAAAGATAAACCTCCAATCAAAAAGGTAATTAAGACCTAAATCTGAGTATATTCAATTACCTCTCAGTGTTCCTTTTGTAATTCTGGGAATTCTGCCCTAAGAATAAGCTAAAGTTCAGCTGACTTTTTTTTCTCTAAAATATTCTTAGAGGAGAGAGGAAGTGGCTAATTATATGCCCACCCTCACAGTCTTTCAGCTCCTCAATTATGTATTGCTATAGCCAGAACTATAGACCTTCAACCTATAGACTCATCATCAAAAAATGATGAGAGTCAGGTTAAAATTTAGACAGATACGCAGATTTACAAATGTAGCCCCTTCCTTCCTCTGTTTGACTATTGTATTAAATTGAACTCAACTGCACTGCCCTGATCTTTAGCAGTGAATGCTAATGACAAGGAATGTTGGTTGGCATTTGGAGATTATGTTTGTGGGAGGGGACTTCCAGATCATTCTGAGATTCTTAAATTGATGAGGGTGGAGTTCCTAAGAACTCTTACAACAGAAAGCCAAAATCTCCTCTTCAGCTGTAATTTAGCTGCTGGTAATCAGGAGACTGTTTTTGGTTAGCTTGGAAGCATTTGTGGGCATCTTCAAATTTTGATTCTCAGTGGATTTCTTTAAAGCCCAGCAACTATTATTCACTCTAAGGAATATGAAACAAATTTTGACGATGGCTCCAAATGTTTCTTAAAATGTCAAAAAGCATAGCAGTTTAGAAAGAGTCCAGAGAGTCTGAAGGCAGGCATTGAGTTGAGTTATGTCTCTGCAATCTCAGCATTGCCTTTGTTCCAGGGCATTCTCTGCTACTAAGCCACTAAAGTGCTGAAGAGTGAAGCCCTATCTCAAAAATCAAAAAGAGAGAACAGGATAGAGATACAGAAGCACGGAAAGGGGAGTTGCTTTTAAATGCAAATGAAAGGAAGAAAGAAGGGGGGAGGAAGGAAGGAAAGAAGAAATGAAAGAAAGAAAGTTAGGGAGAAAGAAGGAAGGAAGGAACAAAGAAAGAAAGGAGGAAGGAAGTAGGCAAACATTTTCTGATCATTTATAAGAGAAGAATATTTCAATGAGTTTACCTTAAACCTTGTAGGGAAAAACATGAAGGTTACAGTAAACTTCAGCTGGTTTATTTGAATGAACAGGTAACATATTCACTACAGGAAAAAAAAAAAAAAAAAAAAAGAGGACACAGAAAAGCAAAATGAAATTGTTACTGGAAAATCATTTTTGCTTGAGGTGTCCTTAAATCATTGTGTGTGCACACATGCACACACACACACACACACACACACACACACACACACACACATGTTAGTACACAGTGTGAGTGTAGAGCTCAGGCATAAAAATTGCCTTGACTCTCACCTTCTACCTTCTAGGCCATGATTGGATCCCCAGAAGCAAGGCATGAAGACAAAAGGTCTGCTGTCTGGCACTCTTGGAGGGCTCCAGGACACTACCTGGCACTGCTTTATAACTCCAGGATCTAGCTTCCATCTTTGAGAAAAACTATTTTGGAGGAAAACCATTCTCAGCAAACCAAATGGCTCTCACTTTCTGTCATATATCTGTATTCCCTAAAATCTCCAAGTAAAAGTGATACTAAAATAAAATAGTATATAGTACTGCACAAAGCTAGATGAGTCTTATGAGCCAGGAATATCTATATTAAAAGCTAATAGATGGGTCCTGGTCCTGCCCCCAACCATGGGAGGAGCCTGTCTTCCAGTGCCCTGCTTGGAGCATCCTGAGGACTGGGGTCTGAGTGCCAGGCGGGAGCACAGGAACATGTTCCTATGGACAAGCCCATCCAGAGTCTGGCTGTAGTCCTAGTCCCACCTCCAACTATAGGAGGGGGTAAGCATGGGCCTGTTTCTGCCTGCCTTCCAGTGTTCCCGTTGGAGCCTACTGAGGACTGGGGACGGCATACAGGGGAGCCCATCCTGGCAGACCAACTCATGCAGACCAGCCCATCCAGATTCATCCAGCATTCTAGTCCTGCCACCAGCTACTGGAAGAGGAGAGTCATTTGAGTATTGGATATACTTTCACTCACCAGAAGAGAACCTTGGTCCTGTACAAACCAAGAGAGGGAGAGACCCCACCTATATGCACTGGGAGAAGAGATGGGTAGACAACAGTATAAGAACACAGTCAACAACAGAAAGATCAATATGATGCAACCAGAGTCCAGGTACTCCATACCAGCAAGACCAGAACTTCCCAAAACAGATGAAACAGAAGAGAATGACCTTAAAACCACTTCATGAAGATAATAGAGACCCTAAAAGAGGAACTAACACAATCCTTTAAAGAAATGGAAGAAAAGACAAACCAAAAATTTCAAGAAACAATTCAGACACTGCAAGGTTTGAACGCTGAAACGGAGACAATAAAAAAGCACACTCTGAGGGAATGCAGGAAATAGAAAAGTTGGGTAAATGATCAGGAACTGCAGATGCAAGCATAAGAAACAGAATAGAAGAGATGGAAGAGAGAATCTCAGGTGTTGCATATACACTAGGAGAATCAGATTTATTGACCAAAGAAAACTTGCAAGTCCAACAAATCCCTAACACAAAATATCCAGGAAATATGGGACACTTTGAAAAGGCCAAACCTATGGATAATAGTCTGTATAGAAGAAGGTGAATAAACCCAGCTCTAAGGTGCAGAAAATATATTCAACAAAATCA
This sequence comes from Phodopus roborovskii, assembly GCF_943737965.1. Classification (NCBI taxonomy): domain Eukaryota; kingdom Metazoa; phylum Chordata; class Mammalia; order Rodentia; family Cricetidae; genus Phodopus; species Phodopus roborovskii. The sequence goes on from NW_026126485.1 coordinate 8,323,410, forward strand.
TAGAAGAAAATTTTCCCAACCTAAAGAAAGACATGCCAATGAAAGTACAAGAAGCTTATAGAACACCAAATAGAGTGGACCACAAAAAAACAAGTTCCCTTCCCACATAATAATCAAAATACCAAGCATAAAGAATTAAAGGAAGAATATTAAGAGAAACAGAGGAAAAAAGGCCAAGTAACATAAAAAAGGCAAACCTACCAGAATTACACCTGACTTCTCTATGGCAACTCTGAAGCCCAGAAGGTTCTGGATATTCTACCAACACTAAGAGGCCATGGATGCCAGGCCAGACTATTATACCCAGCAAAGCTTTCAATCACTATAGATGGAGAAGTCAAGATATTCCATGAAAAGTCAGACTTAAACAATACATATCCAGTAATCCAGCTATAAAAAAGGTTCTGGAAGGAAAACTCTAACCTAATGAAGCTAACTACGCCCTCAAAAAACACAGGAAATAGATAACCTCACTTAACCAACAGCCAAAAGAAAAATGGGAGGAAATCCACACACAATACTAACAACAAAACAAATCCAAAGCAAGCAAGGATTAACAATCAATGGTCATTAATGTCCTTCAATATTAATGATCTTAACTTGCCTACAAAAAGACAGGCTAACAGAATGGATACAAAGACAGAATCCATCCTTCTGTTACATACAAAAAAAAAAAAAAAAACCTCAACCTCAGATACAGGCATGACATGACTTTAGAATTATTTTTTAATCCTTCCTCCCTCCCTTCCTCCTTCCCAAGCCCCCCCACCGACCACCCTCCCATCCCATCCCCTCCCCCAATTCACAGGGAAGGTGATGCCTTCCAGGAGGGATCAACACAATCTGTCAAGTCATTTGGAGTAGGGACTAGGCCCCCCTCCTGCCTCTAGGATAGGGAGGCATAGGGAATGTGCTTCTAATGTCCTTTGTGCAACAGGAATACATCCTGGTTCTCAGAGGCCCCTTAAACTGCCCAGACTTTCTAACTGAGACCCATGTTCAGGGGGTCTGAATCAGTCCAATGCTGGTTTCCCAGCTATCAGTCTGGGGGTCCATGAGCTACCCCCTTGTTCAGGTCAGCTGTCTCTGTGGGTTTCTGTAGCCTGGTGGTTTAAAAAAGAATAATAAACCATTTTATCTTGTTTCCTTTTCTCTCCCAAGCCTACGTATATTTTAAAACACAGTTTTTCTTAGTCTGAATTTGTCTTTACTGTAAATCTTTATCTTTTTCTGTCCATGATTCTTTTATCTGGTAAACAACATTGCTAAAATGAAAGAAAGTCACAGTCTATCCAAGATGGTGGCAGGTACCTTTACCTCCAGTACTGAAAGCTGTGTTCACTGCCTTGGTCTACGCTGCCATCAAACAGCATCTTGCTGGTTTAGAGATGTGGTCACTGCCATTGCCAGCTCTCATGCACACCAGTAGTCTGTTGTTATCAGAGCTCTTTAAAAGCCTTCCAGGTTTTTGCCGGTTATGCTGAATCAGGAAACCTCCCTTAAAGGAGCCACACAAGTCTCTGCTTGTCTCTAGCAAAGCAGAGTATAAACGAGAAAAATGCTGTTACCTAGAAACCATACTTGTCTCTGTTTCTTTGTTTCTAAAAACCCTTTCTTAAGCTTTTGTTAAGTTTTAAGTGGAAATTCTTGAGCCCAGGTTGGGCACCATCTTGTTACGAGTAGGTTCTGCCCCATCCCCCACCGGTCAGGTGCCACAGCCACACCAGCCCCAAATGATACACAGAGACTCTGTATTTGATATAAAGCTGTTGGCCAGTTACTATTTTCTTATCGGCTAGCTCTGTCTTAATTATTAACCCATTTCTATTAATCTAAGTACTTCCACATCGTCTTATCTTACCAGAGAGAAGGGCTAGCATTATGCTTTCTCCATCTTCCATCCTGAATCTCTTCCCTACTACTTCCTCTCTCTTCCTAGGCTCTTGGTCCCGCCTATCTTGCTTTCCTATTGGCCAACAGTGATTTATTCCTTAATCAATATATGAAACATATTTACAGAATGACATCTCCCATCAATGAGAAATATGTATGGGAGAAGAGGTTACACACATGTAAATGTATGGGAAAAAGAACTACTCCTATGTTTCCACTATTCTCGTACTTCCCTAACCTTGAAAACTGATAATATACATATGTTATACATTTTTAAGTGTTTTGGTGAAGATACCAAATTAATGGAAATTAGGTTTAGCCATTGTGGAAGATATGTACATGGTTTTGAGTGTGCACTTGATGAAATTATAGATTCATCTTCTCTCTCATTCTCTCTCTCTGGCACTGTCTCTCTTGCTGCCTTCTCTCATTCTCTATCTCTCTTTCTCTGTCTCTGTGTGTGCATGTCCCCATTTAGCAGTGCCTGAACTAAATATCTCCAGTCTCTGATGATAGCTACTACTCATGAAAGCAATAAACAAACCAACAAATGAAACCCCTGAAGTGCCTACAAACCCATGGTCTTAAAAGTTTGAGGCAATGGGAATGGCATAGGTAGATATACCATAAACCATGCATCTTACACATCACCACTACTAGAGCCACCATAAAAGAAGCTGACAGTTGTGTATTAAAAGTGCTGGACTTCTGTTTTCAGCAGTACTTTTTGGTAGCAATCTCTCCACGGTATAGGGAAGCACACCAGAGCAAGGCCTTGTCTTATCCTAAGAATTACCCAACTGAACAAAACAACCTGGGAAAAGAACTGTGAGAAACTATGCAAATCCCCAAGTTAATAGGATCTCAATGTGTTGTTTCATCTTGAAGCTCATTTTATACTTAACTTGCCCATTCATTCAAAACTTTCTAATGTACTCTGAAGTTCCAAGGGTGGTTCAAGGCACTGGACCAATGCATTCAGCTGCCCTTCTGTTGTGGGATGTGTCCTAAAATTGGATCAGCAAACTGCAGATGTCCCACCAATTCCTACAATAGCTTGCCTCCGATGGCCCAGTATTAAGGATGTATTAAGAATCAGTTCACATTTTTAAAGCATTGTAATAAGGAAGGGAAGGAAGAGAGGAAACTAGTAAGAACAGAGGATGAGTGGAATAAAGGAAAAGGAAGAGAAGAAAGAAAGTCAGCGAGACATAACAGCTAGATGTCTCAGCAGGTAAAAGCTTGCTGCCAAGGCTGAAGTGCTGAATTCAAACCCTGAGGCCTACATCACAGAAAAGGAGAACCAATTTTCCTAAGTGGCCCTCAAACTGCCACATGTGCTCACACACATACACAAATGAATGTGACTTCAAAAGATAGCAAGAAAGAAAAAGAGGCAGAAGTAGGAAGAACAAAAACAGGCAGCAAAAGGAGCGAGTAAGAGAACAAAGAAGTCAGTTGAACACAGAAAACATGTGTTTCATGGAGTATGAAGTATTTGTTAATGTTCCTTTGTCATAAAATTTTGATAATCTCTGCTCTCAATATAAGACACAGAAAAAAATTAAGGTTTGTAGATTACAGTTCTTATAAAATATAGAGAAAAACAGTCCAGGTTACAAAAGCTGTTTGATAGTGGCTTGGGTAAGTGTGTGATCTGTATGAAGTGGTAACAGATAAAGGTCACTGAAGACAATACCTGGAGCAAGTACTTGCACTAATGCACTCAAAGGAGTCTGTTCTGGATGTGCATGAGGAACACTGGTGAGACCTGTATGGAGTTACAAAGATCCAGAATTACAGATGGCAAAGAGGTGATACCTCTTGCCTGTCTGATTCTGCTTCCTTAGATATAGGCTTGGTAGTGGTATTGCTAGATTGTCTAATGGTTCTGTTTATAAAATTGTGATAACCTTCCATACTGTATTTACATTGTACATAATTGCTATACTAAATTACATTGTCTTAAACAGTATAAAAGACACATAGCAGTGAATTTATGACCAAATAACTACTTATACTTTGTGTAGGATAGGAAAGAGCCAGAGGAGCACAGAGTTTGAGGACACTTCTCCAGTGAGGTTAAGACCTAGTCACTTAGCCCCAGCTTCTAAAGGACTCCTGAACTCCACTAGTACCCAGAAGGTACTTTTACAAAGAGGCCTTTGGGAGACACAATTGAGCTGTAGAACTTATAACTAGACTAGCTAATGAAACGTAATGAGTCTTTAATGTTGAGGACAGTGATTACCCAAAGGAAAGGTAAAGAGGAAGAAGGGGAGGCCATGAAAGACTGTGCAACTGGCAAAGTAACAGATACAGGCAATGAATTTTGGGTTTGTGAGTAAAATCATCCATAATACAGAGACTCTAGACAAAGCTGATGGATTGTATATTTCTCGCCATTCAATAGAGAATTGTTAATGTTCTAGCAACAAGTTAATGATAAACATTAAGAAAAAAAGTTTGAGCTTTTACACAAGAAATGTACATCAGAAGCATTACAAAACACCCGTAAACACTTGGAATTGATGAATTATGGTTAACACTAATTGCAAGTAGAAAATCACCCTGAAGATAAGTCTCTGAGAATAGCTATTAAGGGCTATTTCTTGATTATGTCAACTGATATCGGAAGACCCATCTTATTTGTGGGTAAGACCATTCCCTGGACAGAAGATCATGGGCTACATAAAGCACAAATATTAAACTGAGCACTGGCATGTTAATTTTCACCTACTGCTTTCTGCTTTTTAACTTGATGAATTATGATCAACTCCAGAAAGCTATGTGGTATCTTCTCTCTCCTGATGGCCTCTGAACTGGAACTGTGAGCCACTAAAACACATTCAGTATTAATTGCTTTCTCAGAATATTTTAAGACAGTAACAAGGAAAAAAACCTAAGACAGTATGTGTCAATATTTCTTTCTTAACATTTGGAGTAAAAACCTGATAGGTGCTTTGATATTTTCTTTGGTGTGAATATTTCCTTTCAGACTGAGGCTATACTCATGGCTTTCCATCTCATGCTTTACACTTACTATAAGCAGCTCTCGATGAACAAGACTTCTACCCATCTTCATTCAAGTTATGACCACATTTTTATCTGCAGTCCTAACCTATTCTGCACTAACCTATGTCTCCATTGTGTGCCATGATGGGAAGATGTCTGACATTCTTTTTAAAGTTCATGTAGAATATACTCATCATTACAAGAGTACCTATCTTTTCCTGAAACCTAGTGGAAGTGACTTTTGCAGCAACATCAATCTCACCACTTACTTGTTCTATTTTATGCAAAGGCCTACAAAAGTACTTGTCCTGAAGTTAATTTCTGATGCCAAATGATATATCTACTGGATTGGAGACACCTCTAAAGTCAATATTTTGTCAACATCAATCAGGCTAGTGTTTAGCTCAGAGCCTTAGATTTTAATAACACAAATTGATTCTCATGTTACTTCTTACCAACATTTTTGGCAATGATAGAGACTCTACTTGGATCAAAACTCTAATGTTAAGTGGGGAAAAGGCTGAAGAATATTTTTGTTTTAAAAATTCATGAGTGGAAGGCATGTTTAATCTGAAAGTGATAAAATTATAAATATCCATTCAGTGAGCCATAATACTATCAATACTTGCATCCAAATTTTGATGCTTCTGCAAATAGAGAAAAAAATGACATTAATAAAATTAGTAGGAAAAAATCACAAACTAATTTTGCAGCAGAGTTTATAATAACTTTGCTACAGAGAAAATATAGGAAGAAATTTACAGTTCCTTAGACTCAGCCCATGGTTAGTGTCTCAGTTGTTTTTGTTCAAAACTAGGATTCTAATTGACTAAACAATAATCTGACAACCTAATACTGGATCATCCACAGTCAACAAAGTTTTTACTCTTGTTTCAATTTTGCTCTCCATTAGAAAAAAACTGGTTTGGATTTAAAATGGGAAAAAAAGCAGCAGAATGAGCAGAGAAAGCCATAAATGGCATTTGTAACAATGATATTTGGAGTTTACCAGTGACATTTGTGGGTATGGAACAAGTGATGGAATAATAAAGAACAGAATGTGGATAATATTGTCAATTTGTCAGGATATAGAATCAACTAGGAAGCAAACATCTAGGCATGTGTATGATGAAGTTTCTCAATTAAGTTATTTGGGGGAAAACTCACACTGTGTGTAGCCCTATTCCATAGACTGGAATCCTTGTTTGGACAATAAAATGAACACATTTACATTCATATCTTTCTTTTCTTCCTGTCTGTGGACACACTTTGACCAGATGTCTTTAGTTCCTACTGCCAGGACTCCCTTCCCCTGACAGGCTGAACCTCAAACTGTGAGCCAAAACAAACTCTTCTTCCCATAAATTGCTTTTGCAAGATAGTCTGTTATAGCAACAAGGAAAATTTAAAAAAAATGGACAGCCTCTCTTTAAAGTACAGGATTAACAGCTTTCTCTAATACCCCATTAGTCTTAGATTTTAGATTAGAAGGAAAATATATTCTAATCATCTTTATGATATCCCAACACTCAGAAATGCCTTTACACGGCTTTGGTTAGCCATCTATCTCTTACTGTTCATTATTTGGAAGGTAAATATTGAATAGTCAATAAACTCATCTAATAATTAAAGGAATGCAAATACTATTTTGATGGATCCCCAAGAGATAGAAAATTACACAATCAAAACTGATAAAGATGTTATGACAAAACCATAAATGAAGGAAATAGTTTCCTTTAATATCATTAAGTAAGAAAATCTGCATGAATAATTTCAGACCTGTGATGTAAGAACTTTGAATTGTTTCAAATAAATTATACTTCATACACACACACACACACAAGCTGAATATAATTCATCATTAATTGTATATAGCTTGAGCCCAATACACACAGTCATGGTAGACAACATAACACAAAGTATATTTTTATAGGACCAACTTCTAAAAGCCACTGACAATGTTAGAATTGGGAAAGTGGAACTAAATGGATGGGGCCCTGGTGTTCAATGATCATCTAGCCTAGCTGAATCTAATTTCCAAGCTCCAGGCCACTTAGAAAACCTAGGTGGGAGTTACTGAGGAATAACACTTAAAATTAACCTCTGGTATGCATAGAGTGCACACATGTACACTCCCATATGCACTCACAGAATAAATATTCTTTGACATATACAAATTAAGGACTTGTATAAACTTAGCAAATAATAAAATTCCAGAAGTCTAGATCACAGGCCTTGAGATTAATTTAAAGAAAAAAATAACACAAGAGCATTGGTAGATGACAGGCCCTCATTCCACTAACATAGAGATTAGACCAAATATCAAAATATTAAAATCATATTTATATGAAGATAACCATATTAGAAATGATATTGTTTTTTGGCACTTTTGAGACTGCTTAAGTTCTGTGTTCAAAGGTAATGCTACCTACCCAAGCTTATGTACCTAAGTGACCAAATTGGTCTCTTGCAACAATTTTATCAACTTTTCTCCTAGCAGCCCTCTGCTACAACAGCTAGCTGTTGTTCTGCTACAACAATTAGCTGGAGATAACACATAACATTTTTCAGTACCTGTTTAATTAAGGACCTCAATTGCTAGCTCATCACAATTTAGGAGCTATGTCTCACACTTCAGAATCATATTTGACTAGTTTATATCCCCCCTTTGTCACTAGTAACTTTGTAAATTCAAATACAACACCTCATTTTCCCCTTTAATTTCCTTCCTCCAACCTAGTAATATAACGCCCAATTCTCAAATTCATTACTTTTATTTCTTTAATATTCAAAAATATGTCAACACAACTTCCTCAGTCCATATGTTACTTGTATGCATATGTTTTTTGTTTTTGTTTTGTTTTTATGGCTGTCCATTTGGTTCTGGATAACCAGTTGGGGACATTCTTCCTTGGGGAAGATTATTTCTCTCACTGTCAGCATTCTCGAGTTTTCTGCTGTTCTTTGTCTAGGGTTGAGGTCCAGGGTTAATAAAGGAAGAAAGGCTGGAAAGTTTGCAAGAACCAGAGGAACAGGTGAGATTGTGTCTTCTAGAGATGCCAGAGTCTACATCATAAAGTGTCATCAACATGACTGCCTAAACAAGTTCTGACAAGGATGACATCAATAGCACTACCTCTTAATACTGTCTGACCATAGTGGGCTAGAGAGACTGCTTGGTAGTTCAAAGCATGTGCAGCTTGTTTAGAGGACCTTAGTTCAGGTCCCAGCACACATGTCTAGTGGTTCACAGCATGAGACTACATTAAAGACCATGAAAAGAAATTAAGACAAATAAAGGAATGGTGCTTATTTGTAGCATATATTATTCACAAATAAGATGTGGCCCTGTGAATTTTCTAGTGTTTGTAATGGATAGCAAGGATGTAAAGTAATAACAAAGTACAGTGATTGACAGAAAAACACTTTAAATGGTATTGTTGCAGTTTAAAAATAGAAGTTTCAACAAGAGACAAGCAACTATTGGAAAGAATAGAAACTCTAAGTAAAACAAAACCTTAAGATATTAATTACCAAGAGATACCAATACAAATTGAGGTTACCTATCATAAACTTATTGTAAAATACATTGACAAATAAATGTCATAATACCAGTTTTAAAAAAAGCATGGCTATTAAAATATCATAGCGCAGGGGAAATACACAAAGCAAAATCACGATTCAAGCCATGCAAAGCAATTTATCTCACCCATTCTTCTGCTCTGGCTTCTTGTTCCTAAGTATGATGAACCTAAAAGGACCCTTTCCATTCACTTTTTTAAAGTGAGCAAATAGCTGTATTGGATGCTGAATACTGACAGAAGCTCTCCAGATAATGTTTTGCAGTAGCCTCCCCAGTGTCTCTGTGTTGCTTTCTGTTTCTCTTTCTTTCTGTCTCTGTTTCTGCCTCTCTTTTTCTGCCCTCTCCCTCTCTCTCTCTCTCTTTCTATCTCTCTCTCTGTATCTCTCTCTCAGTCTCTCTCTCTCTCACTATTCTAGGCAATTTATGGGCTGGAAAATCCTGAAACTAGTTAATGAGGAGATTTTAATGCCCATAGTTGGTTCTAAGTACACTAAGAGCCTGTTTAAATACCTGCTTTGCAGAGGTAGTCTAGTCAGACATTATCTTCAGCTATTGTACCTTGATAACGAGACAGGGAAGCAGAGTAATGCACATGCAAAGGTTGCTGCATCGTGTTTCACTGCAGGTGAAATGAAGGTACTAAGTGGTAAGTTAATTATTTCTTTGCTTCAGTGGGTCCCTGGGGTACATTATGTCATCGTTAACACTGATATATTAAGATAAGCACTTTTCAATGGTTTCCAGCTGTACGATGCTGGTGTGTTTTAATTCTTAGTAACTGTAAAATCACCTCTATTCCTATCATTGCAGTTGATGGTTGAATGTGGATGTTCCTAAACTGAAGGCAGCAATCCTTCCTTCTGAAGGGAGAACTTCACTCACGTCAGTACTTACTTGAGATTTTATGGAAATCAGAGTAGCTTAGCAATTACTTGCATTAACAGAGTAAGGAAGGGCTTGGTGAGATTTTTCCATGATTAGAAGGAAGCTAAAACCACAGTTAAGATGCCTGGCACCCAGGTAGAAAGTTCAGTGTCACTGCTAAACCAACAACCAGGCCTGTTGGGGTACAGAGAAGATGAGATCTGGAGTTTGACAGCTGCAGTCTCAGTGAGAGATGCAGCCTCAAGGTACAGTAGAGAATGATACAACAAGACAGTTGTTATCCCTCTCTGGTGTCCTTCCCATTGTGTGTGTGTGTGTGTGTGTGTGTGTGTGTGTGTGTGTGTGTGCACGTGCACGTGTGCACATGCGAACACATACACACATGCACACACATACACAAACATGCTCCTACAGATACATTTCCTAACACTAGAAGCACTTTCTACTCATGAGAGGGAATCATGTAAACTACTGAATCTCTTTCTATAAAGCAATAACAACTGGCATGTGTTACTTTTTAAAATGCTAAATAATTCAGAATTTCAAACAATGCATCCAATATATTTTGTTTATATTCACACCAAACTTCTGCCAGATTCAATCTCACCACCCAAACCCCTGAAAATTTGGTGGTTTTCCCCCTCCTCACTATATGAAAACATGCATGGCAAGAAGGCACTGAAGGCAGGAGAAATTTATTCTGCCTCACAGTTTCATGGTGAGAAAGACATTGTAATTGGGACACTGTATGTGGAAGCAGGAGTTTGCTGAACAAGGATCTCAGTACATTCATCTCTGTAAATCAAGAAAGAGAGAGTGAGAGAAGTAGGGGTAAATATAATCTTTGTGACCCACCCTTAAATGAACTACATCCTTCAACTGAAAGGTTATGAGTGCTCCCCAAATGTGTCCCCAGCTGGCAACTATGGGGACTTTGTATTTTAATTTAAAAAGTGTGTGTGTGTGTGTGTGTGTGTGTGTGTGTGTGTGTGTGTGTGTATAAAAATGTGAATCACACCCATTGGTGTGAAGAGAACTGTATCCACTCTTAATATCTTGTTACTATAAGGTAACAATCATTTTGCCTTGGATATGGAATATATTATTTTATTTATGTTTTAAAGATAAATTAATGATTATGAGTGTTCAAGCCCAGTAATAGATATTTACAAATTTTAACTATTTTAATTTTTATCCACAGTCCTACAGTCTTAAATGGATAGAATGAGTGAATTAAACAGGAAATTAAAAATACTAGCTCCATGCTCAATGGGAGACATCACCTAAACTGGCTGTTGAAAACAAAATATATTTAAAACTCCTGTGGTTTTGTTTTCCTATATTTGAAATGACATTTCTGAAAGAGTTCCTCAAATAACCCCTAGATGGAATTGTGCAGCCCTAAGGCAAAGTTCATTATTAAGCTGTTGCTATTATTTCTTCTAATGGTGGCTGTTCAAATAATACTTGTGGGTGTTCATAACAAAATACTGTACACTTTACAGAATGAGAGCTTCAGTCAGTTGGTTCTGTCATTTTTAAACCAACATGGACATTAGTAGCAGGAAGACAATCAACAGTGGGGCTAGAACTCATTGTACCGAAGCTCAGGGAAAACAGTTTTCTTGTCTGAAGATTCTGACAAAAGCGTGCTGTGTCAAAACAAGTTATTTCTTCAGAGGTGAAATATCTCAAAACAATGCCGCTGATTATATTTAAGCTGACATTTACTTTCAATGTGTCTATAAATTTGAAAAATAGCAGGAGTTTATAAAACAGTGTTAATTTAAAGCATTTATACTTTCAGAGTTTTAAACATCACATTGATCAAATTTTAGTGAACTTTTAGTACTTTTAATCATTTATGTTTTGCCAATTGTAATTTTCCTATGAGTATGCTTATAGTTCAAATTTAAAAAATAATTTCAAAGGTAGTCATTTAAAACATCAACACATTTGGCATATTTCCTGCAACAAAAACACAGGTTTTAGGAATATTAAGATACAAGTGAATCAAAACACAATAATCAAGGAAATGATATGGAAAATAGCCTACATCTTTTAACTTCTGATAATGTCTGATTATTCTCTGTTGGATCATTTGGATGGAAAGGTTTGGAATGTTATGAGGGATAAAGCACTTTTATCCTCAACAGCCAGGAGAGTGGCTGGGCAATAAAACAAAGATATATTTTGTAATGTAAGTAACATTTGGTAATCTATACTTTCTATATAGACAGAAAAATTACTAGAGATCCAGAGAGAGTTTAGAAAGTTATGAGAATATCCTTCCACTATACAATTTAGTTGTAATTAATTTATTTGTGTATGCAGTGCTCTGGACATTGTAGACATAGTATGTTGGGTACATAGGTACAGTTACATGCCAGAAAAGAGAGTTCACATTTAAGTCATCAATCATACTAGAATGATAAGATTTTCTGATCAAATAATTCTGTCAAAAATCTACATCCAGTGGAGATAATTATGAGAAACTGAAGATCAAGGACAGACAGAAAGGAAGCCCAACTATCCAGAAAATCCCCAAGGCTTGACTAGGAAAATAAACTGGGTAAAGATGAAACTTCCGTTCATGGATTTAAGGTGGACTACAGTGAAACCCTAGCATAAAAGAAAAGAGACTGATCCAAGTGCACTAATCTAATTGCCCAGATAAGAAAAGAAAGTACTTAATCCCTTCCAGAGACTCTCATGCAAAAGTATAAACAAAGCATAGTCAACTGTACTAAGCTTAATGCTGTAAGGTCAACTCACATTCTGGCTTCTTCGGTAGTACCTCATAAAGGGGAAAATAATGAAATACTATTTATAAGAGCCTAATTGGGTGATTTAAACATAAATTATCCTAAATTAAATACAAAATTAAGAACTGGGTCATTTTCTAGAGGGTTTATAACAAGAACTCTGGTTTGGTGGTCAGAATGAAGTGGAGAATTATAGAATACTGATGACTAAGCTGTCAGTCTTGGTAAATAAGAGCTCTGAGGGCTTCAGTCTTCTGGTGTCGATGCAGTGTTTTATAGAGAATACAGCCTAACTGTAACATTGCCTCATCTGGAAATGCTTACCACAAAGTCAGGCTCTATCCTTCATCTCTTATTGTTTATCACAGGGGCATGGATGTATGGTTAGCCTAGAAATGCTGAACAAAAGAATATAAGCTTCATCATTTCAAGTTCCCAAAGACAGGTCTCATTGCTAGACACAGATTTTGGTGGCCTTTCTTGATCTATGATGTGACCCAGAGAAGAAATAGCAGCAACTAGAGTACAGAGGAGTGTGGAGTTGGAGAGACAGAGAGAGAGAGAGAGAGAGAGAGAGAGAGAGAGAGAGGGGAAATGAGTAGAGATAATATTTCTGTCACTATTACAAAGTTAGTTCGTGCTGATAAAAATTCACAAAGGAAGTAGGCTGATTGAACAACTCATTATATGATTTTATTTGAAAGTGATGTAGTCATATCAATAGAACAACTTCTGTAAAAATGTGATGATCCACAGATGGACATCATTTAAGAAGTATCTAGAATCATCACTGAAGATTGAATAAGAAGCCTCACCAGGAGAGCTTGGTTGCAGGAGTTTCTTGGGAATAACTTGAAGCAGACCCTGGACATATCCATGGCCACATAGACCCTAAGAAGATGAAAACTCCCATGCCTCTATATGGTTTCTATTTAAAGAAAGTTATCGAAGTGTTGACATGATTCATATGATCTTTTACACAGAGAAATGACATAAATATGGTTATGCAAAGTAAATCAGAAAATACTGGAATTTCATTTTATGTCAGAATATGAAACTGTGTCACAACATATGGACAACCTGCATTTTAGGCTGTCCTTCATAAAACAAATTTTCCATTTAAAAAGTTGCTCTATATTTCTTTTGAAAATCTTTAGTAATATAAATTTAATAAGAAAATGATTAGTAATAAATAATATGCCATTGTCAACAATGTAAGTAGAAGAAAGAAATGACTTAAGAATATCTGTAATTCTATAACTGACTCAAAATCTTATGATAATATCAGACATAAATAATGGAATTTCATGTAAAGTACACTGAAGTCAAAATGCTGAATTAGCACAAGAAATGTTTACCAGCAATTTCAAATTTACATGAATAACTTTAGCTCTGATCTTTAATTCCCCTGAATAATAAGAGTGATCAAGTTATCACTAAACCCACGGCTGTACTCAACATATTGAGATTTTACTATAAGCCCTAAGGTTCTAGCTAGATGATAAAGAAAATAGAAATGCTCTGTTTAATTAAGAACTATGAATTGTCTGAAATTTTACTCAAAGAAGGCAGAGTTGTTATTGAAAAAAGTGAAAGTCTAAAGAAAATGGTGGATAAAGAGACTGTTTAAAGCATAATGAGTCATTGGGCACACAGAGCATAAGTGAGTAGTTTTTATCAGGTATGAATGACAACTGAAGGTCTAGGTACAAGGCAGTCAGTGGCCATAGCACACAATCTGGTGAGTTTGATCCCCAGCACCAAATGAGTAGCATATAGAAATTCCAGCACTGGGCCTGCCTGATCTCTGACCCCCACCTCCAGTCCTCTGACAAAGGTCTGGGCCCCTGCCAGAGATGCGCCTATCCGTGCAGGACCACCGAGTCTCTGCCTGCCTGATCTTTGACCACATTCATCGGGCCTCTGCCGGATGTGACTCTGGGACCCATTTGGGTTGAATTCCCCCCATACCCTTCCCTGGGAACTCCCTGGATTGGCTCCAAATCTCAACCCCCCCTTTGTCCTGTCCCCAGCTAGAGTGCTCCTGGTGCTCTAATATACAACACTGCCCCCATACAAAGCCTGCCTTTCCCCCACACTGTTCCCTACCTAGCCCACTGCCCCATTACTCTGGTTGAGCACTAGAACAGAGGGCAGATCCAACAATCCCTCTACCTCCGGAAAACTTCCTGGAGATGATCTGAACACTAGACCCACCTATCCAAGCAGAGCCACCCTGAATCCCTGCCTACTGGATCTCTGAACACTCCCCATCACCAGGCCTCTTCTGGAGGTGACTCTGGGACCAGTTCGGTTGGAGCTCCAGACCACTGCCAGGGACCTGCTTATCCACACTGGACCACCCTGAGTATCCACCTGCCTGATCTCTGACCCCCATTGCCAGGCATCTCCTAGAGGAAACCTCCTAGATCTGCACTCAGAACACTAGACCCGTCTATCCACACAGGACCATCCTGAGTCCCTGCCTTCCTGGTCTTTGATCTGATTGCCAGGCCCCTGCTGAAAGACTTCCATGCATCTTTGCCTACCTGATCTTTGACACACATTGCCCGGCCCCTGGCTGATGAGAGACCTCCTAGAGAGCTTGGACCACCCAGCTATAGACATCCAACATCTGACCCACCTAAGCCCACTGGGGGAGTAGCATAGAGAGACCCCCACCTGTACCCACTGAAGGAAGCTATGGGAAGACAGCAATACAAGAAAACACCTAACAATAGAAAGGCAAGCATGACATCACCAGACTGTAGGAACTCTGCACAAATTAGACCTGAACACCCCAATGCAGATGAAGCAGAAGAGAACCACTTAAAAAATATCTTCATAAAAATGATAGAGACCTTCAAAGACAATGTGAGAAAAATCCCTTAAAGAATGGAAGAAAAAACAAAACAAAAAATTGGAAGAAATAGAGGAAAAGACCACCCAAAAATGTAAGAAATGAACAATTTTTTAAAAACTTTCTCTCCTTCTATCCCTATTATTGTAAGGTTCATTCTTTTCAAGGTGTCAAGATTTCCTGCATGTTTTGTGTTAAGGATTTGTTGGGTCTAACATTTTCTTTGACAGATGAATTTATTTCCCATCAACATTATTTAATTTATATAACAAACCCAAAAAGAAAACAAACATCACACAAATTTGGGAATTTGGGCGCGCTTTCCAAACACCCGCTGGTAAGGGGCGCGTCTTGGGGGACGAAGAAGATCAGATATCCAGCGTAGTCTGTAGGGCGTTTGTTCAGCTGTTTGGAAGGAGGACAGCTGTACCGTTTCAGGCGGTCGGGGATCAAACCACATTAGTCTGGAAGGAATCCACATCTTTCATTTCGGGAAACAAAAAGAAATACTTTCCCCAGAACGTTCTTCAACTAAATGGAGTAAGGTTTTTTTATTATTATTATTTTACAGTCGATCCCAGTTCCCCTCCCTCCCCCCTCCCCCCCCAAGCCCCCCTCTCCTTCCCCCCGCCCTCTCACCCCCCCACCCAAACACCCCCCCCCCAACCCCCGCACAAATGTGGGGAAGCCACCAGTTGGGGCATGTAGATCTGACAGGTCCGTGAAGTAGGGACAGGGCTTCTCTCCTATCTCTAGAATAAGGCAGATCCCTCCATGGGGGAATGTTTGCCAAAGTCCTTTGTGCACCAGGGAACATCCGGCTCCACGCGAGGCCGACGCCAGACCTCGGCGAGACCCATATTCAGGGGGGCCGAGCAGACCCCGGGCTCCCAGCATCAGCAGGGCCCAGCTCCCCTGCAGGAAGCGCCATGTACCACAGCAGGCTGCCCTCCACTGCTTCTGGGCAGTGACCAGGTATGTATGGGGTTGCTCCTGCAAAGGCAGTTGAGGACATGGAGAAGTTAGTGGATCTCACCTCCGGGAAGGGCATTTATGATAGCCTTTCCACGGGGGCTGAGAGTAGTTGGGAGCGGGCCCGACCGGTTCAACTTTACTCAAACCAATAGGCTCCTCTAGTCTCTCTCTCTGTCTCTGCTCTCTCTCTCTTTCCTATCCATTCCTAACCAGGCCCCCGGGAGGCCCTCTCATCCTACCTCCTCCAAGCGTCCCCCCACAACCGAGGTCGGGGGACGTCCCCCCAGTCGTGAGGGACAAGAACCAGAAACAACTGTATCCAGCCGGGGGAATATAGGCTGGGACATGATCTAGGTCAAAACCAGAGGGACAACGGCCCGGACTGGGACCTCATTCAGGATGGTTCTTCAAGGCCACACTGCCGGAACAAGAACAATGAGAGAGATTCCAGGAGAGGCCACACCAAACCACCAAGAAGGGCACAGGTGCCCAGGTTCTTGCATTACAAAAGGGAGAACAAGGAACAGAGCGGCAGGGAACGGGAAGCCAAGAGGGGGGGGGCCGGGAAACAACCCACCGAGGAACCGCCAACGATCTCCAAAGGGCGAGAGGCACCCCACCAGCAGTGGAGGAGGCCACCCCACACCTCTCCAACAAAGTCATCACGGGTCAATTAGCCATCGGCAGGGGAAGATGGTATCTCAAAGGTTGATGACCGATAGCAAGGAGGGAGCACAAGTGTCTCAGCCTGATTTCCTCCAGAGAATTCTTCTTCAGTCGTACCCCATTTTAATAGGGATGGGTGTGACTAGTTTCTGAGTCTTGTATATTTTGGAGATCAGCCCTTTGTCGGATATAGGATTAGGAAAATCTTTTCCCAGCAGTGGGGCCGTGGCTGTCAACGTGCCTGCCTTACAGAAGCCAAGTTTGAAGAGGTCCCATATAATGTTCTTCAGTGCGTGCCCCTGGAGTTATGTCAAGAAGCGGGTCTCCATACCAATGTTCAAGGGTACCTCCACTTCTCTTCAAGAGGTCAGTGTGGCGGATGATGTTGAGGCTGATCCAGGACGAGTGGCATGGCGACAGACATGGGCATCGCAGTCTTCACACACCCCACCAAGGCCAGCACCATTGTGAAGATGCTGTCTTGCCCCATGCATAATTTAGCTGTTTGTCGAAAATCAGGTGTTCATAGGGCTGGATTAATATCAGGATTCAATTCGATCCAGGTCACCTGTCTATTTTTATGCCAATACCAGGCGTCAGAACATAGCCTGTAGAGAGCAAAGCAGGAATGGTGATGCCTCCTGATGTTCTTTTATTGTATAGGGTGGGCTACCGGGCGTCCATAAAAGTGAATTATCCTCAAGGCGGGAAGAAGTGGGGGATAATGGGGATGCATGAACGTAGAGCGGTAAGATGCCATTTTACATGTTTATCCTACCTATCCAAGAGCAGGGAGGTCTCCATTTTCTGGTATCTCTAATTCTTCTTAGAGTCACAAAGTCTTATATAAGACTTTACTTGTTTGGAGCGACACCAAGAACATGTGCTGGGCATGAAAGGGGAGTCCGATTCTTCTCGCCTCTTGCGTCTGAAAAATAGGGCACGAGAGTACGTATCCGCTAGTTGCTGAAGGGTTATCAGCTGTAGGAGTTCCCTGGAGAGTTTATTTGGTCACATGTAAACTATCATACACGCAAAAGAGACAGTGACTCTCCCCAAGGAGCCCTGATCTCCTTGTGCTAAGCAAGCAGAACCGTACGAAGAAGAGATAGGAGAGAGGACAGCCGCGTCCGATTTTATAGGAATGGCAAGTTCCCCACAGGATGTGGCAGGGGCGAAGCCAAGTTAGGAGTCCGTTATCCCGACCCCAAACCACAGAAAGGGGGAATACGAAGGCTTCGCATCTAGGGAGATAATCATATGGTTTTCCTTTTCAGTTTGGTTTATAGGGGGGACCCGGAAGACAAGTTAAACCACCCGCAACCAGGAGAAGCCTACGAAGGGGAGATTCGAGATGAATGGGCCATATTTATTGAGTATTTTTGCATCGAGTTCACAGGGAATGGCGTAGTTCTCAGTGTGTCTTGGAGGTTTGGGTACCAAAGATGGGCCCAAAAAGAGATGGCAAAAACCCGACGGGAGGGGGGGAAGCTGGAGAAGCACGAACCACGGCCCGGACTTTTTCCGGGGGGTAGACGCCACACGGGATAGGCAAAGTGTTGCTGTTCTGATTTAATTTGGGAAGATCCAGAAACGACCGAAAAGGGAAACAGAGAAGAGACCGAAAAGCGGACCTCGTGCGGTAGTCCCCAGTCGATTGTAATGCAGTCTGTCTCGCTTTCGTAATTGGATAAAGGTATCAATCTGTGATTTTCTCAAAAAACAACCAGTGCATGATTGTATTGTTTTCCTGGTTCTATTTGTGATTTCAGCCCCAAGTGATATTCCGTCTGCTCCTGGGGGGAGTTCTCTCGTTCTAAGGTTTTCAGTTGCGCTGTTAATCATAGTGACTATCCTCCTTCTCAAGGGCACTAGGCAATGAACTTCCCCGTAGCACTGCTTTCAAGGTGTCCCATAAGTTCGGGTATGTTGTATCCTCATTCTCGTTGAATATTAGAAAGTCTTTAATTTCTTTATTTCTTCTTTGACCCAGGGGAGATGCACATTGTTAAGTTTCCATGAGTTTGCAGGTTCGCTATTGTATTGTTGTTGAATTCCAATTTTAAAGCATGGTGGTCCGATAAGATACAGGGGACACTATTCCCGTGGATCGTTGAGGTTGTATGTCTCCAGTATGTGGTGATTTTAGAGAAGGTTCCAGTGGAGCAGAGAAGAAGGTATATCTTTGTCTTGGATGGAATGTCATAGATGTCTGTAGCCCCAGTGAGACATAACTCGTTAATGTTCTTGTTGAGTTCTGGTTGTGGTCCTGTCTAGTGTTGAGAGTGGGATGAAGTCTCCCACATAAGGTGTGAGGTTATATGAGCTTGAGTTTAGTAGTGTTCTTACGAATGTGGGTGGCTTGTATTAGGGGCATAGATGTTCAGAATTGAGACTGTGTTCATGGATTTCTCCTGAGATGAATATGAAAGACCGCTCATCTCTTTGACTAGTTTGGTTGAAGTCTAGCTTGTTAGATATTAGGATAGCTACGCCTGCTGCTCTATTCCATGATTGGAAAATCTCCCAACCCACCGAGGTAAGTCATCTGGAGCAAGAGGTCGAGCAGCAGAAGGAGGATTCTGTCTCGTACCACGTTAATCTGTGCAAGGTGAGTTAAGACCATTAATGTGAGGGTGAGAAGGACCATGATTGTTGATGGTGTGATTAGGTGTGTGGCAGGGATTGTGAATATAATTGTTCTGCTTCACCCTAGGTTCTGGTGTAGTTGGATTATCTGTTGCCTACATTTTTGTGGGCGTAGTACCTCCTTGGGGGAATTCCTCCAAACTGTAGGGCTGGATTTGTAGATACATATTGGGAAAATCTGGTTTTGTCATTGAATATCTTGTTCTCTCCATCTATATTGACTGAGAGTTTTGCTGGAAAGTAGCAGGCGGCACCGGTACCAAACAGAACATCTATCCAGGACCTCTGGCCGAGGGTTTCCAGGAGAAGTCAGGTGTAATTGATAGGTCTGCCAAGTACCTGTCTTTTCCCCGCCCAAACACGAGCAGGGGAAAAGTCGAGGGCCGGTCCAGCCAGGGGGGAGCCGACTCAGGGCAGTCCCCAGAGGAAAGTCGAGATGGAAAGTTCAGCACCGAGCGGGCCCTCACCCCTCAGCCAACAGGGGCCCAGGGCCACACCGGAAGGGTAAGGAGGGAAGGCGGAGAACACCAGACCGCGCCGAGACTCTCCCACTCGAACATGGAGCGGTCCGTGGTCCGAGCCCAGCTTCAATTCCAGCTCCTTCCAGTTGCCACTCAACGGTTTCAAATCTGAACCGTCCCACCTGGTAATGTCGCTTCTGTACTTTCCTTAAGGAATTTATTCATCTCCACGTTGTCCTCTATTTCTTTAAGGGATTTTCTCATATCTCTTTGAGGGCCTCTATCATTTTTATGATGGTGATTTTAATAAGTCGTACCCTTCTGCTTCCTCTGCTTTGTTGTTGTGTTCCATTCTAGTTGGTGTAGATTCCCTAGATTGTGTGTCAGTTTGTCTTCTGTTGTTAGGTGTTCTCTGTATTGCCTTCTTCCCATAGTTTCTCCTGTAGGTGTTGGTGGTGTCTCTCCCTCTCTCTATGGTCCTTCCCAGATGGGCTATGTGGATCAAAATTCAATGTCTGTATCTCTGTGTGGTCCAAGCTCTCTAGGAGGCTTTCTCTGGCCAATAGCCAGCAGAAGAGGACGAGGGCTGGACTGGAACCTGAGAAGGTTTTGCAGGGTAGTGGGATCTCACTGGAAACTGGCGCTCTCCAGCTGAGACCTCGTCTTGGCAGGGGCCCGGATTTGGGGGTCAAGGATATTGCCTGCAGGAACTCCAAGTGGACCCGCAGAGATAGGCGGATCTCTTTGAGGGGCCGGGACTCCAGCAGAGGACTGGAGGCGGGGTCAGGGACCAAGCCGGTGGAAATTACAGGTGGTCCCATGTGGATAGTCAGGTCCCTTGTTCGGAGTTGCCCGAGAGGTCTCGAAGTAGGGTGGACTGTTGGCTCCACCCTCTGTCCCAGTGCCAACCAGAGCGGCAGGACTGTAGGTGGGGTAGGGCACAGGGTAGGGGGGTAGGCTGGAGGTTGGGATGGGTGGGGGTGTATCAGAGCCCAAGGGTGCTCTCAAAGGGGACCAGAGACAGGAGCAGCAGGATCAGGGGCCAATCCTGGGAGTTCAGGCGGGGGAGGGGGAAAAGAGGTTGAAGGGGACAGGCAGCCCCGATGGGCCCAGACTCACCTCTGGCCAATAGCCGGCAGAAGAGGACAAGGGCTGGGCTGGAACTTGAGAAGGTTTTGCAGGATAGTGGGATCTCACTGGAAACTGGCGCTCTGCAGCTGAGACCTCGTTCTTTGGCAGTGGCCCGGATTTGGGGGTCAAGGATCTTGCCTGCAGGAACTCCAAGTGGACCCACAGAGATAGCCCTCTATCATATCTTTAATGCCTGAATTCTCTCTTCCATCTCTTGTATTCTGTTGTTTATGCTTGCACTCGTGGTTCCTGATCATTTACACAGATTTTGCATTTCCAGAATTCCCTTGGTTTGTGTTTTCTTTATTGCCTCTATTTCAGATTTCATGTCTTGAATTGTTTCCTTCAGTTGTTTGATGGCTTTTTTGTTGGTTACTTTAAGGGATTTGTCAATATCATCTAATTTTTTGTTTGTCTTTTCCTCCATTTCTTTATGGGAATTTTTCATTTTCTCTTTAAGGGCCTCAATCATTCTCATAAAGTTATTTTTTAGGTCTTCTACTTCATCTGTGTTGGGATGTTCACATCTTACTGTTGTAGCACCACTAGATTCTAGAGGTGCCTCATTTGTCTTTATATTGTTGAATATGTTCTTATCTTGTTGTCTAAGCACATCTGCCTCTAATTGGCACAGGTAGAGCTTGTGCTTCAGGGTGTCTCTCTTTCTCCAGTTGGTATAGTTGGGGGCTGTGGCTCTACTGACTGTTCCTTCAGGCACAAGTAGAACAGAGCTTCTGGTGAACGCTCCTCCTGATGGAAGTGGGACCAATGCTCAGGTAGTCGCTCCTTGAGGTACAGGGGGCATTACAGCCCTGGTGAACACTCCTCCATTGAAAGTGTTGGTGGGGCTGAGGGTCCAGTGGTCGATGTAATAGTGGGGTATCTCCCACTGAGAAATGACAGTGAATGCTGGCTGGGACCTAGGTGCTCTTTCGCAGAGAAATTTTTTTGTGATAGTTTCTAGAAGCTACTGCTGGAAACTGCTGCTGTAGTATTACCTGGTGATCACTCCTTGCTCCTGGGCTTGAGTCTGAGTCCTCCCTCTGACACTGCTCCCAGGCCTGGGGCTCGTGGTTCCTTTGAAGCTGCTTTGGGCTTGAAGTTGGGGCCTTTCTCTGAGGCTACTTCCGAGCTGGGATATGGGTCTTTCACTGATGTTGCTCTGGCCCTGAACTTCAGGCCTACCTCAGTGGTGGCCATTTTTAACAGGTTGAAACTAGTTTCTGTATAGGTTAGATAGTTACTCTAAACATCCTCACATTAAACAATGCACTTTCTTTAAAAACTAACAAGAACATATGTTTCCTGTCATAAATGTGTTAGAGCTGGTAAACAGGCCACAGACAGAACCCCCACACCTCCTCTTTAGGGAAGAAATTGTGCAATGGATCTGCTATTGACTAGTGCAAATTCTTATTTGTGTGATTTGGGTAAGGTCCTGGGCTCTTTTCTTGAGGTTCCAACAAATTAGAGATGGTGGAGGCAAGAAGCCATAGGACAACATTGCCATGTTGAGCCTTATTGAATAAATTAATTCTGACAGAAGTAGGGCTAAATAGAGGCAAACAGAATGGGGGAGAGATCATCTTTTATTTCTCCATATGTAACCTACTAAGTTTGAACCACACGGCTTTTGTAAAAAAGGATTTAAGTTGAAGTCATTAGCAAGTGATGAAACAACAAAAATAAATCTTTAAGTGATAAAAACGTCATCTTAATTTTCTTTTTTTATAGGTGTTTTTGTAATTTTTTTTAAAAAACACAGCAGTTACTTTATTCTTAAGTTTGTACTTTACAAAACCACAAGGAAGAAGTCCTTGGGGGAAAGGTGTTGAGGAGATGGCAGGAAGGAAAGGGGATGGCCAGGAATACACCTGCTCATCTGGGGCACCAGGCAGATGCTAGGTCCAGTCAGCCTGCTGGCTGCACAAAGCTCAGCTGGGTGGCCTGAGATTGTTGTCATTTGATGGGCAGCCCCCAGCCACGGCTTCAAAGAAAGTGGACTTCTGACAGGCCAGAGAGGTGGTCAGCAGCAGGTAAAGCTACCCATCAAGGAGCTCAGGATGCTCTCCCGCTCTTTCGGGGTCTTCCAGGCCTGGTCCTTTTCCTTTTTTGTAGGGGTGCGTTTCTTCTGCTGGGCAGCCATGATCTTGCAAAAGGCATCCATGACCTCATTGTCTGCCATGCGGACCCGCTGCCTCAGCTCCTGCCGGCTCACTTCCTCCAGGTCATGCTTCTTGGTGCGGTTGTGTGCACTGAGTGCCTTCAGCTCAGCCTGCCGTTTGCGCAGCTCAGCGAGGACCTCATCCTCTGAATCCTCAGCAGGCCATCCTCGAACTCCAGGGGGCCCTGGGCAATCAGCTCCTCCTTGGTGCAGCTCTCTAGGGACTTGGTGTGGGGCACACTGGAGGGCTTGTTCTGATTTCGGGGAGAGGTGCTTGCTCCATCAGCCCCTGATTCTTTTCCAGACATGTCAGGAATAGGAGAGTCCTCCATAGGGGAAATAATATTCTCCTCCACCAGGGCCTGCAGCAAGCGCTGTATCAGGGCACCAAAGGGACACCCGTCTTCTGGCTGCTCATGCTGGGCCTCAGACTTCTTTAGCAGGGCATCCACATCTTTTGTGTGCAGTTCAGTCAGTGGTCCCATGAGGCCTTTCTTCTTGTCAGCCACAGCTGCTGCCCGGGCCCCATCCTTCTGCTCCTCTAGCAGATCCTCCTGGGCCCAGCTCTGGGCATAGTGTTTTCCCAGTGGGGGAATCTTATAATGTTCTGCTTCATCTTCAGGAGGCTTCAGGAGCTCCTCTAGTGTCCGTACCTCCTCACTGGTTATATCGGCACAGTAGGGCTCCACTGAGGCCCAGAACCTGTTGGGAGCATCATTCTTGGGGATCTAAGGCACAACGATTGGGTCATCTATGAATTCATATTCCTGGATCTTGGGCTGAACGCTTTTGGATTTGGGTCGTGCTAGGCCAGGTCTTGGTCCATGCCCTGCCTTCCCTTCCAGCTTCTGCTTCTTGAGCTTCCCATGTTTGGGGGGAGCACCAAGCTCATGGTCTTGACCCAGCTTCAGGAATCGTCGGCCACCTTTCTTATCCTGACAGTCAGTAAGGATCTGGGTTTCAGCTTCCAGTACAAGCAGCCGCCGGCTTGCAGAGGACAGCAAGGTCTCTAGCTTCAGCTGCAGAGTGTCCAGCTCCTCAATACCAATGCCATCGTCCTCGGAGCGAGCCAGCACTGCCGTGTACCGGGGACAGACCTTCAGGTGATCCACAGACTTGAAATCATGGAATTGCAATGGGCAGTCCTTCAGCTCACTCATGGCCCAGGAGATGGGATCCTGTAAAACTCCCTGGAATGTTCTGAGGATTAAGAGGTGATGCTCTCCAAGTGCCAAGTTCAGTGTCTGGCACAGAAGTGGGCGTCATCTTAATTTTCTAAAGAGTTGATATTTGATTCTTTAAAGCCGTTAAGACCAGGTGGCAGTTAAATGAAGGTCCCAGAAACAGGAACTCCAGGAATGCACCAAGTGATACAGGTGAAATCTCAGGTCCATAGGATGATGCCACATACAAACAGACACGTATGTATATATGGAGAGTAACATGGTGTGTACTCACTCATATATGAATTTTAGACATAGAGCAAAGTATCACACTGTCAGAGAAACTAGGATACAAGTAGTATTCTAAGAGATTCATACATCGTCCCTCACAGAAGGGACAAGATCTCCTGAGCACATTGGGAGTGGGGTGGGAGTCAGGGAGTGGGAGTGGGAGCTAGGAGAAAGACAAGGGGAGGAGAGGAAAGCACATGTGACTAGGAAGATTGAGTGAGGGGAGGAATAGATGAGAGGAGAAAGAGACAGAGACACAGAGAGAGAGAGACTATAAAAGAGGAAGCCATTATAGGTTTGAAGAGAAAACTGACTCTAGAGAAATGTCCAGAGACTTACAAGACTGACCCCAACTAACAATTTGAGCAACAGTGGAAAGGCTACCATATATTCCCTTCCCTGATAATGAGATTGATGACTAACTTATCCACCATCATAGAGCCCTCATCTAGTAGCTGATGGAAACAGAAACAGACACACACAACTAAACACTGAGCCGAACTGGAATCCAGATGCAGAGAGGGAGGACAAGACCAGGCTACAGAAACACACAGAGACAGCTGACTTGAACAAGGAGGAGCTAATGGTCCCCCAGATTGATGGCTTGGAATCCACCATTTAAGTGAACTCAGACCCCTGAACATGGGTCTCAGTTAGAAGGCATGGGCAGTCTAAGGGACCTCTGACAGTGGTATAAGGATGTATCCCTGGTGCAAAAAAGGCCTTTGGGGGTACATTCCCCATAGAGGCAGGAGGTAAGGCCTAGTCCCTACTCCAAATGATTTGACAGATGTAGATGACCCTTCCTGGAAGGCATCACCCTACATGTAGAATGGGGTATGGGTTGGAGGGGAGGGTTGTCGGGGACATGGGAGGGTGGGGGAGAGAGAAAGGAGGAGGGAGGGATGGAGGGAGAGAGAGGGAACTGCGATCTGTATGTAAAATAAAAATAAAATTAAAAATGATTAAAAACAGAAAAATATAAGAAAGAAAGAAATTCCAGCACTTTGGAGATCATTCTGCAAGTACAATCCTACCCAGAAAAAAAAAAAAAAAAGAAAAGGAAAGAAAAAAAGAAAGAAACCAAAAAACAGCTAAAGTGTTTGAATACCAAAATATTACATGAAGAGAAGAGAGTACAAGAAAAATATACACCTCAATAAATAATCCTGTCTATCTGCCTATTCTACTCACTTTTAATATCACCAAGAAAAAATAAATACAATTTTTATGTATTTAGGTATTTTGACTATAGGTATTTTGAAATTTTCTCCTGAGTGTTAACATTCTACTTTATTCTCATTTACCTTTAAATCACTGGTAAGTAAAGAAAAGAAATGAGTAACAGGAATATGGATCCTCTTTGGAATTATGAAGGGTCAGAGATTTGACTCTATTTTGATTAGCATATCACAGCTTTAAGGTTGGAAAGTCCACAGTTAGAAAAGGATGACACCTACACCATAGCATAAGCGCTAGCTTCTTGCCTACAAGGACACAGTGTACCACTCTTAAAGGATTATTACTCATGGTGCATTGCATTTTGGAGGAATTCAGAAATTCATGGAATTCAAATATTTTATTATAGAAACTGAACAATCCTCTACTTTCTTCCAAGGTGGGCACTATTCCCATTTCCCTGACATCTCACTACACAGATAATCCTTTTAATATAACATCAAGAGCCAAGGAAGGGGTTTTATTTGCCTTTCTAGCACAATTCAATGAAAACATACTGGACATGATGGGACATGCCTGTCATCCCAGCATTTGGTAGGCATAAACAGGAGGGTTGTCAAGGCCTACTTGACAGGTATGATGAGTTAGGTATCCACCTCAGGTACACAGAAAGAACCCAGCTTTAACAAAAATGACAACAGAAACATGCTGAAAATGTGAGTGCTGCTTGCATTGTCACTTCATAGCATTACACAGATAATATTTTAGGAAGACTTTGGTTAACCAATTATTTTGTGCATGCAAGTTTTGGAAACATTGGCATTTTTAATTTTTATTGAAAATAGTTTCTTCTCTGATACAATCAATTCTGACCACAGTTTGCTGTCTTCCACTACTTCCCTGATCCTGCCCTTTGCCCCAGATCCACTTTCCCCCTGTATTCTTTTCTAAATGGATCAGGCCTCCAAGAGACAGCAGCCAAACAGGGTAAAACAAGATACAGTAAGACAAGGCTAACACCCTCACATGAAGGCTTGGCAGGATAACCCAGTTGGAGGAAATGAGTCTCAGCAGCAGACAAAAGAGTCAGACATTCCCTGCTCCCACTGTTAGAAGTCTCACAAAAGCACAAAGCTAACAGTCCTGACAGAAGACCTGGTATAAGCCCATGCAAGTCCTTTGCTTGCTGCTTCAGGCTTTAGGAGCCCATGTGAGCTGTGCTTAGTTAATTTGGAGTCTGCACAAATTCAGAACAGGTGGATGAAGCAATCTTAGAAAATATGAATAGGATGTCTGACAGAGAAATGTGTAAAAGCAAATAAAAATAATTCCTTGGTAACCAAAACCATAACGGAAAGCAGAGGCAGTGGGCTCTCTGCAAGTCTGAGGCCAGCCTGGGCCCTCCAGTGTGTTCCAGGCCTGGTTACATTACAGAGTCATCAGTCATCTTGGGAAAAAATAGTAGAGAGGAAAGTAAGGGAAGAAAGGCGAGGAGAATGTGAAAAGAGAGAAGAGGGGAGTAAAAGGGAAAGGATGGGATGAGGGAGAGGAGTACAGATGAGGGAAGGGGAAAAGAGGGAAGGGAAGGACAGGAGAGGGCAGGGAAAGGGAGGGGAGGGAAGGGCAAGGAAAGATTTAGCTCTTATATCCTAGAATGGTACACCAGGGAGTTCACACATAATGAACATGGCATGTCAAATCGTGTCTCTCAGCAAGTATGAGTTCCCAAGGTCTTAGAACATGACTGTGCTTGTAATTTGCCTCCACAGTTGTTAATGTAAGAACCTAGAGAAGAGCTCATTTTAGACTAGGCTGGACCATAAATCCTACTATAGACCCTATTATAGAAAAGAGAAACAGACAAAGAAAAAGCAATGGGAATATGGAGGCAGATTGGATTGGAGTAATCAGGGAAGAAAATTGATTTCTAGAAATTACTGGAAGCAGGTAGAAAGCTGGACTTTCCCTCCTACCCACCTCAAATAATCAATCCTTATTTTGAAACTTTGGACCCCCCAAACCCTGAGAGGAAAAAACTCCAGTTATTTTAAGCAAATGTGTTTGTGAATGTATGTATATAATTGCATAGGTGTGTGTGGTGTTGGTGGCAGAGTTACCATGACCTGAATCATTGAATCATAATAAGAACAAGAGCAAGAACCAGGATGAACAATCATACATCATTGTCCAGACTAATGCATGAAGTGGTTAGGGTTTCACCTGTTCCTTTCTTAACAGTAATTGTTTGGTGTCCCTCTGTTTTAGAGTAGCATTGTGTACATTAGCTATTCATTCTAACAGCTGAGTGGTGCCAAAAGCAATTAGCACCAAGTCTGTCAAAAAAAAAAAAGTGTCTCAATTCAGGTGTTAGAATTTGGCACAGCCCTCAGGATGATGATGTTTTGTAACAATGGGGTAATATGTGTAAGAAAACATATTGACAATATTACTGTTTTAAATATGGATGTAAAAAAGCATTTGCAAATTTAATACATAGCATTTTGTAGCTACAACTTCAAGTAATATTGTTATTTAACATAAAATCTTTTTCTCTTCAGTTTTCATTTAAACTTGATTAAAAAATGAGTAGGGCTTACTTTCAGAATGATAATTAATATTTCTTAACATGATATCATATGTTTTAGCCAAACTGGGAAGAGACATTTGATGTAAATCATCATTACTGATCTACAAAGAATACACTGAAAAGCTGTTTTTGTTTCCTTTCCAGTTGCTGAGATAAAGTACCCTGATAAAAGAAAGCAGCTTATAGAGAAAATATATATTTGCTTCACAATTTCAGATTTTAGTTCACCACAGTGGGAATGTCAAAGCAGAGGAAACCTTAAATAGAAAGTCACATTACTTCCACAGCCAACAGATGAGAGCAATGAAATTAATCCATGCAGGCCAGTGTTCAGCTTGTCTCCCCCACTCTTATATAATCCAGCATCTCCTGCTCAGGCAGTGGTGCTGCTCACAGTGTGCCAGGTTTTCCCATTCTTGTATAATCCAGCATCTCCTGCTCAGGGAATAGCACTGCCCATAGTTTTCCAGGTCTTCCACATCAATAAACATAATAAAATGAGTAATCTCCCACTTACAGACTCCTCTAAACCCATGCATTCCATTATTGACTCTTCTTTCCCAGATAATTCTAGATTGTGTCAATTAAATCTAATCATCCTGAAAATATTTGGGCTACATTTAGTTTTCAATTAAAATTTTCATCTCAAGTGATGAAAGGCAGGAATTTGGAATCATTACTAGCACCCAGGAATGGCAGGGACATTATCCACAAAGGCCTTGGTGAACAATAAAAAAACCTATTAAGGACTATGATAAACACAGTAGTTAGCCAATCATTACTTAGAGCTGTGCAGCCACTTTCTGCTCTGTCCTTGGTACTAAATATCAACTGTAGGTGTCTTGTTCATGATGATGACCACTTAGGATTGGTAAGAACTGTTTTCCTCCAAGGTACCCTCTTTTTTAAAAAAAAAATATTAGAAATATAAGGGAGAACCATCATTTAGAGGCAGTTTTTAAATTCTTTCAAAATCAAGATGTCACATTTTGAACATCTCAATTTCATTACTAAGAATTTAATGTTATTAATAAATCCCAGAAAGAAGGGAGAAGAGATCCTGCATCTTTCCCAAGTATTTCTCACACAGTCATATAGCAATTTTCTTGTCTTACATAAGATTAATTAACTCTTGCTGTGTGATATACGTAGTTAACAGTCTGCACAAATGACTAAGAGCCTTTCCATAGCCTGATAGCACCTGTTGATTATCATTGTTCTCTTATTCATACCCTATTCATTATCTTTGTAGGCCT
Organism: Phodopus roborovskii; assembly: GCF_943737965.1. Taxonomy (NCBI): domain Eukaryota; kingdom Metazoa; phylum Chordata; class Mammalia; order Rodentia; family Cricetidae; genus Phodopus; species Phodopus roborovskii. The sequence continues at coordinate 8,352,933 of NW_026126485.1, forward strand.
ATAAAATAATTTAAGGCTAACTTGCCCCTTTCTTTTGAAAGTTGTATATTCTCTCCATTACAAGATACTTATCAAACATTTTTTCTGGCCTGGGATTAAAGGAGTTTAGTCAGATATATTCTTACATTCTTTGTTTCTGAGGAAGAAAATGAAGAAACTGCAAAATAGTTTTTTTTGTTGACAGAAGGTTTTGCATGCATCCCAACATCTACAGAGGTCCTTAGCTGCCTGCTTCCAGGAGGAAGTAGCACATTTGAGTTCAAGGTAGCTGGGGAAATTTAAGATACTTCATTTGCAAGTACTGGGCTGGAACGAACATGGAGATTTAGGAAGTAAATCACTGTAACTCCCTGGGAATTGGTCTGACTCCTTATTATTCGGATACCTGCATTCAGTTACATTGTTTTCTTTTTATTATTTTTTATTTTTAAAGCGATCTTATTTTACATACCTATCACAATTCCCTCTCCTGCTCCCCCTCCATTCTCCCCAACCCACCACCCACCCATTCCTCAGAGAGGATGAGACCTCCTAGGTCTTCTGAATGGGACTAACAGTAGGATGGCTTGGTAAGTTTGTAGGACTAGTATCAGGGGAGCAAGTATTTATTCCTAGTGCACAAACTGGCTTTTTGAGCCCATTCCTGTGAAGAGACACCGTGCACTAGCTAGATACAGTGAATATGACCTTGGTCCTGCCTCAAATGATATGACAGACTTTGTTGATTCCTCATTTACATTTTTAAAATAGGTGTCATTGATTTCCAAGAAGAAAGATCAAATTTCCACAAACAATGGAAAATTCATGACCAATATGTGTGATTCAAGTACATGTATACAAACAAAAGGGACAACTTCAAATCTGATTTTATTAAAATGATCAACTCTGTAATACTTAAACAAAGACTAAACTAATTAAAACATATTATATTTTATCAATAAAATGAAACACTATCAACTTTGAAACAGAATACCATAGTTTTACACATACTAGTCAGAAATATATGAATAAATGTTGTGAGATATAAAGCTATGTATGCAGTTTATAGAGAAAACTTGTAGATTTATATAAAACCAACTTTAGAAAGAAAAGTACCACTTCAATTGCTAACCTTGATTATGATGATTATATATAATAAAGGGTGAGTGTCCAGGTTTTTCTATTTTAAGAGGCAAATATTTTTATGTGCATGTCTAGTAGTTTTTGTTAAGCTATATACAAACTATTTCAGAATACAAAACACATAAGCATATACCCCTTCCTGAATCCTTAAAACTTTAGATCTTCTATCTGTGGTCTATTCAGTGCTTGTACTGATTAACTACTTTTCTGAATAAGGTATATGTATATGAGCATACATTCTGAATAATGTATATAACTCAAAATACTTAATAATAAGTTTTGTTATATGTCAATGGTTATGTAATATATGTTTTCTATCCAAGACTATTATTGCCTCCTAAGCACGAATTATACTTTACAGTTTTTGTGTGATATTTAATACATACTGCAAAAAATATCAATATACTCATTATTAATGTTCAATCAGATTACCTTTCAGGTGAAAAGGATCAAAGTCTTCAAAAGCACTCATGCATATGGTTATTACACTTCTGAATAACAAAGGATAAATCTGTGAGCAGAAAGACTATTAGAAAAGTCTGCTGTTAGGTGATTTCTTTGCTACCTGGACAATGATAGTATCTACTGAATTAGCTTGATTAACATTATTTGTAGATCAGTTAATTCATGAAAACAAATAAAGCTGGTAAGTTACAAAGGAAAGATTATTATGTAGATTGCAAAGTTGAATGGTGAATATCCAGAATGAGTAGATACGCTGTTTTTGTATATGATAACAGTTTCCTGATAGAAAACATCACAACAGTGGGGAAATATTGGAAGTGTCCACATAGTTAGACAAGGCAGAGATGATCCTTTTGCTTACTATTTCATGAACTGTGTTATGTTTGTTAGCATAAAAGCTGAATAAGACTGATGTTATGATCTTGCTCATTGCCTTCTCTCATTGAGTGCCCAACTGTTCAGTCCTCAAGTCTTATCAGAATCAACTCATGTGTCTCAGAGTATTCTTGATACTATCTGGTATGAAACAAATGTCACAGAAACATACATGATATCTATGGGGAAATTTTCTGTGAAGTAAAAAAGGTGTATGACATTATTTAGCATTGAATAATTTCAGAACCCAGTCCAGGACTAATCAGCTGAAAGCAGAGCATAGAGGAAGGAGAACAAACTAAGGAATGTCTCTGATGATACTGTTTTTCAGTGGCTGGGTGAAACACCTCACTCAGGATGATTTTTCTAGTTACATCCATCTGCCTGCAAATTTCATGATGTCATTTTTAACAACTAAGTAATTCTCCATTGTGTAAATGTTCTGCATTTTCTTTATTCATTCTTCTGTTGAGGGACATCTGGGTGGTTTCCAATTTCTGGCTATTATGAATAAAGTAGCTATGAACATGCTTGATAAAGTGTCTTTGTGGTAGGATGAAGTATCTTTGGATATATGCCTAAAAGTGACATAGCTAAATCTTGAAGTAGAGCAAATCCCATCTTCAGAGGAACACCACTCTGATTTCCATGGTCACTGTACAAGTTTGCACTCCCACAAGAAATGGGTGAGTGTTCCCCTTACTGCGTATCCTTACCAGCATGAACTTTCACCTGTATTATTAATATTAGTCATTTGGCAGATGTAATAGATAAAAACAGTGCATTTCCTGATGGTAAAGGGTTTGAACGTATCTTTGAATATGCCAAAGGACAGTCTTGGGGACGCCCATCCATGGCACGACACCCCCACAAGTGGGTGGGCCCCTACGCCCCCGCCCCCGTTAGTCATTTGGCAGATGTAGAATAGAATATCAAAACAGTTTTGATTTTCATTTTCCTGATGGTAAAGGGTCTTGAACATTTCTTTAAGAGTTTCTTGGCTATTTGAGTTCCCTCTATTGAGAATTTTTTTATTTAGATATGTACCCCATTTTTAATTGGGCTATTTTTCTTGATATCTAGTTTATTGAGCTCTTTATATATTTTGGATATCAGACCCCTATCAGCTGTGTAGTTGGTCCAAAAAAATATTTTTCTATTCAGAATACTACTGCTTTGTTTGAATGTCAGTGTCCTCTGTTGTACAAAAGATTTTCAGTTTCATGAAGTCCCACTTATTAATTGCTGGTTTTAGTACGTAACAGAGATTATTTCCAAAACGTCCTTTCCAACATCAATATAGCTGTCCCCAGGACCATTTTTTGAAGATGCTGTTTTTTCCAGTACTGATCTATACCTAGCTGTGGTGCTAGGTAATTTCTTTCTGCACATCTTTCTTATAAAACAACTGCCAGGACTATAGTCTAGATAACATATAACTTCCTACTTCACACCTAGGTTGTCATCTAAGCACATTCATCACACCCAATTATCAAATAACTTCTTCCTCTCATACCATAGTCAACAACAAATACTTCTCTCAACATTCTATTTAAAGTAACTATCTTTCCTTATATAGAATGTCATGTAACTTTCACACATACCAAGGGCATCAGGTTCTTATGTAATTCAAAGACACAGTCTGAGTTGCTAGGTGAGGTGTCCCCAAAAATAGTTTTCATGGAGAACAAAACTGTGTAATATGTTCTCATTGTAATCATACCAACAAAGGTTCATCCATGATGAAAATTATGGTATGAATAAGTCATTTGTAGAGAAGGCAATTTAATATGGACCCAGAAAATTGTAAGAAAGTTGTAAATGGAGTTCTTAATTGGTCTACATAATAAAAACCCCAAGTCAAATACAGAGAAAAATGCTGAGAGATTAGAGAGAAGCAGCAAGCTACCACCTCATCTCACTTCCTTAGTGTCTCAGCAGACAAGAGAACAAGTTCCTGTTACTCCTTGCTTATATCCTGTTTCTGTCCAGCTATTTCACTTTCTGCACAGATCTCCAGACCTTTATGGTTAGCAAGCTCCATTCTCTGTTTTTCAGCCAGGCTTCACTTGTACAAGCAAGATTATCACCACAGAAAGTAGAAATCAAAGATTATCAATGGCTTGAGCAAGGGAAGAACCATGAATTGGATTACAAATGTTTTAGTGGGTGATTGTGTAAGGAATGCATATTGGGTTTGTTCATGTTATAATTAAAACTCAGGAGAAAGGCACCACTATTTGGAAATTATGCATGAAGTCTATCTCCTTGCTAAAGTTGCTGTTTCTATTTGGGTTCATCAATTTTACATAAGCATAGACCCTTATTCTGTTTTACCTAGGCCCTACACACACTAAACATTGTTCTCTTTACACAGACATTCAGAGTCCAGAGCACATTTTTCCTAAGAATATGGAGAGAAGGTCACCTTTGGCAGCCTCCTGGGACTCAGGGATCTCGCTCCATTGTCTTTTCCTTCTCTTAGCTCTCACCATGTCTTTAGTTCCTGTCTCTGTCCTTTTACCTTCCAAGTATCTTCCTCACTGTTTTTCTTTGGGTCTGATATGGTTGCACATGGTAGTGACAGTTCTGTATAATATATGAGCCAAACTTCTCAGAGTTTGAGTTCTTTATACTAATTTTTAAATTAGGCCAGGATCTGCCACTCTCTATTAAGTAGGATTCCTTTTTCTTAGAAAAAGCAGGACATCTAGAAAAGTACTATATAACCATTTACTTTACAAATAAGGTCAGCCTGTCTGTGACCCATTAAATACCTGTGGTCTGACTTTCAGGACTCATCCCTGCACCCCAGACTAGTATCATAGCTGCCATATGAGCCAATCTGCAAGCTTCCTTCTATATTCTCAACAACAAAAAAAAAGAAGCAAAAAATGTTAAATCACTTCTGCTAATACTAGTCTCCAAATAAATGAAAATTAGATAATTTATATCGGTGAATTCTAGACAGGAAACAGAGAGCCTGAGCATTTTTTTTTCTAGCTCTGAGCCCTTGTTCCACCTGTATCTCTATTACAGGTGCAAATGCTACTAATCTCATGGATATGATTCAACACATGAAAATGTATCTTCTGAAGCAAGAACAATTTAACCATTGACCTGCAGCCTCAACTGCAAAGCACATGCTTCATTTTGTTAAGCAGAAGGCAGTGTGAGAGGAAAGTGCTCTATTTGGGAGGAGGGGGTGGCTAATGACAAAGCTGAGACAAATTGCACAGGCGAAGACACTAAGTATGCATGGAGGTGGAGGTGAATTTCCCTTCTTGGAGAAGCCAGGTGAGGAATAAAATGTGCTTGTTTCAGTCTGAGTTAAACATGCAGATAGGCATATTATCAAAGGGATGCTTCCATTTCTGTCACATTGCCATGTCCAGTTATTGCCACTGTGTGCCTTGTAAGTAGATAAATAACACTACTTCAGCCTTTGGAAACCGAGAATGCAAATAATCTGAGGGTACAGGTCCACATGGAACAGGAAGGGTTCAGAATGAAGAATTTTGTTTGAGACACGTGGATAAGGCCAGATGCTCAAAGAGGAAAAAGGCAGACCTTTATGGGAGATGAACTTTCTGATTGACAAGGCTTTTAAACAACTGTTTGGCTGTGATTGACAATCAGCCTGGAGAACAGATGAGCAGGTAATTACTGTTCTGTATTATCTTTGCATAAATACCACCGCCCTTAAATAGGCCTGCCAGCTTGGAGAGAGACGGCTGCAGCACAGGGCTGCCAACCAGAACCTCTGCCAGAATGGGGAGAAAGTTGAACCTAAATTGCTGTGAAGTGCATGATGCCTGAAAATTTCTTAAATAACTTTGAGGGTGTATATTGTGTTTGAAGGCAGGAACCCAGAGGTAGTCCAGACTCATCTCTATTCGTGCACAATGCATGGTAGGTAATTAAGAATTTGAATGTTAGTCCTTAGTAAAAATAGAATTAATACCAGCATCATAATCCATAGATTTCCAGAGATGTACAAGCAGTCTGTGTATTTGAAGGAAATAACATTGACTATGTCCTTCCTTTTGAAGCACATATGACTGTGCTCCAAGATTTTGCAGTAAAGCCAGGCATGATGGTATAGACCTGTATTCCCAGACACTCAGATGATGGAGGGGGAGCACTACGAATCATAAGCAAGCATGGGATACCCAGTGAGCTCAAAGCCAACCTGGGCAACTGAGAAAGGTCCTGTCTAATAACATATAAACACTGGTAAAGGGTATACCTTAGAGATATCACTCTTCCCTGGAACTCACAGGACATGAAATTGGTAATTGAATTTCCAGCACTAACAGTAAAGAACAGATAAAATCCAAATAAGCACAGACCCTGTGACTGACTATTAAACATTTTATATTTACTTGACACCATGGTAGTTTCATGCTAATCAAGAGATTAGCAAAGTGCTAACGAAATTCCAACATTATTTTTTCTAAACTCAGAAAAAAAAAGCTTTAAAAGCTATGAATATGAAAAGTTCAGCCAAACTCTTGGAATCCAGTTGCAGACAAGGAGGAGTGATGAGCAAAGGGGTCAATATCAGGCTGGAGAAATCAATAAAAATGCTGATCTGAACAAGGGGGAGTTCATGGACTCCAGTCTGATAGCTGGGAAACAAGCATAGGACCTACCTAGGTTGTCTGAATGTGGTGTTAGTTGGGAGGACTGGGTAGTCTATGGGGCCTCTAGTACTGGATCAGTATGTATCCCTAGTATACAAATAGACTTGGGGAGCCCATTCCACATAGAGGTATACTCTCTCAGCCTAGACACATAGGGGAGGGCCTGGGCCCTGCTCCAAATGATAGTTGACAGACTTTGAAGGTTCCCCATGGAAGACCTCACCCTCGCTGGGGAGCAGAAAAAGGATAGAATAAAGGATGGTGGGGAAACAGGGGAGGATGGGAGGGTAAGGGAGCTGGATTGATATGTAAAAACAAGCTTGTTTCATATATATATATATATATATATATATATATATATATATTTTAATTTGGTAAGCATGTTTGCTATATCAAGGTTGAATATAACTACTTAAGTAAAAAAAAGAAAAGAAAGAAAGAAACTATGAAAAGGCATAAAATTCCTTACATTTTTGTGTACTCATGAAACACTCAGTGTTCTTAGTCACTCCTCTGTGACAAACATCCCTGACCAAAGTAACTATGGGAAGAAGGAAGGGTTTGAGGCTCAGTCTGTCATGACAGGGAAGTTGCTGGTCACACTGAATTCACAGTCAGAAAGCAGAGAGCAATAGGTGCTTGTGCTCAGCTGGTTTTCTGTTTCCATCACTGCTGCCTGTAGTTTCAGTGGGTCTTTGATTGGAGATGTCATTCTGTAAATATGTTACTCTTATTGATTAATGAATAAAGCACTGTTGGCCAATAGGAAAGCAAGATAGGCAGGACGAGGAGACTAAGAGGAGAGAGGAAGTGGTAGGGAGGCAATTCGAGATGGAGGACGACAGAGAGAGAACACCAGCCCCTCTCTCTGATAAGACCACGTGGAAGTACTTGGATTAATAGAAATGGGTTAATATTTAAGATAGATCTAGTCAATAAAAAATTAGTAACTGGCCAATAGCTTTATATCTAATATAATGTCTTAGTGTGTTATTTGGGGCTGGCATGGTTCTGGGACCAGGCTAGCAGAAAAACCTTACTCATAACACTGGCGCTGTGGTGGGTCCAGATCAGCAGGGAAAAACCATACTCATAACAGGTTTTCCCTCCTCGAATAAAAAGATTTAGATGATGACTCTCAGCCACACCCAGAGGCTTATATCCTAGATGATTCTACAGCCTGTCAAGATGCCAATCATTATTTAACCATCATATGTACAAGAAGAACACATACATAACTTCTCATTTGTACTTTTTTGAAACAGTGCCATGATTTCTATTAGTTACAAGCATGAGACTGGAATAGCAGGACAACTATAATCCAAACACAACCAAGATTATGGCAATTAAGAAGAGGGTGATTCTAGCAAATGTCATTGAGACATTTTTCCAGTGTATTGTTCTACTTTCTTGCTTGCTAGCAAACCTCCTCTATGACATTTTATGAGACTCTTCAAAGGAATTGAGTTTGTTTCATCTCTAACTTTGTTTTATTTCACATATGAGTGTTTGGCTTGCATGAATGTCTATGTACCACATGCAGTACAGCATACCTACAGGGTCAGAAAAGGGCATCACATACCCTGGAATGGAGTTACATGCAATTGTGAGCCAACATGTCAATGGTGGGAGTCAAACCCTGGTTCTTTAGAAAGAAGACATGACTCTTAAGTAATGATCCATTGGATTTATTTGGGAGATCATGTTCTTTGCTGCCTTCATACTCAATAGTTTTATCAATAGAAACAAAAATAAATTTAAAAAAACAACTTTTGGAAGATGAAAAGAGCAAGAAGGTACCTCAAAGTGTCTTTGACCACCTGAAATATGAATACAAAGAGCAAGCTGCAAACAAAGAAATGCTCATTACTATTTCCTTGTTTCTATTGCCACACCTGAATGGCAAGAGAGAGTTCTCTACTATGGGGAAAGCAAAGGTACGCTGAGATTTGTCTTGGGTAAGCCTGGTACTTTGTTCTCAGATTTGGGTCATCAAATCATTTGAAATGATATTTATAATGAAAAGACCACTGTATATGTAGGTAAGAATGCTTGCTACATGGGCATGAGAATTTGTAATCAAATACCCAGACACATGTAAGAAGCCAGGCATGGGCACTCATAAGAATTCCTGTAATTCCATGCTATGCAGGGGAAAACACTGGAGGATTATGAGGGCTTTCTGGATCCAAACTGGCCCCAGTTTCAGTGAAAGATTCTGTGTGGAAAGAAAAAGCAGAAAGTGATAGTACAGGAAAACAGGCATCATCCTTTGCCTTCCAAATATGCACAGGTAATGCATATAACATATAGACACACACACACACACAGAGAGAGAGAGAGAGAGAGAGACAGAGAGACAGAGAGACAGATAGAGAGAGGCAGAGATAGGTAGAGACAGGCAGACATAGAGTGTGGCTTAGGTTCAGATAATTGCTAACTAAATTTTGGGAATTATTATTTGATACATCATCTTGGTATTTTAAGCCATTTAAGCCTAAGATAAGGGTCTACTCACAAATGCTGAATATCATTTTTGACAGCCTTGCTTGGAGCATGCTGCCCATTGATTTTTTTTTTCTCAGTATTTGTTGTTCACTTAATATGTAACAACCATATACAGTCTGCCACCTGCCTTCCTTGGCTGAGTATACCACATTGGAGTCTTCCTTTTATGTGGGACATGGGAGGAACAAAACCATAAGCAAATACTTAACTATATGACTAAGTGTGTAGAAAAGCCAATAAAGAAATGTATGGTCAAACTCAGTAGAAATATTAAGATATTTCTTTGGAAAATATGAGCTAAGACCTCAGTTTCCTCCTGAGAGGAAAAGAGGGTTGTATAATTTGGATGTTATCCTATCCCAGTCAAAGACATTTGTGTAAACTGAAGGCCAACATTACATGGAAGCAGTATAGATACTGAATGAATTAGTGATCATCAAGGCCATGGGTCTTGAGCATGGAGGCAAGTGAAAGTGTTACCAAATTGGCCCAGCAGATTCCAGAAGAGAATTTCTGACCCAATCTGCATACATTATCAATGAGCTACATTTCACATCACGATCAGCTGCCAGTTAAAATATAAGAAATGCTTTTCTTTACTCTCCTCAGCATGCTTTGAAATCAACAGTTCTGTGAGATTTTTCTGCATATTTTTCTTTAAAATGCAAAATTACCAATTGAACACACATTAGGAAACAGAAGTGAAAATAGCCCCCAGGATCTTTGGAATTTGGTTGTTAGTCCTCAAATACTTACCACAAGCAAATTAAAATTCTCTCTATATATCTTTCTTTCTCTACACACACACACACACACACACACACACACACACACACACACAGAGAGAGAGAGAGAGAGAGAGAGAGAGAGAGAGAGAGCTACCTAAGCTACCTAAAAACAACAGCTTTGTACCAAACATTTTTCAGACTGAAAATGGTATTTTGAATGGATAAATTTATTGATTAATAGAAAAATAAACATTGTCAAATATTTTTAAAACTATAAAAAGTTTTATGAAGATATTGCCTCCTATGGAGAGTACTCAACACTGAGCTTTGAACTCAACAAACAGTTTAGATTTGCTCTATAGTTTCTGACTTTGGGAGTTTGTAGACTGTTATTAATGTATTTATTCAGTTATTATTTTAGTACATAAAACACTTTTTCAGACTTATATAGGCCATATGATAAAATGCAGTTATGAAAAAATACAATCAGCAAAAGTTGCTATTTATTTGAAAAACCCCTTCCTGCTTAGATGAATACAAAATCTGATAGTTACTAGCATTTGGCCCCCACAAAGTATGAAGACTCCACTTCACTGTTACATGCTTATGTGTCTGCTTGAAACTCACTAAGTGTTCCTCCCCAAAAGGGAAAGAACACAGACCAGATCCCAGGAAAATCTGATTTCTCTGAGCATTCATCTTCAGAAGGGCAGTAGGGTACTAGAGAGTTTTCTTGTTTGGTTATCTTTATGTATTTTGAGTTTTGCATTGTTAAAGCTATTGTTTTTATTTCTTATCTTGAATAATTTAATTTGAGATTCTTTTTTTTTTTTTAACACATCTGAGGAATGTGAGAGGTAAATCAGAATACATGATGCCTTGAATTGAAAGTTTCAAATGTTTAGTTGCATAGTTACTTTGCTACATGGTTGGTTTAGTTGGACCCAAGTTCAAAGGCTGAAAAAAATATTCACAATTCAGTAAGTCTGAAATGGCAAAGACTGAGGTATGGGGAGAAATCTCTGTTGGTAAACTGTTGTCACTCAAGAATGACAACCTGAGTTTGCTCTGCAGCACCCATGTAAAAGTGAGGTTCAGGGGTACCTATCTGTAGTGCTTGTGCTCCTGGGATTGCTGAGCAGCTCATCCAGCCAAAAGGGTGAGATTGAGAACCAGTGAGAGACTACATCTCAAAATATACACATCTCAAGAAAATGCCATGGGAATCACCTAATATCAATGTAGTTTCCATAAGCACAAACGCCCACATATGTGCCTTATCACTGACTTGTGGACTTAACACCTACAGGAGTATTAGTCTAAAAAAATTAATGGAAGGCAGAAGCAGTGAAGCTGACCTGAGTTTCTTTTGAACAATTGAGAAATTGTAACTTGCAATATGAGTACATACGAGAGAGAGAGAGAGAGAGAGAGAGAGAGAGAGAGAGAGAGAGAGAGAGAATAGTAGTAGTAGTAGTAGCATATTAACATTCACACTTAGAGTGTGTTCCATCATCGGCCCTGCCTTAAATATTGGACAAGATGATCATGCTTCCTTTTATTCTTTCTGAACTCTATCACAGGCAACATTAATCTAACATGGCAGTTTCCAACCTAGCAAAGTAACGACCTCGCAGTCCTCTCCATCCGTGCCCACACAGCCATGACCAATCAATCACTGCTGATGTACAAAGAGGCTCTAGCTATTGCCTCTGCTGTACATATCTGTTGGGATACTTGGGCACAGTTCACACAGCTAGCTGGTTTTGTGTAGACTGCATTCCAGTACTCATGAAAAGACACCTCAGCTCTGGATTTCCTAGAGGATTACAATAAAAGGCCACTTAACAAATAGCTGCCTTTTAAAAAGACATTTTTCACTTTATGTTTTCATTAGGCAATTTTTTTCATTATGCAGTTTTATAGGTGTAACTACCTCCTTGACATTGTAACATGTTACCTACTTACTTTTCTGAACTTACATTTTATTCTTCATCTTGTTTTATATTTTTGAAAGTGTGTCATTTTAGTTAAGAGCTGATTATCAAGGGCTAGAGAGACAGATTGGTGGTTAAGAGCATGTACTGCCCTTGTAGGAGCTGTGAGTTCAATTCGCAACAACTTCATTGGGTGGTTCACAACTAGCTGTAACTCAAGATCCAAGAAGACAACATGTCTCTAGCTTCTGTGGACATCTGTACTCGTGTACACATAGGCATTCACAGACACACAATGAAAAGTAAGAACAAATAATTGCTGAAGAGTTTATTATCAACTCTATTTCTTTAGCCATTTTAATATGCTAATAGCATAGATTAATTTAAAATAACTATGGAAACTATCTGGATTAGAATTTAAAACAACATATCATCCATCGCTAACATATGGGTTTCATTCTATAGGAGTGTTTCTGTTGAACACATTAGTTAACAGGATTTAAAATATGGGCAAGCTGGCCTGAACTTTGAGAAAGTGTAACTCCTCACCACCAGGTAACAGATGGAAGAGATATTTGACTGTAGCTAATGATATTCTTATTTGTAAAAATTCCCATGAGAATAATGAAGAACACTAGCCTCACTACATAGGACAGAATCATAGTGTCCTGCTCACAACTTCTAGAATATTTTCTCCATTTCTTTGCTCTTCCTTCTCTTGGTGATGGGGGATGCAGAGATCACATGTCTGGGGGTCAGAGGACTCCTTGCAGAAGTTAATTCTCTCCTTCTACTGTGTGGGTCTCAGGGAGAGAGCTGAGTTTGTCAAGCTTGGCCACAAGTGCCATTGCACATTAAGCTTTTCCACTGGCATCTAAGTTCATAACTACTAAGCACACATTTCTGTTTGCAGCATAGAATGCTGTTCAATTTGTACTGACGTATTAGTCCTGAGTTTCAATCTTTTAGTCACAAAACACTGTATAACTTCTCCAATCTTTTCCCTTGCAGGGATTTCGAAGAAAAAAAAGTCAGGAATGTAGCAGGTTTCCACAAAAATCATATATTTAACAGTTTTTGTATCTATATTTATAACTGCTTGACAGTAGCCATTATTGTCACAGATAACATGAAAACAGTTCATAATTAAGGTTTATTAATGAACATAGCAGCTGAGTATGGTATGATCCCAGCACTAGAAAGCTGATTCAGAATTGTGAGTGCAAGTCTAGTTTTAGCTACATACTTATTCTGGTCCCGCCTGGGATATATGGAGAGACTGTCTCAAAATGCCTAAGGTTGGAGGCATGTTTTCCAAGTGATATAGGTTAATTCCTGGTGACTGTGACTGGGAAATAAAAACAAAACAAAAGAAAACAAACAACATAAAAACAAAAAGAAATGTGCACTATGGTTGAGCATCTGTTTCAGAGATATTTTAAAAGTGATCTCATGACAGTCGAAAAATGCCTGAACAATAATTACCTCAGGTTGCATTTTATTCCCCGTAATACAACTAAAGCATTTTAGTGCGTATTTATAACAAAATACTATATTCCATTCAGGGATTCAATATGTCTTAGCAGATAGATATTTATAATATACAGTTGCTTAAATATTTTGATGTAGTGGGTTTTGTTCAAAATCCACACATATGAAAACTTCTGGTGACTATTTCTGTTGTTAGAAAGAGTGTATCACTACAAACAACCCTATTGATAAAGCATGTGTGGGACAGAGACACTGTTATTTCTTTTCTTGGATATTCTAAGGGGAAACATAGAGTGATGCAAATGAAAATAAGGATCCTTAATAGCCATGCATAATGGGCCTATGCCGATTCAGAATAAAGTTGCATTTAATTTTTCAATTATTACTAGCCAGAAAATAATGTCTAACAGATTTTTTATATTGCTGGGGAATAGGTTGGAGGGATCCTATACAATTTCCATAGAGGTGCAAAGAGCTTCTGGTTGAGTTTCAAACTCTTTTACAGGTTATCTACAAAAGCAACAAACAAACAAAACAAAACAAAAAAGAACTCTCTAGAAAAAAAATGTAGGAACCACATTAATCAGGAAAATTACCTAAGAACACTCTTTCAGATACTTGGAAGATGCACTCAACTTCCTGCATCATGAACAAAACAACCTCAGTGATGCATGACTTTGTAATTCCTTAGAAAAGAGGACTAAGAACTCACTCCATGATGTTTACTTTGTCCTTATTTTCATACAATATGGAATTGCTAATAAGAAAAAAGTTCAATTTTGCAACTTTGCATAAATGAATAAAATGTAAAGTTTTGACTTTAAAAGACATTCGTATCAGAAAAAAAGAAAGAAAATAGCTTTTTTTAGAGTATAATGTGCTCAGGTATGTTTTTTTTCCCCCAGAAGATTTGCCAGCCGAATAATATTTTCAAAGAGCATTCCTTTTTTAGAATCCTATTATAGCCCTTTAAATCTCCTTCGATGTTTTTCTCCAGAAATCATTTTTACTACTGACTACAGCTGCCCATTGATGAAGTTGGGCAATCTATAAACACTTTGAATGACACTAAACTACAGGGTGAAAAGTGTCCTTTGTAATTTTTTGTGCCTGGTTATATCACACCCAATTTTTGCTACTTACCACTTGTAAAGGAAATCTATCGAGTCCGTTAAAACATTTATAATGACATTTTAACTCCCTTCCATTGAAAATGCATTGGAAAGTATTCCGTAAGTGCGGTATTTAGAAGGAAGCTATTATTTGGAAGAGCAGGCAAATGTCGGAACCTGCTGTTTTAAAATTGCTTTCCAAATTCAAGGAAACATTTCACAAAGGAGGATGATAATGGAGTCTGAGCTGGGCCTCAGGGATGTGAATGCCACATCCCCGTGTTGTGTCATGTATTGACCCTGGGAAACTTGATAAAACGGAAGACAGATTGCCCAGGCTCTTTCTGTGTTTAAGTATCAAGCTGATCCATAACTTTCACAAGAACCAGAAATCATTTATTGTCAGCACTGTCCAGAATATATCCTGACAGTTCAGTGGGAGTTTCACTGCCATTTATTTTCAAATCAATACTCAATTACGAAGAGGAAGATTCACTCCCTCGCCCATTTTCAAGATGAAATTATGGACTGCAGCAATAACACTTAGCTTAAGCCGAAGCATCGTCTATTAACTCAAGATGGCACCGGGAACCAGCCAGCTTTTTTATTAAAACTCAGTCTCTTGCTCTCACTCTTTGGGGCTTTTAATTAATCATTGTGAAGAAGGCCTTTCACATTGTGACTGATGACCAGAGCAAACAATTTTCTCCTAACTGCCTTTTAATTTCAACTCTGGGAGAGCGCATTGACCGGATCTCACAACAACCCATCAATGCTAGTTTTTAATGTGTTTTCTCCTTTGTTATTGAGAAGAATGGAGTGCGATGAAGCTGCAGCCCCACTTCGTAACTCAAGTAATTGATTCTGTAAATGGGGGCACATTTGCTCCTGGATAAAGAGTGCTGTCGATGAAGATACTAGGGTCCGTATAAATTACTCCATTAATGAGAAATAAAGCTATTTATGGTTTTTAGAGGAAAATGCAAGCCATCCTGGGGGGGGGAGAATAGTGTTTTTACATTCATTTACCCTGTATATATGCTTCCCCTAGCCTCTGCTTCTTTTGAGTTTGGGATAGCATATGATAATTAAAATCAGGTTTTTTGGGGGGGCAAAGGAATGTGGGTACTAAAAGCCAGTTTTCACAGCACTAAGTCTAAAGGACTGCTGGCCAGTGTAAAGTGCCAGACTCCAGGCTTCTGTATGCAAGGTAGTCTTTCCTGTGCTTTTATTGGTGGACAAATATGTACTGAGGATGCTATGGGTTTTTCATGTATCAACCAAGTTCATCATCTCACCAGTGAGCAAAAAGTGCAAGTAAGGCAGACTGTAGTGAAAGTTAAGCAACAGCTGCCTGTATCCAGGAGGGAACTCAAACGTGAGTTGTCAGGTAGTGATCAGCATTCAGGATTTTTATGTTCTGGGAATGTGCCAATTTAATGCCACCCATCTTTAAATTACCACCAAGATGAGCCTGGTATATTAATTAACTTGAATGTACACAGAGGATTAATATTGACCAAGTAATGGGGTACAAAAGTGAGGTCTCAGAAAAATCTCACACACACACACACACACACACACACACACACACACACACACCCTGAAATAAAGCCTACCACAAAAGTCCACAAAGGCTCCATGGAGGAGCAAGAACCATGAAGGAAAAAGATGAAAGTCTAGGACATTGGAGTACAGTCCTAACAACTCTATTTGTTCCTTGGTGTGAGAAACAGTGGTCTTCATTGTGTAAGAAAAAGACACTGGAGAGTAGGGAAGTTGAGCAGATAGAAGCAGAGAACAAACTTTACAAACCTTCACAACTGACCAAACCTCCCAGTTTGAATTATCAGGAGGGTACAATTTTACAGATCACTTTCTTCTCAACAAAAATTGTGTTTGGCTTCATCTCTCCATTGTTAAAGGATATTTGACCACAATGTGACACTTGGAGACTGTTAATAAAGAAAGCCTTGAAAGGAGGCAGTCATTGATAAGCTGACTGTAATTAGGGAACTCTCCAAAGTTACTGTTCGGGCAGGGTTTGGTTTTTGTCTTTCCAGGAGAATAAAAGCATTGAATTAAGGAAGCTGAAGACCACTGAACAAGTGATAAATCTGATGAAGAAGGACAAATCATCCATAGAAAATGTCCCAAGAAAAAGAGAAAATTACCCTAATGGTATAGTACACTTCCAGCAGGATAGAATTTCATAAATCTTCCCAAATGTTTGTTTCTGCTGTTCTCTACATACATACAATTAATTTTTGTAGTCCCAATTCAATTAAAAATGCAAGCTGGTTTTGGAGTTGGAGCATTGCTCTCTCCTACTTTAAACCCACGTTTGTTAAATCTCATGGCAGAAGAGCTCCCTGGTGTGGGATAGAAAACAAAGTTTATGGAACTAATCTATTGTCATTAATCTCATCATCCTTTAGTTTCCATTTCATTCTCTAATAGTTTTCTTAAGGTATAAATATTATCTTAAAAACTATAAGATTATTATACATACTTAAACTTTCTATCATGATATGAAGAGTCATATAGAGTACTAACTAATTCCACAAATAAGCTTTTCCCAGCATCCTGTACTTACTTTCAGGCATGAGTCAGAAGCAGTTAACTAGGAACTAATAGCATGTTCCTTCAATATCTCTGAGATCTGCTGTAAAGGGCATTTAAAACGTTTAATTTTTCTACAGTGAACCATGACCATTCCTGGCAGTGACCTTTGTAATTTCCAAGAAGATGATAGAGCTCTGCAACAACAATTCACCTGGATTGTGCTAATTTTACTAAGCTGACTAACACCAGCCAAAGGTCATTTTTGAACTAGAAACTGCTCAGGACAACTTATTAAAAGTGGTTAGCTAAGATGATCTAGCCTCATAGATTACTCCACCCAGAAATTCAGATAAGGCCTGAAATTTCCCATCACACCAAGACAGGACAGCTGCTAGCATTCCCAGGATTTGACTACTATCTCAATTTTCTCAGAGTCCTCTAAAGTTGCAATCACCTCCGAGACAACAGCAAGCATTTTTTTAAGAACACAACTCTCAAGATGTGGGATGGGTGGTTTTGGTTATTTGGTAGATTATGAATGTTTGTCATCATTTAGGGAGATTATTTTGCTAGTTATTATTGGCCATGGTCAGGGAGGAAACTAAACAAAGGAGGTTGATTCAGGGGTCAATTTCTGAAAAGATAAAAAAGGGGCAAGATAGAAATGATAGGATAAAAGGGTAGATTATTGAATCTACTTTTAAACTTAAAAGCAATTATTAATCTCAAATATTTTTACATTGGTAGGGATCTTTATATTACTATAAATTTAAGGTTATTTTTGTTAGAACATACAGTGTATATGTTTCTCTTCTTGTTTAAAGGATGCTTTGTATATTGATACAAATTTAGGGATTTTTTTTAGAACATACTGTATATAAGTTTCTACTCTTGTTTAAGGTATTATACCTATGCAGGCCATTTAAAAATGTAATGTAAATTTCTAATCCTTGAAAGCTATTAAGATAAAAAATTTAATATAATTTAAAAAATCAGGTTAGTAGTTAGCTATCTTTAACAAACAAACTTATAGTCATGTTAGGTTTGTTTTCAAGGCGAAACAGAGATATATTTTAGATACACATGTTCTTTTCAAACACTTCAGAGATCTAGAGAATATGGCATTTAAGATGTTTTAATGACATAAGACTTTCTATAACAGTGTGATACATCTGATAATGGCAAAACCAATCTCCTTCAGAGAAGATGATGTGCACCAAAGAGCCCCCATAAGGACTTACAATTATATTATTATTATTATTATTATTATTATTATTATTATTTTGTGGCAAAGTTAGCCACTGGGCAAAAAACTGCCTTTGCCTCGACTGCTGACAATGCACAGTCCAAATTGAACCAGCAGGACACAAAAGAAGGTCACTGCTAGACTTTGCCAAGAAAAGGAATGCCAATTCTTTAAACTTCACAGAAAAGTTTGTCAGATAATTTAAGCCTGTAGGGTGAAGATGGATGCCCCAACATTTCAGAAGAATCTTGGATGGCTGTCCAAACAGCCAGATGTCTCTGTCATTTCTATAGCTTAAGAAGCTGTTTGCTCTGCACTTCCTGTTATTCAAATAATATATCATCCATCTTTTGTCTCAAATGGCAATAAACTAAACTTCTGGAATGTAAACCAGCCCAACTTGAATTTCTTTTTTATATAGGAATATTTATTTTAGCCATTCTGACAGGAGTAAGATGGTATCTCAGAGTTGTTTTGATTTGAATTTCCCTGATGGCTCAGGATGTTGAGCACTTTCTAGTGTTTTTCAGCCATTTCTCTATTGAGGATTCTCTATTTAGTTCCATACAACAGTTTTTAATTGGATTATTAAGTGTTTTGGTGACTAGTTTCTTGAGTTCTTTGTACATTTTGGAGACTAGCCCTCTGTCAGATATGGGATTGGTGAAGATCTTTCCCCATGCTATGGGCTGCTGTTTTGTCTTGTTAACTGTGTCCTTTGCCCTACAGAAGCTTCTCAGTTTGAGGAGGTCCCACTTAATAATTGTTCATTTCACTGTCTGTGCTGCTGATATTATGTACAAGAAGAGTTTTCCTGTACTCATTCATTGAAGAGTACCTCCCACTTTCTCCTCTAAGAGGTGCAGTGTGGCTGCATTTATGTTGAGGTATTTGATCCATTTGGACTTGGGTTTTGTGCATGGAGATAGAAATGGGTCTATCTCATTCTTCTACAAACCAGCATCCAGTTATGCCAGCACCATTGTTGAAGATGCTTTTTTTTTACTGTATAATTTTACCTACTTTGTCAAAATCAGGTGTTCATGGGTGTATGAACTAATATCAAGGTTTCCAAGGTTCCTTTGGTCTACCTGTCTATTTTTGTGCCAATACTAAGCTGTTTTCAATGCTGCTGAATTAATCTAATTTATACATTATAAAAATGCTTTCACTTCAAAATTTAAGTCTAAGGACAGGTTACTGGGGAAAAGAATTTATATTTTTGTTTCCACAGAAAATGAAAAGCCATGTATTCCTTTCAGACTAATGTAGTTTGATCAAGCAAGACACCCTGAAGCAGTGTCCCAGGTGATCAACATTCAAAACACCTGGGACAAGGTAGCCTTGTAGACACTATAGCCAGGATTTTTGCCTCTCTTTAGGATCCCCGTGACAGCATCCCCTACCAGCAGGAAGCAGTTTAGAAAGAATGACACTCAAATTCCCAAATATTGTCTATACTTGTTTTCATTTAAATGGGGTTGGTTACAAATGATTAATGACCACAATCAATCTCTTTTTAAAGGTAAACAGGGGATTATGGTCTAGATATGAATACTTTGTTTTGGAATGGATTTTTATTTATTGATACAAATTTAAGGTCAATGTTGTGGTAAGTATATTTCTCCTCTTGTTTAGGTATTGTGCTTGCATAGCTCATTTAAAAATTTAGTACAGATTTTAGATACTTACCTATAACAGTTAAAAACTGATAGTTAGGTGAGTTAGGTTTTCTAGATATATATATAGATGTATTTGAGATGGATAGATATTCTTCAAACCTTTCAAAGACATACATAATATGGCATTTAAAATGGTTTAGGTTTTTTCTTAACAGTGAGGCACAACTGCTCCTTGTAAACACCACCTGTGTCAGAAAAGAAGTTGGACATCAAAGAATCTCATTATGGAGTTTGCTTTCAATATGGCAAAACTAGCCATTTGGGCAAGATACTGCTCTTGTCTGTCTGTTTGACTTTATGCTGCATAAACTGGACATGCAGGACCCACAGAAAAGTGACTGCTGAAACATGATGGAAAGTGCTACAGGGTTCCGGCCAAACAGTCTACAGAACACAGAGAAAAGTGTATGACAAACTGCCAATACAGGTGGACAGTTTAAAGTTTCCTGAGGAGTCTGCCAGACACACTATGGCCTATGGGCTGAAGATGGAACATTACAGAAAAACTTCAATTGACTGACCAGGCATGTTACCGCTATCATTTCTAGAGTCTATATACTATCCTTCTGTGGTCTTTGAGGGAGTTGAAAATGGATAGTTATGGTTATAGTTTTCCTTAGTTAAGATTAAAGATAAGTTACATATAAGACTTTAGACTCACAAAGATAAGATATATGATAAAATATTTTCTTTAAATCTTGATAAATGTTAATGGACTAAATGTTGTTAACAATACTTCAATAAGAAGTATCAAATAATGATAACTGTTTTGTTATATATTTTACTATGTTAAAATTAAAACCATTCTTTTTATTTAAACAGAAAAGAGGAGATAATGGGAGATTTCATTCTATAAATATGTTTCTCTTATTGGTAAATGAATAAAGCACTGTTGGCCAATAGGAAGGCAAGATAGGCAAGACTAGGAGACAAGGAGGATGCTGGGAGATATTTAGGAGAGCCAATGTATAGGGACTAGAGAGAAGTCAGGACCCTCTCTCCAGTAAGATAAGACCATGTGGAAATACTTAGATTAATAGAAATTAGTTAATATTTAAGACAGATATAGCCAATAAGAAATGCTAGTAACAGGCCAATGACTTTATATTTAATATAGCATCTTTGTGAGTTATTGGGGGCTGATGCGTCTGTGGGACCAGGCTGGCAGGAAAGCTTTTCATAACAAAAACCATCTGGCTCTACATTTTTGGGGGGGCTGGGAGATTTTGATGACTGCTTCTATTTCATTACGGGTTATAGGTCTATTCAAATTGCTTATCTGTTCTTGATTTAATTTTAGTAAATGATCTATCCAGAAATTTGTTCATTTCCATTAAATTTTGGAGATTTTGTGGAGCACAGGTTTTCGAAGTATGATCTGAAGAGTCTCTGGATTTCTTCAGTGTCTGTTTTTATGTTCCCCTTTTCATTTCTGATTGTTGATTTGCATGTTCTCTCTCTGCTTTTTTGGGCTAGTTGGAAAAGGTTTGTCTATCGTGTTGATTATCTTAAAGAACCAATCTTCGTTACATTGATTCTTAGTATTGTTTCTTTGTTTCTACTTTACTGATTTCAGCCCTGAAGATGATTTTTTTCCTGGCATCTACTCTTCTGGGGTGAGTTTGCTCCTTTTCATTCTAGCCTAAGTGGTCAATTTTAGAGAAGGTTCTATGGGGCACTGAGAAGAAGGTATATTCGTTTGTGTTTGGATGGAATACTCTATAGATGTCTGTTAAATCCAATTGGGTCATAGCTTCTGGTCCTGTTTTTGTTTCTTTGTTAAGTTTCTGGGTGGTGGTCCTGTCTAGTGTTGATAGTAAAGTGTGAAGTTTAATGTGAGAAGAATTCATTAATGTTTCTTTTACTAATGTGGCTACCTTGTATTTGGGGCATAGATGTTCAAAATTGAGACTTCATCCTGATGGATGTTTCCTGTGACGAATATGAAATGAACTTTCTCATCTCTTTTGATTGATTTTAGTTATGCTGGAGAGGATTGGATAAGGGGGAACACTTCTCCAGTGCTGGTGGGAGTGCAAACTTGTACAGCCACTTTGGAAATCAGTATTGTATTTTCTCAGGGAAATGTGAAACAGTCTACCACAATATTCACCATTCCACTCTTCTGCATATACCCAAATGGTGGTCATTGATGCGACAAAGACATCTGTTCATCTATGTTCATCGCAGCATTATATATAAAAGCCTGAACCTGGTAGCAACCTAGATGTCCCTCATCTGAAGAATGGATAAAGAAAATGTGGTACTTTTACACAATGGAGTATTACTCAGCACAAAACACAATATAATCTTGAAATTCAAAGGCTAAAGGATGGAACTAGAAGGAACCATCCTTAGTAAGATAACCCAATCACAAAAAGACAAACACGGTTTATATTCACTCATATATGGATTTTAGACATGAAGCAAAAGATCACCAGCCTACATTCCACTCTACCAGTGATGGTAGGAAACAAAGAGGACCCTAAGAGAGGCATACATGGTCCCCCACAGAAAGACAAGATCTCCTCAGCAAATTTTGAGCAGTGGGGGAAGAAAGAGGGAGTTAGGAGAAGCCGAAGTGGAGTAGAGGCAGGGGGAGAACATGAGGGATCAGGAAGATAGAGTTGAGGAAAGAATAGAGGAGAGGAAGAAAGGAGATACCATAATAGAAGGAGCCATTATATAGGTTTAAAGAGAAATCTGGCACCAGGGAAATTCCCAAAGATCTACAGGGATGAACCCAACTAACAATCTAACCAATAGTGGGGAGGATACCTTAAATGTCCTTCCCCCATTATGGATTTGATAACTAACTTATATGCCATCATAGAAACCTCATCTAGTACCTGATGGGAACAGAAGCAGACACCTACAGCTATACACTGAGCTGCACTCCTCGAATCCAGTTGCAAAGTGGGAGGAGTGATGAGCAAAAGAGTCAAGACCAGGCTACAGAAAACCACAGACACAGCTGACCTGAATGAGGCGCAGCTCATGGACCACAGAATGATAGCTGGGATAGCAACATAGGGCCAACCCAGACCCCCTGAACATGGGCCTCAATTTGGAGGCCTGTGAAGTCTATGGGACCTCAGGCAGTGGAACCAGGATGCATCCCTAGCAGACTTTGGGAGTCTACTACCCATGGAGGGATACTTTCTTAGCCTTGAGACATGGAGGAGGGCCTAAGCTTTACCCCAAATGACTTGACATATTTTGATGATCCGTCATGTATGGCTTCATGCTCCCTGTAGAATGGATGAGGGATGAAATGGGGGGCTCGGTGGGGTCATGAGAGCATGGTGGGAGAAGAAAGTAGCATCGATATGTAAAATAAAAAATATATTATAGTTGTGCGTGTCTGCTTTTGTCTTCAACAGCTACTACATGAAGGTTCTAGGATGGCATACAGAAGCAGACACCCAGAGGTAAGCACTGAGCCAAACTCCTGGAATACATTTGCAAAGAGGAAGAAGTGATGAGCAAAGGGTCAATACCAGGCTACAGAAACCCACAGAGACACTGTAAAAGGGGGAGCTCATGCCCCCCAGACTGATAGCTGGGAAACCAGCATTATACTGACTCAGACCCCCTGAATGTGAGTCTCAGTTAGAAGGCCTGGACAGTATACGGAACCTCTGACAGTGGAACCAGGATGTATCCCTGGTGCACAAAAGGACTTTGGGAGCACATTCCCCATGGAGGGATACTCCCTTCGCCTAGAGAGAGAAGGGAGGGCCTAGTCCCTGCTCCAAATGACTTGACATATTTTGATGATCCCTCCTGGTAGGCCTCACCCTCCCTGTGGAGTGGTTGGGAATGGGATGGAAAGCCAGTGAGGGGACACGAGGGATGGGAGGAAGAGAGAAATGAGATCAATATGTAAAATAAGAAAAAATAATAAATAACACAATATATTATAGAAAATAATTGTAGTCTCTACCTTATCCTGGAAAGACCAACCCCTCAGTTGCAGTCATCTCATTCAGTACTTTCCCCCTCTATCCCTTCAACCTGGTCAGTCAAGTTCTCATCCCCAGTCTACCAGGGCAATCACATGGATCTACATGGATGACCCCAACTAAGACTTCTAGCAATAGTGGATAAGCAGCCTGAACTGGGCATCTCCAGAGATGAGAGTCTTTATCATGTAACTGATGGAAACACATATAAAGATATATAACCAAACATTACGCTGAGCTTGAGGACTCCTGCTGAAAAGAGGGAAGAATGATCATAGTAGTCATAAGGGTCAAGGACATCACAAGAAAATCCACAGAAACAATTAACCTACCTCATAGAAACTCTCAGAGTCTGAACCACAAACTAGAGATCCTGCATGGGTCCAACCTCAGCCCCTACATACATATGACTGTTGTACAGCTTGGTCTATTTGTGGAATCCCTAACAATGGCAGTGGGAGCTTTCCTTAAATTTTTGGCTGGTTCTTGGGAACCCATTTCTTATACTGAATTGCCTTGCCCAGCCTAAATACAAGGATGGAGGTGTATTTAGTCTTTCTACAACTTGATAAGCCATGCTTTGTTGATACCAGTGGGACATTAGCCCCTTTCTGAACAAAAACAGAGTAGGAGTGAATTTAGAAGGGGGTGGAGGGGAGGGAGAGAAGGTGGGGAAGCTTTGGTTGAGATGTTAAAATGAATAAATTAAATGAATTTTTAAAAGGGGGTTTGTTGTGGTCACGGCTTCTATTCACAGCAATGAAACCATAAAACAATCAGTACAGAAGACAGGGAACATGATGTCGAAAGAGAAAAGGACCCTCTACTCCATGTTCTTTTTGAAGCTTCTCCTCAAGAATTCCAACCCAATTCACAAATGTGCTGTGAAGGTTGCCTGTGCATTACAGGTATTCTTATATGGAGAAAAATTTCCAATAGGATTGTTAAATTACCAATGAAGCATGCTTGAGACCTAAGCATATATGGCCTTGATCCTTCCCAGCTATAAACCTCATAGTGTTTTGGGGTCTCAACAACAGCAATATGGAGTTGATTCACAATAAGAACATGTCTTAATTTCTCCTGAAAGCATTGTGACAAAAGGCTTTCTTTATCAGCTGCCATCCTGTCAAATCCACACCAAGAACCTGCATATGCCCTTGTTCAAGATGTTTAACAACCCTCAGAGATGGAACTTCAGAAGCTGCCAAAATCATATACTTTGTTACTGCAAAGAAAGGTTCCATGGTATCATTCTTTCTTGAGGACCCCCAACTTATCCCTGGATTTGCCTTATCATTTTTAAGCATTTCTGTTTTTATTAACTCTTGTGCTTAAATCTATATTAAAATAGTTTGGGAGAGACTAGCAAGATGGATCAGCAGGCAAAAAAAAAAACCACTTTCAGCAAGAGTCTACATGGGATTCACTCTGAGACCACACGTATGCTATAGCATAATCATAAACAAACACACACAAGCACGAATGCATGCATGCACACACATGTCCTCAACATTATCATCACCCTCATAAATAAAATGTTTAAATGGAATCTTTTTATTTATTTATTTTTTATGACAAATATTTTGTAGTATGCACTGACCTCAAATTTATATTGTAGCTGAGGATGGCTTTGAACACCTAATTACCAAGCATTGTGATTATATGTTAAAATTTTTCTTAATCAATTCTAACTTTGATTCATACAGGGATATCCTAAATTCTTTTCTACATTGATGTTGAAAGCCCCATATCCCTCTGATTAGAACTCTGTAAATAGAATTCTTGAGGCTGCTACATGAATCATCATGGAGGCATCTCAGCTTCTTATCCCACTATTGCCAATGTCTACCATGAGCTTCAAGAAACTGATCCAACTTTAAAATTCAAAACTCCCTTCTTTTTCATAGAGAAGTTTTCAAGTAAATCCAAAGTAACACATATTGAATGTCAACTTTTGCCATCATGTGCAAATCTTGTCTGCTGGACCAGGGGTTTGAGGACCTGAAAGAATGGGGTAGACTACAGTCTATTGCTATAGAAAAACTTACTTTAGTTTCAGTGTACTTTTATGCATGAATGAAACAAAGAAAGCAATGATCCAAGAAAGGTTGTTTACACTCATAAAAACAGGATCAGAAACACCGGAGTAAGCACATAGTAAATATTAACAGAACATCCCTTTCCCAGAGCTTTTTCAGGACTGACCAATTTAAACACAATTGCTTAGCACTCACTTTAGACTATACCTGAGACTGCATGAAAGGAAGGCAGAAGACCATATCCAGATTTAGGGTATACCTACTAGATTGGGTAATATAGCTATGATCTGATATATGATCAAAATAAGCATGTCTTATAAATTTAATGTAAATGTTTAACACAAAAGGCAGGAAATCACATCTAAGAACAATCCAGAGAACAAATGCTCCTGAGGTAAAAGGCCCTCTGCATTTTTTTCTGGGGTCTCCCCTACAGTTGCCCAAGGCATTGTTCACTATGCATCATTCTTTTGATCATATTCTGACAAACAATGTTAAAAAGACTTTTATGAAGTTACTTATTTGACAGTTTTTTACTAAAACTTATTTTTGTTTTGATTTTTTTCCCTTTCTACCCATTTCAGTACTGGGGGAGAAACCAGGGTCCTCACATTTTAGGGAAGCTCTCTGCCCTTGACCAAAAACTTAAATGTTGTAAAAATATATATTCACAAAGTTATGCAGGAATACAGTATTTGCTGTTTGATACCCATGCTTTTTGTTTATTTAATGCAAAGTTACTTTGCCAGAGGTTTCAGGAGAAAGGTATGGTACAATCTCTAGATCTAATCTACTTGTCTCTTGAATTAGAGAAGAATGGTTCAAATATATTGATTTCCTTACAGGAAAATTGTTAGATATAATTTTAAGGCATTTTATTTGTAACTGATACCTTCCCTGCCTTCAAAACATGCCACCACTTGCAAAATAATATTGCATATGAAGAAATAAAATTAAATTTTACAAAGTCAGTGGTAAGGTAAGAAAATCAACAGCTATTTATACTGGTAGTTTGTAATAAGTTTATTTCTTCAGATCTAACATGGAATTAGTTTCCTAACAATCAAGAGGGCAAGGCAAACATCACCTGTTCCATAGTTTTTATTTAAATATACAAGTTTTATTTTTCCCCTGAAGAATTTTTTCCAACATTCAGCTGCATTAAATTTTCTTCCCTATGTGTTTATTGCAGTGCTATGGTTTGTCCTCCCAAAACCTGAGGTGGAACTTAATCCCCACTGTAACATATTAAAAGGTGAGACCAGGTAGGACCATGGGAGAGGTGATAAAGGCTCTGTGTTTGTGAATTAAATATTTGAGTATGTGAATGCAACAGATGTCAGTTAAGGAGAAAAAAAGAAATGAAGCATGTAGCAGCAGTTTTTAATAATATAACCAGAGCTAGAACATAACTTGGAATTTTTCTTCTGATATTGGGCAGTTACTATGGCTTTTTAGTAGTTTTGTTTTGTTTTTTTCCCCCATGGAAATAAACCTCCCCTGTAAGGGCACAAATTTCTAAGTGTGAAGTTCAAGATCCCAAAATGTGTAAAGAACAGATCAAAAACAAGCTTTGGTGTTCCAGTTCCGAGGGTATAATTATGAGAAAGAATAAAGATAAATATAAAGATAAATGGATGTGTGTTTATACACACACACACACACACACACACACACACACACACACCGTGTTTATGAGAGGTAAATTATTTATGTGACTCATTCAGGAGATATGGCAAAGATCATATTCTCCACATTATGCATAGGACCTAAAAATATATCATGCTATTTTTTTTAAGTATCTAAAGTTGTTGGTTATGTGGTTTATAGCTGGAGGCTTAAATCATAAATTAGTTAAACCTAATGTAATCTTATACAGGGGGAACCTATATCCTGAATTATCAGAGTAATCTTATATAGTGGGGAAATGTAGCAAAGAGAGCATGTCATATTTTTTTAAGAAAGAGTTGCAGAGATGACACCTTGCTTGATTTTCCTTCATAACAGAAGAAGGAAAATTATCCATTAGAAGTGAAGTGCAAGAATATTTAGAATGAAGAAAAATAGAAATACCAGGCAACTTTGCACAAAGTACCTGAGCAAGCATACCTTATGTACACACATATATTGTGTGCCTGTAAGCTCATAAAATAAACTCATGTCTGCCAAGACACAGAAACCAAAATACTGCATTGGCACACACAGGATGAATACTGGTTTTGTTCCAAATTCATTAGTTTGAAGTTTCAACTACCAATGAAATGATATTGGTTAATAGAATTTTGGAGACATAATTATTAGGTCACAAAGAAGAAGCTCTTGTAATGGAATTAGTGTCCTGAGAAGGACTATGATATACTTTTCTTTATCTCATCATGAAACAGTTTAAAGAAAGAGCTGTTTTCCTAAGGACTCAGAGTATTTCTAAGTGTGCTTTAGTGAAACCTTAAGCCTCCAGAGTTGCAAACAAAAGAAAAGAAGTGCTTGTTGTGTAAGCCACTTAGTTTATAGTCATTTATCATACATTAGTTGAGATAAATAAAACAATAAACACTTTTGTGCTGTACCATGCTATAATTTATTCAAAAAACATAGAATATGAAGATCAGACTCCCCAGTGGTTAAATTTCCATATGATGTGACTTCTTTGATAAACAGAGATTTGGACAAATCTCTTCAAACTGCAGGAATCCATGGAAGATATGATCACATTTAAATGGAAAACTACTACACCACTGTTGCCATTTCATTTTATGATAATCCTTAGGAAATATCCAAAATAAATGTGTTTAAGAATAATTTGTTCATGTTTTTCTGATACTTCTGAGCATCAAGGATAAATACTTTATCTAAAAGGTAATAATAAGAGATGAAATAAACATAAAATACAGTATAAAAACTTATCTGCTTTGATTTCTACAGATACAAAATCCTCTAGTTCCCATTACTTCATTAAGCTTTATAATTACTCATTCTGAAAGTAAAATTACCACCTGAAGGTAGTATTTTTAAATCGTCTTCACTTACACAAAAGAGATGAGCATGATATTGTTAGTAATTTCTGAAAATCACTAGCTTTCAGGACATTGAGTTCAAATTTAAAGTCCCCAGTATATTCAGTACTGTCCCACTTTTAACATTAATTCACTGATGGTGTTGGTCAGTAGTTGTTAATGATATTTGTTTGCTTTGATTTTTAAATTGGACACGGTATGCCTTTCAACACACGTATATCAGCATTTCTTATTTTTATTAGTTTTAAATTTATTCTGTGGAAATGTCATAAGTGTATATAGTGTAACTTAATCCTATTCACCTCATATTACCAACTCTAACTCCTCTCAGTATGATCCCCTTAATATATCTCACCCTAGTTCATATACTCTTTAACCCAGTGAGCCTAATTAGTGCTGCTCACATTCATTCACACAAATGTGGAGTCGTCCTCTAGGGCATGAGTAGCTTGCCAGTGGAACATACAGAAAGAAAGATGACTTCCCTCCCCCTTTACCCATCAATGGCTAGTAGCTCCTGACAAGGGGTTGGAACTAGGGAGCCCTTCCCCAATGCTGGAATTTTTAACTGGATTAATGTTGTGCGTGTCTGGGGAAGATAACCATAGCTGCTGTTGGTTTATGTGTCATTTGATATTATGGCAAGAGGACGTTTCACTCTTCCGCCCATTGGCTGGCTCTTACTTCTTTCTAACTTGTCTTCCTTGGAATTCCTGGTGCTATGGGGCTAGATACTGACATGCAGGGTTCATTTACAGTTGATAACTCACAGTTGCTTATTCTCAGAAATTTGAACATTTGTGTGTCTCTGTATTAACTAGTACCCACTATAATGAAAAGCTTCTCTAACCAAGGTTGGGGCAACATCTACAATTGATGTCTGAACTGAAGAAAAACACACAAATAACCTCATCCACATGCTAGAAGGCAATGTTTACACAACCTAAAAACCCTTGTTTTTTTTTTTTAACTTTATCAATGAATTAATAATTTATAGCTCAGAAGCACATCTTGAAGATTCTGGTGGTTTGAGGATAAGCTGTATTAATCTCACTTCCTAAAGTTCTGATTATTTTTTGTCATATTATTTTATATAGAAATCTAATTAAAGTTAAAGTGAAAGAGCTATTAAGTAATTAGTCAATAAGAACAAACATTGCTTAAGATTCATGCTGTTTGACAACAAAACAAATTATTCTATCTGTAAGCAAAAAAGGAAAGAATATCCAATACATGGGCGATGGTGCAGTCAATACCATGAAGAATCCTAGAAATATTTTGTTAGGGAAAAAATCTTTTTAATATGTTCAAGGAATTAAATATTACCATGTCTAAATAATCACATCACAGAACATGAATACCAAAAAAAAGACAAATAATAGACAGAAATTTTAGAAGATTCCTAGTTAGCATAGCAGGTGGTTAGATTCATAGATATGCTAAAAGGAATAGTTTGAATTTAAATTCATAGGAAAGTTCACTTGGACAGAAAATCTTTGAGCTGACAATAGGTGAATTAAGATCATAAAGTCTGGTTTAGTGGCTACTCAAGTTGCCATAACTAAACACCAAACAAGAAGCAACTTCAGTGGGTGGGGTCAGTTTGGGTCACCTTTAAAGTGGTTACAGGTCATTGTCACAAGCGTAGATGAATACTGTGGCTATTTCTTCTTACCTCAAATAACCCAATCTAAAACTCAAACCACTCTCAACCCACACCCATTGGCCTGACTTGCAAGGCCACATTTTCTCTGTATACTTGAAAATATTCTTCTCTTATATGAAGAGAAATTTTTCAGGTGGATGGTCCTGGGTCACTTTGTTTTGAAGTCTTTTGGATATGTCATACTAATATTTTCTGGACTCTGAGGTTTAGAATGAGAACCAAACTGTTTTCTTGAGATGTCAATGTATGGACTTGAATCTCTTCTTATGTCTTATTAAGCCTTATCACAAGCACTTTTTTTTATTTAATTTTATATAACAAAGTCCAATTAAATGAAAACAAACATTTATACACAATATTTGGGAATTTGGGCGTCGTTCTTTCCAAACTACTTCCTGCTGGTAAAGGGCGCTGTCTTGGGGGATTCGAAGAAGATTCAGATATCCTAGCTGTAGTCTGTAGGGCTGTTTTGTCCAGCTGTTTGGAATGTAGGATCAGCTTGTACTCTGTTTCAGGCAGTCTGGTGTGATCAAACCACATTAGTCTGTAAGGAATCCACATCTTTTCATTTTCTGTGGAAACAAAAATAGAAATACTTTTCCCCAGTAACTTGTTCTTCAACTTAAATTTTGGAGTCAAAGCGTTTTTTT
This sequence comes from Phodopus roborovskii, assembly GCF_943737965.1. NCBI lineage: Eukaryota > Metazoa > Chordata > Mammalia > Rodentia > Cricetidae > Phodopus > Phodopus roborovskii. The sequence goes on from NW_026126485.1 coordinate 8,384,147, forward strand.
TTTTATTATTATTATTATTATTATTATTATTATTATTATTATTATTTTACATGTCGATCCCAGTTCCCTCTCCCTCCCTCCCTCCCTCCCTCCCCTCTAGCCCTCCCTCCCTCCTTCCCTCTCTGCCCTCTCCCATGCACTCTAAACACTCTCCCCTCCCAACCCCCCACCACAATACCATATGTAGGGGAATGCCATCCAGTTGGGGTCATGTAGATCTGACAGGTCCTGTGAAGTAGGGACTAGGGCTTCTCTCCTATCTCTAGATTAAGGCAGTTATCCCTCCATGGGGGATATGTTTGCAAAGTCCTTTTGTATCACAAGCACTTTTACCCAGACAGGTTTAGATATGAACTTCTCTTGGTTTACTTTGCTTAGAGTTGGTTGTGATTTCTATACAGACAGATTGTGATTTTCTTCTAATCCGGGAAGATGGTTATGAGTTCACATATTCAGACTCAACTTTATTATGATTATTTAATCTGCAAACTAATTTCTTAGACCAAATTTGGGGATTTCTAGCTATCGTTTCTTCTTGTATTGAAGAAATTATATCTTTAGCTTTTCATCTAAATTAAAACAAGAATGTTCTTTTAAAATGACCCAGAGCTAGAAAAGTCATGGATCTTGTAGAAGAACCTATAGCTACCACTGTAAACAAGCATAATTCCTAACTACATTATAAATACTTTTCTAATATCCAGTGATGAGTTTAGTCCTCTGCCCCCATTAAGGAAATTTCTTTTTTCAACAGATGAGAACCATTACAGAAAACCACAACACATCAAAATGCAGAGTTGCAGAGCCCACTTCCAATAGCTACATTAACTAAACAACTACCACATGTAAGGCTCAGGGAACATTGTGAGAGAAGAAGTGGAAAGAGTGTTAAGGACCAGAGGACCATAGAGTTATGTATGAGATTTTAACTCCTAATCAGTCAGAAACTGCACATATAAAGTCTCTAAAACATGACTAACCAAGTCAAAGTTGTTCAAAGACAAAAATAGACATACTGAAGTGGATATGGGGAAGCCCACAAGGCTTTGCTCCTACACAAATCACTATAGGAATGCTGAGTGGGAGAAATAGTCTTCTCCAGCAAAAAGTACAACAATTGATTATCCAATACCAATTGGATATGTATAACAGTATGTCATACAAGTCACATTCTACAGACTGAACAAGTTATATTAAGAAAATATTTGTTGTCAGGCAGTACTGGTGCATGCCTTTAATCCCAGAGCAAAGGAGGCAGAGGCTGGAGGTCTTTGTGAGTTTCAGGCCAGTCTGATCTACAGAGCTTCTACAGAGCTAGTTCCAAGACAGCCAAGGCTGCACAGAGAATCCCTGCCTGAAGAAAAACAAAACAAAACAAAAAAATTACGCGCATGCTTGTGTGTGTGTGTGTATGCACAGAAATATAAATGCATGATATATATATATATATATACATATATATATATATATGCATGCAATAATTAATGGAAAAGAACAGACCATGAATTTCAAGTGAACTGATCTGGGAGAATTTGGAGAGAGGAAAAAGAACGAGAAATAATGAAATCATCAGAATCTTCCTAGAAGACCCTTTACATTGGATCATAAATGAGCATTTTAATTTTTAAGAGAAAATTGAAACTTGAATTGTCTACTTACTTGATATGGACATTGGATTGAAGCCAAAGAAATATAAAGGATGATGCCATGTGTTATTTTTCTTTTAAATACCGAGAGTGGAAATTTACTAGCTACCTTATTCCATTGATTCTATAATATTTGAAAAGGAAGGCCTCTCTCCATTACTGCAGATGTTTTTTTTTTTATTTCATATACATAGGCACTAAAACTTCCATACCAAATGCTGAGTTGGAAATCAATTATTAGAAACTGATGAAATGTAAAGAAAATACTGTTAGTGTAAAGTGCTAATGTTGCTATGGGGTATAAGAAATTGATAATGTGGTAGAAGTTTATTCAGATTAAATAAGAATAAATTGGATGTTATTTCTCATATTGTGCTTTATGTGAAAAAAGGGGACTATATGGCAATGATACTTGTAAAGTAAGTGTAATGGTTTCTCTGTTAGATTAAATTAGAAAATTGGTTTTTAAGTCAGTGGCATTTTAGTTTCAACTAAGGATATTTGAAAACATTTTTCCAATCAATATCTTGCAGGAATGTTGGTATGTAACTTGTAAAGAACCCACCTTGATCAGGGCTATAGAGCACAAATTAAAACATCATTGTAAATGATAATTACAAATATATTTACTTTAGGAAATTTTCAAATATCTCTTTCATATATACAAAGATAAACTTAGACTAGTGAGATGACCTAGTGAATCAAAGAACTTCCACAGAACCTGATGATCTGTGAAAACAGAGCACTCACTCCCACAAGTTGGCCTTTGTTCACCACACATGCTCTATGGCACACTCCCCAAAATAAATAAATGAAAGACAAATTAAAGAAAAATGCCTTCCTCAAAATGTAGTTAAACAACATGTTTTAATTTACACTGTACAGAATATTATAAGATATGGAAATGTTTGTAGAGATAATGTAAGATGATACTGGGTTTTAAAAGAGATGTCATAAAATTTTTCTCCATTATTATTTCAATTTTTCTAGGTCTTTGAATTAAGAAAACAGAAAATGATGTAAGAATTAAATTCCTTAAATATAGTATTAGTCAGATAAAAAGAAATATCTTTATTCAGTAATATCTTAAACAAAAATGACCCCCCCATATCCAACATTTGAAATGTGAAATGTCAATGCTAAGTAAGTGATAAGCAAGCCTGGGGAAAGTGTGTTGGAGTAATGTGTTCAAAATGAATACCCCATTAATATTTAATGTTAAATGTTATGCTGATATATTAATTTTTCATAATTCACTGGGAAATTGTTCAACAATCAAGCGTCTTTGTGTCTTTATAACCACAGAATCAGCAATATCTAATTGTGTGGGGAAGTACTGAAAAATATTCAAATAAGTTAAGAGAAACCTTTCTTAGAATATTGCTTTTCTTCTCTTCATTTCTGTTTCTTTAATGAATTCATTGTCATGATGAAATGTTCTGGGGAGAGTATTTTATCCTGCTTTATACATCTAACTAACGAATACATGTGAAATGTTAATTCTCAACTAGAGATGTCTATGTCCGAATGTGAAAGGATGAGAATAGTGGACTATGCAAGATGAAATTAACTAGGAAAAGAGGCGTGATTATGTCTGTCTTGTCTGTGTTACTTGGGGATTCATTCCTTACAACTCAGTATAAATTTCACATCTAGGGACACAAGTGTTTCATTTTAGAAACAAATGACTGACTATGATACTTACATTTGATAGCACTGTGACAAATGACTAAAAGTAGAAACATTGAAAAGATGGGGTTTGTTTTGACTAATGGTTTGAAGAGATACAGACAACAGGTGTGGGGAAGAACTTTGACAGCCCTTATGTCCAGAGTTTGTGTACATCTAGGCAAATTAGAAAACAGAGATGGTACAGGATGTGGGATCGGTCTCTAATTCCTAAGACCTCTCCCAGAGACCCACTTTTGCTGGCTTTGCACTGGTCCCTAAAGGTTTTATAATCTCCTCGAACAGTGCCACCATCCATGATTCTGTAGAGGACATTTTGCATATAAACTGTAGCATTTTACAGAAAATTCACCAAAAAAAAAATCTACTGTTGGGTCTAGATGTATCTTGTAACAGAAACTAATAGGTTTTACTGTAATGCCTTGTGCTTAAATTTATGATGAGGACAAAGTTTGAGGTGGGCTTTTATACTTAATTGACAGCTACTGTGGTTTTGCTTTTGCTCATATCTTAAATCTTACATAGTTTATATGGTACACATAATTCCAAAAATATGACTTCTTGATATTATTGAAGAAAAAAATCAAGAAGTAAGCCATCTCTCAGCAAGGAAAACAGTTATTCATTTAACAGACAGATGAGTTGCCAGCTGAGGGCTGGAAAGATGACTCAGCAGCTAACATGTACTGGTTGTCTAAAGGACCTGGTTCCCAACTACCTCCTACTCCAATTTCAGAACATGTAGTACCATTATTTGGTGCCTATAGACAGTCCATTAGGATGTACAAATGCATATTCACAAAGCAGTATATGCATAATTAATTTGGTGGAAGTTTTGAGACATGGTTTCTCTGTGTAGTTCTGGCTCTCCTAGAACTTGCTCTGTAAACCACACTGGTTTTGAACTCAGGGATGTACCTGCTTCTGCCTTTGAGTGCTGGGATTAAAGGCATGTAGCACTATGCCTGACTCATAATTAATTTTTTAAGAGAAATAATCAGATGGTTGGCAGAATCTTTCATGCTGGTCTGCGATTTCTTGAAACTGAAGATTTGCTTACTAGCCATGTCTGTTACTAATTTTATGTTATAATGTATTAAAGAGGTATACACTGATTTTGGTCATTGAACTGTGTAACATACATAATGAAGTAAAAAATAGTATCAGAATGTTACCTTTGTGAATTATTTTATACATAGTTGTAATTCTGTGAAACTAAACTTAGTTTAAATTTAGTTTAAAAAGTTTTAGTTGCATTAAGCAAAGATAATCAGCTGGCTTTGCTTCAAGTATTAGGAATGAGTCAGTAACTTTCACTCATTTAACAAAATTAGTTTGCAATATAGTAAAGATTGGTGCGGCATAAAATCTGTAAATTATTAAAAAAACTTTTTCTTAATGAATAGGTGAAAATATGTGTATGTGACACAAGAAGTCTAAAAGTATTTTTCCTTCTCTTCCTCTTTTTCTTCAACCATCTCTTTCCTTTTCCTCTCTTCCCGTTCCCTTTGATTCCCTCACTTTTCTGTCTTCTCTGTTTCTCTTTCTTCTCTTATGTTCTCTTCCTCCTTCTTCTCCATCTTCCTCCTCTCCTCCTTTCCTCTTCCTTCTGTTTCTTCTTCTCCCCTCTCTCATTTTTTCATGTATCTCACAGATGATACCCACATGTTTTCATTTTCATAAACTTGTAAGTATAGAACTATCCCAACTTTATGTATGATCAGAGAGGCAGAACTGTTAAGATGTCTATATAGTGAGCCACACATCTAGTGGGTGGCAGAGTGGGACAGAAGTGATATTATTTGAGTGGGACTATTGGAATGATGACTTTGTAAAGTGTTTACAAATGGTCACCTATAGGTTAGCATGCACTATACAGAAAGAAAGCAAGAAAATAATTAGTGAATTGATATCATAAATGAAATTTACATTAACATGAGTCATGTTAATCTTTAATAAGAACAAGAAAATATGAATCTAGCAGAAGAAGAAATAAACTTTGTGTTTTCCTATCAAAGTAAATCATGAGAGTGTCATACGTTATCTTTGTTGGTCTGTGGAGATCTGCATTTTCCTTAGATTGTGACTTGCATTCAAAGGTACAAAAAAAGTAGTGCCTGGCACTCACCAAACGGTAGATCCTTGGAGGAAATTGGTATATGTAAAGCTTTCTCTTTCAAAAAAGCATAAAAACCAAAAATGTAGATTATTAAACCTTTTTGTTTGGCTTTTGAGACAGGGTTTCTCTGTTTTTCTTTGGAGCCTGTCCCCTGTCCTGGCACTCACTCTGTAGACCAGACTGGTCTTGAACTCACAGAGATCTGTCTGTGTCCCTAATGCTTAGATTGAAGGCATGTGCCACCAATGTCAGGTTAGACTATTAAGAGATTAATGAGTTAGATACTAAACATGTGCCAGCCGGTATTACTAGTATGAGTCTATATGCATATATCTATGTCTCTATGTAGAATGAATTCATCCATTTATCAATCTACTCACCAATTTCCATTCATCCCTCTATCAACCCATTCATCTTCTGGTCTTTCAAACTCCCATTTAAACTGATGTTACATTTATTTATTCCTTATCACTTATTGAATTCAACAAAACCTTTTAAATATGTCTGTTTTTTACTTCTGTGAGAACAGTATGTTTACCTTTTTGAAAATGTTACTGCATTCATATGACCCATTGCTATGGTCTGGACACAGAGCATGTCTCCCAATGAGTCACACATCTGTAGCTTGGTCCTGTTGGGAGGCTTTGTAGACATTAGGATCTTTAACAGATGAGACCTAGTACAAGATAAAATCAAATGTGCTTGGAAAGAATAAGTGCACTTCTCATGAGACTCTAGCTAGTTCTTGCAGGAGCAAGAGTTATAAAATGAAGAAGACTGATCCAGGCATGACAGCAAATTCCTGTGATCCCAGAACTCAGGAATTTTAAATCAAGAGATTACAAGATGGAAACCTGTCTGAGTTACATAATAAGACCCTTACCAAAACCAAAACAAAACAAAATGCAGAAAGAGAGAAGAGAGTAAGACAGAAAGGATTGACTTGTATGTAGTCTCTTTGCCTGATTGTTTTACATCCTCATGTGTTTCCATTTGTAATATCAGACGACAATGCATTATATGAATGAGGCAGTTTGATTTTGCATTGTTAGCCTTCCAATTCTGAAAACCCAGTAAGTCTATTTTCTCTATAAAACAACCACAGAGATTTTCTTATAGCAACATAAAATGTACTAATATGCCTGTATTCCTTTCTTCATTGTTAGTATTCACTAAAAATAATCAATACCTGTTAGTCCCCTGTCCTTTTCCTTTGATTTTGACTCAGTTTGTTGCAGTCACTGGGTCTTTGCTGAGCAACTTAACTTCTTGGCTATATCTCACATTTCTTCTTTGGGTGAATGACAGATTCCCTGACTATAGTGAACTGAAAAAGGTTAGGTAACCTGGTAATGTAGGGACACCAGCCAATAACAACTAAATATAACAGTCCCACCACTGAAAGGCTTGCCTGGCTATAAGAGATGGCTAGTTCAATCTCTGTATCTTTTATTACTAAGAGTCCTAACTTCTCATAGATTCCAGAAAGTTTCCACTTCAGTAGGCTTCCACACTGTTCCCTCAAGTTCCTGCCAATTCCAGATTTCTTTCCTTGTACACTCTCTCCACCTACCCCAACCTGATGCCCCCACCCTATCCTCACCCATCCCTTTTTCTCTTTTACCTTACCAGGGATATCCAGGCTTTCCCCCACAGTCCTCCTCTTTACCTAACCTCTCAGGGTCTGTGGATTGTAGTTTGATTATCATTTTTGTCTTTCTGGGTCTGGGTCATATCATTCAGGGCGATTTTTTTCTAGTTGCACCCATTTGCCTGGAAATTTTATAATGAGTAATATTCCATTGTACAAATGTACCACATTTTCTTTATCCAATCTTCAGTTGAGGGCCACCAGGTTGTTTCCAGCTTCTGGCTATTGTGAATAAATCCACAAGTAATATATGTGAGCAAGTGTCCTTGTGGAAAGATAAAGCATCCTTTGAGTATATGCCCAAGAGTGCTATTGCTGAATCTTGACTTGTAGCTTCACAGGGGAATGCTAGTTGATATTGGAGTCTGGGAAGAGAAGAGGCCAATGGGAGATGGATGGTCAGGGACATCTAGGGGAGGCACAGGAGGAGGAGAAGTTGCCTCCTCTGGTGTTCTAGGGACCTAGGGATGACCCTGGGTCTGGAATAATATAGGGAATGGGAAGTCAACTTGGTCTTCTGGCAGTATTACTTATGGCTGAGCAGGGAGCATCTACCCAGGTTGGGGGCTTGGAAACAGTGATAAGGCAGGAAGAGGAAGGCAGGGGATCATCTGTGGAATACACAGGAGGCGTTCAGAGGAGGGAGAGGAAGCCGCAGCTGGTATTTTGTTACAGCACTGGTCGTGGGGCGGGTGTGGGGTTCTGTGAAATGGTTGTGGGTTGACAGAGAAGTCATAATTATGTGCAAAGAACTTGTAAGGTAAAAGGAGAGAATATACATATATATATAATTTTAAAATATAATAATTCTTTTCTTTTAAATGAAAAGTCCTGACATAACATTATGAGACAAAGAACCTCCAAAGATGCCATTAAGTTAGTCTTCTGTTGACCTCTACTTCTGGGCATATAGCCTACTCTCAAGAGTAGTTTGTTTCTGGGGCTGGAGGGGTGGCTCATCAGTTAACAGCATTGCCTGCTCTTCTGGACATCCTGAAATGAATTCCCAGCAACCACATGTGGCTCACAACCATCTATACTGGAAACTGATGTCCTTTTCTAGCATAAAGTTGTACATACAGATAGAGTGCTCACATACATTAAATAAACAAATAAAACATTTTTTAAGAGTAGTTTGTATCCCTTGAAGAAAACAAGTTTCATTGCAAGTCATTATCTACTGTAGATAGCATCTGGGTTAGGGATGATGAACATGTGTCCACTTCTTTCAACTCTAGGGTTCCATTTGGTGAAGGCCTGTGTAGACCTTACTGCTGCCTCAGTTTCTATGAGTTCATGTGTTAGTCAAACACCCATCCACTGCTGGTGGGAGTGCAAACTTGTACAGCCTCTATGGAAATCAGTATGACAGTTCCTTAAGATCCAGCTATATAGCCCTTTGGCACATATGCAAACAATGCTTCATCCTATCACAGAGACACTTGTTCAACCGTATGCAATACTCCACTATTCATAACATCTGGAAATGGAAACAAACTAGATGTTTCTCAACAGATTAATGAATAAAGAAAATGTGGTATAATTGCACAATGGAGTATTACTAAGCGGTTGAAAGAAAATGAAATCATAAAACTCACAAGAAAATTGATGAACCTAGAAAAATAAATCATCCTAAAAGTGATAATCCAGTCCCAGAAAACACATATGGTATGTATATGCTTATATGTGGATATTAGCTGTTAAGTCAGTGATTAGAAGCTATAATCCTTAGATTCACAGAGGTTATGTATGGAATAGGGACTGGAGGTTGGATGGAGGAATAGTTATCCTTAAGGAAAGGAAACAAAGATGGGTGATGGGAGCAAGAGGATGAAGCTTGTGTAAATAACTAACTAATTTATGATTTGATTTAAGGCCCACTTGGCAAGACAGAACCAATACCTGACATTATTTGGGTGACCAAGAAGCTGAGACTAGGTAAATAAGGGGCCCAGGATAAAACCAAATACTGCTATTCTAAATGTAAAGAAAATAGAAATAAAACTGGAAATAAATGACACTCTGCTATATTCATACATCAGTGTTTTGCTCAGCCATCATCAGAGAAGTTTTCTCCTGCAACATATGGGAAAAAATATAGAGACTCTGAGTCAGAAATACAGAGAGTGAAAGACATTGGAACAGTCAGCCCTAAACAGGATATCTCCCTCAAACACCTCTCCTCAGATCTCAGGGAACCCTGCTGAAGAGGAGGAAGAAAGAGTATAAAAGTCAGAGGGGACAAATAATATCAGGGAAATAAGACCCTCTATATCAGCAGGATCAGTGCACATAAGAACTCACATAGACTTAAGCAGCATGCACAGGGCCTGCAAAGATTTGCACTAGATGGTATCCTAGAGCTGAAAGTAGGAGACACATGTACCAACTCCTAACCCAAAAGCTCTCTCCTGTTGATAACCGTTTAATATACTAACACAAAAGCTTTCCAACAACTTATCACACAGTAAACTCTGTCACCCTAACCTAAATACAAAAATTGTCTTTTTTATGTGTCACTTTATCAACTGATGTCACTCAGTCTGTCTTTTCTCCCTTCGTTTTCACTCTTCCTGCTCACTGCTGTCTATTCGTTTATTTTTGTTTTACCCATGCACTTGTATGTTCTTACAAATAGACTCCAAGTTCAATGTGCACATGAAAAACATCCAAATATCCTATATTTGGGAGCAGAATTGCACAGTACTTTATAACAGGGTTCATTATTTACTAAGTAAATTCACACTATTGGCAGCAACTACAGTAATTATACATGAACTTATTATTGTTACATGAAATCTTACATGTAACCTGTCCAGCCCCTACAATTTCTTTTACATTTGAGAAAATTAGAAACAATAAACTTATATGCAAATAGCATTAAGGACCTCCCAGCTATCCAGGTATACTGAGGCTTTCCAGAGTATGGACCCTTTACCAGAATCTCAGAATTATTCCTAAATCACTAATCAATTCTCTTTTGAACATGCTGCTATTTTTTTCTCCTAGTCTGGAACATTGTCTTCCCTTAGATTTTTACCTTCAATTATGTAGTTTTTGGGGGTGAACTCCTGAAATGGACATACAGACTCTGTAGTACATGCAATTAAATAATTTCTAGTTAACTTCTTAAACACATGTTTTATACAAAACAACTATTTATGTTCTATTGTTATTGAAACTTTTAGTGTAACATCCATTTGCAGCATATATGAATATATATATATATATGAATGTGTATATATATGTATATATACATATATATATTCTGTATGCATGAACTGTGTGTGTGTGCGTGTGTGCGTGTGCATGCATGTGTGTGTGTGTGTTTGTGTACATTTATCATGTCTTTGTAATACTAGAATTTAAAAGCTCAGATCTTGAAAAAACTTATTTCAGGTCACCTGCCATACTCAGAATGACAATGCTCAGGTTTAAAAGAGATTTATCTTCATGGCTGACAATGCAGTTTCAAGAAAAATCTTAAAGGAGCCTGACAGCTGCTGTGAAATCCTGGAATTTCTTCCCTCTCCTCTATGACACCTTGATAAGGCAATTATAGCATAATTACCTTAACAAGTGGCATTACAGGAAATTATTGTCATTCTCCTGTTAAAATAACACATAATCATCAGCAAGTGAATTCTAGAATCCCCAATCAGCATCTCATTACCTGCAGTTGGCTCCAAAAGGAGTGCAATTGGTGGGCAATAACTGACAAGGTATCTACAGGGAGGAAGATGAAAGAGGATTATATGGGAAATCAACAGGAATACAAGCAAGTTAACCCCCAATGACCAAATTTACAGTGCACCAGCAATGTTGCTTGGTAGTAGGCAAACCCTGAAAACCTGGCAACATATTTGTTTTCTGTAAATATGTTTGCATCCCTTTCTTCCATCTTGGTTTTTTCCAAGACAGTCACCTTCTACAAAGCAGCAAATTATGCAGCTATGTTCCATAAATGACACCATTTTCAACTGCATGTCACTTCAATAAAAACATTTATTTAAGCCATTCACTTTTTGATATAATAATTTGCTTCTGAATGCAATTGGGTTTTAGCAACAGAAACAGAAAAGTAAATCTTTAGAATCCATTCCATAGTGCATAAGGCCTGACTTTTTTTTTTTTTTTTTTTTTTTTTTTTTTTTTTTTTTTTTTTTTAACGAAGGATCTTCAGCAGCAAGAGTAACAGAAACAAAGGACAAAGGGGCAAAATTAGAAATTTAATTCTCTCTCTCTCTCTCCCTCCCTCTCTCTCCTTCCTCCCTGTGTGTGTATGTTGTATGTTGTGTTGCTGTATGTGGTTGTTGTGTGTGGTGAATGTGCATTCTCTGTAGAGGCCAACACTGGATGTCTTTCACTGTTTTTTTTTTTTTTTGTTGTTGTTGTTGTTTTTTTTTTTTTTTTGTCAACTTATTTTTTTTCCAAACAGGTTCTCTCAAGACCTTTAGCTAACTGTATAAACTGGACAAGAATCTCCTGTGTCCCCCTTCGCCCTGCTGGGAGTCACAGGTATTTAGTACTGCCTTCTACATGGACAATAGGAATCTAAATTCAGGTACTCATGTGTAGCTTGAGAGGTTGATCAAGCAAGCACCTGCTGCAACAAGGGTTCTGCAGCCTGCAACCTACTGTCAGAGGCATGCCCCCAGACCCTGAAAGTTTTTTACATCTAAGAAAAATGGGAATGTATATAGAAGTCAAGACTCACCATGCCTCCATATGAAACATCTTCTGCCCAGGCACCTAGGCCTCAACAGAATATCATCACTTTTACCAAAATCTTGGAGTTATTCATAAATTGCTAGTCAATCCTTCCTTGAATGTCTACATAACTTTGGTTCCATAGGTTTTTTGAAATATAATATGTAAATTAAGAGGGAAAAGAAAATATTCCAGTAAGTACCTACTGTAGGGTTTGATGAAATAAGAAATTGAACCTGTCCATACATATTCCAAAAATCTACTCTAGATACCTGGACAGTTCCATTTTTTTTCTGAAGACTGTGAACAAAACAAACATTAGTGTGTGTGTTATTTCCTGTGGCAAGATGAGAAGGAAAAGGAGTGAATGATAAATCAGTACAAAGCCACAGGAGTTACGTGCAATAGTCTATGATAGCCTATATTACTTGTGAGTAGAACCTTCCAGGTCAGCAAATTCACTCCAAGAGGAATAAATAATATATGAAAGCTCACATTTTCAATGAGTCTCTCCACCCTTTACACAGAATTCTCAGAGTTAATTCATTCTGTTTGCTTAAATTAGAAAACTCTCTGATACTTTTCATGACTGTCACCTAGGGTGGAAAAGGAAAAGCTGAATTTGTGTGAATTGCTGCCACAAATAATACTAGTGTATTATTACTAATTATGTATTATTACTAATGATAAAAATGCAGTTTCTAAAAGAAAAAACCCTCATGATATAGAAAAATAGTGTTACCCATCCCAATGTTCTGACTAAACAAATTGTTTCATTTTTCTTAGAAATTCTTAATCACAATTGTCTCTATGTTGTTTTAGATTTGAAACACATTAAAGTTTTGGCAGATAAAGAGGAAATAAATTACATGTCTTAAATCTGTTTTCCATTTTCATAGAAATACTCACCAAGATCAGAACACATAATGTATGCTATCCCAGTTGTTCTGTTCTGGAAGTGTGAAGAACACCAAGTCATTTGGTGACATGAAGAAAGTCACTCTTCCACTTCGTTAATGACACGTTTTTAAAATTGTGCATTATGGTTCCTAGTTGTGTTAACATTTCCTGGGAGACATAAACAAATGTCCACACAGCCCAAAGATGTCAACAACATATTGAAAGAACAATTTCATCCAAGTCCACCTTAGTGAATCTCTGAGTTCATTGGGGTGATGAGAGGAACAAGGATGAGGAATCTCTTATAGAAACATGGGTTGGGATTACTGACAAGAATATGTGTGTCCCCTAAATAGCTGCATCACTAAAAAGAATGAGACATGACATATGCCAGCTCTCTACTCATCACTTGTTTATGTCATGAGACTTTAAAAAACCCATTCTGACAGTTAACCACATCCAGCATTCTATATCATTCTTTGCACCTTATTATTTATGATAGTTCAAAAACTGCAACCTTGCGCCTTTACCTTGGTAGCTTTAATGTCCTCCTATTGTGTCATCAGTCTCTGAAATCCAGTATGTATTTCTGTCTTCCTTATTTATTTATCCATCAAACATCTGTCACATTTGTTAAGTCCTTGTAACTACTGAAGCAGTTTGGGTATAAAAGATGAAGAAAGTTAAAAATGTTCAAAGCAACCTCCAGCCATGAGCTGCAATAATGACAACAAAAAATGGCAAGAAAAGAATGTATGGTATTTTTTGAAAGTTAAAGTAATAAAACTAGTTTATATCTTTTCATTTTCTTTTTGGAAAATCCTAAGTGAACATTCTTTTTAAAAAGTTGGCTTTGTGACTATCCTCATTCCTCTGTTATTGACTGAGCCTTATAAAGGGAAGAGAAAATACAAAAGAAATATAAGTCAAAATAAATGAGATTTGGGCAATCATTTGGGGGGCTTAGACATGGATAAATAATGGTTCTCAAAAATTCTGGAGTATTTCAAAGGCAGAAGAATGTTTATGTGGAAGATAAGGGCAAAATGTGTGTTGTGTACATATATAAGTATATATGTGTGTATGTGCATACATGTGGCACCTACACACATACACATGAGCACACACATTGAAATAAAACTATTTAAACTAAAATATTTAGGGTTTGAGAGATAGCTCACAGTTCTTCCAGAGGTCTTGTGTTCACTGTCTAAAACCCATGTGGCAGTTCACAACCTCTGTAACAGGAATCTGATACCCTCTACTAGACATGGTAGACACCAAAAAATGTGTTTATGTATTGTGTGTGTGTGTGTGTGTGTGTGTGTGTGTGTGTTATTAAATTCACCTTCCACTAATTGAAATTACACATTTAGGGAATAGTAATTCTTTTTCACACGGCTATGATCTTGATGTGTCAGCAATTTTGGGAGTCAACTTTTTAAATTTAGTAATAGTATGCAATTTCTCCCAACCATGGTAGTTTTTATTTATTTTCTAACTTCATATTCTACCATCCTTTAGTTCTTAATATGAGAAACAGAAAAAAGAAAGGCTCTGAGCTATGAAATTTCAACATTGGGTTTTATATTAGAATAGCTGTGAAGAAAAAAATACTACTGACAAATTTTGCACTGTTGTATTGTACTGTTTTAATGGCTGATAGTATGTTCTATATACTCATTTGATAAATCAATTTTTCATAGATTTTATATCTCTTTTTCTCATATACTTGCACTTAGAAGTAACACTTCATTGAGCATGTTATTATGTGCAACAAAATATGCTGAGAAATACTTTTTGTATTTGCTGATTTCCCATCCAACTATGTAATTAAAATTGTGAAATATTTTTCTGTTTGCTGAGACATCAGGATTAAAATCATCTCACAAAGTAAAATGGAACTCTCTTTCACTTTTTAAAATGACCCAGGCCTGCCAGGTGGTGTGATCACATCTATTCTGCAAGACAGCAATGATTGTGTTCAGCCATAAAGGATCAATTTCCCTACAGTCCATCATTGTGTACAAGACTCAGAGATTCTGGGAGAAGTCCAGTAATACAGGTTTGAAACAGGGGGCATGCATTAATGTGGAGAAGACAATTTGAAACTGAAAGAGAGGAGATTTTAGAATAAATTACTCTCCTTCTTTCCTCAAACAATCAAAAGGTAAATTACCAGTTCTTGTGACAGATGATGCCAGAAGAGACTCACACTCACTTCCTGGAGCACAGGGGCAGCAGCCATCTTGGCCAGGTGTCTTTTCTTGTCTGTTTCTAAGCATTCTGGTCTCTTCTCCTAGTGTCTCACTCTTTGTTACTCTTTGCTTCCTCAGATTAAAACTTCTCATTAAAGAGTTAGCAACATTGTCACAAGTTCTGTTTACTACATAGACCAGTATAAGATAGACAAACACACACACACACAAACACACACACACGTAAATATAGGGAAAATAAGTAAGATATTTTGAAAAGTATATGAAATTATCCTAAAGTACATATTTATTAAAGGGCATATTAAACGCGTACTTCAGAATTTCTGAAGTTTTTCCTATAGTATAGGTTCTTTGAAAAGACAGATGAATCATTGAAGCACTTTATTAGACTATTGTAAACTATGATGAGCTGATATTTACTGTATAATTATTTACACATTTGCTAATAACATGGGAACTAATAAAAACCTTTGTGTGGGCAGAATAATTTTACTAGGTCACCTTGAAGATTACACAGCTAGATGGCCTTCAGCAGGTGCTTATTTCATTAGCTGTATCATTTCCACTTTTGTCTGTTATGTTTCATAAAAGCCTAGTAATTATAGAAGGCAGGGAGGAAGTCATGAAGAATATCATAAAATGATAATCACAAGGTTTGTGTTCATATCAATAAGGTACTAGAATTCTAGTTTCATGATGGAATAAATAAATATATGAACTATTCTGGAAAACAAATAGGTACACTGACATTCTACAAATATACATAAAAATATAGAATGGAATGGATTATATTTTTAACTTCAAAATTGTCTTACTTATATTTATCAGTATAAAATCATAATTTGGAATTTACATGTCTAGGGTATGTTAGAAAAAGTTGTAGAGTTGGTTTAAAATGATCAACTAATTTTCCATATGCATTTTCTTTTCATCCTTTCTTTGCTAAATGTATATCTGGTAAACAATATTTGGTGAATAGTCTTAGAAAATGCAGCTTGATACAAAAACTGTATATTTAATTACTTTTTGCATTTAACTTTTGTCACTACATTGGCAGGAGCATTTTTCTATGGTAGCAAAGGAAAATTTTCCTTTGTATGTATGTATAAATTTATATATATATATATATATATATATATATATAGTTGTTTTATTTTGTTTTCATTTTATTTGAGTTTTAATATTACTTTTTTAATTAATTAATTTATTTTTTATAACCAAGTCCATTTATATGAAAACAAACATTTATACACAATATTTGGGAATTAGGGCGTCATTCTTTCCAAATTACTTCCTGCTGGTAAGGGGCACTGTCATGGGGGATTCGAAGAAGATGCAGAAATCCTGGCTGTAGTCTGCAAGGCTGCTTTGTCCAGCTGTTTTGAATGTAGGATCACTTGGTACTCTGTTTCAGGCAGTCTGGCTTGATCAAACCACATTAGTCTGAAAGGAATCCACAGCTTTTCATTTTCTGTGGAAACAAAAAAAGAAATCCTTTTCCCCAGTAACTTGTCCTTCAACTTAAATTTTGGAGTCAGAGCATTTTTTTAAAATTATTATTATACATATCAATCTCAGTTACCTCTCCCTCCCTCTCTCATTTCCTCCCTTCCTCCCTCCCTCCCTTTTACCCTCTGTGCCCTCTCACATGCACCCTAACCACACTCCCCTTCCATCCCCCCACCCCAATTCCATATGTAGGGGAATGCCATCCAGTTGGGGTCATGTAGATCTGACAGGCCATATAAAGTAGGGAGTAGGTCTACTCTCCTTTCTCTAGGTTAATGCAGTTATTCCTCCGTGGGGGATGTGTTGGCAAGGTCCTTTTGTGCACCAGGGATACATCCTGGATCCACAGTCTTGAGGTCTCTTAGACTGCTCAGTCCTTCAGGCTGAGACTCATATTCAGGGGGGCCTGAGTCAGTCCCATGCTGGCTTCCCAGCTATCAGTCTGGGGGCCCCATAGCTCCTCTTTGCTCAGGTAAGCTGTCTCTATGTGTTTCTACTGCCTGGTCTTGTCCTCTCCATCTGCATCTGGGTTCTAGTTCCACTCAGTGTTTATGTATGGATGTTTGCTTCTGTTTCCAACATGCATTAGATGAAGGATCCATGGATAAGTTAATTGTTGATCTCACTCTCCCGGAAGGGCATTTATTGGAGCCTTTCCACGGAAGCTCAAGTTGTTAGTTGGTGGCAGTATTGTAGTTCTCTAGACCTTTCTTTGTGTTCAATTTTATCTTCAAACCAATATTGGCTCCCACTATTATTCTCTCTCTCTCTCTCTCTCTCTCTCTCTCTCTCTCTCTCTCTCTCTCTCTCTCTCTCTCTCTCTCACTCACTTTCTCTCTCTCTCTCTCCTGTCTTCTATTCCTAACGGGGCTCAATCTTCCAGGTTGCACCTGTTTTCCTTTCCTCTCCCTCATTTTCTCCTATTTCTCTCTCCATTTGCTGCCTCCCCCCACTTCTGCTGTGTTCTGGGGGACTTGTCCCTTCCCGCTTCTGTGAGGGATTTTATAAGAATCTCTTAGAATGCAACTTGAATCCTAGTTCCTCTGGTTGTCTGAATTATAGGCTGGTAATCCTTTGATCTAGCTCTAAAATCCATATATGAGTGAGTACATATTATGTTCCTCTTTTTGTGACTGGGTTACCACGTTCAGGGTGGTTTCTTCAAGTGCCATCCACTTGCCTGGAAATTTCAAGATACCATTATTTTTTTCTGCAGAGTAGTATTCCATTGTGTAGATGTGCCACATCTTCGTTGTCCATTCTTCAATTGAGGGGCATCTAGGTTGCTTCCAGGTTCTTGCTATTACAAATAATGCTACTATGAACATAGTTGAACAGATGTCTTTGTTGCATGGATGTGGATCCTTTGGGTATTTGCCAAAGGGGGGGATATACGGGTCCTGAGGGAGACTGATTCCCATTTTCCTGAGGAACTCCCATACTGTTCTCCAAAATGGCTGTATGTGTTTGCACTCCCATCAGCAGTGGAGGAGTGTTCCACTTTCTCCACATCCTCTCCAACATAAGTCATCACTGGTGTTTCTAATTTTAGCCATTCTGGCAGGAATAAAATGGTATCTCAAAGTTGTTTTGATTTGCATTTCCCTGATAGCTAAGGATATGGAGCACTTTCTTAAGTTGCTTTCAGCCTTTTTGATTTCCTCTATTGAGAATTCTTCCTTCAGGTTTGCATCCCATTTTTAATAGGGTTATTTGGTGTTTTGTTGACTACTTTCTTGAGTTCTTTATATATTGTGGAGATCAGCCCTTTGTCAGATATAGGATTGGTAAAAATCTTTTCCCAGTCTGTGGGCTGCCATTTGGTTTTGTCCACTGTGTCCTTTGACTTACAGAAACTTTTACGTTTGAAGAGATCTCATTTATTAGTTGTTGCTCTCAGTGTCTGTGCCCCTGGAGTTCTATTCAGGAAGCAGTCCTACTTTGTCTTCTAAGAGGTTCAATGTGTCTGAATTGATGTTGAGGTCTTTGATCCATTTGTACTTGAGTTTTGTGCATGGTGACAGACATGGGTCTATCTGCAGTCTTCTACACGTCATCATCCAATTGTGCCAGCACCATTTGTTGAAGATGCTGTTTTCACTTTATTGTATAATTTTAGCTGTTTTGTGGAAAATCAAGTGTTCATAGGTATGTGGGTTAATATCAGGATTTTCAATTTGATTCCATTAGTCTAACTGTCTATTCTTATGCCAATACCAGGCCGTTTTCAGAACTATAGCTCTGTAGTAGAGCTTAAAGTCAGGATGCCTCCTGAAGTTCTTTTATTGTATAGCGTTGTTTTGGCTATCCTGGGTCTTTTGTTTTTCCATGTAAAGTTGATTAATATCCTTTCAAGGTTGGTGAAGAATTGTGGTGGGATTTTAATGGGGATTGCATTGAATCTGTCGATTGCTTTTGGCATGATTGCCATTTTTACTATGTTTATCCTACCTATCCAAGAGCATGGGAGATCTTTCCGTTTTCTGGTATCTTCTTTAATTTCTTTCTTTAGAGCCACAAACTTCTTATTATACAGGTCTTTTACTTGTTTACTAAGCGTTACACCAAGACACTTTATGTTGCTTGTGGCTATTGTAAAGGGTGATGTTTCTCTGATTTCTTTCTCTGTCTCTTTGTCCTCTGAAAAAAGTAGGGCTACTGTTTTTTTTTGAGTTTGTCTTGTATCCTGCTAGTTTGCTGAAGGTGTTTACCAGATGTAGGTGTTCCCTGGTAGTGTTTATTGGGTCACTTATGTAAACTATCATATCATCTGCAAATAGAGACAGTTTGACTTCTTCCTTTCCAATTTGGATCCCCTTGATCTCCCTTTGTTGTCTTATAGCAATAGCTAGAACTTCTAGTACGATGTTGAAGAGATATGGAGAGACAGGACAGCCTTGTCTTGTTCCTGATTTTAGAGAAATTGGCTTAAGTTTCTCTCCATTCAGTTTGATGTTGGCGGTTGGTTTGCTGTATATTGCTCTTATTATGTTTAGGTTTGTTCCTGTTATCCCTGACCTCTCCAAGACCTTTATCATGAAAGGGTGTTGAATTTTGTTGAATGCTTTTTCATCATCTAGGGAGATAATCATATGTTTTTTACTTTTTCATTTGATCATGTTGATAGATTTTCGTATGTTAAAACATTCCTGTAGTCCAGGGAT
Organism: Phodopus roborovskii; assembly: GCF_943737965.1. NCBI lineage: Eukaryota > Metazoa > Chordata > Mammalia > Rodentia > Cricetidae > Phodopus > Phodopus roborovskii. The sequence continues at coordinate 8,403,754 of NW_026126485.1, forward strand.
GAAGCCTACTTGGTCATGGAGGAAGATTTCTCTGATGTATTCTGAAATTCGGTTTGCCAGTATTTTATTGAGTATTTTTGCATCAATGTTCATGAGGGATAGTGGTCTGTAGTTTTCTTTCTTAGTTATATCTTTGTGAGGCTTGGGTACCAAGGTTATTGTGGCCTCATAAAAAGAGTTTGGCAATGAACCTTCTGTTTCTATCTTGTGGAGTAGTGGTATTAGTTCTTCCTTGAATATCTGGTAGAATTCTGCATTGAATCCATTTGGCCCTGGACTATTTTTGGTTGGAATGCTTTCGATGACTTCTTCTATTTCATTGCGGGTTATAGGTCTATTTAAGTTGATTGTTCTTGATTTAATTTTGGTAAGTGACAGTTATCCAGAAATTTATCAATTGCCTTTGAATTTTCAATTTTTGTGGAATACAGATTTTCAAAGTATGACCTGAAAATTGTCTGGATTTCCTCTGTGTCTGTTGTTATGTTCCCCTTTTCATTTTTGATTTTGATAATTTGCATGTTCTCTCTGTGCTTTTTCGTTAATTTGGATAAAGGTTTGTCTATCTTGTTGATTTTCTCAAAAAACCAACTCTTTGTTGCATTGCTTTTTTGTATTCTTTTCCTGGTTTCTATTTTGTTGATTTCAGCCCTCAAGTTGATTATTTCCTGGTGTCTACTCCTACGGGGTGAGTTCGCTTCTCTCTGTTCTAAGGTTTTCAGTTGTGCTGTTAATTCTCTTATGTGACTATCCTCTGTTTTCTTCATGTGGACACTTAGTGCAATGAAATTCCCTAGTAGCACTGCTTTCAAGGTGTCCCATAATTTCAGGTATGTTGTGTCCTTATTCTCGTTGAATATTAGAAAGTCCTTAATTTCTTTCTTTATTTCTTCTTTGACCCAGGTGTGGTGCAATTGCATATTGCTCAGTTTCCATGAGTTCGCAGGTTTTCTGCTATTTGTGTTGCTGTTGATTTCCAACTTTAAAGCATAGAGGTCTGGTAAGATACAGGGGACTATTCCAATTTTTTTGTATCTGTTGAGGTTTGTTATGTTGCCTAGTATGTGGTCAATTTTAGCGAAGGCTCCATGTGGAGCAGAGAAGAAGGTATATTCTTTTGTGTTTGGATGGAATCTTCTATAGATGTCTGTTAATGCAAGTTGAGAAACAACTTCTGTTAGTTCTTTTGTTTCTTTGTTGAGTTTCTGATTTGTGGTCCTGTCTAGTGTTGAGAGTGGTGTATTGAACTCTCCCACTCTAAGTGTGTGAGGTTTATATGAGCTTTGAGTTTTAGTAGTGTTTCTTTTACAAATGTGGGTGCCTTTTTATTAGGGGCATAGATGTTCAGAACTGAAACTTTGTGTTGATGGATTTCTCCTGCGATGAATATGAAATGACCCTCTTTAGTTCATTTGATTAACTTTGGTTTGAAGTCTAACTTGTTAGATATTAGGATCGCCATGCCTGTTTGCTTCTTGGTTCCATTTGATTGGAAAAACTTTTCCCAACCCTTTACTCTGAGGTAATGTCTATCTTTGAAGCTTAGATGTGTTGCTTGTATGCAGAAGAAGGATGAATTCTGTCTTCGTATCCATTCTGTTAAGCTGTGTCTTTTTATAGATGAGTTAAGACCATTAATGTTTAGGGTGAGTAAGGACCATTGATTGTTGATGCTTGTTTGTTTTAGGTTTGTTGATGGAAAAGGTATTGTGAATATATTTGTTCTGCTTTACCCTTGATTTCTGGTGTAGTTGGATTATCTGTTGCCTACATTTTTGTGGGCATAGTTACCTTCCTTGGGTTGGAGTTTTCCTTCCAATACTTTCTGTAAGGCTGGATTTGTAGATACGTATTGGGAAAATCTGGTTTTGTCATTAAATATTTTGTTTTCTCCATTCATAGTGATTGAGAGTTTTGCTGGATATAGTAGCCTAGGCTAGCATCCCTGTTCTCTTAATACTTGTAGAACATTTAACCAGGACCTTCTGGCCTTGAGGGTTTTCATGGAGAAGTCAGGTGTAATTTTGATAGGTCTGCCTTTATATGTTACCTGTCCTTTTTCCTTCACTGCTCTTAATATTCTTTTTTATTCTGTTTGCTAGGTGTTTTGATTATTATATGTCGAGGGGTCTTTTTTCTTTGGTCCTGCCTATTTGGTGTTCGGTATGCTTCTTGTACTTTCATGGGCATGTCCTTCTTCAGATTTGGAAAGTTTTCCTCGATGATTTTGTTGAGTATGTTTTCGGCACCTTTGAGCTGGGCTTCCTCACTTTCCTCTATGCCTATTATTCTTAGGTTTGGCCTTTTCACGGTGTCCCACATTTCCTGGATGTCTTGTGTTTAGGATTTGTTGGATACGTGATTTTCTTTGGTCGATGAATATATTTTTTCTAGTTTATCTTCTGTGCCTGAGATTCTCTCTTCTATCTCTTTAATTCTGTTAGTTATGCTTGTGTCTGTAGTTCCCGATTTTTTGCCCAGTTTTTCTATTTCCAGCAATCGTTCGGTTTGTGTTGCTTTTATTTTTTCTACTTCAGTTTTCAAGTCTTCAACCGTTTCATTTACCTTCTTAATTGTTTTTTCTTGGTTTTCTGTACTTTCTTTACTTTTCTTAAGGAATTTGTTCATTTCTTCCACTTTTTTGTTTGTTTTTTCCTCTATTTCTTTAAGGGATTTTCTCACATCTTCTTTGAGGGCCTCCTATCATTTTTATGAAGGTAATTTTTAAGTCATTCATTTCTGCTTCCTCTGCTTTGTTATTGTGTTCCATTCTAGTTGGTGTAGATTCCCTAGATTCTGGTGGTGTCATGCTTGTCTTTCTGTTGTTAAGTGTTTTCTTGTATTGCTGTCTTCCCATAGCTCCTTCTAGTAGGTGTTGGTGGGGTCTCCCAACTCTCTCTATGGTACTTCCCCTGTGGGCTTATGTGGGTTTGAGATTCAATATCTATAGCTCTGGGTGGTCAAAGCTCTATAGGAGTTCTTTCCACAGACAGGGACCCAGGGATGGGGTCAGGTTTGAGGATCCAATAGAAGATGCCTCTAGCCAATGGCTTTAGACAATGGCTGGAGGAAGAGGACAAAGGCTGAGCTGAAACTTGGGAAGTTTTTCAGGATAGTCAGTTCTCACTGGAGACTGGAACTCTCCAGCTTAGGCCTCTTTCTTTAGCAGAGGCCCTGCTTTGGAGGTCAGGGATCTTGCTGGCGGAAACCCAGAGTGGACCTGCAGAGATAGGCAGATCTCTGCGAGAGGCCCAGGACTCCAGCATAGGACTGGAGGTGGGGTCAGAGACCAAGCAGGTGGAAATTAAGGGTGGTTCAGCGTGGATAGGCAGGTCTCCTTTGTTCAGAGTTGCTCCTAGAAGTCTCTGAAGTAGGGTGGACTGTTGACTCTACTCTCTGTCCCAGTGCTCAACCAGAGTGGCAGGACAGTGGACAGGGTAGGGCACAGGGTGGGAGGTGCAGACTCATGGTGGGGATTGGTGGGGGTGTATCAGAGCTCCAAAGGTGCTCTCCATCTGATCTGGACAGGACACAGGAGCAGAGGGGTCAGGGGCCAACCGAGGGAGTTTGGGGGTGGGGAGAGCTTGTACTGGAGAGGCCGCCCCAGTTGGGCCCAGACTCACCTGTAGCCAATGGCTGGTGGAAGAGGACAAAGGCTGAGCTGTAACTTCGGAAGTTTTTGCAGGATAATCGGATCTTATTGGAAGCTGGAACTCTCCACCTGAGGCCTCTTTCTTTAGCAGAGGCCCTGCTTTGGGGGTCAGAGATCTTTTACATGTCTATCCCAGTTCCCTCTCCCTCCCTCCCTCTCTCATGTCCCCTCTCTCCCCTCACATGCACCCTGACCACCCTTCCCTCCCATCCCCCCACCCCAATTCCACATGTAGGGCAACGCTATCCAGGTGGGTTCATGTAAATCTGTCAAGTCATTTGAAGTAGGGACTAGGAATTCTCTCCTGTCTTCAGGTTAAGGGAGTATCCCTCCATGGGGGATGTGTCCACAAGGTATTTTTGTACACCAGGAATACATCTTGGTTCCACTGCCTGAGGTCCCTTAGACTGCTCAGTCCTTCTAGCTGAGACCCATATTCAGGGGTTCTGATTCAGTCCCATGCTGGCTTCCCAGCTATCAGTCTGGGGGCCCATTAGCTCCTCCTTGTTCCGGTCAGCTGTCTCTATGTGTTTCTGCAACCTGGTATTGACCTCTCCCTCTGCATCTGGATTCTATTTCAACTCAGTGTTTAGTTATGGGTGTTTGCTTCTGTTTCCAACAGGTACTAGATGAGGGCTCCATGATGGTGGATAAGTTAGTTGTTGATCTCACTGTCCAGGAAGGACATTTATGATAGCCTTTCCATGGGTGCTCAAATTGTTAGTTGGGGTCAGTCTTGTAGGTCTCTAGACCTTTCTTCAGGTTCAGTTTTTACTTGAAACCAATAATGGCTCCCTCTGTTATGTTAGTTTTCTCTCTCTCTCTCTCTCTCTCTCTCTCTCTCTCTCTCTCTCTCTCTCTCCTGTCTTCTATTCCTACCCTGGATCAATCTCTCTAATCACACATGCTTTATTTGAGTTTTAAAATTTAATGCATCATGGTTTTGTAGTATAGAATAGAATACCAAATGTCTTTATACATAATGACATTTCAAATTCATACATAGGATTATTTAAATGGGCAATAGATTGCATTATCCAAGAGAAAGCAGACTGTAATTATTATAGTTAAAGTGGACAATACATAGATTTGTGTGCACAATCAATAACATGATGAAAATGAATCATATCTTTTTTCAAGAAGACTTTTGCTTCATCTTGTCTAAGACACTGACTACTTTATAAGACACTCAGAAGATTACTTTATATAGTTCACATTACAGCAATGCTTTATGTGTATCTTGGTATGGTTAAGCCTACCTAACCACTTTGTTTAAATATGAAATTTATGTATCACACTGTGATGATGTATGGCTTATATATATGTAACTTGTGTTTGAATGTGCTTTAATGGAACTAGAAAATTTAAATATAAAATATAAAATATTTAAATATAATATTTATTATAATATAATATAATATAATATAATAATATATATATTATATTATAATAAATATTATATTTAAATAAAAATATTTAAATATAAAAAATCATTGCTTGCTTGCTAACATTTGGATGCACTGAACAGTGAGGGAAAGATCCTAATCAAACTCTCCATGTCATTAGGGCATTCTGACACATGCCTATGACCTCAGTCCTCAGAGGGCTGAGGGAGTAGGGTCATGAGTTCAGGAATAGCCTGGGCTGCACAATGAGATTCTATTTCAGAAAACAAAAAGACACAAACAAACAAAACCCATGTGCTTTCTCACAGTAAAAATTGGAGAAATGTTTAATTTTAAAATGTCAGGATCAGTGAGAAAAAGAAAACTGATGACCTAAATTCCACCCCAGAAGCCATGGTAGAAAGGAAGACTGGACTCCTGAAAGTTCTCTTGTGACCTCCATACACATGATGTAAAATGAATGTGCCTGAATTTATATATAAACACACACACATACACACACACACGTACACATATTTATACTCATGCATGATAATAATAAACAATTTTAATGTGAATCTTATATTTCTATGAAGATCTTAGAAATATTTTTCAGTATTACTTTTTGTATGAGCAGGTCATCTATGTAGGGAGCACACAGAATAGAGTGGCTTACATTACACTGGTCACAAAGCATAAGGAGAGGAACTGTGCTTCATGGTTGCCTGAGTTTCCCTTTATTAGTCCCATAGGTTCTCAGTCCATAGTTACTGCCAGATGTATTCAAGGTGGTTTTTCACCTCCAAGTACCCCGAAAAGACTTTCACAGACACACTCTGAGGCATGTTATTCTGATCTTTTAGGTATTCATTACCCAACGATGTTGACAGTCAAGATAAACTATGGGAGGGAATTGAAGGAGGAAATCGAATTGCAGAAGTTGTATTAACATTTAAAATTTGTAAAACTTTAAAAAACTAATACAAATTTTATAGAAACAAAAGAAAATTAGAGAAATCTGTTATGAAAAATTTCAACAATAGCAAAAACCTGGGCTATATAGCACCTTAAATCACAGCTATGAGTCTGCCAGATTTTCATTAAAAGGTTCTGATAGTTTGGGTTTTTTGTTTTGTTTTGTTTCATATGTATTATAATGTCTACTTGGGTCAATTTTTCCTTTATTGCTTGACAATTAGCCTGTGTACATTTTGTGATGTAAAGTATGTGAACAACTTCATTTAAGGGAAGAGTGATATTCATAGTCTGGGGATTTTCACTCTATTTATGCCTGTGCATATAAGGTAACTTTTCCTCCATGCTCTCTCTTCACCTCAAGAAAAGACTACCTCAACTATATTCATATAGGCTGAGTGAAGTGAATTGGAATAGTAGGAAGGAACTGTCATGTTTGCTCTCAGTTGTTGATACAGTCCACAATGTTCTGTCCTGTATCTATACCATCTTAGAATTCCACCAGAGAGCCAGAGTTGATCAGGGCTCTGCATACTATGTCTCAGTGGGCCCCATGATGAATCAATTGCATCATACAAGCCAAAAGAGTATGTTCTATTCTGCAAAGAAAGAGACAATCTTTACATTCCTCTCAAAGAATCTGTTTCATGTATAGATTTTATGGAAACCAATGTGATAATCATACTTAATCCACAAACCCTGAATGACTTTCACATTCTAGTTTGTGTGTTCTGTTACTCATATGCTGGCCAATCAAGAAAGAAAAGTTATCTAAAACAGCAATATGCAACTGAATTCCTTACTGTACTCTTTCTGTCTTCTGTGCCACAGTACATCTGATGAATGTTTCCTTTTTTAACTAAGGAGGGGGAAATGATCTAGGAAAATCATCAAAGTAATTTTTTTCCAATGGAAAAATGAGGAAGTGGAGGAGACAAAGGAGGAGGTCAACAAAAATAAAAGAATGAATGAATAAATGACTATCATACAAACCATTGAAAGAAACCTAGCACCTGGGTACCTCAATGTTTGAATTTCTACCTTTAATTATAGAAGCATAATAGGGCTAGTGATGTAGGATAGTCATCAGAGTAATTGCCTAACATACAAGAAGACTTGGCTTTAATCTCCAGCACCACATAAACTCAAAGCGATGACATATGTCTGTAATCACAACCTTCAAAAAGTGGTGGTAGATGAGTAAGAAGTTCAAAGTCAACCTAAACTACATAGTATAGTTGAAGCTAACTTGGACAACATGAGACCTTATTAAAATTAAAATAAAAAGGTGTAGTTAGCTGAAGTTGATGAAACTATGCCCCACAATTCAGTAAAAACTTGTATTCTTGACTTACAAGGCAAATAGTGCTGCTTTAGGAGTCTAAGCACCTATCTTCTGTAGAAAGCCACACCCTATGAATATCCTGATATTTTCAACAAATGCACATGAAAGAACTTTCAGTGCAAACACAGCAGTTTCTGTGGGAAATGGGGAGACAACTCAGCTTTTCACATGATCTTAAGAAGCAAATCTTTGTTAAATATTTCCCACTTTGATCCACTCACAGTTTAATGCATTCAGACAACTGTGCCTGCTCAATAATGCTCCTTAACTTGCTGACAGCTGTGTTCTAAAACCCTCAGTTATATTTGTACTGCCAACTTCTCTCACACTTGATGGGCATATAGTCATCATCACACATACAGAGAAAGGGCCAAAGCATATACATACACATGCTAAGTACTTTGAAAGGGTCCTCTTACTTATTTTTCACAGTTTAAAAGCAAAGAAATAAACAAATATGTTTTGATTTCTTGGCAAGTGTGTATTTGCAAGCCACTAGGGTAATTCTTAAGATAACCTAAAGAATGTTGTAAAATTTTAATTTTAGCATCAAGAATAACAATTTCAAGGTAAATTGAAGGAATCACTTAATAACTTTTGTCTTTTCAATTTTCCACAGATGAGAAAGAAAACCTGTGAAGAATCCTTGTTTGCCCTCTTCAGATTTAGGGTGAGTGGTTTGTTCTTAATAGTTACGCATTGTAATTAAAGACTTCCCCCACACCTGTTCCCATAGTCCTAGATTCTGCATTCCACATCTTTATTATTCTTCTCATCTAGAGGAATACTTAATATGTCTTCTGTTCACTAATTTGAGTGTTTCTACATGATGTCAAGTCAAATTTAATACATTGAAGAACCACTAATAACTGTTTGCTTACTGCAAGAATATCATACTTTGTATATAGTGAGTTATTTTGCTATTATTAATCTTAAAGAAAATCCATTTTATCCTTATAATTGTTGGCTGTCACACCTTCTGCCACACTTTCAGTTGTGCAAGCATTGTCTCTGCCTGCTGTGGGGCCCAAGCAGTTTTCACAAAAGGAGAAGTTCCCTTACACACAGTACATCATACTAGTAAGCTGTCATTTGATGTTTGAGCCCTCTTAGAAGTTTGTATGTGTTCACACAAACTCACACAGATAGCAGGCATGCACAGCCACATGTCCAGCATACATGCACAGCACACATACATTTCGTACATCCACAGCACACACACACAACATGCACATTCAGACACACACACAGAGACATCTTGCCAACTTCATATCTGTGGCTTATATTCCAAAACTAATAAGAGTCCTTTCCTGGAATTTGAGTGAGACCCTTTCAGTTCTACATGTCTTAGTGTTCTGAGCTCTAGGAATTTGTGAGGTGAGGCCCCCAGAAGCTTAAGGAGACTCTGATAAGGGAAAGCAGATGGGGAGGGGGGTGTCAATGATGCTCTTCCACCTGTCTCTGTGGGAATCTAGGCAGCTGACTTATAAGTAGCCTTCTGCAAACCTTCTCATGAGGCCCCAGACTTCAAAGAAAATTATTCCCTGTTTTCCTCAGGGATTATTAATAAAAAAATATCATTACTAAAGACATGGCTCAGTAGTGAAAAGCACTTGGTCTTGCACAGGACCTGGGTACCCAGTATCAGAATATACATGGTGTTTGACAAGCATCCATAACTCCACTTCCAGGACATTGATCTGATTCCCTGCTCCAGGAACCAGCTTTATATATGGTACATATGCATACATGCAGGCAAATGCTAATAAAACAAAGTAAGATAAATGCATTCCTTTAAAAAATAAACAATAGTCAGGGCCCTTATCAGAGTCTCCTTCAAACACATGGGGAAACCCATCCCAGTGGTCAGGCCTATCCAGAGTCTGCCAGAATCCTGGTCCCCCCTCTTTCACCCGCAGGAGGAGCCCACATTTCAGTGCCCTGCTTAGAACCTCCAGAGGACTGGGGGCTGCATGCCAGGGAGTCCACCCTGGCAGACCATCCCGCCCAGAGTCTACTATATACTGATCCCACCTCTACCCACAGGAGGGGGTAAGCCTGGGCATGTTTCTGGCCTGACTTCCAGTGCCCCACTCAGAGCTTCTTAAGGATTAAGTTTTGTGCATGGAGTAACCTGTGACAGTGGACCAGCCCATACAGAGTCTGCCAGCACCATAGTCCAGTCACCACCCCCTGAAAGAGGAGGATCATCAGAGTATTGGACCTGTTTGCACCCACCAGAAGAGAACCTTGGCCCTTACATCCCAGGAGAGGGAGAGATCCCACCGGTATGCACTGGAAGAAAAAGTGGGTAGATGGCAGTGGAAGAACACAGTCAACAACAGAAATATCAATATGATGCAACCAGAGGCTAGGGACACAACACCAGTTAGACCTGAACATCCAAACACAAATGAAACTGAAGAGAAAGACCATAAAACGACTTCATAAAGATGATAGAAAACATAAAAGAAGAAATGAGAAAATCCTTTAAAGAAATGGAAGGAAAGGCAAACCAAAATTTGCAAGAAATGATTCAAATAGTGCAAGGTTTGAAATTTGAAATAGACACAATAAAGAAAAAACAGTCAGAGGGAATGCTGAAATTAGAAAAGGTGGGTAAATGATCAGGAAATGCAGATGCAAGCATAACCAACATAATACAAGAGATGGAAGAGGGAATCTTCAAAACCCGAGATACAATAGGAGAAATACATTCATCGACCAGAGGAATTCTTAAGTCCAACAAATCCATAACACAAAATATCCAGGAAATAAGGGATACCATGAAAAGGCCAAACCTAAGAATAATAGGTATAGAAGGTAAAGAAACCCAACTCAAAGGTGCAGAAAATATACTCAACAAAATGATAGAAGAAAACTTTCCCAACCAAAAAAAAAGACATTTCAATGAAAGTACAAGAAGCTTAAAGAACACCAAGTAGAGTGGACCACACAAAAAAAGTTTCCTCACTACATAATAATCAAAACACCAAACTTACAGAATAAAGAAAGAATATTAAGAACAGTAAAAGAAAAAGGCCAAGTAACATATAAATACTATCACAATTACACCTGACATCTCCATGTACACTCTGAAGGCCAGAAGGTCCTGGATAGATAGTTTATCAACACTAAGAGACCATGGATGCAAGCCCAGGCTGCTATACCCAGCTTTCATTCACTATAGATAGAGAAAACTAGACATTCCATAAGAAAACCAGATTTAAACAATACTTATCAAGTAATCCAGCCCCTCAGAAAGATATGGAAGAAAAAATTCAACCCAAGGAAGTTAACTGCACCCACAAAAACATAGGAAATATATAATCCACTTTAACAACAGCTAAAGTAAAACTGGCAGGGGAGGATCCACATACAAGACCACCACTAAAAACAAATCCCAAACAAGTAATAATTAACAATCAATGGTCATTAATAGCCTCAATATTAATAGTCTTAACTCTCCTATAAAAAGACACAGGCCAATAGAATGGATAAAAATACAGAATCCATCCAACTGCTACATACAGCAAACACACCACAACCTCAAAGATAGATATTACCTCAGAGTTAAGGATTGTGGAAAGCTTTTTGAATCAAATGGACCCAAGACACAAGCAAGTTTAGCAATCCTAATATCTAACAAAATAGACTTTAAACTAAAATAAATCAAAAAAATGAAGAAGGTTACTTCTTTTTATTTTATTTTATATAACAAAGTCCAATTAAATGAAAATAAACATTTATACACAATATTTGGGAATTTGGGCATCGTTCTTTCCAAACTACTTCCTGCTGGTAAGGGGCGCTGTCTTGTGGGGATTCGAAGAAGATTCAGATATCCTGGCTGTAGTCTGTAGGGCTGTTTTGTCCAGCTGTTTTGAATGTAGGATCAGCTTGTACTCTGTTTCAGGAGGTCTGGCGTGATCAAACCACATTAGTCTGGAAGGAATCCACATCTTTTCATTTTCTGTGGAAACAAAAATAGAAATTCTTTTCCCCAGTAACTTGTCCTTCAACTTAAATTTTGGAGTCAAGGCATTTTTTTAAATTTAATTTATTATTTTACATGTCGATCCCAGTTCCCTCTCCCTCCCTCTCTCCTTCCCTCCCTTTTACCCTCTCTACCCTCTCACATGCACTCTAAACACCCTCCCCTCCCATCCCCCACCCCAATTCCATATGTAGGGGAATGCCATCCAGTTGGGGTCATGTAGATCTGACAGGTCCTATGAAGTAGGGACTAGGGCTTCTCTCCTGTCTCTAGGTTAAGGCAGTTATTCCTCCATGGGGGATATGTTCGCAAAGTCCTTTTGTGCACCAGGGATACACCCTGGCTCCACTGTCTGAGGTCTCTTAGACTGCTCAGTCCTTCTGGCTGAGACCCATATTCAGGAGGGCCTGAGTCAGTCCCATGCTGGCTTCCCAGCTATCAGTCTAGTGGCCGTTAGCTCCTCCTTGTTCAGGTAAGCTGTCTCTATGTGTTTCAGCTGCCTGGTCTTGTCCTCTCCATCTGCTTCTGGGTTCTAGTTCGACTCAGTGTTTATGTATGGATGTTTGCTCCTATGCCCTTCCCAGAGAGTGAGATCAACAGCTAACTTCTCCATGGAGCCCTCAACTAATGCCTGTTGAAGAAGGTTACTTCTTATTCATCAGAGGAGAAACCAATCAAGATGAAGTCTCAATTAGGAAAATATGTGCTCCAAATACAAAGACACACTCATTTGTAAAAGAAACATTACTAAAGCTCAAATCACACATAAAACCTCACACACTTATATGGAGATTTCAACACCTAACTCTCAACACTAGACAGGTCCACCAGATAGAAACTTAACAAAGAAACAAAGGAACTAACAGAAGTTATGACCCCATTGTATTTAACAGATATTTATAAAACATTCCATCCAAAAACAAAAGAATATACCTTTTTCTCAGAGCCATATGGAACCTTCTCTAAAACTGACCGCATACTCAGCAATATAGCAAACCTCAGTAGGTACAAAAAAAAATAGAATAATTCCATGTATCATATCAGACAACTATATTTTAATGTTAGAATGCAACAACAACACAAATTGCAGAACCCCTACAAACTCACGGAAACTGAACAATGTGCAATTGCACCATTCCTGGGTCAAGGAAAAAAAAGAAAGAAAGAAATTAAAGACTTCCTAGAATTCCTAGAAAATTACCAAGATAGAAAAACCTTTATCCAAACTAACCAAAAGGCAGAGAGAGAACATGAAAATTAGCAAAATTAAAAATGAAAAGTGGGATACAACGGACATTGAGGAAATCCAGAGACTCTTCAGGTCATACTTTGAAAACCTGTACTACACAAATTTAGAAAATTTATATGAAATGGATGTTTTTTGGATAGATATCACTTACCAAAGTTAAGTCAAGTACAGATAAGCAATTTTAATAAACCTATGACCCCTAATGAAACAGAAGCAGTCATCAAAAAATCCCAACCAAAAAATGTACAGGGCCAAAAGGCTTCTGTGCAGAATTCAATCAGAAGTTCAAAGAAGACCTAATACTAATATTCCTCAAAGTTACCCATGCAATACAAGCAGAAGGGTCATTGCCAAATTCTTTTTGCAAGGCTATAATTACCATGGTACCCAAGCCACACAAAGACACAACTAAGAAAAAGAACTACAGACCAATATCCCTCATCAACATTGATGCAGAAATACTCAGTAAAATACTGACAAATCGAATCTAAGAATACATCAGAGCAATCATCCACCATGAACAAGTAGGCTTCATCCTAGGGACACTGGAATGGTTCAACATACAAAATTCCATCAATATAATCAAACAACCATATAAACAAATTGAAAAAGCAAAACCATATGATCATCTCACTAGATGCTGAAAAAGCCTTTGACAAAATCAAACAGCCTTTCCTGATAAAGGTCTTGGAGATATCAGGAATAACAGGAACATGCCTAAACATAATTAAAGCAATATACAGCAAGCCAAGAGCCAATGTCAAATTAAATGGAGAAAAACTTATTTTGATACCTGTACATTCAGGACAAGACAAGACTGCCCACTCTCTCCATATCTTTTCAAAATTGTACATGAAGTACTAGCTAGAGCAATTAAAAAAAAAGATCAAAGGGATAGAAATTGGAAAGGAAGAAATCAAACTTTTATTATTTGCAGATGATATGATAGTGACCAGAAAAACTCTACCAGGCAACTCCTACAGCCGATAAACACCTTCAGCAAAGTGGCAGGATAAAAGACTAACTCAAGAAAATGTAGCCCTTCTATGTATACAGACAATAAAGGGGCTGAGAAAGAAATCATAGAAATATCATACTTTACAATAGCCACAAGCAACATAAACTCTCTTGGGGTAATACTAACCAAACAAGTGAAAGATCAATATAATAAGAACTTTGAGTCTTTTAACAAAGAAATTAAAAAAGATACCAGAAAATGGAAAGATCTCCCACACTCTTGGATAGGTAGGATCAACCCAGTAAAACTGGCAATCTTGCCAAAAGCTATCTACAGATTTAATGCAATCCCCATCAAAGTCCTAGCACAATTCTTCACAGAACTGGAAAGAATAATACTCAACATTATAGGGAAAAACAAAAGACCCAGGATAGCCAAAACATCACTTACAATAAAGGAACTTCCAGAAGCATCACCATCCCTAACATCAAGTTCTATTATAGGGCTATAGTCCTGAAAGCAGCTTGGTATCAGAACAAAAATAAACAGGTAGGCCAATGGAACTGAATTGAAAACCTTGGTATTAACCCAAACACCCATGAACACCTGATTCTTGACAAATAAGCTAAAATTATACAATGGAATGAAGAAAACATATTCAACAAATGATGCTGGCATAACTGGATGCTGGTTTATAGAAGCCTGCAGATAGATCCTTATCTATCACCATGCACAAAACTTAAGTCCAAATGGATCAAAGACCTCACCATGAATCCAGCCAGACTGAACCACTTAGAAGAGAAAGTATGAGTTACCCTTGAAGAAATTGGTACAGGAGACCACTTCCTGAACAAAACATCAGTAGCACAGACATTGAGATCAACAATTAATAAATGGGACCTCCTGAAATTGAAAAGCTTCTGTAAGTCAAAAGACACAATCAACAAGAGAAAAGAGGAGCCCACAGCATGGGAAAAAATCTTCACCAATCACACATCTGAAAGAGGTCTAATTTCAAGAAGCTAGTTACCAAACCAACAAATAATCCAATTAAAAATTGGGAGAGACCTTAATAGAGAATTCTCAATAGAATAATCTAAAATGGCTAAAAGACACTTAAGAAAGTACTCAACATCCTTAGTCATCAGGGAAATACAAATCAAAACAACTCTGAGATACTATCTTACTCCTGTCAGAAAGGCTAAAATCAAAAACAGCCAAGATATATTGGAGAGGATGTGGAAAAAGGGGTACTCTCCTTTTGTGGGAGTGCAAACATGTACAGTCACTTTGGAAATCAGTATGGCAGTTCATCAGGAAAATAGGAGTCAGACTACCTCTAGCTCCAGTAATTCTTATCTCAGGCATATACTGAAAATATGTACATGCATACAACAAGGACATCTGTTCAATTATGTTCATAGCAGCATTATTTGTAATAGCCAGAAAGTAGAAGCAACCTAAATGGCCCTCAACTGAAGAATGGATGGAGAAAATGTGGTACATTTATCCAATGGAATAAAATAATCAGTGGAATAAAATAATAATGGAATCTTAAAATTCACAGGCAAATGGATGGAATTAGAAGAAACCATCCTGAGTGAGGTAACACAGTCACAAAAAGACAACACAGTACAAACTCCTTCATATATGTATTTTAGACATATTACCAGTGTACAATTCACACCTCCAGAAAAGCTAGGAAACATTGAGGACCCTAAAAGAGACATACATTTTCCCACAGAGAAGGGGAAAAAAACAAGATCTCCTGTGCAAATTGGAAGCATGTTGTGAGGGAAGAGGAAGTTAGGAGAAAGAGAAGGGTAGAAGAGGAGGGGAGAGGGGGACATGAGAGAGCAGGAAGATTGAGACAGGGAAAGAATAGAGGGTAGCAAAAAAAAATGCCATAATAGAGTGAATAGAGAGAGCCATTATAGGTTTAAGGAGAAATTTGGCACTAGGGAAATATCCAAAGATCTACAAGGGTGATCCCAACTAACAATCTAAGCAATAGAGGAAAGGTTACATTAAATGATTTTCCCCATTATTGAGATTGATGACTACCTTATATGTCATCCTAGAGCCTTCATCCTGTAGCTGATAGGAGTAGAAGCAGACACCCACAGATAAACACTGAGCTGAACTCCTGGAATCTAGTTGCAGAGAGGTCAAGATCAGGCTGGAGAAACCCACAGAAACTGCTGACCTGTACAAGGAAGAGCTCATGGACCCCAGTCTGATAACTGGGAAACCAGCATAGGACTGACCCAGACTCCCTTAATGTGGGTGCCCGTTAGGAGGACTGGGCAGTCTATGGGGCCTCTGGTTGTGAATCAGTATTTATCCCTAATGAGGAATGGGTTGTGGGAGCCCATCCACATAGAAGAATAGTACCTCATCCTCGATACATGTGGGATGGCCTTGGCCCTGCTCCAAATGATATGACAGACTTTGAAGACTCCCTATGGAAGGCCTCACTCTCCCTGGGGAGTAGAAAGGGGGATGAGATGAGGGTTATTGGAGGGAACAGAGGAGGACAGAAGGGTGAGGGAACTGGGATTTACATGTAAAACAAACTTGTTTCAAATTTAAATTTAAAAAGTTATATAAAAAATAATAGTCACTATCTTCTTGTATGGTTGTCTGCAGACAATCTCACACTACTTTCAGGCCTCTGTTCTAAGCCCACAGTTTGACTCAGGCAGTATCACTGATTGCATAGAGGCACAGCCTCTGCAATAAGCACCAGCTCTATGCCAGTGTCACACACCACCTAAGCTGGTCCCAACTCTCACCAATATTGCCTAACATCTTAAGTGGGTTCTTCAATAAGTCCTTATACATTAAAACAGTTTTTCCATGTGTTCTGAATAAATTTAGAAGCAAAAGAAAAAAATAGAGAAGGAAACAATAATTTCTCTATGAATGAAGGATGATTTCATCAGCAGCTATGTATGAGTATCTCAGAACCTAATTGGACACTGTGAAAACATCTCTCCCATGACTGGCATAGCCACCATTGCTGACACTTGTGGCACCAAAGTGAAATTGACAGGTTTACAGAGACAAAGTATTTTTTTTTTGGAAAAGAGACTAAAGTTAAGGTAGGTTCCTCCTCCTGGTCTTATTATGCTTTTCCAATTAATGAAAACATGCTTCATGCTTAAATTAAATTAATCAAAGTTAGATGTCTAGTAATGTATTGATTTCAAGCTTGTCACAGAAAGGAACCTTGTGATAGGAAGGAGTCTATGACAGCAGCTTATCCCTAGATGAAACAGCAATATAAAAGTGACTAAGTCAAGGTTTATTTTGCTTTCAATGCAATGGTTTAGAAACTTTGGTTAGGTTAGACAATGCCTTACTTTAAAAGCTTTGTTCAGTTAGCTAGGTAGTTTTCCCTTTTTACTATCTTTGGTAACTCAAGCAGATGAGTCATCTGACAGCTCTAGTAGAACTTCCAGACATCCCTGGTGCATGACACCAGCATATGCTACTTTACCAGGAGCATTTCCCAGAGATCATATATATCAAATATTAATACCAAAACTATCAATAACACAAATTTGTGTCATTTTGCTGAAAAAATGCCCCTAAAAAGCTTGTGAAAACAAATGCAGACAGATATGGCAATGGGTCATAATGGAAAAGGGACATTTTGGGGATCTCTCATGACCTGACAGCATGATATAAAAATCAGAATGTTAATATTTACTCATTGGTTTTGTGCAATGTTGCAAATGTGTACTGTACTTGTCCATGCCTAGCTACTGGTAGTCTATATAAAGTATTTTGGTGATAATTCAAACTATATATTTAAAAAAGACCCTGATGTCACGAAAGGAGCAATAAATTTCCATGGAGACATGGCACTATATTTGTCCTTGGGAGAGAGGTTAAATGCATAACCAACTTGGTAATAGAGAAAAACAGTATGTTCAGAAAGAATTTTATGTGGTTGTTGGGCAGAAACTTGAACTTGTATCACCATTGGTTGGTGAACACTCCAGTATGTAAATACATTACTTCTTTCTTGTTTGTTTTTTGTTTTAATAAATTGGAAGCAAAGACTTAGTAAAGCCCAAGAAAGGTTATTTATTCTTCCTACTCACCAATAGTTACACTATTGGGCCTTATCCCAAGTAAGCCAATGGAGAATCATTTCCATATACTAAAGGCACAGAGTGACTGGTAAAAAAGACTGTCATGTTTTCTATGAACCTGATACCCTTAGTGATAGGCAGAGGATCAAAAATCATCAGTGAAAAAAAATCAGTACTAAATTGCAACAAGAATCCAGCTGGCTTTATCAATAACTTCAATTTCTGCTTAAAATATTCAGGGATGATTTTGGTAGCTCACAGCTAAACGTCAGGTACAAAGATGAAAATAATCAATTCTACATGAGCTTTGTAGGTGGGGCAAGTGTCAGAGATGGCTTTCCATAACAAGATTAAGAACTAAAGAATTAGCTAATGAATAAAATGTGTTAAATACTGTCACACATAGTTAAAATCAGCAATACATTTTACTGTATTTACAATACAGACACTGAAAAAACTTGAATTTCATTGGTTGTTCATTATTAGTCTAAAGAAGCATAAGGGGGCAAATCTGAAGAAACTATATAAACAAATAAATCATGGATAACTTTGATCATTAGGAGGAAAATATTTTATTTTATGTAAATAAATATATTAATGTTTGATTATACTTAAATGAGGTTAACTGTTGTGCAAATAAAAAGTGTATAATTTATTTTCAATAAGAGTTCTAAGAATGACAAGCTGTAGTAAGGGATTTTCAGCTAGCATGTAAATGAGAGAATATAATTGAAAAGCTTGATGAAAAGGTAAATCTTATTTTGTCATGGAATTATTGAATAGCATCTTGAAAGCCTCTAGGAATTCTCTAACAACTTGTTAGAGAAAAGTGTATTTATGTTCTATTCTTCTATTTTAAATTATTCATTCTTGCAAAGCATACTTTTACTTCAGTTCATTAATTTTTAGAATCTATAGGTTTTGCAGAACTCAATTTCTTTAATCATGCATATAAAATTAATTATTAGAATTTTGTTTTGCTGATTTCAGCAACTGTGTGGAACCACAATACATAGCCTTCAGCAAAATATGTAATATCTAGTAGAAAAGGGAAATGTGATTCTTACTTTTTTTCTCAAAATGAATTTTCTGGTAACAGTAATTTATATTCAAATCAACAAATCATTATGGAAAATGAATCAATTTATGTGTATATATGAGAGAGGAGAAGGAGAGAGAGGGAGAGAGAGAGAAAGCGTGTGTATTATATGTATTTGGCATGTATGCAGATGAGACCAGAGGACACTGAGTTTCTTGCTCTATCACCTTTTACTTCATTTCTTAGAAACAAGTTGCCATATAAAATGTGTTTAATGGTCACTACCTGCAGTGGAAAAGAAGCATCTGTCAAGTAGCCAAGAAGGCATTTGAAACATAAGCATATGAAGCCCTCTTTAAAATGTTGCCTATTGCCAATGGCACAACTCAAGGCATTGCTCCCAGGTGAAAATTTTAGAAAACCATGAAATGCAAATGTGAGAGACAGACAAAAGGAAGGTTTGGAAAACATGTCAAGGCCTTTCTAACATGGCCTAGAGCTAAAACAAAACAAAGCAGAAACACACAAAGTTAGGCATTACAAATTTACCTAGAGAGTTGACTTTTTGGACAGAGGATATAACTTTACTCTATGACTTGAGATGGGTTTGCCAGGGTTTGACTCCCCCAAAGAACATAATAGAACATCAGCCATAAGATATTGTTTTCACATGTTAAAGTAAATCAGAAAAGCAATCTGGCTGATGAGAGATGATAGGTATCCAGATCTACCTGAATGGAGGTCTCTGGTGGAATGTCTTTCAACTCAAGGTTGTTCCAGCAAAATTCCCCTGAGAATGCACCCCAGTACATTTTATAGGTAACCGCAACATCCTAATATAATTTCAATATCCTTGTACTTGCCTGAGGTTCTATTTTAACTCATCTAGTGATGTGAATATTAAGAAAGAAAAGATGGAGAGAACAACTAATAAAAACCTTTGGTTTGTGGTTGCTCCTCTCCTGATTTGAGGTAGTAAGTCTTTGAACTGATATAATCCAGAGCAGGTATGTTCCTCACAGATGAGTTACCACTTCCAACATACAACCTTTGCAAGGCTTCCTCCCAAATTCAGACCCTGGAATCATCATGCATATAAATCTGTATCATAGAAACTCACTAGAGTGGGAATACTTCAGTTAAGTCAAATTATAATTACTCTTAGCATCTCCATGCTCTTGGCTCATCTCCTGCATGACAAATATTATCTTTGTGCAAGAAACAAAGTGCATGATCGACAAGCCAAACATAAACAAGGAATGTGCAGGTGCCTCCTTCAGATAGCTGCCTACCTGATGCTTTCTGCGTGAGCAGCTACAAGACTCAAAGGGGACAAAGCAATTACAGGTACAAGTTGGGAAGGAATTCTCCCTGGCCACACTGAAGTGAGATTTGGGGCTGAAAAAATAAGAGCAGTTTTCTCTAAGCAGGCTCTCTTACAAAGGCAAACAGAACAGAGACAAAGAAGCAAAATAAAATAAGACAAAACAAGTTACTTCTACCAAATATAGCAGTAATATAACATAGACATTTTCCCTTTCTTACTGAGGACTTCTTCCCTGTGATCTTGAGTGCCAGAACAGGTATATGCTCTAAGAACAGCTTTCTCAATTGCATTAGTCAGACATTATATTAGACAGGCATATATAAAATGGTCTTTGATGGAACTTTATACTGAAGATCTTGGAAGCTCTTCCAGTTGACAGTCCAACTTGGATCAGGTAAACCATGCTCCAGTAGCATGAATAGAAATTTCCCAAGTGCTACCAAATGTCTTCGTACAGAATCTAGTGAAGTTCAAATTACATAGTCATCATTGCATCAAAATGTCTAGGTATTTTTCATGTTTTACAGGGTCTTCCCACCTGGGCATTTCCAAGTAATATTTCTCATGAATCTAACAATAAATCTGATTTTATTTCTTAGGAAACCAGAGCTGTGAAAAACAAAGTACATGAATTCATCAAAATTGTGGGTTTTTTGTTTGTTTGTTTCTTTCTTTTTTGACACAAGGGATTGCTATATAGTACAGATTGGCCTGATCTATGCAAGATCTATACTGGCACCATGCAAGATCTATACTGACACAAAAGCATGATCCTTTTTCAGCTTCTTGAGTGCTAGAATTACAGGTATGTGGCACCCTTACCCAGCACAGAATCATTCCCATTATAATAAAGTAGGGAGAAAAACATAAACAAGCAAGTCAGTGGGTAACTAAAATGAGAAAGGATAGTACTATGCAGTGTTGTGCCATTTTCCAATGGACTGACTTCGGGGTGTATTTGTTCAGCAAAGCCACATTTGTCATTAAACCAAACTTATCAGTCTTAACCAATTTTATAATGTGCCAATTGCCATTGCTCACAAAATAGCCAGATATTGAGCGTTATGTTCCAACCGTCTTGTAGAACAATCAGGTGAGGAGAAAGTGATACACAGAGAGTTATAGATTGAGGGGATGCCTTCTAATTGAAACTCAAAAGTGGGATTTGCTGCTCATCACATTTTCCTCCTTATGGGGTTGACAGTTTCTGAAGTAGAAAGTGGTGGAGATGAAAGAAAAAAAACAACCAGAACCCTAGACTTTGTCCAATAGAACACTATGTGAGGAAAGCACAGGACACTTGTGAGAATGACCAACTAATCCACTGCAATGTGAAGTTACTGAGGCTTCAAGGCCAATATATTACTTCCAAATAATTCATCTTTGTGTAGAGAGTATGTGAATATATGCATACAATTTTATTGATAGTCTTTGTCTTACTGGTAGGAAAACAAGCTTTGTAGTGTCTCCATGTCTCCTGCATTCCCCTAAAAATCTTTAGTAGCCATGAATATATAAAACATGTGTTAGAACAAGTTTTAATACTAGACTCATGAAAAATGACTCTTATAGAAATATCCATGAGATCCAGATGCTAGTTTTCATAGTACCACAATGTGGTATGCAGGATGCTGGGGCGGGAGTCAGGTAAATTCCTTTATCCAGCTATGAGCCCTGAGAGCTCCAGTTGATTGACTAAGGCTCACTCCACAGGAGCAGATACATGCCTGATATGTAAATATGTCCAAGATTCCATTTGTGGGGAGTTTATAGTTCCCAGGAGTGAAGCTACTACTACAATTCCACTAAATGGACCTAACCTAAGCATATGTATCATAGAAATGACATCTCATCAAACCTTTCTAGAAACATAGATTAGTGCATTTTATCGGTGTATACTTGGTATGCAGTCAAGGTCTGCACCTTTAAATTTTTGTCTTCTTTATCTAAATAGATACATGCAAAAAACATTTAAATACATTATTACATTATCAAAGCAAATTTAAACTCTACCTATGAGGGTCTCAGAAAGAAGTGTGTCCTAACTTTTTGCCCAAGTTTAATTTCCGTATATAAAAAAAAAATCATGTAGTATTATTTTGTGCTAGATTCTGAGGAACACAATTACCAATTTTCAAAACAAATTCTATAGCAAATCTCATTATTCAATAGCAATTTGGCATTCTCTATGTAATAGAAAATTGGCATTGGGGAATAGTAGAAGGAATGGAAAAAGGAGCTAGAATCTAAAATTCTATGTATTCACATTTGTTAAAATGTTGCCTTTTATTTTTCTTTAGTGTAATTCACACTGGGACTTAATTTCCGAGTAAATACTAGACAAAGGCAACCTCTGAAAATTACAGTCTATATAATACTCAAAATGTACCTTGGCTTTGGTTTCATTGACTTTTATTCTGTAAAACAAGGATTTTATTTCTGAATATGACATGTGAATTTTTCAGCCACACCAAGGCAAGTAGAAGTGGTTACCAAGCATATCATCAATTCTGTGTTAATCTTCCCTGGGTACTGAAGTAAAACGTGCTGAGCTATGGCCTCCTCTCCATGGCAAGGGAAATTTACTAAGCACTGTTGCCTCTTTGTTCAGTGGGTTTTCAGACCCGTCGTCCCTCTGGAGTGTCCCTTCTCTGCAGCTGAATTTGGGAGATGCAGGCATGTGCCTGGGAACCATGGATGGTCGCAGTGTGTGCTCCATTGATTAACCATGAAAACAGTAATGGAGCTGCCACTGATCCCTGAAATGGCTCCTTTGAAATCCTTTAGGACATCCATGGGGTCACTACTCATGTTCCATTGCAAGGATAAGCTTCAAGCTATCTGACTGCTTACTAACTGTCACCTGAAATAAACTACTTACCTTTCTATTTCCAGTTTACCCACCACCTGCCAGAAGAAAGCATATGAAATACAGATAAAAAAAAACCCTTATACATCAATCACAACTACCAGAAAAGTAGTTTGCACCACCAAGTCTGGAAAATAACTACTGTGAATACCAGGGTGTATAAAGAGATCCATTTCTCCTTTCAAATTCTGGAACTTGACAATAGAGAACCCAGATGCTTCTCAACATCATTATTGACTTTTCAAGGCATTGTCAACTTTTTAACTCTTGATGACTTTTCAAGGCTTTTTATGAGGATATAAAAATTATTCCTCAATTAAAAGAAATCATGATAAAGCTATGATTAAAATGAACTATCATCACATGAACATCAGTAAGACAGGGTACAACTTATTTCCATTTGCACACTCCCTTATACAATAATCCTCACATACATACATACATGCATACATACATACATACATACATACATACTCATAGCATATATCTATCCTGCCCATCTAGCTGCCTTCCCATATTTTCATTCATGTACCTGTATACCCATACATACCCCTATTCATGCATCCATCTATAGTTTCATCTATTCTTCTAAGTCCCCATCCATCCATCCATCCATTTTCACATTCATCTACCCATCCATTTCAGTTGTGTGAATTATTTAAAATAAATTATGGAGGAAACTTGAAGGGCACAGTAGGGAGTTGAAAGCACTATAGTTGGATGCAGACAAGTTATAGAAGCCAGTTCATGGGTGTCAGATAGTGCATGGTATAAGAACAAGTAGAAGCAATGTACAAGATATAAATGAGGTCTTAAAGAGAGAGTGGAGCTTTGTGGGAATGCAATTACAACCACTATGCATGGCACAACAAGGAAAATACTCAAATTTCCAGGGTTGAGCAAATAGACCTAAAAGGCCCAAGGCTTAGAGTCTGATGAACCTACCGATGGCAAAAAAAAAAAAATTGTGCTGGTCTGCCTTGGGAACCCCAAGTGTTGCAGCTTGAATCTTATATGTCCTCTGACAGGGTACAAGTGAAAGGCTTGATGCTCATTCCATTGAGCTATTTAGAAGCTGTAATTTCTTTAGTGACAAAATCTAGTGATAGGTATTTATGTCATTGAGGAGAGTGCCTCCAGAAGGAATTGTGGAACACTAATCTTTTCTTGTTGTCATATCCCATCTGTAAGTTGAGGACCTTTGTCCCTTATATGTCACTACCATAAAGTGCACCTCATAGCAAACCCAAAAGCGATAAGACAAACTGACCATGGTCTGAAACACTGAGCCAAGACAAACTTCGATTCTTTATGAATTGATTATTTTAGGTATTTTGTGACAGTTGACTAAAACACCAAGTTAACATCAGCTTGTCTTGGCAATATTCTTAATAATTTTCTCTTTTATTCTATGAGATGTCCTTGTTTGGATGATTACTTATATGATTGGGCTATAAATTGTATCTTTTCCCATACCTGATGAAAATTCCCTGAAAGTTTTTGGCCAAGAGATTGTAATTTAATTTATAAAAATAACACCTAGATAATTCAACTGCAGCACACTGAAAGCAAACAGAGCTTGAGGAGGAAAATGAACCCTATGGATTCTGAACAAGGAGGCTAGGAAAGACAGTGCAGGCTTACATTCAATTAGTTACAGAAGGATCAAAAGGAGTTACCAAACTGAACTTCTGAAGATGGAATCCAATTAACCCCGCCCAGTATGAATGTAGGAGCTAATACAACTTCCCTTCTCTTAACCAGGAGCTATTTAGTTCATTAACTAGTATCAGAAAACGAACAAAACTCATATCTATTCAGACAGTACTAAAGTTTAACAATGTATGGATGATCTTGTCAACATTGTGGGTGCTATCTACCATTCATTCCCTCAGTTCTTCATTCCTCCATCATCCATCATGTGTGGCAAGAGGTAGAATTCATTTTGTCAACTTTTTCTAGTTCTAGCTAGTTCTAGTTCCAGGCTGTAGGATACCTGTAAAGGAATCACATAAGGCACTTCAGGTTGGAAGGGGATAATTGATATCTTCCAACAGGAGCATAAAATGAGCTTGTCAAGAGAGATTATCAGAAACAAAACAGACCTCACTTTAGTGACATGAATAGGCCAAGACAGAGTACCATGAATGAGACAAGGAAAGGGAGAAGGGCCTGAATTCAGATCAAAAGTTAAACTGTTCATGGAGAATTCAGGGAGACCTTAGAAACTAAGCTTACTGGATGATTTCTTCCACTACTCCCAGAGTGTGCTTGGAGCCAAAAGAATAAAGCCTGAGGACTTGGGCAACTACATCTATGGCTAAGGCAGTTGTTAGACAATGATTATCCTGCCCCAAAGGTCCTGACTCTCATTCTAATACACAAACAAACAGAAGAGGATTCCAAGTTCCATTCACATGTTTCATTCATCTTTGAAATGTGGAATATGTGGATTCGGTTAAGGTAGGTAGGTTGGGAACATGACTCAGTAAAGTGCTTACATAGGAACCTAAATTCAGATCCCCAGCACCCATAGAAAAATCCAGGTGTGGTAATGTGTTCCTTAATGTCGGGGGGCAAGAGGGGGATACAAGATAACCCTAGGGATTTGATGGCCAGCCATTCTAGCCAAATGAATAAGCACCAGGTTCAATGAGTGGTCCTATCTTAAACAAATTAAAAAACAGGTGGAGCAGCAATAAGAAGACTCTGATATTGACTTATGCCTCCACATGTACATGCACCTGTATATCTTCACACCCCCCCCTTGTCACCCATTTCAGTAGAACCAGAATAATTTTTGCACATTATGGCATTTATCCTTCTGTTTGTCAAATAAAAGCACAACAAACTTCAATTGGAAATGAAATATAACAATTGATATTATAATAATTAGAGCCAAATATTAACTATGAAAGGTAGACTTCAGTGTTCTTTTGGAGGTGTTGATTATGTTTGCAATTAAAGAAAAATAGAAGATTTGGAAAGAAATCTGAGGATTATTTTCCTCCTCCATACCAGTTAACTTCTGATGAACTAGTCAAAGATCAACCAAGATCATTTTGTAGTGAGATATTTACTTTGTCTCCTTCTGTGGCACTGACCACGCCCATTGGGGGGGTGGAGCCATGGGCAGAAGTGACCTGTGGAAGGAGGTCTGAGGGAGAGCAGGGGAATGCTCTCTTGCTGGCAGAACTTGGACAGGAGAGCATCCGGTGGAACTTGCTGGTGTTCATCTGTCTAGGTTCTAAGTTATTTCTCCCTGAATAAACATCCATTCGGCCTATTTGTTTATCCTGATCCTTATTTAACTGCAATAGTATTTTGTTTGTTTTTTTAAATGTAGCATGAATTTATGACCATTTAATTTAAATTTCTGGTAATTATAACAATGGGTCTGGGTAAAATACTTCCACTGAAATAGCATCTTTGTATCTCTTAGATATTGCTGCATTGTTTATTTCAACATGTTTCTTCAACAATGCAAAAAAACAGTAACATGTACCAGGGTGTTAGTGGTGCACACTTTTAATCGCAGTACCTCAAAGACAGAGGCAGGTAGGTTTCTGACTTTCAGGACAGCCTGCTCTACATAATGGGCTCCAGGACAGCCAGGGCTACACAGAGAAACCCTGTCTCAAAACAAGAGACAAACAAAATAGTAATATGTATACACTAGCATGTATTTATGTGTATAATATATAAAGATTAGTGTGAGGCTATATACACATATATATTACAAAATTATATTTACACATGTACACATATACCTATACTAGTATTAATACATAAGTTTTATAGATGCACATACAGGCAAGGAAAATGAAGAGGAATATATGCACATATAATTTCATGTGTCATGTGCACAAATATTTACATAACTGTGCCAAGCTCTAGACCCTAGTCTGAACTAGAACTGCATGGACAATGTGTAAAGATGAGGACATTTGATTTTATCTTTGACATCCTATACTTTCTACACAATTGAAAATTTAAGAAGATCCTTGAAGCTTTCCCAGAGGAGCTGACAAGTAAACTATACACACTGATGAGAAGTTCTACTATAGTTGGTCTTATACAAGACTCATCATGTTCTATAAGCACTGCTGGTTCTACATTGGGTCTTTTGTCCTCAAGGGCTTGTTGTTTCGCTGTGGATATGGTGAGAAGCAAGTAACATGGGTATTTTTTTTATTTTATATAACCAAGTCCATTTAAATGAAAACAAAACATTTATAGACAATATTTGGGAATTTGGGCATCGTTCTTTCCAAACTACTTCCTGCTGGTAAGGGGCGCTGTCATGGGGGATTCTAAGAAGATGTAGAAATCCTGCTGTAGTCTGTAAGGCTGCTTTGTCCAGCTGTTTTGAATGTAGGATCACCTGGTACTCTGTTTCAGGAAGTCTGGCTTGATCAAACCTCATTAGTCTGGAAGAAATCCACAGCTTATTTTCTGTGGAAACAAAGAAAAATCCTTTTCCCCAGTAACTTGTCCTTGAACTTAAATTTTGGAGTCAAAGCATTTTTTTATTTAATTTATTATTTTACATGTCAATCCGAGTTCCCTCTCCCTCCCTCCCTCCCTCCTTCCTTCCCTTCCTCTTTCTTTCCTTTCCTCCCTTTTACCCTCTTTGCCCTCTCACATGCACTCTAACCACCCTCCCCTCCCATCCCCCCACCCCAATTCCATATGTAGGGGAATGCCATCCACTTGGAGTCATGTAGATCTGACAGGTCATGTGAAATAGGGGCTAGGGCTTCTCTCCTGTCTCTAGATTAAGGCAGTTATCCCTCCATGGGGGATGTGTTCCCAGGTTCTTTTGTGCACCAGGGATACATCCCGGCTGTTAACAGAACAAAAGGACCACAAAGGAATGACACAACACTATGGAGTAGTTCTGGCTCTGTGTTTATGTGTGTGCACAAACATAAGCATATGAAATTTGTTCAGAAATTATGAAAGAAAATTAGTTTTAAAGAAAAAATGAGTCTGAGGGCATAGTTCATGTGCTAAAGTAATTACCTAGCATGCATGAAGCATTGACTCCAATTTCCTGTAATACATAAAACCAAGTGTGATGGTAACACATCCCTGAAATCCCAGCACAAAAGATATTGAGGATGGAAAATCCTAAATCTAAGATTGTCCTACAACACATATTAAGTTGAAGGCCAGCCTATTCTGTCTCAATAAAAGAAAACAATCAAAATGGATCAATAAAATGAATGCCCATAGATGAATTCCAAATTTTTTCTGTGCTGGAAGTATACCAGATAAACTCATGCAAATTCGTTTTGCATTCTTAACAGGAAAAAATTGCAGAAAATAAAAGATTTTCCTTCATCAAGAAATATCAATGAGGGATAGAGCGATGGCTGAGCTGTTAAAGGCTAGACTAACAATCAAAATTATAAGGAATATTAATGATAACTTCCAGACTCAGATGAAATGATGACAGTGAAAGTTACATTTTAAAATCTCTTCCATAATGATGTAAACATGCTGGAAAGGATTTAGCCTTCATAATACTTGAATTTCATATTTGTCAAACAAAAATGATAGGAATCTGTTTTGTGTACATTTTTGAAGTTTATTTATTTAATCAAGTAATTTCTAGGAGAAAAATAATTCAGTAACACATTAGGTATAAAGACATAAATACATTTCCTTAAATTTTACTTTAGAATATAATTTCAGTTTTTATCAAACTTTGAAGACATTTAACACCCTCACTCTTTAAATGCCTTCCTAATGACATCAGTTTTAATGATTTATATAATTTGAAGTGGTTATTTTCCATACTTCATTACTTTCTCCCAAATGATCATTGATTTGATAATTACTTGATATTTTAAAGCCGGAAGACATAATGTCCTTGAGAATGTTTTAAATATCTTGTTCTAAGCATAAATAAATTACATGAACTTATGGGTGATTTATTTTTTCAAGAAAGATAAAGATCATTTGACTTTATCTTAATTAAGACTATTTAGCAACATATCTTATTGAGGAAATCAACATATAGCTGTTAGCAGATCATAAAGAAGGCATTTTTCGCAGGATTCTATAAATGTCACTGTGTTTTATGAGGATGACCCAGAATTATCTGTAGAGAATAGTTCCCTTCCTTTCAGCTTCTCTCTCACTATTCTGCAAGTTTTATTTGTATAGTGTGAGTTAACATGTAAATTTTTAAAATTTGGTTAATTTTGTCCATCCCATTGGTTTATGTTTTTTATAATTTTTGTCATTTCTATGAGTTTTCTTTTAGATATACATAACAATTAAATAAATCTGTCATTTTTGCTATACACATTTTACATCAGTAAAAGAGCATAAAATATGCAAAGCAATTTAGTATGTTTAAAACACCCTTAATTATTTTGTTTTCTGTTTGCGAGATGGCTTCACTGGCAAAAGAGCCTGTCACCAAGACAAATGATTGAGTTTGATACCAGGTCCACAGTGGTGGAAGGAGAGAACTAACAAAAAAATGTTGTGGGTATGAACACACACACACCCACACCCACACCCCCCCCACACACACACACACAAATCAGTAAATTTCTACTATGGTATATACAAGATTTCAGATGTTGCTAGTGGAAAAATGAAATTTGTGCAAATCTATTTTAAATAAATGCATTCAATGGGCATCATTTGGCATAGAAGCCCTTTGAGTATGGTTGCCAAAGGATACTGGTGCCCTGTCCTCTGGAGAGCTGTTTGCACTACACATTCTTCCTGTAGAATTCAGCTTTAACTTGTATACATTGATGCTGAAGCCATCTCTTGATCAGTCTACACTTCAAACTGTGATGTGATTAGTTTGCAATAAATACCAATGAACACATATGGATGCTTAACCTAATAAATAGTTTCAGTTTGGAAAGAAGAAAATAGAGGGAGAAAATGGGACTTTCTCTCCCTTCTTGTTTTAGTTAGGATCCCATTGAAAATTCATAGAAGGCCTTTGCTTGACTGCCCATCATAGTTCCACTGTACCAGCCATCAATCAACCTGATACCATGGGGGCCAATTGACCCAAAATATTTAACAATATTTAGTCAGGATTAGAGTGGAAATAAAGCTCATTTGGTAGAGCATTTGCCTAGCATGTATGAAGCCATTCCCACCATTGCATAAATTGGATATGGTTATGCACATTGTAATCCTGCAACTAACTTGGGTAGTGGATGCAGGTCAGGAGTTCAAGATCGCCTTCAGTTACATAATGAGTTCAAGACCAGCCTGGGTTCAGAATTAGTCAGAATTGTAGAAAAGAAGTGTGTTGTGGGTGGCAGGTAATCTTTAATTTCAGCTCCCACTCCTTCCTTAATGCTCATTTTTTTCAGAGGATGTATTCTTTAATAAAGCCATAAGCACTTTGTTTATGAAACAAGTTAAGGGTAGCTTATCTAAGAATTAAGAATGAGAAAATTTGAGTCATTTAATCACTCTAATTTCATAAAAGATTTCAAAATATTTGAATGTCTTAAGGATGGGTTTATAAATCATTCAAAAGTATATACTATTTTATGAAATAGAACACTATAGAAAATACTTTAACAATTACTTTTTAAAAACTAAATGTACAACTTCCTAGAAATCTTCTAAATACTATAACAATAAAAAGCTTCACTATGGTAGAGCAAACACAGGATTACTGGCAGAATAAAATCTTATTAAATATGGGATCATGAGAGTTATCAAATAGCTTTAATAAAGCATTTTGGAATTTTGTATTTTTAATCAAAGTTAATAATATGTACCTTAATTATTTTAGGGTTTCCTATTTTATAAGATTTTTGCCTAGTTCCTTAAGATTGCATGTTGCTATGACTTCTGAAATACATATATGTTAACATAAACACACAAAGAATAGGTAAACAGACATACTTACTGCCAGACTTTTATTGAGTCTTCAAAACAAATAAAATTTTTTTGAAGATTTGTGAGCAGAAAAATCTAGATTCTAACAGAAAAACAATGTGTGCATGTGTGTATCTATCTGTCATCTATCTATCTTTTGTTAATCTTTGTTGTGCCAAAATCATGAACTATAGTATTATACATGCACAGGGTTTTGAGGAAGACCTTGAGTGTTCTTTAGCTCCATCTTGCATTTTCTTGAGACTGGGCTGGCAGTGAGCAAGTCCCAGCAATCAATTCTGTTTCTATCTACAGCATTGGCTTACTCATGACCAAGTCCAACTTTTATGTGTATACTGAGTGTTTGATCCCATTCTTGCACAGCGAATGCTCTTACTTACTGAACCATTTTATCCCAGCCCCTGAAATCCTTTTTCTGCATAGAATTTAGTAAATACTTCCTATGATTATTTGTAATAGTTTCAAAGAATCCATTAGGAATAGGAGGAAAATTCAAATCATTATTAACTGTTATTATAATAGTTAATCATTATATAATATAATGATCCAACTCTCATGTGACATAGCATAGTATCAGTTAACTGTTCTGAATAAGAAAATATTTCTAATTAATGAAGGTAAGAGAGTGATCTAGATTTGGGTACATAGATTTCCTCTATATGGACTTACAAAAAATTTGAGTACAACTGTATAAACTACTCACCAGTATTTTGACATAAAAATTAAGAATTCTGAATTTGAGTAACCACCAAGCAAGCACAGTTTGTCTATGCTTAGAGAGAATTGTGTAATGTAGAAAGTGACTATAATTTTTATATGGCAAAGACTACACAGATTCTATGGTAAGTTGAAATCTAGATGATTATATCAGTAAACTGTTATGTGCTTTTGGAGATAACTCAGAAGCTCATTTAAGATCCAGAAGTGCAGCTTTCGACCCTACTTCAGACCCATGTATTTTTGTCAAGAATCTTCCAAAACCCCTTATCTGGGGATGAACTGCCACTATCAACTCCATGTAGGGAGGAAAGACTTGCAAAAAAATCAGAGTAAAATGTTGAATCCATAAAACAGCTAGAAGATGAATTATTTCCAACAAAACATTACTGTTGTTTATCCTATGCCATTAATGTGCTTGCTGTGAAAAGAACAAAATCATTCATGGAGAGAAAGCTCAATTTCAAATTTCAACAGACTGTCTTGGTGTCTCCAGTTGATTTCCATTGGATGGTGTGAGCTCTAGGTTTGGTGATATTGTTTCTATCTGTTTTTTTTTTTTTTTTTTTTTTTTTTTTTACCCTGAAGCTTCCTCTAAATGGAAACTTACATACCTGGGAAATCTAGCTAGCTGCCTTACTGGAGCTTCCTCGATCTGTTTTTGCTGGATGTTTGAAAGTTCCCAATTTTATGATGTTATCTTTCTGTATTCGTTAGTTATTTTCTTTGAAAACTTCATGAAATAGGATATCCTGCTCTGCCTGTGACTACATTGGGAACTGCACCTGACTGCAATGAAGGGGCTTCCCTAGTGGAAATCTGTAAAATATTTTGAATGCCCAATTTGACAATGCCTTGTTATCTATCTAGCTATCTACTAGCTATCATCTATCTGTCTGTCTGTCTGTCTGTCTGTCTGTCTATCTAACTATCTATCATCTATCTGTCTATCCATCATCTATCTAGTCTTTCTCTGTCATCTACCTTTTTATTATGTATTATGTATATGGTCACTTATGCAAATAACACCTATGACTAAAAAAGAAAAATATATTTAAAATCAGAAAAGCAAAGTATATGTAACAATTCAAGTTAAAAACAGTGTAACAAAACTTGAAATTTATGAGTAATTTTCACAGTATAAATTTAAACATTAATACAGAAGCTTTCTTATCCAAATCTCATTGAGTCTGTATACCATGTAACAATTTGGAAGCATTAAATGTAACAATATATAAATTACCTCTCATATTTATCAGTTCCTTGTACTGAGAATGCTTAAAATCTACTTCTTTACCTTGTCATAGAATGAGGACCAAGTTTTTCACTTGAATGAGGGTTGAAGACAAGCATAGACAAAAGGCTGATGCAAACACTACATACATTAATAGATATGAATTAGTAGTATCAGTAAAAACTCATGTTTAGTAGCATACAAATATGGCTACACATGGAAATTTAATGTGAGAAATTATACAATAATCTGAAAGAAATATTACTCTAAAGCAATGAGCTCACTCAGAAGCTATAATACCATTTTCCAAGATAAAGAATGGGGCTCCTTGGAGGGATGGTCAATTCTAGCAATGAGGCAAGAAATACATAGAGGAAGATGGATCACTGGATAGACTCAGAAAATAAAGATATATAGTCAAACTACCAAACACCAACAGTGTGTCAAAGAAGCAAATTTGAAATGGTTCCCAATGGGTAAAGCCAAATAATTTGAATAAAATTAAATAAATAAATAGCAAAGAGGTAATAGTTATGTTCCAAAATATGAAATAAATATATGTATAGATATAAACAAAAAGGTATCCAAAAAGACATGTGAAAAACTGCCACAAACATTCTGATTGAAAATCAGGAGGACTTTAAGATGGGTTCCCAGGAAATGGAAAAGAAATTGAGAAGAGATTATACATTTCTGAATGTGTCCTTCAGTTTATTAGATGCATGATACGTGGACATTGGCCTTAACAAGTGTACTATACTAATACCAATAAGAGAAACTAACATGGGAAGTTTCCTGAGAATTTTATATGCTAAGTTCTCAACTATTGTTTAAACCACAAACTGCCCTAAAATTAAATTTCTAATTAAAATAGGAAAACAAACTATAGATGATGACAAAACATACTAAACATCTCAGATTCCAGTCTGGGTCATGATATAATTCATGAATGCCACCTGCTGTTTTTCCTTCTACCATAAACAACACTAAAAATAATTAATGTATGTGTGTACACAAGTCTAGTAATACACAGACTCAGAAAATCTCCTTGTAGATAAGCCTCTCCAGGCAGCAGAGACACACCTGTATGCAGGTAGGTATGCAGAAACCTGCACACCCCCCACATGGCTTGTTAATGGTAATTTTACAACCAAATGTAATCTATCAATAACAGAAACATAAAATTGATATTATGTTAGAAACAAGCAAAGGTGCAGCTCTTTTAAAACATCATTTCAACCATGTGACTCCTGAGAAGTCGCCAAGGAAGATTTCAAGATCAATGTCTTAGGCTTCACCAAACAAGCAGCGAAGTGTTAATAAAAAAGAACAATAAGATGTCTTAGGGGAAATCATCTCCCATTGGATTCTTCATCCTGATTTCAATGGAGTGAGCCAGAGTCCTATATTCTACCTCCATGTGAACTAAAAAAGGTTAATGAGGCTTAGAGTGGAAGTCGATGGAATCCTTCAGGGGTCTGCTAAAGATTTAATTCATGAGAAGCAGAATTAGATAGAGTAAGGTTCTGATCCTATAAAGAACTTACATTCTCCTTGTCCAAGATCTTTCCTAGTATGTGTATGCATGTAAGCATATGATGTGCTTTATTAGAAGTGCCTGCTCTTGTTGACATGTTTGTGTGCAGACACATTCACATCATGCATACATTTATATTATTGTATTCCAGCATGTGTATGTGTAAAGGAGAGCATATGTGTAGTATTGTATGGGTGTATGATCATAAGCATGTATGTGGCATTGTAAGGGTATATAAGCATGTGTATGGGTGTGGCAGCAGTGTCAGAAGTGGGAAGGTACAGAGAAGAGGATGCTTTATATTTGCAAAGCTGAGATTCTGGTTGCAGCCTTGTGAATCTTTTTATTTGAATGCCATTAGTGACAATTTAAGTGTGAAGAAATTGAAAGAGACAGGAAATTTTCAAAGTTAGATGAGTGCCCAAGGATATTACAGCTGAGAATCATTTCAATTTCTTTTATTTACCAAGTATTCCTGGATAGACTTTAAGTATTTTTAATGATAAGAAAACAAAAAAGTTTACCTTCATAAATCAGAGTAAATGATATTTTTAAAACTAAATCAATACAAATGAGCAGTTGTAGTGGTGGGCTGTGCAAGAGAGGTGGACAATGGTCACTTGTGAAATTAGACCTCTTGATTTTAGCCCAACAGCCTTCTGTGACTTGATAGTTTGAAGGACTACAAAGATCAAGGAATTCATTTCAACTCAACTTATTCTTTTTTATTGTTTAAAATGATCTATTCGTTTTTGTGCTTTAAATGATCAACTCCTTCATTTAAATAACTTGCTAGAAACACGGCTTCTAATGAAAACCCCATTATGCTTTTTCATAACTTTTGACTTGAGTGAGTTCAGCTCTGGGCTCAGAAAGATATTAATTTAAAAAGAGAAGAAAAAAGATAGGATGTAATGAGCTGTGAAAAGACTGTACGTCTGGAAAGAATAACACTGAAATATACTTAATATAGAGCCAATTATTTGACTGGCACTTGGATCTTTCCTTTTGTAATAATTTCAACAGAAGAAAATTTCAAAACAGAGATTTTTTTTTCAATAATATACACAATGCCAGGGATTTTTAGACAATAACCTACAAGCTAGAGTATCTCCAAACAGCATGTAAGTTACAGAGTCTTTAGGTAAGTTTCCATATCTCTTTTCCTCTTTATACCTTATACTAGGAGTAGCAAAACTGCTATCTGCATTTATATATACATGACATACAGTAAACAAGTGAATACAAAAATATACCACAAATAAATATTAATCACCTCTAAACATTCATTAATGATTTTAATAGTGTTGCAGTTGCTTTAGATATCAGGAACATTATAAATATAATGTAATAAATATTCAGTAAAGAAGTAAATTAAAATAATAACCATAGTACATTACTCAGTGAAAGCTATTTCATGTAAAGGTATATACAAAAGATATTACCTGGAAATTAGTAAAAAGAAACACTTCAAGGCTTTCCTCCCAATGCAATGAGAAGAGAGGAGGAATAGCCTAAGAAGCTACAATGACAAAATTGAGACTTGCCTCCTGGAAGTGCTTGAAAAAGAAAGTTCCTTCCCTAAATTTGAGTGAAATTGAAATGGGTTATTACTAGTGACAGTAAACATAAGTTGTTGCAATGAGAGTATTAAATAGATAGACTATGGCATTCAGAAGGTAACAGCCAGGTGAGTAAAATTATCACAAAGATAGCAAAGCTACAAAGGATGGATAACTGATTCACAAGGAGTTATGAGCCTGGTTATGGGAGTATGGTACAAGTAGTAAAAAAAAAAAAATATTTGGGCTATCCACTAAAGGTGACATCATTAAACTTTTACCAAAAACAGAAATCAAAGTGATGACAATTGTAGAATCCACAATAAAATTATCTTGATCCTGGACCCCGGGTGTAAGAGCTGGAATTAACAGATGCAAGAAACTTTATATAATACAGAAGTCATCCTGGAAGAGACAATAGGATGTTTCAAATAAAATAGCTATTATTGTGTCAAAAGGAGTGTTTCTGCTAAAGGTAATTATCAAGGTTCCTGTTATAGGTAATGTGGCTTCTGCTTGATTGAAAATCTTCTTTCCTAGGGCACAAATGGAC
Organism: Phodopus roborovskii; assembly: GCF_943737965.1. Classification (NCBI taxonomy): domain Eukaryota; kingdom Metazoa; phylum Chordata; class Mammalia; order Rodentia; family Cricetidae; genus Phodopus; species Phodopus roborovskii. The sequence continues at coordinate 8,440,152 of NW_026126485.1, forward strand.
TTTGGGAGACCATTCCCTATGGAGGGATACTCTCTTAGAGCCTTGGTCAGGCCTTAATGTCAGACTTTTATGATCCCCCATTGAAGGGCTCACACACCCTGGGGAGTGGATGGGGAGTAGGATGGGGGGTTGGTGGTGGGCATGAGAGGATTGGAGGAGAGGAAATTGAGATTGATAAATAAAATGAGATTGTTTCTCTAGTGTCAGTTTTTTCTTCAAACCTGTAATGGCTCCCTTTATAATGGTATCTCTTTTCTTGCTCTCGTCTATTCATCCCCCGACTAAATCTTCCTGGTCTCTCATGTTCTCCACACCCCTGTTCTTCTCCACTTATTTTTCTCCTAATTCCCTCTCCACTCACTGCCCCCTCGAACTCCCAATATGCACAGGATATCTTGACCCATTCCCCATCTGTGAGGGACCTTGTATGGACTCTCTTGGGGTCCTCCTTGTATCCTAGCTTATCTGGCACTGTGAATTTTAGGCTGGTGATCCTTTAATCTACGTCAAAAATCCATATATGAGAGAGTGCATGCCATGTTCCTCTGTTTGTGACTGGGTTACCACACTCAAGATGGTTTCTTCAAGTTCCACCCATTTGCCTGTGAATTTCAAGATTCCATTGCATTTTTCCACTGAGTAGTATTCCATTGTGTAAATGTGCCACATCTTCTTTATCCATTCTTCAGTAGTGGGGCATCTAAGTTGTTTCCAGGTTCTTGCTGTTACAAATAATGCTGCTATAAACATTGTTGAGCATGGATGAGGATCTTTAGTGTATATGCCTAAGAGTGGAATTGCCAGGTCCTGTGTGATGGGAGATGCCATTATGTATATATATGTTTCTCATACTGGTTAATGAATAAAACACTGTTGGCCAATAGGAAAGGAAGATAGGAGGGACTAGGAGACTAGGAGGAAAGAGGAAGTAGTGAGGAAGAGTCAAGATGGATAGTCTGGAGAGAACAGAACCTCCATTCCTCCGCTCTCGGTAAGACCAAGTGGAAATACATAGAAATGGGTTAATACTTAAGGCAGAGCTAGCCAATAAGAAACAAGTAACTGGCCAACAGTATAATATCAAATACAGAGTCTCAGTGCATTATTTGGGGCTGGCGTGGCAGCAGGACAAGACTGGTGGCAGGAGGAAAAACCTTACTCCTTACACCTGTGGTAGACTGATTCACATTTTCATAATGACTACCATACTGATCTCCAAAATGGCTGTACAAGTTTTCACCCCCACCAGCATTGGAGAAGTGTTCCCCTCTCTCCACATCCTCTCCAGCATAAAACTGTCATTGTTGTTTCTAATTTTAGCCATACTGACAGGAGTAAGATGGTATCTCAGAGTTGTTTTGATTTGCATTTCCCTGATGGATAAGGGAGCATTTTCTTAAGTGTCCCTCAGCCATTTCAGATTCCTCCACAGAGAATTCTCCATTTAGTTCTGTACCCCAGTTTTTAAATTGGATTATCTGGGGTTTTAGTGACTAGTTTCTTCAGTTCTTTTTATATATTGGAGATCAGCCCTCTGTCAGATATGGTGTTGGTGAAGACCGTTTCTCACTCTTTTTTTTTTTTTTTTTTTTTTTTTTTTTGTTGACTGTGTCAATTGCCTTATAGAAACTTCTCAGTTTCAGGAGATCCCATTTATTGATAGTCAATCTCAGTGTCTATGCTACTAGTGTTATGTTTAGAAAGTAGTCTCCTGTAATAATTTGTTCAAGGGTGCCTTCCACTTTCTCTTATAAGAGTGTCAGTGTGGCTGGATGTATGTTGAGGTCTTTGATCCATTTGGACTTATGTTTTGTGCATGGCAATAAACAGGGATCTATCTGTGGTCTTCTACATACCAGCATCCAGTTATGCCAACACCATTTGTTGAAGATGCTTTCCTCTTTCTATTGGATAATTTTAGTTGTTTTGTCAAAATTGGATGTTTGTAGGTGAGTGGGATAATATCAGGATTTTTGATTCAATTCCACTGGTTTACCTGTCTATTTTTGTTCCAATATCAAGCTGTTTTCAGGACTATAGCTCTATAGTAGAGCTTGAAGCCAGGGATGGTGATGCCTTCTGAAGTTCTTTTATGGTACAGAGTTGTTTTGGCTATCATGGGTCTTTGGTGTTTCCATATAAAGTTGAGTACTATCCTTTCAAGGTCAATGAAGAATTGTGCTGGGATATTTGATGGGGATTTCACTGAATCTATAGAATGCTTTTGCCCAGACTGACATTTTTATTATGTTGATCCTACCTATTCAAGAGCATGGGAGATCTTTCAATTTTCTAGTATCTTCTATAATTTCTTTCTTTAAAGATGCAAAATCCTTGCTATATAGCTCTTTCACTTGTTTGGTTAGCATTACCCCAAGATATTTTATGTTGTTTGTGGCTATTGTAAATAGTAATGTTTCTATGTTCATAGCAGCATTATTTGTAATAGCAAGAACCTGGAAGCAACCTAGATGCCCCTCAACTGAAGAATGGATGAAGAAGATATGGCACACAATGGAATACTACTCTGCAGAAAAAAAAATAATGGAATCTTGAAACTCACAGGCAAGTGGATAGAACTTGAAAAAACCATCCTGAATGAGGTAACCCAGTCACAAAAGAAGGAACATGGTATGTACTCACTCATATATGGATTTTATACCTAGAGCAAAGGATCACCAGCCTTTAATTCATAGCACCAGTGGAACTAGGAAACAAGGTGTACTCTAAGAGATTCATATAAGGTCCCTTACAGAAGGGGAAAGGGACAACTCCCCCAGAGCACATGGGGAGTGGGGGGGCAGGGAAGGGAGAGAGAACTAGGAGAAAGAGAAGGGGAGGAGAGGAAAACACATGTGACTAGGAATATTGAGTCAGGGTAGGAATAGAAAAAGAGAGAGAGAGAGACAGAGAGAGAGAGTCAGAGAAACACGGAGAGAGAGAGAACATAAGAGAGGGAGCCATTATTGGTTTGAAGAGAAAACTGAACCTAAAGAAAGGTCTAGAGACCTACAAGACTGACTCCAACTAACATTTTGAGCAACAGTGGAAAGTCTACCATAAATGACCTCCCATGAAAATGAGATCAACAACTAACTTATCCACCATCATGGAGCCCTCATCTAGTACCTGTTGGAAACAGAAGCAAACACCCATAACTAAACACTGAGTCGAACTAGAATCAAAATGCAGAGAGAGAGGATAAGACCAGGTTGCAGAAACACATAGAGACAGCTGACCTAAACAAGGAGGAGCAAATGGACCCCCCCCCAGACTGATAGCTGGGAATCCAGCATGGAACTGACTCACCCCCTGAACATGGGTCTCAGCTAGAAGGCCTGAGCAGTCTAAGGGACCTCAGACAGTGGAACCAGGATGTATTCCTGGTGCACAAAAGGATCTTGCTGGCACATCCCCCATGGAGGGATACTCCCTTAACCTAGAGACAGGAGAGAAGTCCTAGTCCCTACTTCAAATGACTTGACAGATTTACATGACCCCACCTGGATGGCATAGCCCTACATTTGGAATTGAGGTGGGGGAATGGGAGGGGAGGGTGGTCAGTGTGCATGTGAGGGGGAGAGAGGGTAAGAATGAAAGAGGGAGGGGGAGGGGGAGGGAGGGGGAGAGAACTGAGATCGACATATAATAATAATAATAATAATAATTAATAAAAGAGTAATGTTTCTCTGATTTCCTTTCTCAACCCCTTTGTTGTCTGTACATAATAGGGCTATTGATTTGTTTTTTTGAGTTAATCTTATATCCTGCCACTTTCCTGAATGCGTTGATCATCTGTAGGAGTTCCCTGGTAGAGTTTTTTGGGTCACTTATGTAAACTATAATATATATATATATATATATATATATATATATATATATATATTAATGACAGATTGACTTCTTTTCTAATTTGTATCCCCTTGATTTCCTTTTGTTGTGTTACTGATTTAGCTAGACCTTCAAGTACAATATTGAAGAGATATAGAGTGTACAGCCTTGTCTTGTTTCTGCTTTTAGAGGAATCACATTAAGTTTCTCTCGATTTAGTTTGATGTTGGATATTAGTTAATTGTATATTGCTTTTCTTATGTTTAGGTATGTTCCTGTTATCCCTGATCTCTCCAAGACCTTTATCATAAAGGGGTGTTGGATTTTGTCAAAGGCTTTTTCAGCATTTAGTGAGATGATCATGTGGTTTTTCTTTTTCAGTTTGTTTATATAGTGGATTACATTGAAAGATGTTCATATGTTGAACCATCCCTACATCCCTGGATGAAGCCTACTTGTCATGGGGGATGAATTCTCTGATGTTCTCTTGGATTTATAGATTATTTTTGAATCCATATTCATGAGAGATATTTGTATGTAATTCTCTTTCTTAGTTGTGTCTTTATGTGGCTTGGGTACCATGGTTATTGTACTTTCGTAAAATGTTTGACAATGAACCTTCTCTTTCTATTGTGTGGAACAATTTGAGGAGTATTAGTATTAGCCCTTCCTTGAATTACTGGTAGCATTCAGCACTGAAACAATCTGGCCTTAGGCTTTTTTTTTTTTTTTTTTTTTTTTTTTTGGTTGGGAGTCTTTTGATGACTGCTTCTATTTCATTAGGGGTTATAGGTCTATTTAAATTGCTTACCTGTCCTTGATTTAATTTGGTAAGTGATACCTATCCAGAAATTTGTTCATTTCTGTTAAATTTTCAAATTTTGTGGAGTGCAGGTTTTTAAAGTATGACCTGAAGAAATCTTCAGTGTCTGTTGTTATGTCCCCCTTTTCATTTCTGATTATGCTAATTTGCATGTTCTCTCTCAGCTTGGTTAGTTTGGATAAAGGTTTGTCTATCTTGCTGATTTTCTCGAAAAACCAACTCTTTGTTATATTGATTCTTTGTACTGTTTTCCTAGTTTCTACTTTATTGATTTCAACCTTCAAATTGATTATTTACTCTTGTCTACTCCTCTGAGGCGAGTTTGCTTCTTTTTGTTCTATGGCTTTTAGTTGTGCTGTTATTTCTCTAAATGTGACTATCCTACATTTTCTTCATATGGGCACTTAGTGCAATGAACTTTCCTCTTAGCACTGCTTTCAAAGTGTTCCATAAGTTGTGGTACATTGTATCTTCACTCTTATTGAATTCTAGGAAGTCTTTGATTTCTTTCTTTATTTCTTCCTTGACCCAGGAATGGTGTAATTGAGCATTATTCAGTTTCTGGGAGTTTGTAGGGTTTCTGCAATTCATGTTGTTGTTGAATTCCAACTTTAAAGCATGGTAGTCTGAGAAGAGGCGGGGGCTATACAAATTTTTTTGTATCTGTTGATGTTTGTTATGTTGCCGAGTATGTGGTTCATTTTAGAGAAGGTTCCATGTGAAGGAGGGGCTACCTTAAATGCCCTTCCCTGATAACGAGATTCATAACTAACTTATATGCCATGCTATGCTAGAGTCCTCATCTAGTAGCTAATGAAAACAGAAGGGTACACCCACAACTAAACGCTGAGCCAAACTCCTGGAATCCAATTGCAGAGAGGGAGGAGTGATAAGCAAGGGGTCAAGACCAGGCTACAGAAACCCACAGAGACAGCTGACCTGAACAAGGGGAGCTCATGAATCCCAACTGATAGCTAGGAAACCAGCATAGGACCAACCCAGATTCCCTGAATGTGGGTCACAGTTATAAGACTTGGCAGTCTACAGGACCTCTGACAGTGGAACCAGGATGTATCCCTGGGGCACAAAAGGACTTTGGGAGCACATTCCTCATAGAGGGATACTTCCTTAACCTAGAGACAGGACGGATGGCCTAGTTTCTACTCCAAATGACTTGACAGATTTGATGATCCCTCCTGGATGGTCTCACCCTTCCTGTGGAGTGGGTAAGGACATGGGAGTATTGGAGGAAGAGGGAACTGGGATCAATATGTAAAATAAAAAAAGAAATAAAAAAAATAGTGAAAAGATTGTTTCTAATTTAAATAAATATGTACAAAGAAAAATGAAAACCTTTTCATTCCTATAATATACAAGGTTCTAAAACAATAACATGTAAGCATTCTACATTGTACTATAAAATAGTGTATATGTAAATTTTGTATCAGTTATAATATTATTTTCATAATATAGTCTCAAATCACTGTGCCATCTGCCTATCTCTTATTATATCATGTACAAACACTACAATTACATTGTGGTAATTGAACAGTGTGTCTAGAAAGTAGTTTACATTACTAATCACTTCACTGAACACATGAGTTTCAGAGGAAGACAACTAATCCTTTGGCGATCTAGGAGGCTTCCAGATCACCAAGGAGTTTGTATTTGCTATCTGAATAAAAGATAAACTATTGCATCTTGTACTTTATTTTTTAATCAAGTAGATAGAAGACCTGATGGGTTTCTTTATATTGGAAAAAAAACATATTCAACACCTGGAACCAATACTCAAATTTCATATTATGGGATCATAAACATCATAGTAACCTTGGGGCTGGGGCTCAGAGTATAAATTTACACTGTTGCTGGTATAGGCAATAGTGAATGCAACCTCCCACTTGCTTTTAGTTACCCAGAGCACCTATGGGTATCAGAATGTTGAAGAAAGATATCAGGTTTATTGTACATCTCACTACATTTGTAACACAAATCCTTGACATTCTGGAGCAAAACCAGGATATATTGATCAAAGAATCATATATCCACAGCCACAGAGATAGATCAGCAGATAAAGGTACTGGCTGTGCAAGCCTGACAACTCAAGTTTGATCCATACAGCCATGACAGGAATCTGTAATAACAGTACTCCTACTGTGAGTGGGAGGCAGAATGAGAAAAGTTATCTGGAAACCCTCTAGCCAACTCGTCAGGAGTGTAAAGTACAGCAAGAGAACAAGATAGACCCATCTTCAACATGTTTTCACTAGGAACCAACTTCCAAAGCCCATCCTCTAACTTGCATACATACACTATAGCATGTGTGAGATCATACACACACTAATATAGAAGATAAAATAAATAAAGGTTTTTAAAAGTGAATTCCATGCCTGTCACAAAAATGCATGGAAAGTCCCTAGATTTCTGTGAGGACAGTACATGATCACCCTGAGGTGTAAACAGGGTTCTAATACCCTAAGTGGTAGAACTGAATGTTACCAGAGACAAGTGCTCTTACATAGAAATAGTCTACCAGGACTCAAGCAAACAATAAAGAAAGAACTTCTAGGTCATGGACACACCATGCCCTCATCTGTGTCATCCCAGTAGCTTTTCTCCTTCAGCTCACACCTTGAAATATTAGGAAGACTCTACGAGAACTGGTAGACAGTAAACAAATGTTTAATTGGTTCATGATTATTTAGCCTCTGAAAATAAAAATTCAATATATCCCACTGTGATTGTTAATGCTAATTGTCAACCAAACAGAATTCACAGTCACTCTGGGCATGCCTTTGGAAGACTGTCTTTAATTACATTAATTGAAGAAAGAAGCCTTGCCTACTGTTGTTAGTGGCACCATTCCCTAGGTGGAGCCCTGGGCTGTATGACTGAACAAAAGGTGCTGAGTATCAGCATTCATTCATATTCACTGCTTCTTTATCATGGATACCATGTGACCAGCTGTTTCAACTTCCTGCCACCTTGACATTCTTTCTTGAACTATAATAAACCCTTTATTCTTAAGTTGCTTTTTTCAGGGTGTTTTATCACAGAAACAGATAAAGTAATTACAATACTCAGTTTAGGCCTCACTGCCACTTCTTTCAAGACTTCTGTCTATTCAACTACCAAAAGATGCTCAAATGCCGATCTTCATGCATGTAAATGGACACTCAATTGGTTCCTGAAAGAGAGACACAAAGAAGACAGAAGGGATTGTAGGTTATTTGTTTTTAAAGCAAATATCCCTGTAAGTCCATTAAGTAGTTGCTAAGAAAATCATCACCTATACCAACAAATCTTATAACAGATGTTCAACACTATAGGCCTGTCAAGATGACAAGAGTCATGGAAAATTCTCAGTGAGGAGCTCCTGATTTAGACACAAACCTGTCACTTTAAAATGATCTCTGGTTGACCTCCAACATTACAGTAGTTAGTAAAAATAAAACACAAGACATTGAAGGCAAGTACAGAATCATCTAGAGAATATTTTAAATGTGAAAAAAATTCCTGTCTGTCTTGACAGCTTTTCTTTTTAAAATGTCAGCAAACATCAATGTCCAGATTTCCAGTTACCTTCCAGGGTGGAGGGAATGATGAGCACAAATTAAACTGAGGGGGGGAAAAAGCTTGAGAGTGAGCCTAATTTAATTCTCTTTGCATCAGCGTGAGTTGGGGGAAAACATCTCTCACTACATTGTCAAAAGCAGAACTAGAGAAAAATGTCTATGAACTATAACCATGGCAAGCACACATTTGTCAGATATTTTTTCTCCTGAAACTTCTCCAGGAAGATAAAAGTGCAATAAGTATCCATGGGGAAGAATGGGTGATTTATCTACTCAATTATATTTGATGTCAAGAGCCACCAAAGCAGAGGAGGGTCACATAGAAAGGCCCTGTGCAACACTCTGTCTTAAAGCTGAACATCTTAAAGACCAAGATGGCTCCGAAGAAAAGAACTTCTTTCACCCGTGATTGCATATGTGAAAGTTGCAGAGGAATGAAGCAAGTGGTAGAATTACCCATTCCACTCAGGGTTAAGAATCCTGGAAGCTGGGCTGGAGAGATGACTCAGAGGATGAGAACACAGGCCGCTCTTCCAGAGGTCCTGGGTTCATTTCCCAGCAACCACATGGTGGCTTACAACCATCTATAAAGAGATCTGGTGCCCTCTTCTAGCCTGCAGTCACATATGCAGGCAATACACTGTATATATAATAAATAAATCTTAAAAACAAAACACATTAAAAAAAAAAAAACCTAGAAGCCATAATAGGTGTGTCTGCTGTGGAAGGAATTGTTTATTGCCAGCCCATGAGTAAGGGCACCTCCCCTGGTCCTCCTTAGGAGATTTAGCGACTAGAAAACCAATCACAATAATACTGGAGTCTCTTTTGTCAAAACTCAATAAATAAAGATGGGAGGTTGTAAACAGGAATCTCATGATTGGTAACCTGAGGAGACAACTCTGGGTATGTGATCACAAAACCACACTTTGGACAGAAAATACTTTTGCCACGACATATGCATAGCAAATGACTTCTGCCTTAGACCTACCCCATAATAAGGATGCTTAACAAGAAGAGTACTGCAATTACCCTTCTTATTTCCATATAGAAAACTCTTCCTTTGTTTCCTGAATGTGCAATTAAGAAAAGTTCTCATCTTTCCATTTGAAGGTCCATTATTCTAGTCATTATCTTTGAAGAATCTGTATTTGTTTTTTTTGACCCATTAAGCCATGGAAAATACACATTTTCAAAACTCATCCTTGAAAATGTTTGGATTATTCTAGACTCTAAAGCAGTGGTTCCCTCTTTTTATTTATTTTGTTGTTGTTTCCTTTTTCCTTTTTTTAAATTTTTACATGTCAATCCAAGTTCCCTCACCCTCCCTTCCTCCCCTATAATCCCTACCATACCCATCCCCTTTCTACTCCCCAGGGAGGATGAAGACTTCCATGGCAAACAGTGGTTCTTAACCTGTGGATCAAGATTGCTTGGGTCAAATAACCCTTTCACAGGAGTTAAATATTACACATCCTGTTCATTGCAATAGCAAAATTAGTTATAAAATAGCAAAGAAATAGTTTATGGTTGGGGATCACCACAACATGAGAAACTGTATTGAAGAGTTGTAGCATTAAGAAGGTTGAGAACTACTATGCTAGAAGATTACCTTCTAGAACCTAAAAAAAAAAAAAATGACCTTATTGGAAGCACAGGGTTATAACTTTCATTTCTGTGGTTGTAATAAAATCTACCAATCAAAAGCAACTTTCAGAGGAAAATAGGTTGACTTAGAAGTGTAGGGCTAAGTCCCTCATCACAAGGATATCAACTGAAGCTGCTAGTTACAGACACAGTTAACAGCAGAGGGGAATGAATGTGTACATGTCAAATTATGCTTAGCCCCCTTGTGACACTACACAGTCCAAGACTTACTCCATGAAATGTTGCTGTTGACATTTAGAGTAAAGCCTTCCCAGCTCAATTAACCCCACTAAAAAGTCTCTCCTTACTAACACTTCTCCTGAGGGATTCCAGGCTGCCTCGAGTTGACTATTTAAAGCAACCATTGCACGCAGAATTTTTAAAAATAAGAACATATGATCTACATCTAATTTTTGACCTACAGCCCCCACCCATTTAGACTTGTCAATATTTGAAATTCCACTACTTAAAACTTTTTGGCTAACTGTTAGTAGGATTCACTGCTAACAGGTAGCCAAACAAAACAGTAGGACTGTTTTGTTTTTTGAGATAGGATTTTCTATATAACCATCCTCCTGGCTGTCCTGCAACTTATGTTGTAAACCATGCTGAGGTTGAACTCACAGAGATCTTCCTCTGCTGCCCAAGTGCTGAGATTAAAGCCATGTACCACCATCAGCAGATATGATTCATGTTGTGAATAAAACTTACATTAGTAATTTATCTTGTCATTCAATGATGGGGAGGTCAGCATAGTAACAGAAACAGGAGAGAAATAAACTATAGAGATTCCCAAGAGGGAAAAAATATACAAGGAATGGACAGTAAGGGCATGTTTCATGCTTCATAACATTCCAGATCCCTTGCTATATATGTTTATGTACTCAGCATTTTTGAACTATTTTAAATGTGTCTTAATGTGAAGAGAAAAATAGAAAGCCATTCTAGGTCAAATTCTTAACCCTGTAATAGCAGATGATTAAATCAATCTATATATTTCAAATCCACAAATGCTCAAATTTGTTTTTCATCACATTCACTAACTCAAAATGTATCTTTCTATGGAGTAGGCAGCAGACAGCATATGTTTTCACTTGTAATATTTTTTTATCAACTTGTCATGTTTTTTCTAAAAGCCAACCTGAACTTTTAACTTCTAAATTAATCTGAAAGCTTCCAGACCACATTGAAAGCATCATGATTTAATTTATTTTGCTTTTTTAAATCAATCTTTTGAGATAAATGTGGTTTGGGGTTTTTTGTTTTGTTTTGTTTTTTAATTTTTACTATTATTTGAACATCTCATATCTGCATGCAATTTATTTATTTATTCATTGGGGTTTTTTTTTTCTTTTTGACACATGGTTTTCTCTGTGTTGCTTTGGAGCCTGTCCTGGAACTAACTCTATAAACCAGGCTGGCCTTGAACTCACAGAGGTCCTCCTGCTTCTGCTTCCCAAGTGCTGGGATCAAAGACATGCACTACCAATACATTGTATTGGTGCAATGTATTTTAATCGTACCACCCACACATTTTTCCTTCACCTCCATCCAGACACACACACACACACACACACACACACACACACACACACTCTTCCTCCTTGGTTTCATGTCCTTTTCTTTTTATAACTCCCTGTGTTCTGTTAGTGCTATCTATATGTGCATGGCTGTGTGGCTGTCACACAGTTTCTTAACCATATGACCTAATGTGACTATGACTTGAGAAAGTAGATGTAGAATATTCCTGCCACCATAGAGAAGTTCTCATACCAAGAGCTGTGCCAGAGTCATGAGTCAAGGCCTCAACTCCAAAGATATGAATTCAAAGTCCAAAGACAACACTTGTTTTTTTGAACATAAATTACCTCTGGTTTCCTTCAGTAGAGGATGAGCAACATCATCTATCATGATGTGACCTGTGAAGTACTTCTAGGTGTGCCTATCATGCATAACCAGACAAGAGCAGAAGTTGGTTAGCAACTAAAGAGGTTAAATCTCAATAAAGTTTATGCCAGGAAAATAAATACATGCAAGCATATATAATTTATCTACTTTGGAAAACAATAGCTGTGTCAAAGAAGTACTGGCATTGGTACAAAATAGTGAACACCATCTTGAGAATTCACTAGGTTGCCTGATGAGAATATACTTTCCTATCTCCTGAAAACTTTAGTACCTATACAAAGAGAGCGAAGGCAAAATGTGATGCTTGAATTAAAAGACAATAAATTGAAATGTAATACACATAATCAGCACATTCAAACAATCACATTTTATTTACTAGTTTGGGTTCTATTACACACCTATTTAATTCTGATAAACATTGAGTTACAAATCTCTGCTCTTGATAATCTACCTTTAGAAATCCTGAATATTATGATTAGAATACAAAGCTCCCATTTCCAACAGTCCCCACTCCCTTAGACAGAGCACCATTGCCCACCGAACATGGTATAATTAATACCTTCACACTTTCCCTGTCTACAAGGTACAACATAACTACAGGTTGTCCATCACCCCTAACTTCTACAAATGAGTAATTATTATGATAATTAGCAGTTATGGAAATTATTAGAACAGATATGCAGTGCATTTCAGATGGGGAAGTTGCTGCTTAGTGATACCTTTAGTTTTGTATACATATGTGTGTCCATGCCTGCCTCTACAGCTGTATGTGCTTCACATGAGAGAAACAGACAAGCTGCTTTCTTTAAAATCTAAGCTCCTTAGAGGCTTGCATACTCAGAGAGAGAATTGCATCTGTCTGGATGTCTGTTAGATGAATAAATATTTAAATATAGGCAATATTGGAAAGATTGCTTTAAGCACTGAAGCATAACACAGCATTTAAGAGTAAAAACAATTGGGCTGGCATGGCATTTGTGTAACAGACTCCAAATTACTGGAGCAGGAGGATGGTTGGAGATCATGAAGTAAGTGTACCCCTGAGGATTCTGTAGACTATGACTAATTTGCTTTCAGAGCACAAACTTTTAAATAACTAGATGGAGGTAATTCAACAAAGCACCCCAGCTCAGGTGTTGTTGATACTAAAAGTTTAACATCTTGCCCATCTACAGTTCAGGCTCTCCTGGTGATTCCTCCTCTCTGTGATCTATTTTCTTACTAGCATGGGTTATTTTTTTATTTAAACATTCTAGACTACATGCTTTGTACATTAATAACTCCATTTCATTTCTTTTCAGACATAGTGGCCCAAAAGTGAAATGGATACATAACTGAAGGAGTAACAGTCATACTTCAAAATTTATTCTCTAAAAGAAATTAAATGCTAAGACTTAAGACAGATGGGTAGGAAGAGACTTTGGTTCTCATTCAGAAATTCAGATACAGCATGAATCCCTGGAACCTGTTTCACTGAAATAGTCTTAGGGATCACCAGTGTCAGCAGTTCCTCTTGGCACTGCGTGCTCCATATCCTTACCTTGTCTTTCTATCCCATACAACATTCCCGTAGACTAGAGTTCATGTTTACACCTTACATTCCTCATCTTGGTGGATACCTACTGTGAATGCAACACTTCCCCAGGACTCTAGTCCAAGAAATGCTATGTACTCACTCATATATGAATATTAGACACAGAGCAAAGGATCACCAGCCTACAATGCACACCTTCAGAGAAGTTAAGAAATAAGGAGGATCCTTAGAGAGACATATATGGTCCCCCAAAGAATGTGAAATGAACAAAAGCTCCTCAGCAAATTGGGAGCACAAGGGCTAGGGGGAATGGGAGGTATGAAAATATGAAGTGGAGAAGAGCAATGAGGAAAAGAACATGAGGGATCAGGAAGACTTAGTCAGGGGAAGAACAGGGGAGAGCAAGAACAGAGATACCTTAATAGAGGGAGCCATTATAGGCTTAAAGAGAGCTCTGGCACTGGGAAAATGTCCAAAGATCCACAAGGATGACCCCCAACTAACTATCTAAGTGGAGAGGCTACCTTAAATGCCCTTCCCCTATAATGAGATTGATGACTACCTTAAATGCCATCCTAAAACCTTCATCCAGTAGATGATGGAAGAAGAAGCAGACCACAGCTAACCACTTGGTTCTACTCCTGGAATCCAGTTGTAGAGATGGAGGAGGGGAGAGCAAAGGCATCAAGACCAGGCTGGACAAACCCAGAGAAACAACAGGCCTGATCAAGTGAGAACACACCGACCTCTGTCAGAAAGCTGGGGAACCAGCATTAGATGAAACCAAGCCCTCTGAATGTGGGTGTCAGTTAGGAGACCTGGGCAGTCTACGAGACCACTCATAGTGGAAGTAGTCTTTATTCCTAGTGAACAAATGGACTTTGGGAGACCATTCCCCATTGAGGGATACTCTCTCATCCTAGATACAAGGAGGAAGACCTAGGCCATCCTGCAAATGATGTGACAGACTTTGATGATCCCCCATGAGAGGCTTCACCCTACCTAGAGAGTAGATGGGGAAGTGGGATGGGAGGGTAGTGGGGGACATGGGAGGATGAGAGGGAGAGGTAACTGGTATTGATATGTAAAATAAAATTGTTTCTAAATTAAATAAATAAATTTTAAAATAGAAATTTCTTTCCAACAACTCATCATTTTGTTTTTATGATTTTAATTAACATAGTTGTATTGAGGACAGAACTCAGGGTTTAACATATGGCAGCTCTACTACTAAGAAATAGCCATCCTCCAAATCTTGTTTTTATGTGTCTGTGCATTTGTATCTATATGAGTATGTATATGTATATACACACTTGAATATAGGTACCTGAGAAGGCCAGTAGAGGCTGTCAGATCTATAGAGCTGGATATTTACTTGAGGTTGTAAGCTGCCTAAAATGAGAGCTCTTTTGGTATCTCATTCAGAACTGGCCTGAATGAGAGAAGAGGAAATGAAGAAACACACACACACACACACACACACAGAGAGAGAGAGAGAGAGAGAGAGAGAGAGAGAGAGAGAGAGAGAGAATTGGTATTTGGTGTACAATATACACTGATGGAGATGCGGAGATGTGCTAACAACAGTCTGGAAACTTAATACCTTTATATATTATAGCAAGAAGGGGTAGGAGGCAGATTAGCTAATGTTGGTAGGAAATCTCAGTAGGGGAGCAGACTCAGATTGAAGTCTAGAAGAAGCTGCAAATGATAAATTCTATGCACAGTGACTTTAGTTAAAGGCCAAATTGTTTGTAAAAATCCATAGTTGGACCTAGAGAATACTTTGCCACTCCTATGGGTCTCAGGCATTAAGATCCTTGACATGGCAGTACTGATGTTAACAATACATTTACACACAGAACTTTATCTGTTCTCTACAGTTCTTAATTGCTTAATCATCTTTTTAGTCCTCCCAAAGTATGTTTGAATTCATCAGCAAATTGTGCATTGTCTCTTTATCATGGACTAGGTTGACATCAATGAGGTTATCCGTGTAAACTACTGAACTGTCATCCTTTCTGACTTGTCTTTTACTTCAACCCCTCCTTTCTCTAAACTTTATACTAATTTATTGACTCATTAAATATATTCCAGTTATAGGGATAAGAGATGGTTGTGTGATATATTCATTACATCATGATCATGCTATGGTCACTGCACTTTACTATGTCATTTGCTATGAGATGGACACTTTATTTAGCCTCTGTGGCTATCTACTTCTATAGCACTAAATTAGAATAATGTTACTTTTGCTTTCACAAACTTTAAGAAATTTTTACACAAAAATCATATGAACTTACTAGCCATGTATCTGGCTTAGAGTCCAGAAATACAGATTTCTTTCTTATCAATATGGTTTCTGTTTTCATAACCATCTAGAAACATAAACTATAGACAATAACATAACAAGTAAAACATAAAAATATAATGGGTGTTTTAAGAAAGGGAAACTATTCGGACATTGGTGGTATACGCTTTTAATCCTAGCACTCAGGAGGCAGAAGCAGCAGATCTCTGTGAGTTCGAGACCAGCCTGGTCCAGGACAGCCTCCAAAATCACAGAGAAACCCTGTCTCACAAAAAGCGGGGGGAGAGAGAGAAAGAAGAAAGGAAAATTGTGCTGTGTCACCAGGGAGATTGCAGGACCCAGAGTATCCAAATTAACCTGTTTTTATTCACATGCTGTGACCAAAGTCCAATAATGAAATGATCAGATGAGATAAATACTAAAAGAACGAATACAGAAATCTTATATTGTGAACAAATTCCAACTCCTCTCAGACTCCCTGGGATCTGGCAGAGGTCTTCATGCCTTCAAGGACATACCAAAAGCTTTTCTATGCAACAGCTTATTTCTCACTAAGAACAGGTTCTTCAGACATGGAGGAAATGAAAGAAGTAGTAGAGAAATGCCTAGCAGAGTAAACTAAAAATAAGGGGCTGAACTGTTGGAAGATGAAACACTTCTCCAACAGTCCTCCTTTTCCACCTTATTAGATGGATTGGAAAGAAGTAGATGGAATGAATTGCTTTATTTTAAAGTACACAAAATAAAATTTGATGTCTATAAATTGTGGTCCCTCCAACATATATTAGAAAATTCTTATTAACAGTATAGATCTTCTCGAAAAAAAAATATCAATATACATCTTAACTGTAATACTATATTCCCACTGGTAAGGGAATATGTACATGACTGACAATCTCTGTGTAATCTTTCAGTATCCTTACTTCTTCAGCTTCCAACATTTTTCTCTTGTATGGAATTACTGAAGCCACAAGAAATTGCACTCTAGTCAGAGTTCATCTGTTATTACCTAGTCTGGTATCAGCTGGGTTCTCATGATTGTGACATTTGAGCCCAAGAATCTAATGTTAAATCCTCCTTGCTTGTCCCTTGCCTCCAAATGCAGCAGGCCATTTGTGTTATTTGTGGCAATATGTAGTACTCTAAATAACTACACTTGATTTAAAACATTACAAGCAGTGGATCTCTGCATCTTCTTCCATATGTTACTGGATGCAGGCTTTATGATGGCTATTAAGGTAGTCATCAATCGCAGCTCCTGGAGTCCAGTTGTAGACAGGTTGGAGAGATAATATGAGCAAAGGAGTCAGGACCCACAGAGACAGCTGGCCCAAGTAAGTGGGAGCTCACTGACTCTAGACTGACAGCTGGGGAACCTACACCCACCCTTAATGTGGGTGACAGGTGAGGGCCTTGGACAGCTTATAGAGCCATTGTCACTGGGACCACTATTCATCCCTAGTGTATGAACTGGCTTTTTGGAGCCTATTTCTTCTGGAGGGATAACTTGCTCAGCCTGAATGCAGGTGGGAAGGCCTTGGTCCTGCCCCAAATGCTGTGACAGACTTTGATGATTCCCCTTGGGAGGCCACACCCTCTCTGAGGAGAGGATGAGGAGTAGAGTGGGGAGAGGGTGGGGGAAGTAAGAAGAAGAGGAGGGAGGGGAACTGGGATTTGTCTATAAAAATATTGTTTTAAAAACAGTAAAAATAAGTATTAAAAAAAAACATAGCAAGCAAAACTAACAGTGGAAAAAACAGCAACAATGACTGTTGCTGTAAACCACAAGGTCAAAATCCTCTGGCCTCAATAAAACTTTACACTTTGGATTTAAATTTGCTTTTGAGGCTTGGATTGCTTATTGTTCTCAGCCAGTTCATGAAAGGAAATATACTATCACTTGAAATTTTGAGAGGCCTGCATTGAGTACCATATGTTACATCAGGAAAATGGGAACCTCTCCTTATGGGTTCTTAGTCTGTTTAAAAATATTTTTAATAGACTCAGAATGAAGCTTAAATCCATTTCATTACAATTTAAGAGAAAAACACTAGGTCAGGCAATCTGTGAATCTTAGAATAGAAGAAGCCATGTTCTTTTGAAAGTAGTCACATAGCAGACAAGTGGTGAAAGAGCCTGGCTTTAGGGGAAGATTGAGAAACTAACGTGCCAAAAGAATAGTCTTAGGCTTTTGGAAGTACCTGAAAAAAAGAAAAAAAAAACAGAGAAAATAAAAAATTCTATGCTTTTCTAAATTATGACTCAGAAAACAAACCAGACTTAACAGAGCTCCTTGGCTCTGAGTGGCCATTCTGAGGACTGGCTTTTTAGTACATTATCTCACTGAGAGGATAATTATTCCTCCCATATCTTTAGCATGGAGCTAGTGAATAATCCTTCCTGAGAAGACTGAAAGGCTCCTCTGGATTAACTCTAAAGTGAGGAGACAACAGAGTTACATTTTAATCTTTGGAGTAGGTCACCCAGGATCAGAGGTATTCCAATGGGGACAAGCCTACCACCAATGGGTTTTAAAAGTCTAGTAATAATAGCAGGACATAACAACAAGATCATCACTTGGATGGGAAAACATATTGTGGAGAATATGGCAGACACATAGTCACCTGGAGAATAGCAGCATGATTTCATCAATGTTTCAACTCTAGAAGCAAGGGTTGAAAGGAGCATGCATCCCTTATTTGGAGACATGGTCCACATTCCAGGCTTTATCTATTTCTCCACTCTATGTACTCACTGATGTATTTGTGAAATTCAGTAATGAGTATCATTGCAATAACAGGTTGAGAGAAGCAATCTTGACATAACCAGCTCCTAGAATGCCATTTCAGCTTCAAGACCAATCAAGAGCTAAATTGAGTGGTATTTCTGAGTTGACAAAGGAAAAATTTAATTAAAACTATAAGTGACCTTCAAATGCCAGAAGTAAATAAAACGGTAACAACCATATTTTTGACAGCTGTCACCAGCTAATGGGAATAGCATAAAAACCCATGATGGGAGAACACTGGCATAGCCAATGTGTGTAGACTCATCATCATAAATTTTGTCAGATAAGTGCTCAACCTGATAATAATCTTACATCAACTCACTGAATTAGCTTCAGCTACACTGATAGAAAGACAGGTAAGAGGAAGGATCATCTCCATAACAATGACATCCTCCCAAGCTGACAAATAGCAGAAAAAAATGGAGGTAATTTGCATAAAAGGAAAAGCAAAGACTCTTAACAGATTATGACAGAGCTTCACCACGTCTCTACATTCTGTGACCTTTATTCTTTAGTGTGAGTGTAAGTTAACTTGCTTGTGTAGCTTACACACACACACGAAAAAATAAATAAATTCTGTGTGTGTATGTGTGTGTATGTGTGTGTGCGTGCGTGTAAGAGAAAATAAGATATTTACAAGTTTCTCCCTGTGAAAGGAAGAAACATTATTGGCCCTAGTGTATATAAAGTTAGCTCTCTTAGGCATGCTGGCATATAGAGAAGCAGAATTTATAATGCTCACACTACTCAGGCAGGCATTGACTGGCTTTAATATAGAGGTGGTTCATTTGGAAGCTTTTGTTAATACAGCCAATCTTCCCCATTTACAGTTTACAATTTAAAATATGCTCTGTGAATAACACCAAAGAAAGTTTCTGCTGTAATTAATGCCAAAAAAAAAAAAAATAACAGTAATAGAGAAGCTGCTCATAGTGTAATTATCTCAGAAATGACATAAGGGTGTGTTGAGTGTTTTAGGATTTTACTTAAAACATGTTTTCAACCAAAAGGGAAAGACAGATGGTAACTGAAACTATTGCTATTAAAATTGGTGTATTACTTTAGATAACTGTTAATATTTTTAAAGTGAAACGATTACGTTGATATACATAGTTTGAAGAATATTGCATGAACATAAATATGTATAATGCATTTGGTTATAGTAACCAAAGAGGTAATATTTGGGCTTAGACTCAAGGTTAAATTCAGCCTGCTACTTAATTTCATAAGGAATGCACACTATATATGCTTATTTTAATTGTCTCACTTTGTCTTCTGACTCTCAAATCCTAGCATGTTTACCAACCACCAGTGCTGACATCCCCACTTAAGAACAAAGAATTGTCCATAAACCAAAATATTACATGTAGCTTATGTAAAGTATGTATGTGGTGCCTACTGTGTGCCTTAGAATATCCACAATTCAGCATTATTGTAGTGCATAGAGATGAAAAGGGCCAGACCATATGTATGTAAGTTAATGTTAGGTTAAAAAAATTTATTAGCTGTAGAATTATGAAGCCAATTTACCATGAACAAAATAAGAGTGGAATTGATAAAAATTGGGCTACATTATAGGTTGAGGCTCAATGAATAAAATCTCAAAGGTTTTCTTTCCTTCTGTAATCCATCTTGAAAGAAATCCTCCCAATTGACACTATCCCAGAACTTTAAAATGCCCTGGCATCATAGACACTATTTTGCAGCATAACAAGTTTCTATCCTATGCTTTTGATATTCTTTTCTTCTAATTTTAAGATTAACACACATGATTTGATTTTAGGTAGATAAGATTTGGAACTCTGTACTTTTCTCTTTTGCTAAGAATACTTTTATCATTATATTTCTTGTGTCATTGATGACATTTTCAATATGCTTCCTATTCTGTGACATCCATGAAGAAAGAGGACACACTATCAGACCATCTGTCAGCCAGATGTTTGGCAAAGGGCCATAAATCAATATTAACTACTTTCATGATGATTACTATAGCAATTTTATTGTCTTAATTACCCACTATAATACTGATATTTAAATAAATTTTTGTTAATATTTTTATCTATCCTTTAACAATTCCATACATATGTCCAGTGTTTTAATATCTTATTCATCCCACCTATCTCCCTCCAACTTCCCCCAAGACCCATCTTCTTCCTGAACTCATGTTCTTTTTTATTAGTAGCAAAAACTGCAACATCACACTTGGCATTTTAGGGACAGAATTATTTAGGAGCAAACAGAAGTTGTAGCTTGTTTTAAAATAAAATGGTTGTGCTTTCCCTGGGCTTGACTTGAAACACCAAATAAAAAATAAAATACAGAAAGATTTTTACTTTTATGGAGAAGCAACTGTAGACAAAAGATTTTGCTGCAAGTCCGGTGTGATTAGATCTGGCATTAGCTTGAGGGGAAGACCAAGGTTGTAACCAAAGAGTGTATTGCAAATTTGGTCCAGTGCTTTTTTAAGAAATATAGAGTCAGAAGCCATGCCCAGTGAGAATCATTAAGTCAAGCCTAACTAAAAATATATTTGGATATTTGCTTCCATTCACTGTGAAAACTAGAGGGCAATGGCAAAGAATGAAACCAAAATCTTTGTTTCTATTGCCTGAAACAAAATAGCATAAACAAGGTCTCCTGAGTCTAAGATAGTAAATATTACTGAACTCAGTTCCAAGTTTAATTTGGGGGTAAGAGTCAGTGATGTTATAGATCTATGTTCATACTAACTTTGGGAATAGTGGCTAGTGGTATTTATTAGAGTTACAGAGTAAATGTGTATTAATAACAACTAGAAAAGTCAACATAAAATCAGACCATACATCTTTAAACTTAAAGACATGAAAATGAACAAGCTGTTCTTAATGTGTGAATTATACCTGGAAGAAGATACTATGTAAATAAAAAGTTCTTAAGTTAAGCAATAACTTGGCCATGTATCTGGCTTGGCCAATGAAATGGGAATAGGCAGTGCACAGTTCTATCCATGTAGCAAGCATCAGTGTGGTTGCACACAGCAACCAGATTTAGTTGCTCTTCTCCCCTCCCACCTCAAGATGCCTGCACAGGGCTATTCTTTCAGTCTGTGCCCCAGAACATGTAAGCATATTGAGAGTTGAGAATAAACACACAATAAAAAAATGAACCTTTCAATTATTCAGGGCAAACCTGGAAACCAAAAGAGACCCACACTCAACCCATAGCCTTCCTGAGACATAAATGTATGTTGTTACATGATATTCAGAGATAATTGTTATTACTTGCAACAACTGGAGATATTAACCACAGAAGTTAAAGTAATATAAGAAATATGATCTAAGCAGAGAATATATCTTTGTGAGAGGCGACAAACGGAAAAGAATTTGAATTATCTAGAATTTTTTAAAAAAAGGATTGGAAAGAGAACAAGAAAAGTTTTCATCTCTAAAAATAAAATAAAATTGAGAATGTCTTTGACCAAGAAAATTTGATTATAAGTCAATTAAGACACTAGACTAAAACAAACAGAATTCAGGGGTATGCTCTTTATATCTTTTCTTAAATTCCTCAATTTATGATGAGTTTTGCGAAACATTTACCAATTAGCATGAAATAACTTGAGAAAAATACATTATGACACAATCCTACACATGCCTGATAAAGTTGTGCTGGTGAGATGGCTCATAGGATAAAGGTACATGCCTCTCAGCTTTGTGACCTCAGCATAATCTCTGGAAATTGTGTAGAAGTGAAAGGAGAGAACTGACTCTGCATCACTTTTTCAGATGACATCCATATATGCACCACACATACATAAATCACATATGCACACAAACACATTTTTAAAAATTAGAAGTCAGATAAATGCAAACAATTATTATTAAGAAAGTGGGCAGAGAAAGAATACCATAGATCTTAGAATTTTGGTGGAACATAGTAGTACATATAGCTTGCCCACAACAGAGGGAAATCATTTTATCACCAAAACATCACCAGCTTTAATTAAACTAAATTTTCACTATTTGGAATCTAAAGCAACATCTGGGTCCCAAATTTTTTATGAACAGGATAAAGAAGCCACATTTAATAGCACCAGTTGCTCTAACCTATGCTCATAGAGAAAAATAACTGCTGGATCTTTAAGGGGAGAATTCTCCATTATTAAGCCAACACTTAAAACTGTCCATGAAGAATTCATGACATTTCTATAGATCAAGAATCACAATGTTTCCAATATTGCTTGCCTCTCTGAGGAAGAATGTTTGAGGTGGTCACCTCCCTACTACTCCCCCTCCTTGTTTATCCGTGAGATGGGAGATGGGAACATGAGGGATCAAGATGAGTTGGGGGAAGGACAGAGGAGAACAATGAAAGAGATTTTGATGGAAGAGCTATTAAGGGGTTAAGGAGAAATCTGGTGCTAGAGAAATTCTCAGGAATCCAAAAGAATGATCCTAGCTAAAACTCCTAGCACTAGTAAAGATGGTATCAGAATGTGCCTTCCCCTATAATCAGATTAGTGACTACCATAATTGTCATCCTAAAACCTACATCCAGTAAATGATGGAAGCAGAGGCAGTGACATACAACCAAGTAATGGGCCAAGGTCCTGGAGTTCAGCTGAAGAGAGGAGAGATCATATGAATGGCAAGGGGAGATTTAAGAGCTTGAGATGGGCAAAACCACAGAGACGAGACAGCTGACCTGAGCTACTGGGAGCTCATGGTCTGTGGACAAACAGCATTGGGGAGCATGCATAAGATTGAACTAGGCCCTCTGAATGTGGGTGACAGTTATATAGCTTGATCTGTTGGAGATGGGGGCTAGCAGTGGCAACTGGACCCATCCATTGTGCATGAACTGGCTTTTTGGAGCTCATTCCCTATGGTGGAATACCTTGTTCAGCCTTGATACAGGGTAAGAGAGGCTTGGTCCTGACTTAAGTTTGTATGCCAGACTGTGAGGAGTGGGTGGGAGATGGGAAGGTAGGGGGGTTGGGGTGAAGGAAGGAGAGGGAGGGCAAACTGGGGTTGGTATACAAAATGAAAAATAAAGTTTTAAAGAAGAAACATTAGCACACAAATTAAAAACAATATGTCCTACCTACATTCTTCCTACTCCATAGCACACAGTTTTTTCCATCCAGACCTGAAAATATAAAACAAGAAAATTATATTGAAATCTTTTGCATGGATAAGTAAATGGGTAGTTTCATAAAAATACCTTTCCTTAGTTTCTATCTTCATTTCATTCAGCTGTGAACCTATATCCGGAAATCAACCAATCTCCTAAAGAGCTGTGAAGAAATTCTGTTTCAACGAAACAGAGGTTACACGGAACTTTCTTGTTTAAAGGTCTTTTTTTTTTTTTTCAATCAAGTAAAACAAGTTACCTGGTTAAAACACATTAAGCTCTTGTCATCTTATTTTTTGTTCACTCTTTGGTGGATGTCACTATTCTGTCAATGAAAAATATGGATCATTGTCTCTAACTGCATTGCTTTTGACTGTCACTAATGTCAGACAAAGGAAATTCATAATAAAAATAAAGATCTGTGCTCTAGCAGGTATATATATATAACAGCTCACAACATATTGGTTTTTAACCTGTGGGTTGTGACCCCCATAGGGATCATAGATCAGATATCCTGAAAAATACGATTCACAAGAATAGCAAAATTACAGTTATGAAGTAGCAAAAAAAAATAATTGGGGGGTCAGCACAACATGAAGATCTATACTAAAGGGTCTCGGTACTAGGAAGTTTGAGAGCCACTGTCACAGATTAAGTTTATCATATGCTTTGTAAACTCTTTTGACATGTATCAGAAAGGTTGGGTATTTTATTTACTTCAATATTTTATTTACTCTCATGAGGAAAGTAAGGAAAATAAGTTCAAGAGGGAGTGGATGCATAAATTTTGTTGTTATATAATGAGTGACTTGGTTTGATTCAAAGAGTACAGATTGAGCAGTGGAGTGATCACATAAAGGTGTTGTATGATCTGTAGTTATAGAAAGTAATGTTTAACTTAAAAATGTTTCCAGTACAATGGATTTAGAGTTACTCTAAGAGACTCAGTGCTGTGTTGAACGTGCTGACGTCACAAGGAGCCATTTCTATAGATCAGTTACAGCTAGATTCTGAGTGACAGGAGAGCTGTGTAAACAGCAAGATGAAGAAAGACATAGAAAATACCTTTGTAAACTTTAGTAAATTTGTTTTCCTTCTGGTGATTATCACCTGTGATGGCTAAACTTTGTTCTCAAGGCACAGCATCACCAAAATGGTAGTGACAGAGTACTATCATAGTCATTAATAAATTAGGGTAATTCCAAATAAATTAATTCATCTATAATTGCTGTATAAGATTGGAAAACTGCTGCAATGTTCATCTTTTTTAAATGCATAGACATACCAGAATATGACAGATCTAGAGTTCAAAATCAGACTTATTGGTTCTAAAAATCACATTTATTCATATATACCAGGTTGTCCTCAAAGTTCAACATCTAACAAAATCTCCAGGAACTTCTTTTTTTTTATTTATTCATCCCACTTCCCTCTCCCTCCCTCCCTACCTCTCTCCCTCCCTTCCATGCACCACCACCACCATGCTTCCATGCCATTCCCCCCAGCTCCACAGGGAGGGTAATGCCTTCCAGAAGGGATCAACAAAATCTGTCAAGTCATTTGGAGTAGAGACTAGACCCTCCCTCTTGCCTCTGGGTTAAGGGAGTATCCCTCCATGGGGAATGTGCTCCTAAAGTCCTTTTGTGCACCAGGGATACATCCTGGTTCCACTGTCTGAGGTCCCTTAGACTGCCCAGGCCTTCTAACTGAGACCCATGTTCAGGGGGTCTGAGTCAGTCCAATGCTGGTTTCTCAGCTATCAATCTGTAGGTCCATGAGCTCCCATTTGTTCATGTCAGCTGTTTCTGTGAATTTCTGTAGCCTGGTGTCGTCCTCCCTCTCTGCATCTGGGTTCCCATTAGGCTCAGTATTTACTTGTGGGTGTCTGCTTCTGTTTCCATCAGCTACTAGATGAGGGCTCTATGATGGTGGATAAGTTAGTCATCAACTTCTTTTCTAACTGCCTCACATTTAAACATTGGCATTTACTGTGAGCCTATTTAAAGCAATAACTGTATCAATTACTTTTGTTGTTGCAACAAGAGATTTAAGGACAGAAGAATGTATTTGGCTTTCTATTGGGGTTTAATAAGGATCAGGATAAACAGATAGGCTGAATAGATGTTTATTCAGGGAGAAATAACTTACAACCTAGACAGATGAACACCAGCAGGTTCCACCGGATTCTCTCCTCTCCATGTCCAGCCAGCAAGAGAGTTTCCCTGGCTCCTCCTCAGACCTAGTTCCACAGGTCACATCTGCCCCTGGCTCCACCCCACCCCCCAATGGGCATGGTCACTGCCACAAAAGGAGACAAAGTGAATATCCTACTACAGCCTTCTAATTTGCAGTGATACAATCTATTGTTGTTGAGAAGATTTGGTTGGAGAAGTGTGAAGTAACTGATCTCATTTGTGTCCTGTGTCCATTATTAAGAAAAAGAGAGAATACAGGGAGTGTGGTTGGACTATGACACCTCAAGGCACGTCTGAAATAATTCACTTAACCCAGCAGGGTTCACCTTCTAAAGTTCCATAACTTTCCCAATTAGGAGTTCTCCTAACCAAGTACAAAAAAAAAAAAAAAAAAAAATGTTCAACACACAAATGTTTGAGTATGGTTAAACAGTTTACCCATTATAAAAACTAAAGGAATTTGATGAGAAAAATCAAGTTCTAGGATTCTATACCTTTTTAAAATTAATTTAAATTAATTCCTATAGAATTAATGCATAAATAAAAGTCTTACATCTCTCAACTACTCATTTCTTATGTACCTAAGGTTCAAGGAAATTCATAGAAGAGGGAACAGAAAGATTATTAGAGCTAGCAGAATAAGATGTCTACTTTGAAATAGTGTCTTTCGTATATGACAGGGAACCTGTCTTATTCAATAATAAGATTGCATAACAAGACTAGCACAATTAAAACACCAGCTGACATGCCAACATAGATGGGCAAAATCTTACAAGACTCCATCCCTGAAAGGAGAACTATAGGCAATTAATGGCTACTGAGAGAAATAGAATCTGTATTCTTCTAGGATGAAGTCCCCCATTGGTTATCTGTCCTGAGTTGTCAGCCCTAAGCATGCATATATACATATATACATATATACATATATATTTGCAGCACTAAATGGACTCAACAGGGTGTATGTATATATTCATGAATATCTATTTGTATTTAAACATGAATTGATATATGTTTATACATTATATATACAAATATATAAATACATGTATATATGTGTACATATGTGTACATGATGTGTGTACATGATAGCAGTTAAATAAGAAGTTGAGAGAGAATGTGGGGGGCATAGAAGAAGTTGAAAGGAAGAGAGTAGAAATTATGTAAATACAGTACTTTCATATGAAATTGTAAAAAAATATGAAATTTATATTTAAATATAGATTCCTAGGCCCTAGAAGAAGATGTTCACATAAATTCTAAGCATACTTTTTTAGGTAACCACAGCTCCGCACCAGTTAATATATGCCCATCATTAAAATATTCATCAGTGCGCAGTGCTGATTTTCTATAAAACCCTCAGCAATCAGGCCAACCACTTAATTGACATGTTTCTGTTTCCACTTGAACAGGCTAAAAAGGGAATCTTTCTACAGTAGATAGAAAAGTTGGGCAATTAAAATTCTTATGGAAAGTTAAATTACCCAGAAGCAACCAAATATCTTCATAGTATAATACAGCACAGCCAGCAAATTATCCATAAAATGCCTCAAAGAGGAAAAGGGAGAGAGCAACTACCAGCACTGCTATGGTTTGGACAAACTTCCATAATACCTACTTTATGTCCTCTTGCCTTTTGGATAGTGTTCTGCTGCGCAGTTATCTAGAAGAAAACTGAGTATTTTTAAGAAGCAGGACTGTGCTTCCAGAGTGGAGATTCTAAGTCTTGGCTTTACATGCGAAAATCTTGGAAGCTGTTAAGTTGTCAAGAAGCCAGATTCATCCCAAAGATTCTAGTGAAAATTAGCCAGCTGAGCCTTAGAAGTGATTCAAATTTTCAATCAGAGTTGAGAATGACTATCTTGGAAAATGAAAATAAAACTCCATGATGTTGGAAGGTTGAAATCCAGTAAAACACATCTTCTGTATTCTTTGTTGTGGGTGGAGTGTGCTGAGCTAACACAGGTAGAGCCAGTAACCACAAAAGCTTCAGGGATACCAAAGTTCTGACTCAAGAGACTCAAAGTGACTAGAGAATGGAACTCTGACAAAAACAAGATAATAAAGGACTTTGGAAGTACATAGATAGGGAGAGAAGATGGAAAGATGAGTCTAAGGAGAAGAGTGACTGGAAAAAGTCAAAGAGTAGATGCTGAAGACATTAATCTCCAAAAGGGTTTCAGAAACCTGCCACAGCCTACCAGTAGAGTATTCCAATGTGCTAGGCTCAAGAGCTATAACTGTAACAAGTAGTAAGAGCCTAGAGCTACTAAAGCCAAGTATTTGGAGAACAAGAACATTGCTCATTATCTGATGCTTGCAATATTGACTGCTACTATAAGACATTAGTTAGTGGTCACTGCATGGAGAGGCTACTGACAGTCAAGGCCTATAAGAGTAATCACCTACAGCTGTGAATTTGTGGCAACTACAGAGCTTGGAACCAGAGGTCTCTACCATTCAAGCAGTCATAAACCTCTAGATCTAGTCTAGAACACAGATTCTTGTCACTCAAGGGCCCATAACTGCTAATATTCTGAAAGAAGTCTTTTTTCCTTTTGTTATTTACATTTTGAGAGAGGAAAACAAACCAGTCAGTTGAATGGGTGTGTGTGTGTGTGTGTGTGTGTGTGTGTGTATGTGTGTGTGTGTATGTGTGTGTGTGTGTGTGTGTGTGTGTGTGTGTTTGTATGTGTGAATTGAGAGGCATTACAGCACCAATTATCTTGCTAGTCCACGGCAAATATGATTAACTATCATTTGCTAAGCCATCATTTGGCAAGCCTGTGTCAAGATTACTACAGGGAAAACTTTGGAGACTGGGTCTAGTACATTTTTCTTTTAGTGTCTAGACTGTGTTGCTTTCACCTTGAAAGGCCCAGTCCCTCAGTGAAAATAAGGGTGTGTGTGTGTGTGTGTGTGTGTGTGTGTGTGTGTGTTTTAATTCTTTCATTTAATACATCCCATCTGCAGTTCCCCTTCCCTCTGAACCTCCCTATTCCCTCCTTCCCTCTCCCCTAGAACCATTTCTCTTCATTTTCCTTCAGGAATATGCAGACCTCCAAGGGATATCAACTAAACACAGCTTAACAGGGTACAATGAGACTAGGCACAAACCCTCAAATCAAGGTTGGACAAGGTAACCCAAGTAGAAGGAAGAGGGTCCCAAGGGCAGGCAAAAGAATCAGAGACAGCCCCTCCCACTTCCACTGTTAAGAGTACTGTAATATCACCAAGCTAAATAACCATAACATACATGTAGAAGACTAGTGCAGAACCATGCAGGCTCCATGACTCCCATTTCATTCTCTGTGAGCCCCTCATGCTCTGCTTAGTGGACTCTGTAAGTCATGTTCTTCTGGTGTCCTAGACCCTACTGGTTCCTATAATCCTTCCTTCCCCTCTTCTACAGGGCTCCCCAAGTTTTTCCTAATGTTGGTTGTAGGCCTCTGCATCTGCTCCTATTGATTGCCAGATGAAGCTTCTCTTGGGCTAGGCACCAATCTATAACCATACCAGTACATCAATAGAATCATTTCATTGACTCATTGCCTATTCTTTTTGGTTCTATCATGGACTCTGGGCTATCCAGTCTATGGTTCCTCGCTATCCAGGCAGTGCCAGACATGGTCTTCCTCTTGTGGTGTGGTCCTCCAGTTATACTAGTCATTGACCACCCTCACACTGTGCTACCTTTGCCCCAGAACATCTTTCAGGCAGGACAGATTGTAGGTAGAGGCATTTTTGGCTGGGTTAGTGTCCTAGTCACACCACTGGAAGTTGCGCCTGGTTACAGAACATGGCCTGTTCTATATCCTCTATTAGTAGGAGCATTCACTAAGATCACCCTCATAGATTCCAGGGAGATCCCACTACATTAGGTTTCTTTCTTTCACTTTTTATTTTTTCTTATTTTACATATTGATCACAGTTCCTTCTTCCTCCCATCCTCCCATGCCCTCCCCGACTCCTTCCCTGTCCCATTCCTCATCAACTCCCCAGGGAGGGTGAGCCCTTCCAGGAGGGATCATCAAAATCTGTCAAGTCATTTAGAGTAGGACCTAGGCCCTCGCTCATGTCTCTAGGCTAAGGGACTATCCTTCTATGGGGAATGTGTTCCTGAAATCCTCTACATCACTCCTTAAATGCCCACCAGTTCCAGTTGACCCCCCAGTACTTTCTCCCTCCATCCCTATCCCTTACCTGACTCCCCTCTTCTCATGTCAAGCAGCCCCCAGTCCACTCACAAAATCTTTTCTACATCTCCTTTCTTGAGAAATCCATGCATTCCCACCATAATAAATAGACTCAGGAAGATGTAAAGTATTTTTAAGACATGCATTTAAATTATCTTAAATAATAGTGATATGCAAAAGGACATGTAAGACCAAAGGATATCAGGGCCAACACTTGACTAGAAATTTGCAACAAATATGCCATATATTCTTTTAGATAGCTTACCCACCCCTCCAAGACATGTCTCATGCCACAGAATATCATGTCAGAAGGCTTTGGAGACCTTCCTTCCAGTTCTGCTAAACAAGTCAGTTTAGTTGACATAACTGAATACTGGAGTCTCACTCTTTTTTTCTTCCTGTCTCTAATATCTTGAAAATGCAACTATAACACAGCACATTTCCTTCAACTTCCTGCTTTTTCATATTTCATTCTTTCATGTTTTTCTCATGTATTCTTAAAGCTTCAATAGTAGCCCATAGTCCATTGCTTTTCTCTACTATTTTTTTAAACATCTCATCTATTTCTTTATCCTGTGTGTTACCTCATCTGATTTTATTTTGAACATACATGTTGTCATCAGCATAACCTAACCCTACTCCTATTTCCAAACTCAGTAATGTCAGTCAATCTTGTCACTCAAGCTAAAAATGTTTAAGTCAATTTTCTGGCTCTCTCAAGTCAGTCAGTAACCACAGTGTTCCAGATATGGTGTTTGCATTGTGTTGAATATCCCCACTCTGCAGTTATCTTTGCTTAGATCCTCTTAATCTCCCATGTAGCTACTAAGATTCGCCACTACTGCCTCATTGTTTTTACTCTTTATTATCCCTTTACACAGGGAGACACAGCCAAATGTAATAAAAACATACTTCTAACCATAAATGTTCTAATAAAGTAGTACTATCCCTCTAAGCAGTGGTCACAGACATGAAGAAAACACTAGAATTATGGACAGAAAAACTTCTAGAATGTATGAGAATTAGATGCAAAGTCTGTAGTGGCTAACAATGTCCAGGGCATAAAAGCTTGTGATAGTCTGCAAGTAGCAGTAAATGAAAAACTAAAGAAAGATCTGAAACCATTTATCTTGGGAAGAAAGACTCAAGGGAGACAAATAGCTGTATTAAAATATTTAAAAGTATTTGGGGCACAGATGTTCAGAACTGAGGCTACATCCTGATGGATATTTCCTGTGATGAATATGAAATGACCTTCTTCATCTATTTTGATTGATTTTAGTTTAAAGTCTAATTTGTTAGATATAAGGATAGCTACACCTGCTTGTTTCTGGGGTCCATTTGATTAGAAAATCTTTTCCCAACCCTTTACTCTAAGGTAGCATCTACCTTTGAAGTTGAGGTGTGTGTTTCTTGTATGTAACAGAAGGATGTATTCAGTCATTCAGTTTTCATATCCATTCTGTTAGCATGTCTTTTTATAGGTGAGTTAAGACCATTAATATTGAGGGACATTAAGAACCATTAAATGTTAATTCTTGTTTGTTTTGGATTTGTTGGTAGTGGTGATATTGTGTGTAGATTTACCCCACTTTTTCTTTTGGCTTCTGGTGAAGTAGAATTATCTATTACCTGTTTTTGTGAGTGCAGTAGTTAACTTCCTTGGGTTAGAGTCTTCCTTCCAGAACTTTGTGTAGGGCTGGATTTGTCGATATATATTGTGCAAATCTGGTTTTGTCTTGGAATATCTTTTTTTTTCTCTGTCTATAGTGATTGAAAGTTTTGGTGGGTATAGTAGTCAGGGATGGTATCTGTGGTCTCTTAGTGTTTGCAGAATCCAGGACCTTCCAGCTTCAGAGTTTCCATGGAGAAGTCAGGTGTAATTCTGAAAAGTCTGCCTTTATATATTATTTGGCCTTTTTCCTTTGCAGCTCTTAATATTCTTTCTTTAATCTGTATGTTTAGGGTTTGATTATTATGTGGCACTCGGACATTTTGTTTTTTGGTCTAGTCTATTTGATGGTTGGCAGCATACAAAATGGGAAAAGATAGTCACCAACCATACATCTGGCAGAGGGCTGATCTCCAAAATATACAAAGAACTCAAGAAACTAGTCAACAAAACACCAAATAATCCAATTAAAAAGTGTAGCACAGAACTAAATAGAGAATTCTCAATATATGAATCTAAAATGGCTGAAAGACACTTTAGAAAGTGCTCAGCATACTTAGCCATCAGAGAAATGCAAATCAAAACAACTCTGAGAAACTACATTACTCCTTCCAGGACGGCTAAAATCAAAAACACCAATGAAAGTTTATGCTGGAGAGGATATGGAGAAAGGGGTATGCCCCTTTACTGCTGGTGGGAGTACAAACTACTATAGTCATTTTGGAAATCAGCATGGTGTTTCCTCGGGAAAATGGGAATCAGTCTACCACAGGACCTAGCAATGCCACTCTTAGGCATATACCCAAAAGTTGCACATTTATACAACAAAGACAGGCATATACCCAAAAGATGCACATTCATACAACAAAGACATCTATTCAACTATGTTCATAACAGCAAGAACCTGGAAGCAATTGAGATACCCCTCAAACGAAGAATGGATAAATAAGATGTGTTACATTTACAAAATGGAATACTACTCAGCAGAAAAAAAGAGTGGAATCTTGAAATTCTTAGCAAATGGATGGAACTGAAAGAAACCATACTAAGTGAGGTAACCAGTCACAAAAAGACAAAAAAGGTATGTACTCACTCATACAGAGATTTTACACATAAAGCAAAGTATCACCAGCCTAGAATCCACACTGCCAGAGAAGTTAGGAAACAAGGAGGACCCTAAGAGAGACATACACAGTCCCCCACAGAAGGGGAAAAGGACAAGATTTCCTGAGCAAATTATGAGCAGGATAGGAGGGGAGAGGGAGTTAAGAGAAACAGAAAGAGAGAACAAGAGGGGAGAGGAGAACATGAGGGAGCAGGAAGACTGAGTTTGGAAAAGAATAGAGGAGAGCAAGAAAAGAGATACCATAATAGAGAGAGTCATTATAGATTTAAAGAGAAATCTGGGACTAGAGAAATGTAGGGACATACAAGGATGATCCCAACTAACAACCTAAGCAATAGTAGAGATGCTACCTTGAATGACCTTCCCTGATAATGAGATTAATGACTACCTTATATGCCATCCTAGAGCCTTCATCCAGTAGCTGATGGAAGCAGCAGCAAACACCCACAACAGAAAACTGATCAGAACTCCTGGAATCCAGTTGCAGAGAGGGAGAAGTGATGAGCAAAAGTGTTAAGACAGGTTGGAGAAACCCACAGAATCAGCTGACCTGAACAAGGGGGAGCTCATAGACTCCAGACTGACAGCTAGAAACCAGCATAGGACCAACCCAGACCCCCTGAACATGGGTGTCAGTTTAGGAGGACTGAGCAATCTATGGGACCTCTGACAGTGGAACCAAGATGTATCCCTAGTGCACTGGAGCCCATTTCCCATGGAGGGATATTCCCTTAGCCTAGAAATACAGGGTACAGCCTAGTCCCTACCCAAAATGACTTGACAGATTGTGATGATTCCCTCATCACCGCTCTGGGGAGTGGATGGGGGTTGGGATGGGGATGTCATTGTGGGGCCTAGGAGGATAAGAGGGAGAGGGAACTGGGATCAATATGTAAAATAAGAAAAAATATTTAAAATATATTTAAAAGTATATAATGCATAGGCAAATTCCAGAAGGTGCTAATGGTATACCAGGAAGTGAGAGTTATTGTGAAACATGTTCCTATCCATAAAAAACAAAGTATTTTGACAATTTCAGCTTGGAAACAGTGGGCATACTACTTCCTCCTTATTTAGGAAGAAGCGGGCTTAGTTGTATATGGTGCCTTG
This sequence comes from Phodopus roborovskii, assembly GCF_943737965.1. Lineage (NCBI taxonomy): Eukaryota > Metazoa > Chordata > Mammalia > Rodentia > Cricetidae > Phodopus > Phodopus roborovskii. The sequence goes on from NW_026126485.1 coordinate 8,473,977, forward strand.
TGCCTCCAATTCCAGCACTTAGATAATAGAAACTGAATGTTTAGAAGATAAGTCAGATTCCAACTTCTGAGGTCAGCCTGAGCTTCCATGAGACTGTATCTGAAAAACAACTAAAGACAAAACAGAAAGAAAGAAGCTGATTTCCCAACAGTGGTGGCCTGGTAGAGGGAGAAGAGAATGAAGAGAAAAGAGATAAGAAGAGCTATCCCAAATTTAATATTTTTAATTGAATTTTATTACTCTTGGGGGAACTTGTGAATATTATGTATAGTCCTTGTATTAGATGCTTTTCTCTTTGAGTATTGAAATTGATCACATACCAGGCCACAAATTATTAAGAGAGGAAGAGTTTGTTTGAGCTCTCAGTTTGAAGTTGCAGTGGTGGCAAAGAATGCATGGCATCAGGAGCATGGGACATTGTGCCCACAGTCATGAAGGATGGAGGGAGAGAGAGAGAGACAGAGAGACAGAGAGAGAGAGAGACAGAGAGAGATTAGTACAGAACTAAGTACTTAACCCCTCATCCCACTTCTTCCTTATTCAGGCTGGATATTGTAGGACAGAACAGCGTATGTTGAGGCTGACTGTTCTCACCTGGACATAACTGTCTATAATATTCTCAAAGATCTATCTTGAGGGTTTTCTCTCCTAGATGGTTCTAGGTCATGTGCAGTTGACAATATTAACCATTACTGTTCTGCAAAGTGATCACACCCTCACTAGAGAACCTTTTCTGAACCCACTGAGTTCTCTTCCCCAGCACAGAATCACCAGAGGAAAATCTGTTACATTCAATTACACCAGACTTCTCTCCCCTTGTCTTCTAATCATATGATACATGGCGTTGAATTTGCATTCACAGTGCTTTAGGAAGCCAGCTTGTACTCAGTACCACTGCATGGCACCATCGCAAATCGCATTATCTCTAATGGCTCATCAGCTCTGAGATTTAGTACTCAATCTTGTTTTATTATCTTCCCCAGCTATATTCTATACCTAATTTTTCCCTGAAATGAACATTATTGATTTACTTATTAAATATTGTCTGCCTAGTGAGAATTTTTCTTACAAGCAGCATGATGAATCCTTTCTAAAAGTAATGATTATCTACAACACAATGCCTGAAACCCCACTTTTACAAAATGTGTTTGAATAGATTTAAACTAAATTCACAGTATAAAAGCCATCCCTGGACTCTCTCTATAAATGCTTATACACCAATTCTACTTCCCCAAGAAAAAGAGCAAAATCAATAAGTGATTATATTCATAAAATAAAGTACATTTCTGGTTTTGTTCTGTCTGAAGCAATTAAGAAGTGATGATCATGGCAGGTTAATTCTGAGGGCAGAAAACATGGTACTTGATAAGTAGACTGCAGTACTGGAGGAGATGCTTCCAAACAACATCTTAAGTGAGTACAAAATGCCTATCCCTTTAATAAACAGTTTACTCCTCCCAGAATGCAGTGCTACCTATATCTAAGTCAAACTGCAAAGGCAAGGCTCCTCCAGAAATTTTCCTTATCCACAGTGGAGCATAAATTTCCCCAGGCTCTCCTGGTATACCAGGGTCTACTCCAAAGCCTTTTGCTTGCTTCCTTCTTGAAGGTATTTTGGAATGAGTTTTCTGTTGTTGTTTGTTTGAGACATAGTCTCATGTAGCCTAGATTAGACTGGAACTCATTATGTAGCCAAGATGACCTTGTACTTGTGATCCCCCTTGCCATCACTTCCAGAGTGCTGGGATTAAAAGAGTACACCACCATTCCCAATGAATGCAGTCTGGGGCCAGAACCTGGAACTTCAGGGAAGCTAGATAAGCGCTTTATCCATGAACTGCATCTCAGCCCTTCACCAGAGGAGTGTTGATTTCCTATACTCCCCTACTTCCTCCAGTGTGACAGATTGTATCCGTTAGCCATTGCTACATGATGTGTGCCTGTCATTTGTGTTTTCTTGAGAGTCTGCAGACTAGTTTGCTGGTAGATTATTAAACCTAAAACTCACTGGTGAATTGGCTCCTTCAATGTATTCCAGATGATAGAAAAATCAAATTGATTGCTTTATTCATGGGAACACTGAAGAGGCTGAACAAGTAAAGGAACTTGCTTCCAAACCTGACAACCTGAATTCTACCCTTCAACCCCCAGGATCCACAGGGTGAAAGAAGAAAACATTCAGGCAAGTTGTCCTTGGACCTTCACACATGGGCTATAGCACTCATATGTGAGCGCAGGTACTCAAAAACAAACACGTGTACACACACAAACACACATACTAAATAAATACAATATAATAAATGTATATTTCAAAAGAATGATCACATTGGTTTGACTTTAAAGACTGATAAAGAAATATAAAAGATATCTAGACATTTACTCTTATTCTTGTACTGTTACCATATGCCAGTGAAAGAGATCTAAGGAACCCCAGAAGGTAGTTCTTGCCTCAATCAACAAGAGTATCAAGTGAATTTCCTTGTAGAAACAGATATTCTAAATGTATCCTCCATTCTTTGTGTCTTATAATTTTCAACTGACTTACTTAGTTCATTTCACAAATGATGAAGAATGAGGAATTAGCAGAGGACAGATTTGATCATTCACACAACCCTTGCCATGAGTTGATTGCAGGCTAATGGAGGGCTTGTCTTTAAGGGGAAAAGACAAATCAAAGGAACAAATAGGTACCTTCATGGAAGAGCAATAAGATATGGAGTTACAAGTCCAGGTGGCCAAATGGCTCCTTCTTCTTTAATCATATCAGCAAGTTGCACTCTTTGCCTATAAATGAAGCCACCAAACTACACATACACACACACACACACACACACACACACACCATGCATGCAGGCATATATACATGCACACAGACACAAATGTGGAGGATATTTAGTCCAGTAGCAATATAAAGACAACAAGGAAGCAGGAATCAAGGTGCAGTGCAAACAGTAAATGAAACTCTTTTTATATCATCTATCTGAGGATCACATCCTTTCTTGAACATTATCCAATTAATTTACCCAGCACTTCTATAAGATATCAATTATTAGGACCTAAGCAATTAGTGTGCAGGAGAAAGAGAGCATTCAGCAGAAGCTCAGTCAGCGTGAAATTAGGGAACAGGGTAGAGGAAGAAGGCAATTCCTTATCCTTTCAAGAGGGTACTGAGTAAAAGTGTCACAGTTATCAAAGGCATAGCAAAAATGTAGCTAATCTCTAGGCAGTGCTGTTACATGAAAGCGTGTCTTAAGTTTAGGGATCATAAAAGAGAACAGACTATCTCTTCAGAGCAGAGTGGGCTGCATGATGCGCTTTTTGTACATCTTCCTCCTGAAATTGAGAATCATTTTGAGTCTGAGTTCAGAGTCTCTAGGAATTCAGCAACGTGTTTGGTGGAAACTGGCTATAGAGAAACTTTAAGCTCAGCAACTATCATGTGTGTGTGTGGGGGGGGCTGTTTTATATATGTGTTCATACTCCTCTCTCATTCAACTGTAATTCAGCTCAGCTGGCCAGACAGTGTGTTCCAAGGAATCCCCTCACTCTGGCCCCATACTGCAGCACTAGGGTTACAGATATTCTATGCAATATTGAGGGTTTTTTTAATTACTGTTATTTTTGGTGTGTGTGTGTGTGTGTGTGTGTGTGTGTGTGTGTGTGTGTTATACATGAGTGCTGGAGATCCTAACTCAAGCCCTCATACTTATATAGCAGGCATCTTCACAATATGAACCATCTTTCTAGGCCATCTACTCCCTTTTATTTTTTTATTTTAATTTTTTGAAGTTTAAATATAATCACATAATTTCCCCTTCTTTTCTCACCCTAACCTCAGACTCCTTTTAAAACCCTCTTTCCTATTCTTGCCTCTTTCTGCCATGTTTCCCTTTGTTTTCTGAAATTCCTAGCTGTGTTGGCTTTTTCCTGTTGACATTCTACCACAAAAATCCACAGAAGAAATAGTGATCTTCCTGGAGAACATATCAGTTACCGTGACAAAATACTTGATAGAATCGACTTCAGAGGGGGTTTAGTTTGGGATCACAGTTTCAGAGGGTTCAGCTCATCATGAAAGGGAAAACAAAGCATGTCACAGAGGGTCCTCTTACCACAAACAACAAAGAAGCAAAGAGGGGGAAAGGAAATTGGACCAGGATATAACCTTCAAAGTCTGTCTGAGGTGACATACTTCTACCAGCGAGGTCACACATCTGATTGTTCCACTGTTTTCAGAAATAGAACTACTTGCTAGAGAAAGAATTAAAGGCAAGGACTAGATTTAAGATTTAAATCAAGATGGCCAGAATAAAAAGGTAAGCAGATACAGTGGGGGCCTCACATTGGAATACTGGTTATACCAGCCTGAGTCTTCAATCACTCTATGTGATGGTTGTTCTTCATGGTCAGTTTGGCTGGATTTAAAATCACTTAGAAGACACATAACTGGCCATCTCTTGGAGGGCATGTTGTTTAAAACGGAAAAGGTATTTATTTAACTGAGGAAAGAAGACCCAACTTAAATATGGGCATCACCACAGCAAGGACTAGGGTACCAGACTAAATAAAAATTAGAATAAAATCAAAGCCAGCTGAGCATTCTTTTCACTTCCTGAGAATACATGTGACCAGCTGCCACATGCTCAAATTAACATGCCTTCCCTACCATAAGGCACCGTATCCTAAAATTGGGAGCCAAATTAAACCTTTCTTTCCTTAAGTTGTTTGCTCCTGTTAGCAAGAAGAAAAGTAAATAATACACCCTAATAATATAGAGCAGTTACTGAACCCTCAGTCCAGGAAATATTCTCTATATGATGTGTGAAAACTCTCATTAGGTAAAAGGGTTGGGCACATGTAAGATCCAGCAGAGAATCACTGTACTGGCTCCAGCACATACGCAGGGCCAGGCCAAGAACAGTTCTTGAGAGATGTAGCTACAATGGTGAGGAACCAGGCTCCAAGGAATAGTCATAAATACATGCACACTCTAGCAGATATTTAGTGGAGAGAGATGGAGAAACAGAGAGAGAGATGACAAATAGAATTCAAGAAAGAGCCTAGGACCTTCCCTCAGCAAATGGATATGCAGGAAACTAAAAAGATGAAAGTTCCATTTCGCCCATGAGGTATTTCAGTACTTCCTGGTCATTTAATTGTATGTTTCTTCCTTTCACAGAAGTGTGTCATTATTTCCATGCTAGTGTTTACCTCATTTCCTTGGAATTATGGTTAGTTTTTCTATATCCAACTCTGGAAAAGCATTATAATTCAACCTATCATTTCTGTTTTATGCTCCTACACCTGCACCCAGCATGGGCCTTAAAAACAGTAGTCTTTAAAAAATAAGGTGGAGGTAATACATTTGACAGGTTAAATTTCCTAAAGTCAGTAAAAATGTCATCAATGTGGGGACCATTCTAGAACCTGACCCCTTGAAGGGCCTGATGATAATCACTTAGTATAAAATAGAAAGCATTTAGACATGCCCCCACTATAACACATTATGCACTCATTTATGAACCTATTGCATGCATAATCTGTAACTAATAACTACTGCTTCCCTCTTTATATCTTTAGTGAACATATTTGACATATTTGAAAAATTCAAAGGATAGAATAGTGATGGCTGTTTCTGCTCAGTTTCCATGGTTAAGAATGTAATTTTCCAATTATGACAGAGCAATGCAAATAGAGTTATCTCCCTCAGTGTATTTATTTCGCTATGCATAAATGCATGTTTCAAATCCCACTGTGGATTTAAAATAAGAATAGCAAGTTTATAATACAAACCCTAACACCCCCAGAAGCCCACATTACAAACACACACACACACACACACACACACACACACGTTTTTCTACAAATTTCTTTAATGTGTCTATAATCTTTTTTCAGTTTAAAGTTAATCTCACCAGTAACATTGTTTTAGACATTTTGGAAATGAATCTCTAATAAAGAGGTGTTGGGAAGTCCTTAAGGCTTGTTACCCCTCCCCTTGTCAAAAGACAATTAAATAACATAAATAATGAGCCATATATAATACTTAGCAGATAGAGATGTATTGAGTCTGGAATAGAATGGAAGTTTTTAGCACATTAGATGCACTTCCTGCTTTCAGGAAACTGTTACCTTTTGCAAAAAGCAAACTATCTCTCTACCCTAAATGACTCTTAGCACAATAAGGATGTGACAAGGACATTTTTCCTCCTCCATGGTACACAGGGCAGTGTGTGTGGCTGACCCAGCATTACAGTGAGTAATTTTTAAAAAGCTTATCATTATCCTGACAAAATGCAATGTAGGTGTGCGTGATTCATTTCTTAATAGTGTAGTCATGAAATAAAGAAAAGAAGCAGGGCGGGTAACAATGCTGGCATTCCAGTCCCTGTGATATTAATTACTCAAGACACGTGCATGACATGTTGTTCATTTGTTCCTCACTGCGAGCTATCTTATCTCCACTCACGGCGGCTGATTAGTGCGGGCAGCCTCCAGACATTCTCAGACACTTTTCGATCCTTCATTGTTTTATAGCATTGATGGAAAACGGCCTGCATTCTAAAAGCAGAGTGGAATTCCTTCGCCCTTGCTTTGTTTCTCTTTGTCCCTCCTACCCTCCTCCCTTCCTGCCATACCCTACCTTTCCCTGGTTTCCCCTTCCTCCCCATTCCCTCCCCTCATTTCCCTCCCTTCTTCCCTTTATTCCTTCCTCCCTACCTTTCTTCTTTGACCTGTTGTTCTTTTTGCCTGTGCTTTTTCACAAGTGTCCCTCTGTGGAGCTTCAGTTCACAGTTCAGCTTCCATTGCAGGAAAATAACCTTTCCTGGAGACTTATTTCCCCCTTTTTTTTTCTTCATGACTGCATCAAACATTTTACACTTTACCACATTGTGTGACTCTAGGTAACAGTGAAAACAATCATTTTTAATATATTTTTAGTACTTCAGTCCTCTGTCTCTAAGAAGAATAGTATTTTCATTGTAGTATTATTATGACTTGAAATAAAATATCCCCCAACAGGCTCATGAGTTTGAACCATTGTTCCCCGGTGATAGCACTGTTTTGGGAAGTTGTAGACAGTACAGGGCAGAAGGCATGGCTGGCAGAGATGGTTTGCAAGGTGTGGACTTGAAGGTGAGCTCCCAGACTAGCTTCATTTCTCTGCACAGCTCCTTGACCCACAGAGGTGTGCAAAGCAGCACACTTCAGGAAGCACAGAGAAGGTAATTTCAGCTGCAGAGCCTCCATAAGGACTTTACACCTGAAACCCTGATCACAATTTACCCTCTCCACCTTAAAGTTGATTCTGTCAGGTATTTTATCTTTGTGATGAGAGAACTATTAATAATTCAAGTGTATTCTGAGTTTTAAAAAATAATGTATGCTAGTGCAATACCTTTGTGCAGATACATACCCTGGAGTTACTATTAGCAATTACCTACAAGTACCTGTTGGTAAGAAAACACATTCATCTTGATATTGCCTTCCCGAAATCACCATCACTGTTTATGATGATCAGTTTAGCTAGATATTCTGCATAGAAACCCAGCTCTGTTAGTGAAACAGACTAATTGCTTGTGGGATGGTATAATAAATGGAATGAAACACCAATTGCCTCCTAACATTTGCAATCAACCAAACCCCAGATGAATCAGAGTCACTTCCTTACCAGGTATGTCTCCGAAGCTAGGCTACTTGGCTTTGGGTCCTAATTCCATTTCCTGCCACTGGAGAAACAATAATTCTGGCCTCAATGACCATTTATAAAAAGGAATTACCAGTGGTCACTAATTTGGAAAGACTATTCTGAAAATGAAATGGTCCAAAGCAAGCACTATGTCAAGTATGGAGCAAAAAGCTGAATATACACCAAGGGAAATTTCTCTCTCTCTCTCTCTCTCTCTCTCTCTCTCTCTCTCTCTCTCTCTCTCTCTCTCTCTCTCGGTGTGTGTGTGTGTGTGTGTGTGTGTGTGTGTGTGTGTGTGTGTGTGTGATTTAGATGGCATATATCACAGTGGCCCCATAACTGTGGTGTTTGGACTGTCCACAGCACTAACAGTCACTGTCTGTTGACACACTGTCTCCTGTATGCCATATGAGAATCAAGAAAGGAAAGTGACATATTGCCTTCTAAATCCCTCTTTCATTTCCTCTGGGGAATAATGCATTAATCAAAGGTAAAAGAAAGACTGTAATCCTCGGATCCCATGCCAACTGTACTGGACAGTTTTATGTCAACTCAACTTGACAAGACTCTAGATTGGGAAAGGGGGCCTGCTGTGGGAATTCTTTCTGCTAATAGATTTAGAGTACCTATCTTAGGACGTGGTCTGGGGTGCTACGTGAGGACTGAAAAACTGGAGGAGAGAGAGCTCTCTCTCTCTTGCTCTGGCTCATCCTTGGTATAGCGGGAGACCCAAGTGTCTGAAAAGGGGGAGAGAGGCATAGAGCAGAATCAGAAGCCAGAGCTATCTCCTGCAGCTTTTCAGTCCTGATCTAGCAAACACTCCAGGCCACGCCAGAAGACCCGTACCTCAAAGCTATTGGTGTAAAGAATTCCCACAACAGGGACCCTCATTAGAGATATCCCTCAATGAGATTTGCCAGTAGGCAAGACTGTAAGAAATTTTCTTGGCTAATGATTGATATGAAAAGGGCCATACTCTTTGTGGGTAAGGCTATCCCTGGACAAGTGCTCAATTAAAGCAAATTGAGCAATCAATGGGGATCAAGCCAGTAAGCAGCACCCTTCCATGACTTCTACTTCATTTCCTGCCTCCAGGTTCCTGCTTTGACCTCCTGCCCTGACTTCCCTTTATGATGAACTGTGATCAGGACATGTAAGTCAAAACAAACATGCTCCTCCCCAAGTTTCTTTTGGTTATGGAGTTTCTCACAGCTATATAAAACCCAAGTAAGACACTGGCCCAGCATATGCAGAGTAGTCCTACTCTGCTTCTTCAGTTGTATTGTTATTCAAGGGTTCTGAAAGTTTACCACCTATAGAGGTGTTTCAAATTCATTTTACCTGATGGCTAAGGATGTGGAGCATTTTCTTAAGTGTCTTTCAGCCTTTTTGATTTCCCCTATTGAGAATTCTTTCTTCAGTTCTGGACCCCATTTTTTTTTTAATAGGGTTATTTGGTGTTTTGTTGACTAGTTTCTTGAGTTCTTTGTATATTTTGGAGATCAGCCCTTTGTCGGATATAGGATTGGTGAAAATCTTTTCCCAGTCTGCTGTTTGGTCTTGTCCACTGTGTCCTTTGCCTTACAGAATCTTCTAAGTTTGAAGAGGTCCCATTTATTAATTGTTTCTTTCAGTGTCTGTGCCCCTGGAGTTATGTTCAAGAAGTCTCCTATACCAATTTGTTCAAGGGTACCTCCTACAAGGCTGTTACTGAGCCAGAGCATCTGCAAAAGAAGGTGGGAGGGGCCACAACACTCCTCCCTAGACTCACAGTTGCCCATGTAGATGGGAAGGGCCACAGCACTCCTCTCTGCATTTCACAGATGCACATGCTCTAACACTTATGTGCACCAGATGTGCAGCTACTATCAAGGTCATCTTCTTAGGCAGTCTGCTGTGTGTTTATATCACTGAATATGATTTGAACTATAGATAGCAGTGGTAACAATCGCAGATATTTGAAAAAGGAAAGAAAAAGAGACATCTTGAAGAGAGATTGGTGTGGTTTGAGTTTTCCAAATAGTAAATGTTATTTTTCTTGATAACTCTAAAGAGAAACTATGAAATTATTGCTCTAAGTATTAAAATCATATTGCACAAGAGATCTAATGTGTCCCACATTTTGAAACCTCTATGATCCTGAATATCTAAATTCCCATATTCAATTTTAATGAGACAGAAAACTCAAAAGCCACAAAAGAAAATAGAAGCCAGGAATGGTTTGCAAGTGGTTGAACATGAGAAGATACCATCACAGCACCATGACAAGTGAAATAAATAACATTTTAATTTATCAAATAAATAAAATTAATCCTGACAAGCAAATTTTCATGAAAGGTCACAAGTGATTATCTTTTAAATTACTTGGCAAGGAGGACATTGGGACAAGCCTTTCTAAAAAAGTCATCTAATATTATACATTATAAACAACAGTCAAGTGAACCCTTGACTGACTAGCCCCACTCTTGGTACACTAACGTACAGAAAAACAAAGGGAACCAAAAAGCTATAAATAAAAAATATACAGATATATATTATAACACCTATGCATCTCTCAGTAGTGGAATGATGGGCCAGCAAAAAGGCTTAGTGGGTAAAGGCACTTTCTACAATACTTGCCACAATGCCTAAGGACCTAATGTCAATCCTCAGAGCTCACAAAGGAGACAACTTGTTCCTTTAAGTTGTCCTCTGGCCTCTACATGTATACAATGCCATGCACACACATGTAAATTTATTAATTATATATATATATATATATATATTACACATATACACACACACTCACACACACACACACACACACACACACACACACACACACACACATATATATGGAATGGTGACATAAATTCAAATTTTATAAATTAGAGAATACCATGTAATTATTTCAAGAATGAGTTATCTATCTGCTATGGACTTGGAGAATGTGGACAAATGAAAGAAAAACTTAGGTGATACATAATAAAGTGTATGTTCAGATCTTTTCTGAGAGAAATTATTATAATGCCTATTTGTGGGCTTGTTTGTGTTTGATAGAGTATGGAGCAAATTCAGGAAGCATGACACTTGGTAACATCAGAGGAGTAAAAAAAAAAAAAATGGTAAGGCTAAGGAAGTGCTTAGTCTTGCTGTGGCTTGACTTGCCATGCTTTGTTCATACTCATGGGAAACGTGCCCTTTCCTAAGCAGAAGCAGAGGAAGACTGGATTGTGGAATGAGAACAGAGCAGGGCTGAGGGGAACTGGGAGGATAGCAGAGGGGAGCTGAAATCTGGATTTAAATAAATAAATGAATAAATGATTCTTTTTTTTTTTTTTAATGTTAACAGTAACTTTTAAAAGCCCTGTGGCATTTTTTTTTCTCTAGTTGTGATCATGGTTGTAGTGAAGTTAGCATTATAAGAACAGTGAAAAGAGAAATAAATATAATTTGCCAGATATTTCCATGTTTGTATTGTCAATTCTCTTGTTACTTTGAGATTACTGTGGGTCCCAGGGCTGGTGAGAGCTGCTGATACAAGAATGGCCCTTACACTGCTAGACATCTTGTTTGGTTATGTGGGTCTTATATCTATGCCACTTGTTATAGCAGTTTCTATGGATACCTTTTATATATGCAATCACTTTGAAATTGGCTACATTAAACAATTTACAGATATTTTTAACTTCCATCTTCTAAGTGTGAAGATGGCATGGAAAGTTCCTCAATGGTCTCTCGTATATTTCAGAGGCTCCTCAATAAACTAATGCAAGTTCCTGAAAGATCGTGGCAAGATTACAATGGTAATTTAGTCAGAACTCATAGCTTCCACTGATTCCCAGTGATATTTCCAAGGAACACTCATGAAATAACATGCAGTGAATGACATTACATTGCAGACCAATTTGCAATTTAAGACTTCAGGCAAAATAAGAATTCTGCCTGAAAGATCTATGCAAATTCTTCAGCCTCTCAACTTTCAGTCAGAAATACAGTCTTAGAGGCTATGAGTTCTAATAATCAGACAGCATGCTTGCAGGGTTTTTAATTCAAATTCTTTCCATGACATGTCTATGCTTTTTTCTAAACCTAAGAAATGAAAAATGTGTGATTAGGTAGATTTTTGTGACAACAAAGCCTCATTATTCTGTGTGCTCATGTGTACACATAAGAGAAAAGAAAGAATATTTGTGGGCTCGTTTTAAGGAAAGAAACAACTTTGACAATTGATTCTCTATTGGAGAGATACATCACAAGTAAAAAATAAAAAATAATAAAAGCAATTTGCTTGCTCGGGCAGCCTAGCAAGAGTGGGCTGGGGCATTTGTGAGACTTAATCATTATTCAAATAGCCAATCACTACAGAGAAATATTCCTGAAAAGTGAATGTCAAGGGGGCTTAGCATATCACTCATGGCAATAATATTTATTTGAGTAGAAGAAAAAGTATAGTATAATATACCCAATACCTTTCAGCATGCTTATGAATGGTAGAGATTTTTGTTGTTTTTATTGATCCAAAACCATGTAACTTTTTAAAATGACTTTTCTAATCCAACTAACTCTACAAATGATGCTGTTTGACTCTAAAATAGAAGGACAGTACAAACATAATAGAGAGTAATTATTTTGAGTGTAAAAATCTGATTGTTATATGCATAGTTATATATATAGTCTGACAAATTCTTTTATTTTTATTTTGCAATATTGAGTTTTATATCTAGAGCCCTATAAATGCAAGACTTGCATACAAGTCCTAAATGCTAAACTTAACCCTAGACATAGTATTTACAATCAGTAGTATTTTTTGCAGTGCATTTTCTAAATCATTGTCAAATAAAAATTAGGTTTTGCGTTTTTTTGTTTTTAAGGAATGACAAAGTAGAATAAATGGATTGTATGACCCTTGTACTAAATTCACCCTTCTTATACTTAGAAATGGCCAACCTGACTCCTCCTAAAGAGGATCATTGTACTCAATTTGAAGAACGTTAAAAGTCAAAATACAGTACAATGTGGTAACTCTACAAAACTAATAAAATAAAAAACCCTAAGATGACTGTAGTAAAATCATTTTCCCCTGAAGTCCTTAATAAAATATGAACTTTGTACATTAATATTCCTAGAAAAGAAATGGTTCTTCAAGAAGATATCACAATATTCCCAACACCCTTTTTTCTCTATCTTTTTTTTTTAAATTTAAATTTGAAACAAAGTTGTTTTACATGGAATTCCCTGTTCCCTCACCCTCACATCCTCCCCTATCATCCCCCACCAAACCCCAGTCCATCCCCTTTCTGCTCCCCAGGGAGGGTTATGCCTTCCATGGGGAGCCTTCAAAGTCTGTCATATAGTTTGGGGCAGGGCCTAGGCCCTCCCCCATGTATCTAAGCTGAGAAAGTATGTAGTGAGATATTCACTTTGTTTGCTTCTGTGGCATTGACTACACCCATTGGGGGATGGAGCCAGGGGCAGAAATGACCTATGGAACTAAATCTCAGGAGAAGCTGAGGAATGCTCTTTGGCTGGCAGGACATGGAGAGGAGAGCATCCAGTGGAACCTGCTGGTGTTCTTCTGTCTAGGTTGTAAGTTATTTCTCCCTGAATAAACATCTATTCGGCCTATTTGTTTATCCTGATCCTTATTAAACCATGATATCTGAACATTACAGAAGAACTTTGGGTAACTGACCAGGCAGTGAGTTATCTATGTCATTTCTAGAGTTTATATATAATCCTTCTGTGTCTTTGATGGAGTTGAAGACAGATAGTTATGGTTACAGTTTTCCTTAGTTAGGATTAAAGATAAGTTACATATAGGACTTTAGACTCACAAAGATAGGATAGATGATGTAATCTTATTAAATATTAATGGGCTAAATATTGTTAACTGTGGTTCTTATTTGATAAATGTCTTGTTATATATTTTGCTATATTAAGGTTTAAACCCATCTTTTTATTTTAGACAGAAAAGAGGAGATGATGAGAGATGTCATTCTGTAAATATGTTTCTCTTATTGGTTAATGAATAAAGCACTCTTTGCCAATAGAAAAGCAAGATAGGCAGAACTAGGAGACTAGGATGAGAGAGCAAGTAGTAGGGAGGAGATCCAAGATGGAAGACAGAGAGAGCAGAACGCCAGCCCCTCTCTCCGGTAAGATAAGACCATGTGCACGAACTTAGATTAATAGAAATGGGTTAATAATTAAGATAGAGCTAGCCAATAAGAAAAACTAGTAACTGGCCTATAGCTTAATATCTAATACAGTGTCTCTGTGTGTTATTTGGGACTGGCACAGCGGTGGGATCAGCCTGACCGGTGAGGAAAAACATACTCATAACAAAAGTATCCCTCTATGTGGGATGGACTCCCAAAGTTCATTCGTATACTAGGTATGAATACTGATCCATTACTAGAGGTCCCATAGACTGCCTAGTCCTCCTAACTAACACCCATATTCAGGGGCTCTGGGTCAGTCCTATGCTGGTTTCCCAGCTATCAAACTAGGGTGCATGAGCTCCCCCTTGTTCAGGTCAGCTGGTTCTGTGGGTTTCTCGAGCCCTGTCTTGGCCCCTTTGCTCATCACTCCTTTCTCTCTGTAAATTTATTCCATGAGTTCAGCTAGTGTTTAGCTATGGGTGTCTGTTTCTGCTTCCATCAGCTACTAGAAGAAGGCTTTAGGATAGCATGTAAGGTACTCATCAATCTCATTACCATGGAAGGGCATTAAAGGTAGCCTCTTCATTATTGTTTAGCTTGTTAGTTGGACTCATTATTATAGATATCTGGGCATTTCCCTAGTGCCAGATTTCTCCTTAAATCTACAATGGCTCCCTCTATTATGGTATTTCTTTTCCTGTTTTCCTCTATTCTTCTTCTTACTCAAACTTCCTGCTCCCTCATGTCCTCCTTTCCCCACTTTTTATCCCTTCTCTTTCTTCTAACTCCATGTCCCCTCCCTCCATGCTACCAATTTTCCCAGGAGATCTTGTCCCTTTCCCCTTCTCTGGGGAACCATGCATAGTCTCTATTAGGGTCCTCCTTGTTTCCTAGCTTTTCTGGCAGTGAGAATTGTAGGCTGGTAATTCTTTGCTCTAAGTCTAAAATCCATAAATGAGTAGGTGCACACTATGATTGTCTTTTTGTGACTGGGTTACCTCACGCAGGATGGTTTCTTCAAGTTCCATCCATTTGCCTATGAATTTCAGGATTCCATTGTGTTTTTCTGCTGAGTAGTACTGCATTGTGTAAATGTGCCACATCTTCTTTATCCATTCTTCAGTTGAGGGGCATCTAGGTTGCTTCCAGGTTCTGGCTATTACAAATAATGCTGCTATGAACATAGATGAACAGATGTCCTTGTTGTATGAATGTGCATCTTTTGGGTATATGCCTGAGAGTGGAATTACTGGATCTTGAGGTAGACTGATTCCCATTTTTCCTGAGGAATTCCAAAGTTGCTGTATGTGTTTGCACTCCTACTAGAAGTAGAGGAGTGTGCCCCTTTCTTCATATCCTCTACAGCATAAACTGTCTTTGGTGTTTTTATTTTAGCCATTCTGACAGGAGTAAGATGGTATCTCAGAATTGTTTTGATTTGCTTTTCCCTGATGGCTAAGGATGTTGAGACACTTTCTTAAGTGTCTTTCAGCCATTTTGGATTCCTCCATTGAGAATTCTCTATTTAGTTCTGCAACCAAATTTTTAATTGAATTATTTGGTGTTTTTGTAACTAGCTTCTTGAGTTATTTGTGTATTTTGGAAATTAGCCCTCTGTCAGATGTGAGGTTGGCAAATATCTTTTTTCATTCTGTGAGCTGCCATTTTGTCTTCCAACTCCCTTTTTCTGTTAAAACTTTTTTTCATACAATATATTCTTATTATGATAGCCCCTCCCCCAATTCTTTCCAGATACTCACCAGTGCACCAACTACTAAAGTCCACATCATTTCTTTCTCTCATTAGAATACAAGGAGACACCTGCAAGAGCAACAATAATAATAGTAAAAGAAAATTAAACAGACCAGAATAGGAGAAGACAATGAAATATTCCCAGCTTCTTGAAATAATCTCTGAAACCTTGGTAACTGAGAACACTGAGAATTCAGAGAAAGGAGTAATGATCACACTCTTTGGTTCCCTCTCAAGGTCTTTGATGGACTCTTGACAGAGCTGCTTAAAACAAGGGTTACTCTGAACTGGAGAAAGGTGGTTTCATTACAAATATCTGGAGCTTCTCCTGATCTGTGTTGCCAGGGGCAAGCTGGACTCTTGCCTTTATTCAGAGCTTTCATCATGCTGGTGCAGAAACAACTGCAGTGGAATCCATAGAAAAAGGCTAAGCTTTTTATGAGGAAAAGATAATATGTTCTGGACTGTTCTTATGTTTGAATAAATGTTAGATCAAAGAATGAAGTTTCAAGTGATTTTAATGGTTAAAAACATGAACCCAATTAGACAAAAAAGGTGGGTAGATGATAGATATGTTATGTGTATGTGTGCATATCTGTATTCAAGAACATATTTTCACTTGTAAAATACTCATTTTATATAACTTTATCTAAAAGTTTGTGAACATATCTTGTATATGTGCATATGTGTGTATAAGAAAATAAATGTATTCTTTAGCCTTATAACTCAGAGGAAGAGGTCATAGTTCATATACTTCATACTGATCTTTCTGACAGTGCTTGTTAACAACTTCAAATAATTCATGAAGCACCTTGTAAAAAAGGGAAAAATGCTACTGTTGAAAGATAGTTCCTTTTATTTTATAAGGATAAGAACACTTCAATCACTAATGCAATGTGCACATGCATGTGGATGTGAGCATGTGTATGTATGTGTGTGTGTGTGTGTGTGTGTGTGTGTGTGTGTGCGCGCGCGCGCGCGCAAGAGCTGGCTGAGACACAGCAGGGACTTGAGGACGGGACTGGGAACTATCAAGATGTCCCAGGCAGGGGCAAGCCTCTATATTGACTTCTATCAGTGCAGTCCCTTGTCTCTGGTTCTCTGTGACTATGCGCTCTGCCATGTCCCTACATCCTCATGACCCTACAATGCCCAAAATAATTAGCATGGAAGTCTCAAAGCGAGGGAAAAGGGGAATATTTTGCTCTAAATACATCTAAGCATATTCACTTATATTTCAAAGATCCGGTTCTCAGACATGGAAAGTGGCCCATGTCTGTGTATATATATATATATTGAGTAACTTGTCTTCATGTCAATCATTGTGAATGGGGTCAAAATAGCACCAATTTGACCACTTGACACTTCCCCTTAAAAAAAAAGAAAAAAGAGCTTGGGAATGGGGACAATTTACCAGAAAATGTGTTTATGGGAAGAAGATCTATCCTTCTGTAGATGTGGCCAGAAAAGCCAGCATGGCCAGATTTAGATGTACCTAAGCTGCGTGGTAGCATAACAGAAGATTGCAATGTGAGCTCTGACTTAAAATTCAGGCTGGAAAATTGCCCTGCTAAGAATCTAGTCAGTCGTTTTCTGCTTCTAAATGTAACGTTGTCATTATACTGACTAAGAATATTGAAATTCTGTGTGCCACACCGAGCTATAAAATCCTCTTCTCTAAAAATGCAAGGAAAAACCTCATTATTAATCTAATGAAGACTACAAGTAGTTTAAAATTGTCTTAGATACAGTCTCAAGAAAAATAATGCAATGATCAAAAGAAGGAAAGAAAAGGTTTTTTGTTTTGTTTTGTTTTGTTTTTTGCCAAATCTTTCCAGTTTTATGCAAGGTATTTGACAATGGATTTTCATGACTAAGAATAAAGCTGACTTAAACTATGAGCTAAAACTGACACATTTTCTTTTTTTTTTTTTTCAATCAGAGAAGCAGGCATCACAATTTCTATCTACCTCAGAACTCAGGACGTTGAGAATTTCAAGGATGTAGGTTCTGTCTTTCAAAGCATCAATTGAATAATTTCCCATCAAAAGGCATTTCCTGGGGCCTTTTTAGCAACATGATTTAATCAGAGACTACAATAAGGTTAGTAGATCAGAGGGAATTCTTCTAAGATCTTTAGTTGCTTCCCTTAATCTTAAGGGAAAATGATTAACTCATTAACATCTCTATCACTCCTTTCATAGAAAACTTACAGTATCAAACTAGCCAGATTTTTTTTGAAGTATTATTGTTCATAATGAACACTAGAATCAGTACCCTTCCCTCTGAGTTATGATTGCTGTTTTATAAATGCTTTTAAAAATTTTGTAAATTTAGATGTTTCAATATAAATGGCTTCCTATGTCAGAAAATAAATAAGCATAATCAATCAACCTCATGTTCTACTCAAAATAATCCCCAGACAAGTTTTGTTCTTTTAGGCTATGTACAATGTGGGGAATGGAGTAGTTTACAATGCATAATTTAGTGCAGTTTTTATTTTTATTTTGTTTGAGATTACTTATGGGTCACAAAGCAAGTGGATGTCATAAAGCAGGCAGTTATGTAAGTATTAGTCAACTGAGAGATGAGTGCAAATATCTTGGTTACCACTGTTGCTTGACAAACCCATACAAAAGTACCAATAATTACTTGTTTCCCACTACACAAGCCTCTGGAGATAAAGGGTTCCTTCAATGATTTATTTTTCAAACAAAAGAAAAAAAAGTAACCATGAGAGAAATAATACTGGGCAGAGCTAGGGGGTAGTACTACCCTGGAAGTGCCTGGGTTCTAGGTATACTTAGAAATTTCGACTTAGCAGATGTCCATGAGAAACATGCAGTGTCCACTCTTCAACCTGAAACTCATATAATAATATAAATCTAGTCACAATTTAAGTAGGAAAAAACGTAGGAAGCATATTAAACTCAAAAACACATAAACAAGTGTGCACTCTTAATATTGCTATAGACTTTATCAGTGTTGCATCTATAAAAGCTTAGTCTGAAAAATATTTTAATTCTTTTAAAAATTTGTTTTGTTTTTGATTATGTGTATAACTATGTGTTGTGGGGGTGGGGGGAAGGGAAGGGGGCAATGTATATATGAGTGTAGATGCTCATGGAGGCCAGAAGAGAGCATTAGACCCTCTGGAACTGGAGATATAGGCAGTTGTGAGCTGCCTAAGATGGCTGCTGGAAGACAAACTCAGATTCTCAGTCAAAGCAATATGCACTTTAAATCACCAAGCCATTTCTCCTACCCAATTCTTCTAACTTTTTTAAAGGTGACAAAATTATAAAAGTAAATACAAATTGTTCATTTAAAATTTACCAGCATATTATGAGTAAGATTTTTTCAGCCTGCCTGGACCCACAGCTGTGCCTGCCCCAAATAATACACAGAGATGCTGTTTTAGATATAAATGCTGTTGGCCAGTTACTTGTTTCTTATATGTTAGCTCTGTCTTAATTATTAACCCATTTCTACTAATCTACTAATCTACTAATCTAAGTATTTCCATGTGGTCTCATCTTACCGGAGAGAGGGGCTGGCATTCTGCTCTCCTTGTCTTCCATCTCTAATCTCCACCCTACTCCTTCCTCTCTACTCCTGGTTTCCTAGCCCCACCTATCTTGCTTTCCTATTGACCAAGAGTGCTTTATTCATTAACCAATAAGAGAAACATAATTACAGAATGACATCTCCCATAATCTCTCTTTTCTGTCTAAAATAAAAGAATGGTTTTAACCTTAACATAGCAAAATATATAACAAAACAGATATCAAATAAGAACCATGATTAACAATGTTTAGTTCATTGCCATTTAGAAAGATTTGAAGAAAATATTCCATCATCTATCCTATCTTTGTGAGTCTCAAGTCCTTATCTTTAATCCTAACTAAGGAAAATTACAACCATAACTATCTGTCTTCAACTCCATCAAAAACCATCGAAGGATAATATATTAACTCTAGAAATGACAGAAACATCTCACTGCCTGGTCAGTCACCCGAAGTTCTTCTGTATGTTCCATCTTTAGCCCATAGGCTTCAGTGTGTCTGGCAGACTCCTCAGCAAAACAGGAAACTTAACTGTCCACATGTATTGGCAGTTTGTCAGTCACTTTTTTCTGTGTCCTGTAGACTGTCTGGCATGAGGCAGGAACCCTGTAACAATGTCCACCGTGTATCAGTAGTCACTTTCATGTGGGTCCTGAATGTCCAGTTTATATAGCATAAAGTCGAACATTCCAGACAAGAGCAGTATCTTGCCCAAATGGCTAGTCTTGCCATATTGAAAGCAAACTTCATAACATGTTTCTTCTATGTTCATCTTCTTTCTGATGCAGGTGGTGTTGCTAGGAGCAGTTATGTCTCACTGTCAAGAAAAACCATAAACCATTTTAAATGCCATATTCTAGAGGTCTTTGAAAGGTTTGAAGAATGCCTATCCATCTCAAATACATCTTGAAAACCTAACTAACTTAACTAAAGTTTTGACTATTATAGGTAACTATCTATAATTTGTAGTAAATTATACATTACATTTCTAAATGAGCTATATAAACATAATACCTAGACAAGAGGAGAAATATACACATCACAAAATTGACCTTAAATTGTATCAATAAATGAAAATCTGTTCCAAAACAAAGTATACATATCTATACCATAATTCCCTTTTTACCTTTAAAAAGAGATTGGTTGTGATTATTAACCATTTATTTTTTATTTTATTTTATTTTATTTTTATTTTACATGTTGACCCCAGTTCCCTCTACCTCTCTCCCTCCCTCTTACTCTCTCTCCCCCCTCACATGCACCCTGACCACCCTCCCCTCCCATCCCCCCACTCCTATTCCACATGTAGGGCTATGTTATCCAGGTGGGGTCATGTAAATCTGTCAAGTCATTTGAAGTAGGGACTAGAACTTCTCTCCTGTCTCTAGGTTAAGGTTGTATCCCTCCATGGTGGATGTGTCTACAAGGTCCTTTTGTGCACCAGGAATACATCCTGGTTCCACTGTCTGAGGTCTCTTAGACTGCTCAGTCCTTCTAGCTGAGAACCATATTCAGGGGGTCTGAGTCAGTCCCATGCTGGATTCCCAGCTATCAGTCTGGGGGGCCCATTATCTCCTCCTTGTTCAGGTCAGCTGTCTTTATGTGTTTCTGCAGCCTGATCTTGTCTTCTCTCTCTCTCTCTCTCTCTCTCTCTCTCTCTCTCTCTCTCTCTCTCTCTCTGCATCTTGATTCTATTTCGACTCAGTGTTTACTTATGGGTGTTTGTTTCTGTTTCCAACAGGTACTAGATTAGGGCTCCATGATGGTGGATAAGTTAGTTGTAGATCTCACTATCAGAAAAGGGCATTTATGGTAGCCTTTCCATGGTTGCTCAAATTGTTAGTTGGAGTCCATCTTGTAGGTCTCTAGACCTAACCATTTATAAACAACCCCATTTAATTGAAAACAAACATATATAGACAATATTTTGGAATTTGCAAATTGTTCTTTCCAGACTGCTTCTTGCTGGTAGGGGCTGCTATCATGGGGATTCTAAGAAGACACAGAAATCCTGGCTGTAGTCTGCAAGGCTGCCTTGTCCCAACTGTTTTGAATGTTGGATCACCTGGGACACCGTTTCAGGGGGGTCTGGCTTGATCAAACTACATTAGTCTGGAAGGAATCCACAGCTTTTCATTTTCTGTGGAAACAAAAATATAATTTTCCCCCAATAACCTGTCCTTAGACTTAAATTTTGGAGTCAAAGCATGTTTAAAATATGTTTAAAATTGGATTAATCCAGCAGCATTTGTTTTAACAGTTGTTGCTATTTCCTCAACAGTCAAATAATTTAAAGATAACAGACCTAATCCCTATCTCTCTGAAGAACACAGGATTTCCAGAGTCTTGTCTTCAAGATCCACCCACGGCCTCATACCCCTTCCTTTCCCATCAGGCACTTATTCCACTTGGCAGGCAGCATCACACAGGCAGCAGGTCCCAAAGCTGCAAAGGGAGAAGTCATATTCCTGAACTGCTATGATCATGTGCTTTCCTTAGAAGTCTCACTTGCCCTCATTATCAATACCATGCCTTATCTGTCACATTTAGGTGAGTTATAACCTCTTCCAGAGTCTTGGCTGACTGTCCCAGTCTGAGGGAAGGAACCATATTCAGTCCTGTATTGGAGTGTGTTTATTTCTTGTTGAATAGCCATTCGCCCCCCACTGGGATGATATTTCATGGAGGGCAATGATTCCCTTTCATTTTGTTATTCCCTTGCACAGAAAAAGAATCAAAAAGTCTTAAATATCTTTTGAATGGGTGAAACATAAATCTGAGGAGAAAAACCCTTGCTGGTATTCAGGGACCTCTCAGAGAAGCAGGATAGATACCATATTTCTATCAAGTGAACTCAAGGCACTCTAGTTGGAGTTAATATGGCTAGAAACTTATCCATAACCTGAAGTTATGGTGAATTGTCAAAATTAAAATAGCATTAAGTATACAGCATTAAGCTTAATTCAAGAAATGTACAGAAAGTTCATTTTGTCATGTCTTTTGCTTTGATGGTGCTATACCACATCTGTCTTCTCAAAGGAATTAACAGATATTTTATTCTGGGGCCAAAACAAGTGACATGGCCCTGGAACACAAACTTACGTTGCCTCAAATACCATGTTCCAGTGCAGTAACTTTTTAAAACTATCTTCATCCTAGGTTGTCAACTCAAGTCCCATTCCCATCACCAATGCAGCACCTACACTCATTTTTTTGTTCTTCTTTTTCTATTGAATTTAGAAACAATCTTATTTTACACATTAATCCCAGTACCCTCTCCTTCCCATTCTCCGATGCCTCCTACCTATCCTCTACCCTACCCCCTTTCTATTGCTCAGGGAGGGTGAGGCCTTCCATGGGAGATCATCAAAGTCTGTCACATCATTTGGAGCAGGGCCTAGGCCTCCACCCTGTGCATTTGGGCTGAGAGATTATCCCTCTATGGGGAGTGGGCTCCCAAAGTCCATTTGTACAAGAGGGATAAATACTGATCCCAGAGGCCCCATAGACTGCCCAGGCCTCCTAACACCCACATTCAGGGGGCCTGGTTCAGTTCTATGCTGGTTGACAAGAGAGATAGCAAACTTCTATTTGAACAACAGTGGAAAGGCTACCATAAATGTCCTTCCCTGATAATGAGATTGATGACTAATTTATCCACAATCATAGAGCCCTCATCTAGTACCTGATGGAAACAGAAGCAAACACCCACAGCTAAACACTGAGCCAAACTGGAATCCAGATGCAGAGAGGGAGGACGAGACCAGGCTACACACAGAGAGAGCTGACCTGAATAAGGAGGAGCTAATGGGCCACTAGACTGAGAGCTGGGAAACCTGCATTGTACCCACTCAGACCCCCTGAACATGGGTCTCAGTTAGAAGGCCTTGGCAGTCTAAGAGACCTCTGACAGTGGAACCAGGATGTATCCCTGGTGCACAAAAGGATTTTGGGAGCACATTCCCCATGGAAGGATACTCCCTTAACCTAGAGGCAGGAGGGAGGGCCTAGTCCCTTCTCCAAATGACTTGCCAGATTTTGTTGACCCCTCTTGGAAGGCATCAATCCCCCCTGTGGAGTGGGGGGAGGGATGGGATGGAAGGGTGGTCAGGAGGCATGGAAGGGAGAGAGAGAGGGAGAGAGAGGGAACTGGGATCCATATATAAAATAAGAATAAGAAGAAATATTGTTTATGAAAAATCAAAGGCTATTAAACATTATACTGATAAATTTACAAAAGAAAATAAACTACTGTTATTGTGATGAAGTGAAATGTTGCAGATTAGAGACAAATTCTCTTGAGCTATCTCTAATCTCTTTAATAGGCATTTATTAACTGTGTGTGTGTGTGTGTGTGTGTGTGTTATAGTAGATTTGTATAGTAACAAAACAAAGAAAGTGGCAAGTGAAAGCATTTCCCAAATACATTGGTAGAAATATCAAGTAGGCATTTATAGGAAAGTGAGAAAATCTCTGCTATAGGCCTCAGATGCTACTTGATGACATTCCTTTGGGTTAGTGGATGCTAAGTGTTTCCACATACCAAACAAGAGAATTTTACCTGATGATCATAAGAATGTTAACACCCTCAAACACATATTGATGGTTATTTAGAAGATTACAGATAGCCCACGATAATTAGTCTCTAATCTGTAAACTTCGGCTCTTCACAGTAAAAGAAGTTTTTTGTTTTATTATTATTATTATTATTTTACATATCAATCCCAGTTCCCTCTCCCTCCCTCTCTTCCTCGCTGCCATGCCCCTCCACCCTCGCATCCCATTTCCCTGCCCACACTCCACAACCCTCCCTGATAATGAGTAAAAGAAGTTTTAATCAGTCTAAAAGGTTTACAGTGGAAGATGCACTGGGTATGGGGATAGGGGTGGGGCTTGACTTGACACTTTAAAATAAGGATATTACAAAACCAAAATGTGCAATATAATGTGCATCTTTGTGTGCTGAAAAAAACTTTGCAAACTCAAATAAAGAAGGAAATACATGGAAAAGCATCTATGAAAATTCTCTTTACAGTTAATTATTAAATCCTGACTCTGAGTATTGGAGGATTGTTGTACATATGCGTGTGTGTGTGTGTGTGTTTGTGTGTGTGTATGTATACTTTATATTTCTATAATTTTTTCTAGAAAAAAAAGAAAACCCATATAAATGACCTATGCCATGCTACTTCTGAAATAAATTGTACATTTCCATAGTGAAAAAAAAGTATTTCTACTGTGTGATATTTCTCAAGTAAATTCTCTTTTGTGGGAAATCATGGAGACTCTACCTAGAGTCTTCTATGGATAATTGCTACCTAGAGTCTTCTATGGATAATTGTTAGCTGTTAAGGCCGGGAGAATTAGTTTTAAGAGAATAGGTCGACATTCTTTGATAGATTGTTACATATCAAAGAGTATGCAGGAACCACAAGTTGAACTCAATGGATTATTTACTTTTTGATTTAGAAAAATAAGAAGTTGAAGGGTAGAGATAAAAGGGTAGATCTGGGAAAAGTTACAGGGAAGATCTGTAGATGAATATGATAAAATCCATCATATAAAACTATCAAAACAGTTTGAAATACTATTTGGTATTAATTTTAATAAATTTATTCATTTATTTTGTATCCTGACAGTTTCCCCTCTCTCTTCTTCTCCCAGTTTCTCCCTCCCATCCCCCTTTTTTCCCCATCCCCAGTCCACTCCTCTCCATTTCCATTTAGAAAAGGGCAGGTCTCCCTTCAGTATCAACAAAATATGGCATATGAAGTTGCAGTAAGACTAAGCACCTCCCTATGTATTAAAGGCTAGGCAAGGTGATCCAGTTTGAGGAGTAGGGTCTAAAAAAGCCTAGAAAAGTGATATCCTCTGTTCCCACTGTTAGGAATCCCACAAGAGGACCAAGCTACACAACTGTCACACTTATGCAGAGTTCCTATGTCAGCCCCATAAAGGCTGCAATTGAACTCACTAGGCTATTTCTTTTTAATGCAAATATAGGGATGGGGCTGAACCATTAAGGCAAAAGACTGCTAAATAAGGACATGACATTGGAATGAAGATTTTTCTGAATGTGAGGAGATGGAAGAGGGAAGTAAGAAAAAGAGATAATCAAAATATATTTTATAGCTATATGACAATTTTAAAGACTAAATATTATATATATATTAGTTTTAAAAATTCATGCCATAAACAGTGAATGCTTATTTTTTCCTCATCATATCTCTTACATGGGATAGTAAATAAGATGTCTAAGTGGAGATTTCAAAAAATGAAGAAACTGGGCATGGTAGAAGCCTCCCCCCCCCCCCATGGCTTAGTGATCCAATGATCAAATAAGGTTCTATATCTTAAAGGTTTCTTGATATTCCTAAACAGCACCACCAACCAGGAACCAGGTGTCCAGATATGTAACTTGGTGAGAAGTGTTTCTCATTTAAGCTACCATAAGATATTTGGGGAAAAAAAAAAAAAGACATAACTGGCCAGGCAAGGTCATGAAAACCTGGAATTTCTAAGTTGTTAATTTTTCCAGTAGCACTCACAGAGCAGAAGTTTAGAACTGCTGCCACTCCAGAAACAGGAGTTTTCAAGCCTAGGGAAATATTTTTTCAAATCAACAAATTCCGGGTTCACAAAAACTGTAATAAATTCTTCAAATAAAGCATTCTCTTTATTATATGCTAGAGAAGCAATTTCATTTTTTTCTGGCAAACTCCTCATATACTTTAAATATAAA
Organism: Phodopus roborovskii; assembly: GCF_943737965.1. Classification (NCBI taxonomy): domain Eukaryota; kingdom Metazoa; phylum Chordata; class Mammalia; order Rodentia; family Cricetidae; genus Phodopus; species Phodopus roborovskii. The sequence continues at coordinate 8,499,870 of NW_026126485.1, forward strand.
AAATATATTATGCATCTACAAAATTATGGTATATTGCTTTTTGCCTTTTCCCAGTTCTTATTTAATTTGAAATGATTTATACTAGACATATGTACTAATTGAGAAAATGCATACTAGTTTAGAAATCTCATGGGTTTGATGAGTAAGAGGTCATATATATATATATATATATATATATATATATATATATGTATTTTACATATTGATCCCAGTTCCCTCTTCCTCCCTCCCATACCCCCCAAACGCCTGCCAACCCACCCCCCAACTCCACAGGGAGGGTGATGCCTTCCAGGAGGAATCATCAAAAATCTGTCAAGTCATTTGGAGTAGTGTCTAGGCCCTCCCTCTGGTCTCTAGGCTAAGGGAGTATCCCTTCATGGGGAAAGTGCTCCCAAAGTCCTTTCATGCACCAAGCATACATCCTGGTTCCACTGTCAGAGGAACCTATACTTCCCAGGCCTTCTACCTAGGTCCAACTTTTAGGGGGTCTGAGTCGGTATAATGCTGCTTCTGTAGAGCTGCTACTAGCTGAGGGCTCTACGACAGCATATAAGTTAGTTATCAATCTCTCAATCTCATTGTCAGGGAAGGCCATATATAGTAGCCTTTCCACTGTTGCTATGATTGTTAGTAGGGGTCATCCTTATAGGTCTCTGGAAATTTCTCTAGAGTCAGTTTTCTCTTCAAACCTATAATGGCTCCCTCTATTGTGGTATCTCTCTTTTTTTTTTTTTTTTCTCCCGCTCTATTTGTACCCCAAATCAATCTTCCTGGTCCTCTCCTCCCCTTCTCGTTCTCCTAAATCCTTCTCCACTCACCGCCCCCCCCCACTCCCAATATGCTCAGGAGATCTAGTTCCTTTTGCCTTCTGTGAGAGACCTTGTATGACACTCTTAGGTTCCTCCTTATATCATAGTTCCTCTGGCAGTGTGAGTTATAGGCTGGTGATCCTTTACTCTATGTTTAAAAACCACATATGAGTGAGTACATACCATGTTCTTCTTTTTTGTGACCTGATTACTTCACTCAGGATGGTTTCTTCAAGTTCCCTCCATTTGCCTACAAATTTGAGGATTCCTTTGTTTTTTTTTTTTTCTTTCTTCCACTGAGTAGTATTCCATTGTGTAAATGTGCCACATCTTCTTTATCCATTCTTCAGTTGAGGGGCATCTAGGTTGCTTCCAGGTTCTTGCTATTACAAACAATGCTGCTATAAACATAGTTGAACAGTCTTTATCGCATGGATGTGGATCATTTGGGTATATACCCAAGAGTGGAATTGTCGGGTCCTGTGGCAGACTGATTCACATTTTCCTGAGGAACTGCCATACTGATCTCCAAAATGGCTGTACAAGTTTGTACTCCCACCAGCAGTGGAGGAGTGTCCCCCTTTCCCCACATCCTCTCCATCATAAGTTGTCATTGGTGTTTCTAATTTTAGCCATTCTGGCAGGAGTAAGGTGGTATAACTCAAAATTGTTTTGATTTGCATTTCCCTCAATCCTTTTAAAATACAAAACCAAATGTAGATATTTAGCAATGGTATATTTACTGGAAATTCAAAACTATAAAAAAATCTGAGTACCATATTCTCACATGTAAGTTTTTTGGTTTTTTTGTTTTTGTTTTTGTTTTTTGTTTTTGTTTTTTTTTAAAAAACCAGGTTAATTTCTTTACAAGGACATAGAAAGTGTTTGTAGCTAAAGATTGAAAGCCATCTTTATAAAATTTAGATGCTCAAAAGTCAGAGGGGACTTGCTACACCTTTAATTCATTTCATTTCAAGAAAGATATAAAGCAAAATACAGAAAAGAGAGCAAATCAAATATCCATGGCCATGTATTCAGCACAGAACTCGCTGGCCTGAGAATGTGTTCAAAAGGTTGCTTTGCAGCACAGCCTCATATCTGTGATATTACCACATTCATTTGCACCTTGCTTTCTTGTTATTAACTGATTAAGGGACTCAGTCGTAAGGAGTGCATACAGCTCCTGCAAAGGCTCTGAGTATGGTTCCCAGCATTTATATTAGAGCATGTGACAATAGCCTGAAACTCCAGCTCCAGAGGATACACACACACACACACACACACACACACACACACACACACACACACACACAATTAAGAACTAAAATATTTACAGAAATATTTAGAAAAAATTCTATGGGTATTTTGTGTCCATTTGGATTGAGGAAACATTAATAATCTTGATCTAAATGAACATATCTCCCTCAAAGAGTAAGTGTAGGTAACAGATAAAGAACATTTTCCCTCTGGCTTTATATTTTTCCAGAATATGACCCTTTTATTATACAAATTCAAGACATTGCATATATACACAGCTGTTCTTTGCTTCAGCCTATGAGTGTTGCTGTGGCATTGTTAATCTTCCTTTAACCTATTTGTGAAATGAGTAAAGTGTAAATTCAATTCCATTCTATTAATATTTATTGAGAACCCATAGAGCGCTTAGTATGGCACAAAGAACTGTGAGGTTAGGCAATGAATCAGGCACACACACTTTGACAAGCGATGTAGCCTCCATCTCTGGGGAGCATTTGCTCTAGCCTAGAACAATGTGAACTACCAAAGTTAGAGTTACATTCAGAAAAGAAGAAGAGGGATAAATAAGGTCAGAATAACCCAAAGCCACTTTAATGTAAAAGCATGGAGCAGGAACCATGAGATCTGGCTTTATCCAATACTGCCAGACAAGTTAAGGAGTACATTGGATAGAGAGAAAATGACAAACTTATTTTCATTGATTCCACAGGATCCCCCAATATATGCAGTCCCAATAATTATTCATAATAGTATGAAATTGAGTAATCCTTTTAATTAAAGGTCTTTTGACCTTCAAAGGGACCAATTAAAATACAAATACAGGGCTTGGAATGTAGTTTGGTTGATAGAATACTTGTCTATCGTGCTCCTAGATTCAATTCCCAGCATCTTATAGATCAGGCATGCAAACCCAGCAGTTGGGATGTGGAGAAAGGAGGATCAGAATTTCAGGGTCATTCTCTGCTATAGTGGGTTACAGGCTAGCTTGGGCTACCCTAGACCTTAACTGAGAAAGGAAAGAAGGCATAAGGAAGGGGACAATGGTGAGACAGGGAAGGATAAAAAGAGGAGAGAAATAAACTAGAACATACACGCATGTATATGTTTATATGTAAGCACAGAGTTCCCATCTAGTTTTCCAATCCTATCTTAGAGTTTGCAACATTCTTCTTTATTTTCAGTTTTTCCATAACCCCATGAATCATCTAGATTTGATCTAAGTCACAAACTACTTCCTAAAGAAAAGCAAAGTGTACATACATACATATATACATACATACACACACACATGTGTACACATGCAAATTTTTACTTTCTTTGTTTTTAAGCACTGACCAGATGTGTAAGCACTGTTGCTGTGTGACCTTTTCCATTGGAGAACTTAAAGCATAATGACGTGTCTATTCACTCCATGATGGGTCACCAATCACTCAAACAATTAAAAGAGAAATTCCACCTATGTAAATATTGGTGAACAAATGAGTTTACTGGAGATTTAGAATCACAGATGAAGAGTTACAAAAAAGGAACACAGGTGACAGCAAGTCAGCTTCATCAATGAAAAGCCCATCTAAATGTGATCAAAGTCTTACTAAAGCTAAGTCTCTAGAGACCTTTGCAGGCATCTGAGACTGTCTTCTCTTCCCCAGCAACTGTGTGCAGAGGTTACTGCCTTGTATGTGGAGAAAGCATAAGGCCTCTGTTTACTTTGCTTCCTAAACCCTATGTATTTGCTTAATTTGCTGAATTTTATAGCCCCACTCCTCCCAATTATTCCTGAGAGAGAATGCATCAGTTCAGAGGAAACTATAGCACAAGTACCTTTGGAATAGATCAACAATTTTTTTCATGTTTCTTTGTTTTTTTATTTATTTATTCTTATTTTACACATCGATCCCAGTTCCCTCTCTCTCCCTCCCTCCCACCCTCTCTTTCTCTCTCCTCTCCTCCCTCCCTCCCTCCCTCCCTCTCTCTCTCTCTCTCTCTCTCTCTCTCTCTCTCTCTCTCTCTCTCTCCCATGCCACACCCCCCCACCAACCTCCTATCCCATTCCTCTCCCCATTCCACTGGGAGGGTGATGCCTTCTAGGAGGGATCAAACGAATCTGTCAAATAAGTTGGAGTAGGGACTAGGCTTTCCTCCTGCCTCTAGGTTAAGGAAGTATCCCTTCATGGGGAATGTGCTCCCAAAGTCTTTTTGTGCACCAGGGATACATCCTGGTTCCACTGTCAGAGATCCCTTAGACTGCCCAGGCCTTCTAACTGAGACCCATGTTCAGGGAGTCTGAGTTGGTCCAATTCTGGTTTCCCAGTTTCACATGCACTTGGCCTAAAGAAGTGGCCAAGGTACAGTCAGAGATCATATTTAGTCTCCATTTATACCCCAGCTCCTGCCTTTCAAAAGTGTGTTTATCTTGTGCAATATTCCTAAGCTGGCACACAGCATTGAAGAGATCAAAAAGTTTTAGCAGTACCTTCTCAGCTATCTCCATTTCTCTTCCACCATCAATCACCCAATCACAGCTAACAAACAGAGGATGGGAGAGATAATAGCTAAAATATGAGGGGACATTGGATTTCTCTAGATGAGTGCTATTGTTTCAACTTCCATTATTTTCCCATTTTATCTCATTTTCTAAAAATCAATAATTTTATTTTATGGACCCAGAAGCTTTTTGTATGTGTTGTTTAAAAATGGAAGCTATGTGAGTAGTTACTTGAGTTGATGTCAAAAGCATCAATTGCCTTTTTTTCTTTGTTCTTTCTTTTTGTAACTACTAGATGAACAAGAACTTTGTGAAGGCTTTTGAGACATGTTCCTTTCATTTACAAGTAAAATATGCATTCTAGTCTACCTGAAAAAAGAATAAAGAATGAAATTAAAAGATTTTTAAAAATTGCTATGGTTTGTATTTGGAATATCACTCAAGAGCCATATGTAAAAGCTTAGTCCACAGTGGAACAAACTCCACAGTGGAACTTTTGGGAAGTGGCTGAATTGTGATTGTTCATCCATCATCTTATTGATGGATCCATTTCCAGATAGGTTCATAATTTGTTAGGCTATATGGACCTGATGGAAAGTTAGGCTGCGAATGTAATAGAAAAGAATGAGTCACTTGTAGTATTCGGCTTATAAATCATATCTTCCCTTTGGTCCTTTCTCTCTCTTTTTGCATTCTGGATATGATGAGGTAACCATCCTCCCACATCACTAAGCTTTAACAGCCATTTTCCATAGATCATCATTACCTGTTCTTTCATCTGTCTGGAAAAGGACAAAAAATTGGTTACCATAGATTAAACAAAGGTTATATTTATTAACCCATATTTAATCATCACAGCCAAGCAAACAACTTTAATCAGAAGAATAAAGCTGAAACCCAATATTTAAATTGTGCATTAAAATATGGCATTTAATCTAATCAGCTTTTCCAACAATGAACAAGCCACATTCAATGTTTGTTCTTCAAACCTAGAATCCATTCCCTCTGTCACTCTAATTCCTAAATCCAATTTGAAAATAGTTTGCATTTTATCCTATCTCACAGCCTTTTATGTTTGCTAACTAAATATAATATGTTTGAAGACTTTGTCGTCCTGAATGTGACATTGTTAAAAATCAAACCTGTAGAACCATTATAACTGCTGGTGAAATAAAAGAATAAAAGACATGTTTCTTGAAAAGTGATGTGGAAGACTGTACAGATTCAAAAAAGAAAGGGTCCTGATTGTTTCTTTACTACCTGAGGCTTCACAGTGTGAATATACAGGGACTGGAGATACAGCTCAGAATGTGATAGGCCATACAAAACTGATGAAAATAACGGTCATTGAGGACATTTCTTTGGGGATTATCTCTTCTTCTGAACTCTTCTTTCTGGTTTTGTTTCCCAGATTCCATGTTTAAAAGCAATTGCTGCTTTTGCAGAAGACCCTAATTCAGTTCTCATCACTGATGTCAAGCATATAACAAGCATTCCAAAAATCCAATTACAGCTCCCACAGATCCAACATTATGGTGTGACTTTTGGGGGCTGTAGACACCCCCCCCACACACACACATGCGTGAGCACACTCACACACCATTTAAATAAATCTTTTTAAATGAGTACATATTTTCATGAATATATGTTTTTCATTATTATATATGTATGTATATGTCTCTACTAGATTTATTACATATCAAAAGACTATTCTCTAATTAAAATTCTCTTGTCCAGAACAACTATTTCCAAAGAGAGGAAATGTACAAATAGAGGTGCAATGAAAACTCCCAAGTTCCACAGAAATCTCCTGGATAAACACAGTGAGAAGAAACAGTGTGCTCCTCATCACTTTCCAAGTAGTCTTTTAATAAAATTTCCTTAAGGCCTGAAGACTTCTTCTAAACCACCTAATGGCGTGCCCTTAGCAAATTATGTTAAGGCTGGACATCCCCCTTGGCTACTGTAAAAAGGGAAACCTGAAGGCCAGTATGGGAGTTGTCACCTAGACCCTAAGAACACAGTGCTATACCAGGCCCCAGAAGAAGGAAGTAAACACACTGCTAAATGATCTCCCTCTGTTCAGGGAGCTTCTACAAGAAATAAAGAAAACATGAAATAATATTAGAAAGGAAAATGGTAAATGATTGTGAGAAAATGTAACAAGGTAAGGAAACAAGAAATGTTGAGGCAGGATGCCGGGGAATGTCTTGTGGGAACATCTAAGAATTGAACTAAAGCTTGAAAGGGAAGATGCAACAAGCCATGAAGATAATTAGAAAAGGCATCCTCGGTGGAAGGACTGGTTGTCAAAACCTTAAGGGATGGAAGATACAAGGAACAAGGAGAGTAAATGAATTGAAAGGATGGGCCCAGCAAAGGGCTTCAAGAACTCTTCAAGTTAAAGATTCTATGAAGCTGTTATTTAGAATAACTGAAAACACGGAAGATTTGGGGAATAATCAATGTGGGTGCCTTTTGAAAAGCACAATAACTAACATGAGAGTGGAATATGGAGTGAATAAATGTAATAAAGCTCTGTATGGAAGGAAAATAGCTCTAGAAATCTCTCTTCATGACAACTGACAAGAGCTCTTGAGATGTTCAAAAGGAATTTAAGATGCTGATTTGTAACAGAGGAATAAAAGGGCTAATTTTTCTAATAGTGAAGGGAGAGAGGCCAGTAATCAGAAGTCCATTTAGCAAGTGCTGGGTTTGAGATGTTCACCACTCTCCCAAATGAATGTTCAGAGAGTTAGGTAAACAATTCCACTACTCGTAAGAGAACTTGAGCCAGAAACACACACTGAAGTCACCTTCATATTTGTAACTTGTGTTGAAATTCCTTAGCTGGATTGAAATCCTTAAAGGACTCAATACAGGCAAGCAGAGTTCAAAGACTGGGTGCCCCTGAAAGCACAGAAGAATAAGGAAGGAAAAATCATCCAAATAAGGAAAGTGCCAGAACGAGGTAACTCCTGAACTCCAATGTCAGAGAGGAAAGACATCAAATACATTAATTTTGGTGGCTTTCTAACCTGAAAGATGGCTCAGGCCATGGAATTAACATGGAAAAGTCACAGCTTAACTTGGCAAATCAGCCATATGGAGGAAGAGGAGACATCCCAGTTAGTAAAGTACTTGCCTTGCAAGATGAAGACCCAAGTTCAATCCCCAAGACACACATTTAAAAGGCCAAACATGGTGGCAGAGAAAGGTAGATTCTTGGAACTAAGCAGCTAGTGAACCTTGCTTAATCAGTGAGGTCCTGGCCAATGAAATACCATCTCAAAAAGCAAGATGGATAAAAAGCACTCAGACATAAATGTACTAAATGGACTGATGCATACACATTATATATATATATATATATTCACATGTAAATCCCTAAAATATAGGTAGAGTAGAAATGTCTAGACAAGAGGTAGAACTATAAAGGGTAGCATGATAAATATCCCCAAATGTATCAATATACAAAATGTCTTGAATACAAGAAAAAGTATACATACATAGAATATGGCAAGAATAAATGTGCATAAATTGTATCAATATATGAAATGTCTTGAACATAAGTAAAAGTATACATACATAGAATATGGTAAGAATAATGTGCATAAGACATCATAAGTGGAAAGAATTCACACAATATGACAAAATATAATATGCAATTCTTCCAGGAAGGGAATATAAACTTAATTTTACATAGCTTACCAAAAATAAGAATATATAACAATGTAAGCTGTATAATACTATTATCTCACTCTTACTCAATAATTCACAAGAAGATGGGCTAATCTACCTATATCCCATCTAAACCATACCTTTCCAAACCATACCCTATTCCTGTCTAAAAGATAAACCCGAGTCTAGGCATCACCTTCCATACCCAACCCTAAGTAACTAAACCAACACAAAGAAGATGAATATTATCCCCAAATTCCAAGAGTAGGGAAAGGGAGCATCATTAACTTAAGATTATTTCTTGCTGAAATGGGATGATGATTGTTCCATGGGATCATGTAAGAAGAAAATTTTTAGTAACCAAATTTCTCAACAGAACTGGATGTGACATATTTAGCTAGTCACTGTGTAGCAGAAAATGTTTGACTGTAGTTCTATTTGAAACTCTGGCCAGGGTGTAATAAGAAGGTGCACCATTTCAGCTAGCTAGTCATGAGTTGTCTGGAGCAAAACAGTCTCAAACCATTTTTAGGGTGATGTTTATAGTCCAGCTGCATCAGGTTGAGTTAAGTGGAAATGACAACGTGTGGCCCCATCTTCTTTCTGGAGAGTTCAAAGATTGTTGTTAGGAACTGTTATTCCTTGTGGAAAACTTAAACATCAATATTAAAGTAAAATTTTTAAGTTTTCAGGTATGCATTAGGGAAAGACAACAATAGCATTAAAATGTATATGAGAAAATTAGGATTTCAGAGAGAAAATTGCATATAAGCAAATGAGTAACCAGATTTTGGGGTTTTTATTTTTGTTTGTTTTGTTTTTTGTTTTTTATTTTGTTTTGTTTTACATTAATTGGCTTTTTGATTTAAGGCAGAAACTGTCAATTTAATCTTAACAACATGCTTGAATTTAGAGAAGAAAAGCCAAATCCAACTCCAAAACCAGCATTGGTTTACATGAATTGGGACTACAGGAATACTAGATAGTAGAGAGAAATAGATTTTTGTATAAAAATAGTTTACTAGAATTAAGTATTTTTACCATGAATCATATTCCTTTTCATTAAGTGATTGTTTTTGGATAATTGTCTTCTCTTTTGTAGGTACCTACATGTTTAAAATCTTTTGGCTGTTTGAAGATAGGTTTTCTCTGTTTTCCTGTAAGAACAAGAAAAGAACGTTTCCCCTACCGTGGAGAGGTCTCTGCACATCTCATGGGACCTAATTTGTTGGATGACTTGTCATTTCTCTTCATTAAGATGTTTCTCTTGTTCAACTTGGATCTTGATTAACTTAGATGGTATACATAGTTTTTTTTTTCTCCTGTAGATACAAATGTGAAACTCCTACCCCAATGTAACACATATCCTGGTTTCCATTCTGAGGTCAATACACTGGCTGATTTAGTTTAGAAGTTTTTTCTATTGTCCAGTGTTTTTCTGCAGCTGTTTAATGTTAATAAAGCATTATGTAATTTGTGTTTGGGTGTCTTGGTTTTTCCTGTCTGTTTATGGAGCATTTTTTAAAAGTATAGTTGAATCTCTCAACTATTGCTTGTCCTATAGGATTGTATGGTATACCAGTTATGTGTTTTATGTTATAATACTCAAAAAAAAAAACTGTTTTAATTTGCTGGAAACATATGCTGGAGCATTGTCAGTTTTTATTTGTGTAGGTATGCCCATAATGGCCATTACCTCTAATAGGTGTATGGTAACAGAATCAGCCTTTTCAGAGCTCAGAGCAATAGCCCATTGAAACCCTGAAAATGTATCTATAGTATGATGTACGTATTTTAATTTTCCAAATTTTGCAAAGTGAAACACATTCATTTGTCATATTTTATTTTTATTTATACCTTTAGGGTTACTGCCTTTTGGTAAAAGAGTTTGGTTATAGAATGAGCAAGTAGAACATTTCCTTACTATTTCCTTAGCTTGTTGCCAAGTGATAGAAAAATTATTTTTTAAACGTTTGCTGTTCACATGGTGTTTCTTATGAAACTCTGAGGCTTCTAGCATACTTTGTATTAATAACCCATCAATTTCATCATTGCCTTGTGCTAGAGGACCTGGCAGACTCGTATGTGATCTGATGTGTGCTAAATATATAGGATGAGTACTCTTTTTGATAGTTTCTTGCAACTGTATAAACAGTGCAGTTAATTTTGTATTGTCAGGAATAAATTCTGTAATCTCAATGTGTAAGATGACCCTCTCTGTGTATTGAGAGTCCGTAACTATATTGAGGGGTTTTGTAAAATCCATAAGTACCATGAGAATGGCATACAATTCCAACTTTTGTACAGAATTGTAAGAGCTTTGAACCATTTTACTTATTTTCCTGATTTATATCCTGCCTTACCTAATTTGTTTGCATCAGTGTAGAATGTATCATAGAAGGCAAGGGCATTCCAGGCTGTAGAGAGCACATTGGCTGGATAACTTTATTGATGGCTCTCATGTCTGTAAGCATTCTCCATTTACCAGATTTCTTTTTTTATAACAAATACAGGAGAATTCCAAGGGCTGGTTGATTCCTCAATATGTCAAGCATTTAGCTGTTCCTGAACCAGGCTTTCTAAAGCTTCTAACTTCTCAGAGGGCATAGGCCATTGCCCTACCCAGACAGGTTCGTCTGTTAGCCATTTTTAGGGTAAGACTTTTGGTTCTTCTGTTTGTTCAGCACTTGTATTCTGTTTTTGTACAGCCTGGATATTGGGTGTCTGTCTTGTATAGCACTTTATAATATTTTTTCTACAATATGAGTTCGCTTATGGTTTCTATCTAATACTGGAGGAATGTTAATCTGTGTATTCCACTGCTATAATAGATCATGACCCCATAAATTTATCACTACATCAGCTACATATGGTCTCAACCTTCCTCTCTGTCCTTCTGGTCCTATACATTCAATCCATCTCGTGCTCTGTTTTATCTGAGACAGGGTTCCAATCCCTAACAATTGAACATTTACCTTGTGCAAGGGCCATCTTGGAGGCCAAGATTTATTAGTTATGATAGTTATGCCAGCCCCTGTGTCAACTATCCCGTCAAACACTCTGTTATTCATCTTAACTATTAATCTAGGCCTTTGACTCTTTATAGAGGTTTGCCAAAATATATGTTATTTCCTTCTGTCATGTTTGATTCAACTTCCATCACTAGTTTGTCATCCAGAGTGGTATGAGTTTTTACAATAGGCACAGAATTTTCTAACTGTCCTGTGTGGGAGTTTGTCCTCTACTGTAACTGGGAATGTTCGGACCACCTTTGACAAGGAGTTTCCCGATGGTAAAGGGTTTCCTTGCTTGTCTCTGGTCGATCTACATTCAGTGGTCCAGTGTCAGCCTTTGCCACACCTTCTACATAACCCAGAAGGCTGAGGCCTTCTGTTCGAGTCATTCCTGGGAGTGTTAGTTCTAGAAATAATTTGCCTACAATTTCTTTTTAGATGTCCTATCTTACCACAGTTAGAACATCTAACATTTTGATATCTTTTCAAACCTTTGGAGATGGCTTCTCCTACCCAAGCTTCTATGTCACCATAGTTAAGACCTCTGTTATCTTGATGTCTTCTCAGACCTTTAAATATGGCTTCTCCTACCCAAGCTTCAGTGTTATTGTCATTATACCCAATGTTGGATGTATATAGGACCCATTCATCTAAGGGTGTTGATTTGATTTTTAATGGCCAATGCACCTGTTTGCACTGTGGATTTGCATTCTCATAAGCTAATGATTCTATGAGTATTCGCCTAGAATCTGTGTCTGCTACCTCTAATTGTATTGCCCTAGACAACCTTTCTATAAATAATCTAAAGTGTTTTCTTGGTCCTTGCCTTATCTTAGTATAGGATTCTATCCTTTCCCCTAGTTCATAAACCTTGTCCCAAGCATTTAAAGCTGCTGTACTTCATAGAGACAAGGTATGGTCATGATAGGCAGCTTGAGTTTCTGGGTCAGTATAAAGACCCTCACCAATAATTTACCTTAGTGAGCTTTATAACCTTTCTTTAAGCCCTGTATTTTTAAGAACTTTTGCTTCCTCTCTCCATAAAGCCGTCCATTCTAATTGAGAGGAGTTTTCAAGGACAGCTGATATTAATTGATCCCAACCCTTAGAGGTTCCCTTGTTATTCCTTGCCCCTGATTCTATTAATTGCTTCACAGATGGTGAGCACACGCCATAAGAGAATACTGCTTCCTTTATACCTTTTAAATCTTTCATACATATTGGTTCCCATTGATATGCAACACCACCTTTAAGTGTTTTTTTGTTGTTGGTTTTTCACTAATAGATACAGGAAAAACTCCCCTGACCCTAAATGGTGTAGAAAATTTTAAGTCTCTTTCATGCCCTGTTTTAGCCAAGCAGATGTTCATATGTTGCACCTTAACTAAATTAAAGAGAATTTAAATTTTAAATTCCAAACCAATGAAAGTTCAAGCTCTCTTCTTCCTGTCTAATACCAAAAACTCTTATAAAATTTTCCTATAATATGTTAACATCAAGACCAGAGGGATAGTTCAGCAGTTAAGATCACTAGCTGCTCTTCCAGAGGTCCTGACTCCAATTCCCAGCAACCACATGGTAGCTCAAAACCGGTGTTCAGGTATATATGTTGATAGATTACTCAGATACATAAAATACATACATTTAAAAAATCACTTTTAAAAAATTTTACAAGATCAAGGTAAAAAGTAAAATAACTTAGGAGTATTCAATGTCTTATTATATAAAAGAGTATCCTGGAACGAAAATAATTCTTTTATTAATAAAGGATTTTTAAGTGGACACATGCCTGTTTGGGAGATTCAGTTGTCCAATAGTTAGGGAGTTAGTAAGTTGTAGAATTATGTGAGGACCCAGGAATTTATGAGACAAGTACTTGACGTCTGGCTACCTTACACATTTCTCATGTCAGTCACTTTCATGTATGCCCACAATACTTAAACATATCTTCAAAGAAATTCACGTAAAATCAAATATAAGACAAGATAGAGACCAAGAAGGAATTGGGTACAAGTTACCCAGTGTCCCAGTAGTGTGGATTTACTAAATACCATTGAAATTCTTTCAACATTCATCACTGCCCATATTTTCTTTCTCATGAGTTTAAGGTAAAACTGCTCACATCTGCTTACATCTCTTTGTTAAGTTCTACTCTGTGTTTTCCTTTCCTCCCCCTCATTTTCTCCTACTTCTCTCTCCATTTGCTGCCCCCCCCACTTCCCCTGTGCTCTGGGGGAATTGTCCCTTCCCGGTTTTGTGAGGGACTTTATATGAATCTCTTAGAATACACTTTGAATCCTATTTTTTCTCTGGTGGTGTGAATTATAGGCTGGTGATCCTTTGCTCTAGGTCTAAAATCCATATATGAGTGAGTACATACTATGTTCCTCTTTTTGGGACTGGGCTACCTCATTCAGGATGGTTTCTTCAAGTGCCATCAGAAAACATGTGCAACCAGGAAGATTGAGCCTGGTTAGGAATAGAAGACAGGAGAGAGAGAAAACATAAAAGAGGGAGCCAATATTGGTTTGAAGATAAAATTGAACACAAAGAACGGTCTATAGAACTACAAGACTGCTCCCAACTATCAATTTGAGCTTCCATGGAAAGGATACCATAAATGCCCTTCCCGGACAGTGAGATTAACAACTAACTTATCCATGGAGCCCTCAACTATTGCCTCTTGAAAACAGGATCAAACACCCATACATAAACACTGAGTCTAACTAGAACCCAGATGCAGATGGAGAGGACAAGACTAGGCAGCAGAAACACATACAGACAGCTTACCTGAGCAAGGAAGAGCTATAGGCCACTAGACTGATAGCTGGGAAACCAGCACAAGACTGACTCAGGCCCCACTGAATATAGGTCTCAGCCAGAAGGATTGAGCAGTCTAAGGGACCTCAGATATTGGAGCCAGGATGTATCCCTGGTGCACAAAAGGACTTTGCGAACACATCCCCCATGGAGGGATAACTGCCTTAACCTAGAAACAGGAGAGAATCCCTAGTCCCTACTTCACATGACCTGTCAGAACTACATGACCCCAACTGGATGGCATTCCCTACATATGGAATTGGGGTGGGGGGATGGGAGGGGAGGGTGGTTAGGGTGCATGTGAGAGGGCAGAGAGGGTAAAAGGGAGGGACAGAGGGAGGGAAGGAAGCAGGGAGGAAGTAAAGGAGGGAGTGAGGGGAGGAGGGAGGGAGAGGGAACTGGGATTGACATGTAAAATAATAAATTAAATAAAAAAAATGCTTTCACTCCAAAATTTAAGTTCAAGGACAAGTTCCTGGGGAAAAGGATTTCTTTTTTTATTTCCACAGAAAATGAAAAGATGTGGATTCCTTTCAGACTAATGTGGTTTGATCAAGCCAGACCACCTGAAACAGAGCACCAGGTGATGCTACATTCAAAACAGCTGGACAAAGCAGCCTTAAAGACTACAGCCAGGATTTCTGCATCTTCTTAGAATCCCCATGACAGTGCCCCTTACCAGCAGGAAGTAGTTTGGAAAGAATGATGCCCAAATTCCCAAATATTGTGTATAAATGTTTGTTTTCATTTAAATGGACTTGGTTATATAAAACAAACAAATAAATAAATAAAATAAATAAAATTTAAAAGAAAAAATAAAAATATAAAAGTTCTACTCTGTGCTTGCTAAATGAGTTTGTCCTTCAGCACCATGTTTTCTTCACCTAGTGCACCTCTTCTGGTAAGAAATTTCCAAGCCATTTTCTCAGTAACTCAAGAGTGCATCTCCTATGCCTCAAAGACAAGGTCATCTTTATCCAGCCTCTTTATATTTTTAAGAGTTCCTTCAGTGAGGTCGACCAACTTACCAACCCACAAAAGAATCCTGACTCTTCTCTCCTGAAAGCTAAAGGAATATTAGACAAAACAGCAGGTTTTTTTTTTTTTGACATGGGTGCTTGCATCTACTCAAATTTTTCTTTATTCATTTCAGCTCTTCACCATAGCTGTCCTTCTCTTTTGTCATTTCATGCTCTGGATGACGATACTAACACAAAGAGAAATTAAGTGATTTGCCCAGAAATTCAGAAAGGTGAGCGAGAACTCACAGGAAATCATCTTGTGCTCACAGGACTGTCTCCTGTGGTGAACTGCAACTCCCTTGGTATCTTTCTGATGGCTGTCCTTGCAATCATTTCCGCTGTGAAGTGGGATGGTGGCAAGTCTGGTAATTGCACACTGAATCTTATATGAACACTCTGAAGCTGTGTCTTCCTGAAAATTACATGGTAAATAATTACATTTGTAGGGAACAAATAATTCAACTATTCGTCACCATGTCAAATGCAATTTTAAGATCTGATGAGGCAAATCTTGTTTAGGAGATGAAAACAGAAGATATAAACCAGATAATTGCCAAGCGATTAAACAGGAAGTGCCATGCGTATATGATTAATGCAAAATGTGTAGACAGACACTGGGGAGGGTTGGCCAGGGAGAGAGATAGGCTAGCCTCTGTACCGGGCATAAAGAACAACAGCAGCATTCAAAGAAGCTGTTGGGACTAATTTACTCAGAGCACAGAGGCCCCAGGGAAACAATTTGTTTGTATCTGATCTACCAAACAGTCTTTTCTTATCCTGAAGAGTTCTCTCTCCTCATTTTCTTCATTCTGTTCTGAGAATTCCCTGTGAGACCCTTTTCTCACCCCTAGCACTTTCTGTTCCCACTATCTTTCCCCCTTTATTTGTTAAGAGGATTTTTTTCTCTGCTTAGAGTACATGATTTTCATTACTGTTCTTCTACTACTATTCTTCCTAATCTATCAACATCTCTTATGTCTGCAAATTATCTCTGTATGAATGTAAATGTACAGCACATATATGCATATATATATATATATATATATATAATGACTAGCTTTTTTGTTTTTTTTGTTTTGTTTTTTTTGTTTGTTTTTTGTTTTTTGTTTTTTGTTTTTTTTTTTTTTTGTGTGTGTGTGTGTGTATACATTCATGACATGACCATGTTTGGAGACCAAAAATGACTTGTACAAGTTAGCTGTCAGTTGATTAGGCTTGGAGGCAAGTGCCTTTACCCACTGAATCATTTCACCAGCCCAAGATAGTTTATTTTATAGGTCTATTTGACAGGATTGCATAGTACCCACATATTTTGTTAAACATTTTTCTGTGTGTCACTGTGTAGGTGCTTTGGATGAGATTAGTACTTGAATCAATTGAGTGGGTGAAGCATTCTCCTCTCCAGTGTGAGCATCATCCAGGGTGGGCATCATCTGATTGGTTGGAAGTCTAGACAGACTGTAGGACCAACCTTGACCTAAGTAAGAGAGAATTATTCAACCTGGTAGCTATAGAGTACAAAATGTACCATGGCATTTCTCTGGCCTTTGAAGTTAAACAGCGTTTTCCAGGATCACATGCATGTATCTGACAGAGCAGTTATTAGGAATTTTCTGTTTTCACAATCAAGTAAGACACACACACATATTTACATATATACATACGTTATCAAATACAATATATATGCTATCAAATGTTGTACTATACCTATGTATTTCTATAAACATCTTGTTCTGTTTCTCTGGATTGTTAAATACAATATGCATAAAAATATTACCAAGTCCCTTAGCATTTCCTGGCTTTAGTATGAAATTAGAATTATTCTGTATTATCTTAGAGGGAAAGTCCCTTGAGTGTGTTAAAGACCTGGGATTCTGTGAGACATAAGCCAGCTCCAATTTGTTCCTAGAAAAGGAGTAAGCACCCTGTATCCTTCACTCCTCTCCTGCAAGTTTGGACAGTCAGTGAGTCTGGGCTTTATGGAGAGGTTGGCGATACTCATCTTTCCCTGTGTGTCTCAGCTCTACCCATCATTAAAACTATGAGATATTTTACTGCAGATCATTTTCAGATGAGGCGCATGATGGGCTGTGCTGAGGTGTGAAGGGAGATGGGCCTCTGAGTATGCTAAGTGGTTTCTGAGTCACTGGAGCATGGACCAGGGCACTCTGGAGCACTCCCAGTTAGATCGTTTGCAATCTCCTAACTCTTCCTGGACAATAATATTGACTTCACATTAGATAAACATGAATCTTCTAAACAAGGAGAATGCATAGGTGTTATCCTCCCTTCCACATCACACAGAAGAAAGGCAGCTGGACACAGTCCATAGAGTTTAATTCTAACTGTAATTACCTTTCCTAGAGAAGCAAGCTGGAGTAGCAAATGAAGCTGCTGCTGCAACACAGAACACAATGAGGACAATAAAAGACGTCACCTTCTTTGCAGGACCAATTCTCTTTTGAACAGAACCCATTATTAGCTAATCAAAACCATTAGAAGCAGCTTTTAACATCGTTTCTTTATTGAAAAATTCAAAACAAGAGAGAGGCAAGTCAGTTGCTAGGACACTGAAGGGACTTCCAGTAAGGCTGGGAATCAGACTGTCTGTGAGAGAGAATTCCTCTAAGACAGTTAGTTACTGGATAGCTAGCACAGTTTAATATTAACTGTTCTGTAGTCTTTTCCCTGGGTATGTTGCAAGTTTACCAAAGTCACCATTTGAAACTTGTTTTTAAAAAATAAATCAGAATTAATTAAATCACTGGTTCAATTTTCCTAACATATACAAATTAAGCAAAATAAAACATTGACACAAGATAACAATCCTAGTTTATGGCAGACATTCTAAAGAACAAGAACCTGAGGTATGTAGGCTTCTATGGGTATTTAAAATGTCAGCCCATTTTTAAAAATGAATTAGACGAAATTTATCAGCTTTTCCAGATGTTAAAAAAAAAAAGACACCTTTAAAATTACAGTGTTTAACCTGTTGTGAATCCTGTAATTGCAAAACCCAGGAGGTTGAGGAAGGATGTCTGTGCAACATGAGACCCTGTCTCAGAAATGCACATGAGGCCAGCCTGTACTCAGCTCAGTAGGCCAGATAGATGATTGATAGATAGATAGATAGATAGACAGACAAACAGACAGACAGACAGATAGATAGACTGATAGAGAGATGGATAGATGTGAAATTGGGAGGGAAGTATATGCTGGGTAGGATATGAAGGATCCTGGAGGAGAGAGGAGGGATAGATGTTATCATTAGATAGATAAGTAGATAGATGATAGATAGATAGATAGATAGATAGATAGATAATATATATCTATCTATGTATATCTATGTATATATAGATATACATGTATGAAATTCTCAAACTACAGTAAAATAATTTTAAAAATTAAAAAATGAGAGAAGTGAAGGTGATGGTTAGGCATGGTATACACATCTGCAGTTCAGCACTCAAAAGGCAGAGGCAGGAGGATAATGCGTTTAGGCCTGCTTAATCTACATATGGAATCCCAGATCAGCATGACCTATATCATAAAACAGTCTTCAAACAAAGCACCAAAAGCTAATGGTGATGTTCAAACGTGCCAATGAGGCTGGAAAAAAATCTCGCACAAATAGCAATTATGGTCCTGTCTTAGAGAAAAGTCCCCGTTAAGTAACTGGTAAAATAACCAAGCACATTAGCGTCTTCTCTTACTCCCGCCTCTCTGTAAGAACACTCACTGGCTGTAGCTGCATGAATAAAGAGCACTTGCAGTCAAAAGTCCACTAGAGTACACTGCTGGCTTCACAAATTTCCCTGTGCATAATGTGGTTGCTCTGCAACACATTAAGGTTAATCAGGATAACCTGGCTTTCAGAAGAATCAGTGCTCCAAAAAAAGTGGAAAATACATGGACTAGAGATTGTTCTGTTTTGTTGTTGTTTTTGTCTTTAGAATATATTCCCCTAAATTCCCTGTCAAGTTGTCTTCAAATTAAATTATAATAATTGAAATCTACTTTTCTGCCTTTTGCAATATTGATCTAATTACCATGACTTCTATACATATCTTTCTAATATAACACTAAAATTTACTAATGTTTCTATACTCCATTCATGTATGCATAGGTACATCTGAAACATACATCCATAGGTTTGGGCATCCCTAATTCAAAAATTGTAAATCTAAAATTCTGTGAAATTAAAAACAATTGGAACTCTGACATGCTGACACAAGTGGAAACTTTGACACTGTGAGACTTGATTTAATGTCAAAATCATTGCAAATGTTTTTAGAGAGACAGCTCAGTCTGACAGGCAGATCCCTGGGGCTCAGTGGCCAGCCATGTGCTTCGGGTTCAGTGAAAGACCCCCATCTCCAAATATTATAATGCAGGGATCAATAGAGAAAGAAACCCGGTATCAAACTCTGGCCTCCACACACATTTGCAAAGGTGATCACACACAAACATAAGCACATACGCATATGCACTACTCAACACACAGAAAAAAATTTAAAGTTACTTAAAGATTTTTAGGCCTGCAAGATGGCTCTAAACTTAAGAGTGATTCCCATGAAAGTCCTGGGATCTGAATTTTATCCCTGGAACTCTTAGTGGAAGAAGAGAACCAAGTCTTGGAAGTTGACCTCTGATTTTCACACACTCTAATGGTAAGTTCTCAGGTTCTTCGCTCTCTGTCTCTCTGTCTTTCTTTTTTCTCTCCCCCTCTCCCTCTCTCATTAATTTTTAATCAAATATATTGTTTGATTTGATTTCTTGATTTTTTTCCAGTTTTAATGCTTTCTGATCTACTTCTCTAAAGAAACAAAGAACAAAAACAAAATCTATGGTGCCCATTATTTCCTTCTACATATTTCCTACAGTTAGGTTGACATTTTTGCTTTTAAAAAAATATTCCTTGTGTTCATTATATTAACCATCTACATTTTATCATTGTAGCACAGATAATGACCTGTGATTATATTTGCATGTGTATGACATTTATATACTCAATTTAATCACTACCTTTATTCTGTTTTATATGGCTCCTAGGAACATATTCTCATTTTTTTTCTAAAATAGTAACCTATGCTTTTGAATATCCTCCCAGATAGTCAAGTATATTAGATAATTGGTCAGTTCTGGTTTGCTTTCTTCCTTCTCCATATAGGGTTTCTAGCACTCTCAGGCTGTGTTGTGGTTCTTATTCTGGAAGTGAATATTCTGCTGCTACTGTGGGAGAGACCCACCCTTTCTCTGCTTTACTGATGTCTGTGATTTCTGAAACAAACATTCAGGCAGCTTCCTAAGAAAATGTAAAAAAAAATGTACAGAAGTAAAGTGATTCATCTTTGCAATATTAAAATTATTTAATCCATTTTATGTGCTTAGATAGTAATTTGAAATTCCAGTTTCTTTTGTATTTTTACAGTGGGTGTGTGTCCCCATACCAGCATGTGCATGTAAGTTAGAAGACAACTTGTAGGAGTTGATTCTTTCCTATCTGTGGGTTCCAGGGATGAAATTTAGGTGGACAAGCTACCGTTTGCTAGTACCAGATTTCTTATTAAAAGAAAATAGACAAAGTTTCTGCATGATGAGTAGGCAGAAGGAAGTTAAAGGAACTTACTTAAGTAGCCCTGGGTTATCCAGGAGGGACATGCTTTAGAGAAACTGAAGCAGATCTTCTTTATTTATTAATTCAGAATTGATTATGGGAAACTACGTCCCACATTTTTTCCCAACATTCTGTGTGGGGCATTTACTAACCACTAACAGTGCCATCTCTCTAGAACCTTGAGGCTAATTTGTTCAATATAGAAGTTTCAAATTTTATAATAATTTATCTTTGTTTGAAGAGTTTTTCTTTTATTTTTAGTGTGTCCAACAATCAGTTGAACCTTTCAGTTTAAAAAGCACACATTCCTGTTAGACTCCTGTATTGTTTTAACAATTTTATTGATGTTCCTTTCCTTTGGGACATGCTTACTGAAGTTGGTTCCATTAGTTGGTTTTGAACATCTTCTTGTCCTTCTGATTTTAATGGATTTTTCTACTTCTCATCACTTTTGTTTTCTGTGTCAGAGGTACCTTTCTCTTTATCTTACACACTATATGAAGGTTTATTTTACATTTTTCTATCTAATTTTAAATTCTGAGACACATTTTTGAATTCTGAAACTCTTAGAGTATCTTGTTCATCACATCTCTATGAGCATATAAGTATGTAAATTTTAGGGTTCTCCCTACTACTGTTATTTTACTAAATGGAAACAGTATAAAATGGCCCTCTCAATTTATATCTCTATATCATAGATTAGTGAAGATCCCAAACATCATCAGAGAAGTTGTTTGCTTGTTTTAGTGTGCGTGTGTTTATTGATGATAGTTAACACAGAGACTCAAAACTGTTCAAGTTGTGGGGGGCTGTGAGTGAGGAACCCTCAGCCACAAATGGAACATCTTTATCACATTCCTCACTAAAACTCAAGGACCAGTATGGAGAAGATGAAGACAGCTTGTCAGAGCTAGAGGTTGACAAGGTCCAGAGCAAACCCTGTCTTCTAATCACCAGGACCCAATGCACTCATGACCTTACAGTGGTCATGGATACCTACACAAGATTGAGCCAGTCAAAATTCCAGCATGGATTCAGGAAGGTCTTACTATTCCTTGCACAAATTTTTATTTATCTTCTTTCCTAATCTTCCTAATTGTACCTCAGTATAGAGAATCTGTTATAGCTTCTCTAAAGACTGACTTTTCCATGTCACACATAGTTATTCTTCTGAGTTGCCTCAATTTCCTTCTGCCTTCCTAGTGGGCAAGAACTTTGGATGATGTATTTCCTCTATTTGAAAGCACAGTTCCCTCCTCTCTATCAGATAAGCTGGCATGTTCTGTGTAATTTTGCAAACTGGAAGATTTTTAATTCTTTGCTATTACTTTAGTGGTTATCCCAGAAGAGAAGGGAAAATAAGATAATGTGGGAATAATGAGATCCAGTGGTTATCAGTCTGTAAATTAGTGCTGTAACTTGTTTTGGGTCTTAAATAAGTATCTTTCACAGTAAGTAAGGTGTCTTCTAAGTTTTGTAACCCCAAGAATTACTAGCCTACTCTAGTAAATTCAAGCAAAAATATTGTTTATTGCCCACATGTGTACTTTTATGGATACACACACACACACACACACACACACACACACACACACACACACATCAAGCCACTAAGAGCCATAACTACCATATAAATTATTTCATGAGAAAAGGGGGTTCATAGAATTTAAATGGTAAATTTAACCTAACACCTGATAGTTGTAAAATTCTAGGCTTCAATATATTATGTTTTCCCTGATAACCCACTGTGCCATCTTTCATATCTTTAATTATTGTGAATTCTAATCACATTTTCTTTGACGTCATTTTTGAAAGTTAAGTCTATTACCAAAATGCAGATGACTACTATAAGAAAATATTTTAAATTTTAAAAAGGAAGTGACAGCTTTTTATCAACCAATCTATTCATTTTATTTGAAAGATGACATTAAAACACAGTTATTAGATAAATAAGATATAGGCCCCAGTGAAGTTTGAAGAAATAAAACTATAGGGAAAAGCACATAGAATCTCATATTAAATTACTTAGTAAGCATTGATTTG
The DNA here is from genome assembly GCF_943737965.1 of Phodopus roborovskii. NCBI lineage: Eukaryota > Metazoa > Chordata > Mammalia > Rodentia > Cricetidae > Phodopus > Phodopus roborovskii. Next base: position 8,522,618 of record NW_026126485.1, read on the forward strand.
AGCATCTAAAAGAATTCCCAGGTGACTGCTCACAGGCCTTTACAGCTAGAGTCTTCATGTTTGTGTTTATTTCTATACTCCTCTAACCATCTACTAAGATGCCTTCAGTACACATCAGAGACAGTATCATAAAACACAGTGAGAAAACCCATTTTCAAAGTACAAACAACAGAAAAATGGCCACAGTCATTTGGAATAATAGTATTGGCTTCAAGGCAGCTCTTTCAAATTGGAGGGTTGGTCACTGTGTAAAGACAGGGTAAGTCTAAAAGCATGTTTGCTTATGGGAGGGCTGCTGAAACCTGTCCAAAGTAGCCTCATACCCATATGCTGCTTCAGTATCCTTGAAATTATTCCAATATCTCCACGTGGGAAACGTACTCTCTCTTTACATTAGCCTGTATAATCTCAGATGCATCCAATTCTCTCATCTTTCACTGCTTGCAGTAAACCGTTCTGCCTGCTGCAAAATCCTGAACCCTGGTTGTCTTTTTGCCTTCCCTTTCATGCCTGTGTACCTAGAGCATTGCTTCATCTCAAACTCCTTGTTCTGCTCTCCATCCTTCCTCCTTGCAGCAGTCCCAGTGGTCTGTGCCTCGATCCAGAATTATGATCAATCTCTTTTGTGTAGATTTTGCTCTTCACATAAGTGCTATTTTTTCCAAAGATGACAAGCATCAACTCTCTCATTTCATATACTCCCCCTAAGTGAATTCATTCGCTCCCAATGAAGTCATTAACTGTGGTTGAATGGGACACAAACATCAACCTTCAGCAGTAGTTCATCACAATGAGCCATGTGAATATTTGAGTAGTTTCCAGTCTCTGTAGATCAAGTCTCTCTACACATCATCTCTTTTCACTCAGTCAATTATTATTAGAGAAAGGAATAAACCATTTCTTGAGATGTCAGGAAGAAGTACCAAATGACTTCATGGAAGTAAGCAATACAAAAGCCCAAAAGATCACCAAGGTAACTTTGAAGGGTTTGGACTTGAGTTTGGAACAATAGAAATCTTGAGACAATGCTGAGCTGGGTCAGTATGATTACTCTCATTTAGAAGAACCATACTGTGTCAGAGGGCATGGAAGGGAGGGAGGAAGAGGGAACTGGGATCAATATGTAAAATAAGAAAAGAATATATATGTATGTATGTATGTGTATATAAATATAATATATATATTATATATTTATATATGAAAAAAATTAAAAAAAAAAAAAAAGAACCACACTGACTGGAGTGACAAGCATTTAGGCAACAGCCATTTCCTGGGCTAATCAGAAAAGAACAATCACAGAACCTTTGTGTTAATACTATGAAAATAAGATAAATAAACTGAAGAAAAATAAAAAGAAGCAAAGAAATATTATGAGTCTCCAAAAGAAAATTGTTCCGCGCTACCGTCTCGCCAGCAAGAATGACGTGGCACACTCAGGATCCTTCTGCAGTAAAGGTTTAATGCATCTTGAGAGGGAGAGCATAAGCTTACAGAGCGGAGACCCCAAACATCCAAAACCCAACCCTTATATAGGTTTACAACCTTCGCCTCAGACGTGTCACCTCCTGACTGACTGCAGCCCATCGGCCCATATGACGCCACGGGAGAGGCAGAGGCCAAGGGAGGGAAAATCACCCTGCACCTGCACACTGACTTGTTTACTCTCAACACCAGGATGCAGGCGCCATCTTGTAATGGAGAATGCCGGGACGGCTCCCTACAGAAAATAAACAATAAAAATATCAAAATAAATTCCAAGATCACACTCCAAAGTAATGGAAGAGAAATGGGCATCATGGCAGAGACAGGCAAACTAAAATAGAAAGCAAGCAAAATGAAAAAATAGTAAGAAAAATCATTATAAATATTAAACCATAAATAAACTGTGCAACCTCTGGCCATGTACTATAATAGCAGTTGGGATCCATAGGATTTGATGAACATTATAAAAACAAGGATGACAGCAAATGATAAACCAGAACGTTGATACTGTGTGAGTGAATTATAACACCAGACTTGCAGAAACTTACTTCTTCTGCTTCACTTTGCAAAATCCAAACAGATTAAAAATGTAGATGATGAGCCTGAGGCAAGTACAAAATTAGTGCATTTGACTATTACACAATCACACATACACACACAATTAATTACAAATACATACTACTAATGTGTCTTACTTTTGAGAGAAAAGAGGATAAAATGGGAGGGGTGGGCAAAGGGAAATAAATAAATCAAACAAAATAAAAATAAATTAAAAACAAAAAAAAGGTCACCTTGCCCTGTGGAGAGACTGGGAAAATAATGCCACATATAGCCTTTCTTCCTGTACCAGGGAGCAGACTTACTGCAGGTGGGAAAACACAATTACCAAAGGTTGTTATGCCATGCAACAATGGCTTTTGCCTGTCTGTCAAGAATTGAAGAGGATTTATTAACCAAAGTGGTGAGCTGAAGTTAACTCAACTGTCAAAAAATGACCGATTTTCAGGCTTGAACTTGGTTCATAGCAGTTCTCACTTACATACTTCTATATATCAGATATATATGAAATAGAACAATAGAGGAGACATTCTTCCTCTCATTACTTGTCATGGAAATCATGTAGGTTTGCATTTAGAGTATAACAGAAAGTGTGGCTCACTGAGATGAGCAGACCAATGAGAACATAGCTCTGTCACTGTGACCAGGAGACCAACCGTTTGCAACACATGCACCTTTGGGAAGTTACCAAATTCTTCCATTTGGCACAAAAACATTACACTGTGTGACTGGGAAAATGGCTTTGTAAATAAGAAACACCTGCTGCAGTCATCGGGACCTGACTTCAAATTCTCAACAGTCAAGTAAAAACAAACAAACAAACAACAAACAATTCAGGTCTTAGTAATCTGTATCTACAGCCCCAGCACTCCAGGGGTGAAGACAGGAGCATTGCTGGAACTTTCAGGCTGCCAGTAGCTCTAAATTCAGTGAGAGACCCTGCCTTGAGGGACAGAGCAGTATACTGAATATCCTCTTCTAACATCCACATACATGTGGATGCTCATGCACACAGGTACGAATATACCACATGTGCGCACACACACACACATACACACACACACAAACACACACAAACCAGCTTAAAATTTTCTTACACTCTTGACCAAATCAAAAATAAGGAAGAAAAAGCACCACCAAGAAAAACTCACAAAAATGTTCTACAGAGGAAGAAAATAATGAAAATTATAAACTGGATTTTTTTTCACATGTCTCATTTTATGATTTTGAGAGTAAAAATGTAAAACGTTTAAAAATAGTCAATTCTCATCAAAGAATAATATATCTTAAAAACATTTCTAAAACTAAACACAAATTGAAATAAATTGATGATTTATTTCAAGTAAGAAACTTTAAGCATAAAGCAGAAAAAAATTACTTCCATTGACATCATAGGACAACATTTTGGGTGCACAATGCCCAGTGTAATAAAGATCAAAAAGAAAGTGTAACTACATTCAGTATCCTGGCTGGTAGAACCAGTTACAATGCTATTTTGAGAATATTGTGAGTGTTTCAGAAACTGCCTGGATAAGCAAATGAGTAATTATGCTAATGTTATCTGTGGGTTGTTTTTTTTTTTTTTTTTTTTTTTTTTTCCTCCTAAATGTTAGAAGCTGCAATACAAAGTCAAACAAGTTAGGAAATAGGCTACTAATCTTTAGTTTGAATTGGATATGTCCACACTTTTATCTCTTCAAAAATAAAAAGTGTGCATCTGTAGTTCTGAAAGTTATACAAAATCATTCCATAGCAATAGCTCCATCCATACCTAGAGCAGTCATCAATAAATATTAATTCCACTGTCAATGAACCAGAAGTCTATGAAATATATGATTCTAGATCCAAGGCAGGATAAGTCTAATGGAATTTGCAATGCTTTATCACACATCATAGAAGCTAGGGAAACAAGACAGATAAGTTAACTAAAATGGGCTCAAGAGGGCAGAAATATAATAACTGCGCACCAGGAAGACAATGTCACCAGTAGAAAAGATCCCAACACGACCCAGCTGTAGCACTTCCAGACAAACACCTACAAAACTGAGAGTCAATATGCTGCAGAGATGCTTGGATATCAATGTTTGTTGCCAAACTATTAACAATGGCTAAGTCACCTAGCTAACCCAGATGTCTGACAAGAAAGGGATGAATAAAGAAATTGTTGAAATGCACATTGAAGTTTTTTCAAGCCTAAGAAAGAATAAATTTATGTCACTTTTAGGACAATGGATACTACTGAGATCATATCATTAAGTGAATTAAGGAAGTCTCAGAAAAACAAACACCTCATGTTTTCTATGGAATGTTGGTACTAGTCTTCATAGGTGAATAAAGTCACATTTATGATGGGAGATGTCATTCTGTATATGTTTCTCATACTGGTTTAATGAATAAAGCACTGTTGGCCAATAGGAAAGCAAGATAGGTGGGACTAGGAGATGAGGAAAGAGGAAGTAGTAAGGAGAGTCAAGATGGAGAATCTGGAGAGAATAGAATCGCCAGCCACCTCTCGCTGGTAAGACCATGTGGAAATACATAGAAATGGGTTAATAATTAAGACAGAGCTAGCCGATAAGAAACAAGTACCTGGCCAACAGAATTTTATCAAATTCAGAGTCTCAGTGCATTATTTGGGGCTGGCGTGGCGGCGGGACAAGACCAGGGGTGGCAGGAGGAAAAACCTTACTCCTTAAAAATGGCACCCAACGTGGGGCTCGAACCACGACCCTGAGATTAAGAGTCTCATGCTCTACCGACTGAGTTAGCCTAGGCGGCCGGCAAGAAAAGCCTGTACTCCTTACAAATGGCTCCCACGTGGCTAATAAGAACTTACACTTAAAATTTAACAAAAGCTTAAAAAAGGGTTTTAGAAACAAAAGAACAGAGACAAGCAAGGTTTCTTGGTAACAGCATTTTTCTTGATTGGACTCTGACTTGCAAGAGACAAGCAGATTGAGCGGCTCCTTTAAGAGAGGTTTCCTGACTCAGCATAAGCGGCAAAAAAACTGCACGGCTTTTAAGAAGCACAGCTAACAATTTATTGGTGTGTATGAGAGATGGCAATGGCAGCAACCACATCTCCAAGCTGGCAGCATGCTTGCTGGATGGCATCGCAGACCAAGGCGGTGGGCACAGCTTTCAGTGCTGGTGGAAAAAGTACCTGCCGCCATCTTTGGTAAACCACAGCAGGAACAAATATGACTTTCATTTCAGCAATGTTGTTGTTTACCAGATAAAAGACTCATGGCCAGAAAAATATAAACATTTACATCAAAGACAGACTCATATTAAGAAAAACCTCTAAAGGTTTACATTGTGTTTTAAAATATACGTAGACATGGAAAAAAATAAAATGGTTTTAAAAAGACAGAGAACAGCTGGGTATGGTAGCACAAGCCTTTAATCCCAGCACTTGGGAGACAGAGGCAAGCAGATCTCTGTGATTCCAAGTAAACCTGGAATGCAGACCAAATTCCAGGACAGATAAGAGACACAGAGAAACCCTGTCTCAAAAAAAAAAAAAAAAAAAAAAAAAAATAGAAAAGAAACAGAATAATAAAAAAGCCACAGATGGAGAAAATTTGTATACTGTACTGTATTATATTGTCTTTGTATTGTTTGACTGCTGAGGAAACAACTGTTAAAGAAAATGCTGCTGGATTAATTCAATTTATATATTTTAAAAATGCTTTGACTCCAAAATTTAAGTCTAAGGACAAGTTACTGGGAAAAAGGATTTCTATTTTTGTTTCCACAGAAAATAAAAAACTGTGGATTCCTTCCAGACTAATGTGGTTTGATCAAGCCAGACCCCCTGAAAGAGAGTCGCTGGTGATCCTACATTGAAAACAGCTGAACAAAGCAGCCTTGCAGACTACAGTCAGGATTTTTGCATCTTCTTAGGATGCCCATGACAGCGCCCCCTATCAGCAGGAAGTAGTTTGGAAAGAACGACACCCAAATTCCCAAATATTGTTTATAAATGATTGTTTTCATTTAAATGGACTTGGTTATAAATGGTTAATGATCATAGCCAATTCTTTTTAAAGGTGAAAAAAGGATTATGGTATAGAAATGGATACTTTGTTTTGAAATGGATTTTCATTTATTGATACAATTTAAGGTCAATTTTGTGATATGTATATTCCTCTTATTTAGGTATTGTGTTTATATAGCTCATTTAGAAATGTAATGTGTAATTTAGCACAGATTATAGATATTACCTATGATAGTCAAAGCTTAAAATTAAGTTAGTTAGGTTTTTCAAGATATATAGAGATGTATTTGAGATAGATAGGAACTCTTCAAACCTTTCAAAGACCTAAAGAATATGGCATTTAAAATGGTTTAGGGTTTTTTTGACAGTGAGACATAAATGCTCCTGGCAACACCACCTGCATCAGAAAGGAAAATGGACATTGAAGAAACTTGTTATGAAGTTTACTTTCAATATGGCAAGACTTGCCATTAGGACAAGATACTGCTCTTGTCTGGACTGTTTGATGTTATGCTGTATAAACTGGACATGCAGGACCCACAGAAAAGTGACTGCTGATTCAAGATGGACATTGCTACAGAGTTCCTGCTTCATGGAAGAGTCTGCCAGATAGTCTGCAGGACACAGAGAAAAATGACTGCCAAACTGCCAATACAAGAAGACAGTTTAAAGTTTCCTACTTTGCTGAAGAGTCTGCTAGACTCACTATGGCCTATGGGCTGAAGATGGAAGATTACAGAAGAACTTCAGGTGACTGACAAGGTGAGATGTCTCTGTCATTTCTAGAGTTTATATATTATCCTTCTGTGGTCTTTGAAGGAGTTGAAGACAGATAGTTATGGTTGTAGTTTTCCTTAGTTAGGCTTAAAGATAAGTTACATATAGGACTTTAGATTCACAAATATAGGATAGATGATAGAATAGTTTCTTTCAATCTTGCTAAATGTTAATGGACTAATTGTTAACTGTGATTATCATTTGATAACTGTTGTGTTATATATTTTGCTATGTTAAGGTTAAAACCCTTCTTTTTATTTAGACAGAAAAGAGGAGATGATGGGAGATGCCATTATGTATATATGTTTCTCATACTGGTTAATGAATAAAGCACTGTTGGCCAATAGGAAAGCAAGAAAGGAGGGACTAGGAGACAAGGAGGAAAGAGGAAGTAGTAAGGAAGAGTCAATATGGAGAGTCTGGAGAAGGCAGAACCGCCAGGCGCATCTCACTGGTAAGACCACGTGGAAATACATAGAAATGGGTTAATACTTAAGACAGAGCTAGCAGATAAGAAACTAGTAACTGGCCAACAGAATTATATCATATACAGAGTTTCTGTTATTTGGGGCTGGCGCGGCAGCGGGACAAGACTTGGCGGTGAGCAGAAAAACCGTACTCCTTACACATTTATTCTGAAGACATGAAGGTAGAAACAAGCCTGGGGAGGGAAGAAAGCAGAGTAATGGGGCAAAAGAAAGGGAGAAGATGAAGGGTAGTGAAGTATGATGAGAAATGTGTTTCAACTGCATTATAACGTTGCATGAAAATAGCCCTTTGTGATTCTGTGCAATCAAATAAAATGAAACAGATTTCAGTTATGTTCAAAATGGTGTGTCCATATTAATTCTAGCTCTTCGCCAGCCATCACAAAGTTAATTGGGATGTCTGACCTTTTTTTTTTTTTTTTTTTTTTTTTTTTTTTTTTTGAGCACCAGAGCAACTGATAGGTGGGAACTACATAAAACTAGGTTGCACAGGAGATAGAGGAAAGACAGATGGAAATCTTCAGTGGTGGGCAATCTTGGTGTGCTTGCCATGTTCAGTGATTGGCCTGAGTTCAAATAAGTCTGAAGGAGCTTAAGTGTGGCATTAATAAACATGAATTTGACTAGTTATTTATTTGATTGGGTGCAGTACAGTAAAAGATTGGGACACATGGGGAAGACTGGGTCTTTACCCATCAGGGGATAAGTATCTGGAAAAGAAATAAAAGCCTTAATCTTGGTGGGGTTGCTTAGGGAGAGATGTAACAACTCAAATTTGAAATCCTTTGTGCTCACCCACATGAAAGCCAGGGAAGGCTGGCTAACACCTGTTTTGACAGAGAGGTGGAGTTCTGGGGTAATCCACAGCCAAGTTTGAGGGTTTATGAGCAAGTAAGAATCACAGAGATAAGCTTGCCTCTCAAGCCACTCATCCAGGAATGCAGACTTGACTTTACTCTACTCATAAAACCCTCCATGAAAGTGAGAGCATCTTTCGAGGATAAAACACTAAGTAGGCTTTCTTTGAAAGAACTCTTTTACATTAGACTAAAATGAAACATTGCCCCTTCCATCAAGAAAGCCTTCCTTTTTCAGCATTTTTAAATTTGGAAAATTCTTAAACCTTCTCTTTCACTTTCACAGATAAAATCCCATCATTTCCCTGATAACATATTGGCTGAATTGGAGTCAAACAAGATGTGATTAGAACTGAAAGCCATCCAGTTTTAGTTCCCTCCACTCCTCTGATTCACAGTGAAGCTCTGCTCTGTGCAGATGATCACTAGGAGAGCAAAAGTTAACATCAATTGGAGTTCAAGCAAGAGCTGTCTCTGTGTGGGGAAAGTACCACATTTTCTTAAACATAGGAGCAGCATCAACAACACGGACAAGGCAGGGATGGATGCGAAAGAAATAATTGTCTCCTAGTGATTAGTGAATGATTGCTCATAATAATTTTCAATAAACTCCACTGAAGAGAGCTGGATTATTTGAACATATCATAGTGTTAATTATGGCTGGGCTGCATTTACAGCCTAATTTGTATTTTTACTGTCTGTGATATGTGAATGCTTGAGGTAATTTTCAGTATCACATTGGGTGTTTAAAATTCAGTGTGTAGTTTTAGCTTCAAACATCAGCCATTTCATTTAGCACCTATTTAGCCCAGTAGAATTGGGAGGGGATGGTGTTGGTGAAGCCATAGAACCTCCAAGAAGTCCCAAGAGTAAATTTCCATCAATTTCCACTTAAACAGTAGAATAGAAATAATTCTAAATGGCCTATTTGGAGTTTTGTCTCAATCAGCAAGAATCTCCAACACATATTGATCTAATGTTGTAACCTCTAAATTAATTTTGTGACTAGCCTCTCTTGGGAATGACTGTACTTCTCTTCAACTACAAGAGCATAATTTGTCTACCCCATTTAGAAACTGGACTATTTAACCAATGTGTATAGTTTCCTTTGAGATAGTGGTAGAAGTTTTCACTGGTCCTTATTTGATTTTGGAAGACAGCAAAAGCAATCAGGTTATGTCCACATCTTTGGAAGCAAGGGGACACTATTTGAAATATTTACCCAGTCCAAGGAGAGCCCAAGTAAGTAGGAGTGGGTGTGTAATGCTTGTTGTCTATAGTTTGAACACATCCCTGTGAACCACAAATATCCCAGGTAGAGAATATCTGAACAACAAAATCTTAAGAAATATCTTTAGAAACATAGAATTAGGCTCTATGCCACACCATCTTGTGACTACACCACAGGCACATATGCCCATTCTTCTGTTTCTTATATTACAAGCTACCATGCTTCCAGCAGACAGACTCTTGGACCAGCCTCCTCTTCTTTGTTTCTCTTTAAAGTAATGAAGAAAAGAACTTTTATTTATTACTTTGAGTCATATTATCTAATAGCAAATCTGATAAATTATTTAAGTTTCCTATAACAAGTAAATGACTTTTCCATCATAAGTAATATCTACATTTGAAAATATACCAATTGCATGATTTACTGTCACCTACCAGAAGGACACTTAGGAGAGAAATTTTAGGCAGGCTCACTGGAAAAATACAAAAGGACATAGCAGTGTGTTAGTTGCTTTTCTCATTGCTACAACAAAATTCCTGACAAAGGCAATATGTAGAATGCATTTATTTTGGGTCATATTCAAGCTACAATCTGTTCTTCAGGGGAAGTAACGGTGGTGAGAACTTGATGCAGCTCATTATACTGAGTCCACAGCCAGGAGTCACAGAAGTGATTGATAAGACTCAGTTGCCTTTGTTCCTTTGATTCAGTCTTTAACCCCAGACCATGGGATGCCGCTGACCACATCTTCATACCTCATTTGACTTAATATAGAACTGCCTTCAATACATATGTAGAGATTTGTCTTCCAGATGAATCTAGACACTGTCAAGTTGACACTAAACATGAGCCATCACAGGAGACTTGCTTATCGAGTTACAAAAACAAATATAAGACAAATTGAACCCACTTTGCAAAGTACTAGATTATAAAATAATGGGGTATTGGGAGGGTTGGATTTTTTTCTAGATTTTTTTTTTGGTAGCTTTGGAAACTGTCCTGGAACTTTCTCTGTAGACCAGGCTGGCCACATCCCCAGTGGATCACAATAATCTTCCTTCCTCCAATTTATCCCATTATCCCAGCCTTCAACACCAGGGGCAATTCACTGGGAATACACCAGCTGAGTCAGAAAGGGAAACATCCTTCAACCTCAGAAGGCACCCCTTGCTAACCTAAGTTCCCTGTGAACTCAATATTGGAGCAGACTAGGAAAACAGGCAGCACACAGCCTTTACACTTCCCAAAAATACAGTGAGAAAACATTAGCCAAGGAACAAAAGTCAAACCAAAAAACCAGCATCTCTACCTATAATCACCCCAAACCAAGGTGACTAGACCCCAGTAGGGGGGCATAGTTATTAATAGGATAACATGTCTCCGCTACAGGCCAGCTACCCTACCATAGCAGGCCAACATAAATATTCCAACACAGCTGAAACACAGGGAAAAGACCTTAAAACCAACTATAAAAAGATAATAGAGGTCCTTAAGAGGGATATTAACAAAATCCCTTAAAGAAGCCCATGAAAACACAAATAAGCAATGGAAGGAAACAAAACTATTCAGGACCTGAAAAAGGAACTCAAATCAATAAAGGAAACACAAATAGAGGGATTTCTGGGAATAAAATTTTATGAATTTGGAAAGTAAATACAGAGGAAAGCTTCAACAATAACAAAATACAAAGGATGAAAGAAAGAATATTGGCATTGAGGATTCCAAAGAATGAATGGATAACCTGGTGAAAACAGTGTTAAACCTAAAAAACTCCTGTCACAAAACACCCAGGAATTATGAAAAGATCAAACCAAAGAATAACAGGAATAGTGGAAGGAGAAGCATCTCAACTCAAGTATGCAGAAAATATTTTTGACAAAATGATAGAAGAAAATTTGCCTGATTCAAAGATGGAGATGCCTATAAAGGTACAAAAAGCACACAGAACACCAACTAGATTGGATCAGAAAAGAAAGTCTCCTATGCATATATCAATCAAAATACTAAATATGCAGAACTAAGAAAGGGCATTAAAAGCTGCCAAAGAAAAGACCAAGTAACATATAAAGGCAGACAGATCAGAATTTCACATAAATTTTAAGTGAAGACTCTAAAAGACAGAATTGACTGGACAGATGTACATCAGACTCTAAGATAGGTGTCAGCCAGACTACTAAATTCAACTAAAATTTCAAACAAGCACATCTGTTCAATTATGTTCATAGCAGCATTATTTATAATAGGCAGAACAGGGGAGCAACCTAAATGTCCCTCAATTGAAGAATGGATGGAGAAAAATGTGGTACATTTACACAATGAAGTACTTACTCACTACTCAGCAGGAAAAAAAAATGAAATTCCCAGGCAAATGAATGGACTAAAAGAAACCATCTCAAATGAGGTATCCCAGTCACAAAAAGAAAAGCATGGTATGTACTCACTCATATATGGATATTAGACATAGAGCAAAGGATTATCATTTTTCATTCCACACCACCAGAGAAGCTAGGAAACAAGGAGGGCCCTAAGAGAGACATACATGGTCCCCTGGAGAAGGGGAAAGGGTCAAGATCTACCAAGAAAATTGGAAACATGTGGGGAGGGGAGAAGGAGTTGGGAGAAAGAGAAGGGGAGAAGAGAAGGGGAGAGGAGGACATGAGGGAGCAAGAAGTCAGGGGAAGAATAGAAGAGAGCAGCAAAAGAGTTACCATAACAGATGGAGCCATCATAGGTTTAAAGAGAAATCTGGCACTAGCGAAATGTCCAGAGATCTACAAGGATGACCTCAAATAACAATCTAAACAATAGTGGAGAGGCTACCTTAAATGCCCTTCGCCAATAATGAGATTGATGACTACCTGATATGCCATCCTAGAGCCTCCATCTAGTAGCTGATGGAGACAGAAGCAGACATCCACAGCTAAAAACTGAGCTGAACTCCTGGAATCCACTTGCAGAGACAAAGGAGTGATAAACAAAGGGGTCAAGACCATGATGGAGAAACCCACAAAAACTGCTGACCTAAACAAGAGGAGCTCATGAACTCTAGTCTGATAGCTGAGAAACCAGTATAAAATCCCAGACCCTCGGAAAGTGGGTCTCAGTTAGGAGTACTGGGCAGTCAGTGGGACCTCTGGTAATGGATCAGTATTTATCTCTAGTATACGAATGGACTTTAGGAGCCCATTCCACAAAGAGGGATCCTAGGCATATGGGGGAGGGCCTCGGACCTGCTCCAAATGATATGACAGACTTTCAAGGTCCCCCTTATTCAGTTCAGTTGTCTTTGTGGGTTTCTGTAACCTGCTCTTGATCTCTTTGCTTATCACTCCTCCCTCTCTGCAACTGGATTTCAGTTGGTTCAGTGTTTAGCTGTGGGTGTCTGTGAATTTTAAGATTCCATTGTTTTGTTTTGTTTTCTCCTGCTGAGTAGTATTCCATTGTGTAAATGTACCAATCTTCTTTATCCATTCTTCATCTGAGGAGCATCTAGGTTGCTTCCAGGTTTTTGCTATTACAAATAATGATGCCATGAACATAGTTGAACAGATGTCTTTGTTGCATGGAGGTGGATCAGTTGGGTATAAGTCTAAGAGTAGAAAGCATCCTCAGCAAATGGTGCTGGTCAGACTGATGTCTACATGCAGAAGAATGAAAACAGATTCCTATTTATCACCCTGAACAAAACTCAAGTCCAACTGGATAAAAGTCCTCAATATGAACCCTGACACACTGAAACTAATAGAAGACAAAGTGGGGGAAATTCCTGTAACTCTTTGGCACAGAAGATGGTTTTCTGAACAGAATACCAATAACACAGGCACAAAGATAAACAATTAGTAAATGGAACCTTATAAAACTGTAAAGAATCTTAAATTAATGAACACATCAATTGAACAAAACAGCAACATACTGTAGTCAGACTTTTTCTGTCCTGCAAGCCAGCTCCCAAATAACTAAATGGAGACCTCTTATGAAATCTCAATTTATTTATAACTAACTCTTACATATGGACAGTCACCCAAGTTTCCTCTGCAATGTTGGGGCACCCAATATTTAGCCTACAGGCCTACAATATCTGGTAGACTTTCCTGTGAAGCAGAAAATTTTTGAAGAACTATCGTACCCTTCCATGGCAAAATTCAGAAGTTGCTTTTTGTGAACTGCTTGTTCAGTTTGAACAACATAGTGCCAATGGTAAACTTTTGCCAAAAAGAAAGAAAAAAATCTATATAGAGGTTTTTAGATACACTCATCCTTTTCTTTCTTTAAAAGTAAATTGGTGCTTCCAAAAGCAGACATGTATCACTGTCATGAAAAGCTTTGTATAATTAAAATGTTTTAAATGTTATATTCTGTAGGACTTTGAGGTATTTAATTATCACTGAAGTATCTAAAATATGTCTCTGTATAACCTTGAGAACATACCTAACATAACAATAATTTTGATAATTGTATATGACTATTAATATATATTTATTAACCTAATAGCTCTCAAATATTAAAACTTTATATAACTTCTTAAATGAGTTACATGGGTACAATACTTTAAACAATAATAGAAACACACACACACACATATATATGTATATATTATATGTATATATTATAACAAAAATAACTTTAAATGTGTAACAACATACAAAATTCCATTCCAATATTTTACTAGTAGTTACTTTCTTAGTTTAAAAATAAATTCAATAATTTCTCCTTTAATCCTATCATTTTTATTCCCTCCCCCCTTTTAAAGAATGAGATCCCTAAATCTAATTTTTGTTCAGTCTTTTTCCTGATCACTACCAATAACAACTTATGGCCAATCCCCTTAAATGATGACAAACACCTATATATCATTAAATGACCAAAAGCCATCCACTCCATCTCTTGGGAATGTGAGCTTCCTGTTTTATAGATTTCTCCCTGTTGTTTTGAGGTGCTGGAATCTTTGGAGAACTCTGAGAAAATTAAGAAAATGGTAAAGTCCTGGCTAGAACAGTCTGTGAGGCTGAACCCTCTCAGTAAGTAGCCTTAAAGATGTTCTGGATACAGAACTTGAGGAAAAACTGGAACAGATTCATTCTGAGAAGCTGAATCACCTCTGCTACCTATTTCACTGGTGTCTTGTCCCTTACTCTGAAAACACAAACTTTCAAAGGTAATGTACATATCTGCATTAACACAAATATGGAATGTATGGTGTGCACAACTAAGTTAAAGATGATTTCATATTTGAGCAAGTAAAACATAAATCACCTGTCTTGTAGTTTTTCTACATTTATTTCTTTATGTCTGTAACAGGGAATTTCTAGGGGTCCTGCTGGTCAAACCTGATTTTCTTTAACCTTGAACACATCCACAGCCTTTAGTTTCTGTGCACAAAATCATAACCTCTCTCCCAGAAAATCGCATTGCCAAAGTTTCATTCTGAAGTTAAGACATTTTAAAATATATAGGTTGGCTTAATTTAGCAATTTCCATAATTCAATGACTCTCATCAGCTATTGTTTTTTGTATATTAGCATGTTTAAAAATTCAAAGTTAACAAAGCATCATATAGGATTTTTTATTAGTTTACATTCTCTTTAAAGACTTTTATTATTTTCTAAACTATTTATTTTTCTTATAGCTATGTGTATATCACTATAGATTTCATGTGAGTATACACCAATGCAGCTTATACCTAATTTTTCTTAAGCCTACGAACATTGTTAAAAACACTGTAACTTATTTAAGGTTTTTTTTTTTTTTTCATTAGGACTTGATTTATTGCATATCTGTAACCTTTTCTGTCTGCATGAGCAAAACCTTAAATCTGCCATTCAGTTTGGCTCATGGCACACTGGAAGCTCAAAGCCCACAGACAGCTACCTGATGGGAGACAAGTCTCTATGCTGAGGCTGGGATGAGAAAAATAAGATTAGGAAGATGCATTTGACTCCACTTTATGTGTTTAGAACCTTTTTTAACGTTTCCTCAGGTCTTAGGTAGATATTCATGGCCAAATGTTGGGTATGACTTCTAGTTGGACTTTCTCTGTACCACCTGACAGCTCCCAAATAGCTACGTGGAGATTTCTTATTATTAATCATGAAGCTCAGCAGATAGCTTAGGCTTCTTTATACCTAGCTTTTATAACTTAAAACAAACTGGATTTTTATTAGACTGCATTCTACCTTGTGGCCATTGCCTAAATCCCATTTTGTGTGCCTGTCTTATTCCATGTCCAGCTTGCTTTTCTGCCCTTCTTCCCAGAATTTTCTATTCCCAGAAATTCCTTCCTAGCTATTGCTTTTAGCTTTTCATTACAACAATTACTGTAACATATCTTCACATAATGTAAAGGAATATTTCACAACACTCTACAGGATCGGAATTTTTTTTTTTTTTTTTTACCAATTCCACATCCAATAGAAGACTGATATCCAAAATATATAAAGAAACTAGATGTAAAAAAAAAAAAAAAAAAAAAAAAAAACGACAAATAGTCCAACTTGAAAACATGATACATATCTAAATATAGAATTCTCAATAAAAGAAACTCCAATGCCTGAGAAACCGTTAAAGAAACATTCGACATCCTTAGATATCAGAGAAATTCAAATCAAAACTACCTCAAGATTCAGTCTTATACCTATCAGAATGGCTAACATAAGTACGAAGCCTAACTTTTCGAATGAGAGCCAGAAAGACAGTGGATCTAGAGAGGAAGGGAGGTTGGGAGGATCTGGAAGGAGTGGTGGGGGGTACTGGTGGGGAATACAGTTGGGACAGAATGCATGAAAACAGGAAAAACAAAACAAAAAAACCTCTGTCTAGTGAAAGTGCATACACACACATGCAAACACCCACATAAAGAAAGACATGCATACACAAACAAAAAGTGAAATAAATTATTTTTAAGGAGTTATTTTTTTCCCCGGTCTTAATTCTCAAGCATTTTCATTCTGTACACTTTGGACTCACTACTTTTTATTAACACCTTTTTCCCACCTTGAACACCTATAATAATTGCCATTATTTCTTCTTTATTTTGTCTAATTGAAATGAGCTTCAAGTGGTGTAAGTTCGGGTGAATTTCAGAAGGCTTCTTTTAAGTGTCTTAGAGAAAATACTATTTTTTAATCTCCAAAGGAGGGTTAACCACACTGACCTAAAGAGAAACAATGGCAACAGGTGGTAGACTACATTAACAGACTAACAAATTTCTACTTCATTTTGCCTTGCAACACTATTTTGTTATTGTCATGATCAATATTACTTGCTAAGGTTGAGTTGATTCTGGTACAATCCTCATCAATCCTGGTGGCTTTAGTGACAAAATCAATTTAGTGACTCAATCCACTTGCTGTACTACAGTTTTCACTTAATCTTATAAATTTATGGCTAATTTGTACATATTTCAGATTTAAATATATTTTAGATTTTAGAAAAATATAGTATAAGTGTTTTACTGGCAACCAAAATTGAAGACTCAGGTGTTAAGATCACTTGCTGCTCTTATAGATGACCCAAGTACTGTTCCAAGCATCCATATGATGGTTCATGATCATCCATAATTTCAGTTGTAGAGAATCTAATGCCCAATTCTGAACTTCAAGGGCACCAGGCCAAGCATTCACATAAAGCACATACAAACATTCAGACAAAACATTCACACTCAAAAAGTAAAATAAATACATCAAAAATTATTAAGGAACTGGAAATAATTTTAAATACCCTGTCTATGATCTACTGTTATCTCTATCATTGCAAGTATTCTTGGTAGCAAAACATATGAGTTTTAACATCTACAAAAATCTTGATTCAAAGACGAAGACATTCAAAAAAAAAAAAGAAAGAAAGAAAGAAAAACTTCATTAACCTTGATTATTTTCCTCATTATCTAGGAAGTGTTCTGAATCCACTGGGAACATAAAAGAGATATGAGATGTAAGTCTACTAGGGAAAGGGAGATTGCAGAATAAGAAGCACCAGAATCTCTCTCTCATCTGGTGACCATCACATTGTCAAAATCTACCCAGTGAAATTGTTTGGGAATGTTGGACATGCAGAAGCTTTGAACATTGAATTGCAGTTAATTTTAATCCATCTCAACTATTAATCAAAGGTAGCTACTCATCCCCATGCCCTACCTCATGACAGAAAGTAATGTTCATGTTGTGGGGTCACTTGTAGCCACACACAGTTTGTGGGAGCCAGAGTTACTGATTGCTACTTCTGAACACACAAGGGAAAATATGAGTGGCAATTGCCATTGCTCCTTATTCACTTTGTAAGCTCTCACCACTCCTACTAAAATAACTTACGGGAGATTTAGATGACTAGTACCATGACTGTTTTTTATTCTTCTCCTTTTCACTTCATGAACAAAGGACATTAAAAGCTAAGGCATTCAAAATCATTACATACATGTATTGAGAAAATTAGAACTAAACACATGCACAGAAAAACAGTGAAAAATAAGTGACTGAAAGTTTAAAAGTCCAGCATGTTTTTAGTACAAAAGTAGCTTAGCTTGTAACAACTTAAAGAAAATGGAAAGTAACAAGTAACAGCAACACAGATGAAACATTATCAGGAAAAGATAGTAAAAAAGAATAATTTGAGTTCTAGTTACCACAGTATTAAATTTAAAATCTTATAAGAAGATGTATAAAAAAACCACACATGGGGACAAAAATCTATACAAACTGTCCTGCGGTAAGGTATGATGGCAAGTACACCACACATAGACTTTGAAACACTTTCCTTTCTAAGGAAAGGAATACAAAGACATGAAAAGGGCCAAGAAAGCAACAAGTGAACAAACTATAAATACAAATAGTTTCTTTTTAAATAAACCAAAAAGAGATTCTGAACCAGAAAAATTCAATATTTGTGGTAGTTTGCATGTAATTGAACCCCATTAGCTAGCAGAGAGTAGAATTATTAGGAAGTGTTACTTTGTTGGAGAAGGTATGGCCCTGGTCCTAATCACATCAATGAAAAGGAAAGAAAAATGGGAAGAAACTCTGAAATGCCACAACGTGAATTATTCCTGACAATATTGAGATGAACAGAAAAAATAATCATTCACAAAAAAGAAAATGCTACGGGATTCCAGGCATGTGACCTTTCTAGAACAGTCAAAATAAGGGAGTCAGAAAGGCGAATTTCAGGGCTAGATATGTGGCTCAGCTTGGGGAGTGCTTGGCTAGCATGCACAAGATCATGGGTTAGAGATTACATTCCCTAGCACAGCATAAACCTGGTGACAAACATGCCTATGTGACCAACACTGGGAAGATGGAAACATAAAGGTCAGAAATTCATTGTTACCCTCAACCACATAAAAAGTTGGAACCTAGGCTTCAGACCCTGTCTCAAAAATATGTTTGCTTGATGTGCTGAGCTCTTAAGTTTTGCAGGCTGAAAAACATTCTACAGATCTGTTTCAGAACAATGTGAATACCCTTAGCAGCATTTAAAAATGCATAAATTGATGGTGGAATAGCATATACACTCATATACACACATGTGCACGCGCGCGTGCTCGCACGAGCACACACACACACACACACACAGAGGGGAGGGAGAGAATGAATATTTAAAAATTAATTTTTAATTAATGCATAGTAAACATTTAAGAGTAACGTGAGACAAAGAGGGTGAGAGATGCTGACATCTTGCCAAACTCCTGTAAGGCTTTTCAGCAGTGACTCTGAACCTTAACATACAAGCATGTGCAAATTGAAGAGGGGAGAAAGCATGGGGGCTCATTTCTCTGTGAGAAGGAAAGCAGATTTGAAAGTGGGAGAGCTTTGTTTAGGAACTTCCATCTGTGACCCCTGACCCTGTAGCCACTGTCTGAAGCTGAGAAGGGCTTGGCAGGCAGCAGGCACAAAAGGTGAGTCTGCAACTGATCAGAACTGATCACACCAGCAGATGTTTCTATGGTGATGGAAATAAGCTGGGGATTTAAAGACTATGGAGAATGGAATCTGGACAGCCATAGCAAAAATGAAGGAAGGTGGAAGGAGATATGCCAGACATTAGAGATCCAGTAGCTGAACAATTTTGATCTCTATATCACAGTAATCTTCACATTTTCTCAGAAGGGACTTAAAGTAAGCCAAACTAGGCTGTTTCTGTGAACCTTTTAATTTACTATTCTAATGAAAAAGGTGAATGGTAATTTTCAGGTTAAGTAGACAATGAGATGAAAATTACAAACAACCAGCTTTACTGATTCCTCAAGGAATCCTGTGCATGTGTATATACATGTTCATAAGTGTGTGGTTATGGGTACATCTGTGCATGTGTGCATGTGTGTCCAGGCATGTAAAGTTACCTACCATCTCAATCACTCTGCACCTTGTTTTTTTAAAACAAATTCTCTCACTAACATTGGCTAGACTGCATGGGCTGCAACCCCCAAGAATCCTCAGTCCTTTGTCTCCTGAGCACAGAGATTACAGACTCAAGAACAGTACTTGGCTTTTTGTTGTGAGTCTTAGGGATCTGAACACAGGTCCTCACACTTGCATGACAAGTACTTTTATGACTTTTTCCATCTCCTCAGCCCCAGAAAATCTTCCTTATTGAGTTATTCTTGCTGGACTAACAACTTTTATCACTTAGTTTTTTCTTTATTTAATAACCATCACTAAAATATCCTTTTTAAATAAGATTTTATTTTCTTGTTTCTTTCCAAAGTCAGTTCTCTTGCCCATGTGATAGACAGAACAGCAAACTCAACCAAGACTTTTGATTCAAACTGGTCTAGGAAAATTACTTTGAAATTTTAAGTGCCCTTACATTGGTGCTCAAGCCACAAATGAACAAGATATTTTGAAAGGCACTTCTGTAAAAATAATGTCAAATATCACTATGAAACTGCATTTTCTCCACAAACAAAAACATATTAATATTTTCAATTATTTATAAATTGTCCAGGCAGTTACAGAAGCTTCATAAGAAGGATGCAAAACTGGAAGTCCTACTCAACACCTAACAATCTAAGCAATAGCGAAGAGTCTACCTTTAATGCCCTTCCCCAATAATGAGATTGATGACAACCTTATATGACATCCTAGAGCCTTCATCTAATAGCTGATGGAAGTAGAAGCAGACACCCACAGCTAAACACTACCCAAACTCCTGGAAACCAGTTACAGAGAAGGAGGAGCGATGAGCAAAGGGGTCAAAACCAGACTGGAAAAACCCACAGAACCAGATGACCTGAACAAGGCAGAGCTCATGCACCCCAGTCTGATAGCTGGGAAACCAACATAGGACTGACACAGGCCCCCTGAATGTGGGTGTTAGTTAAGAGGACTGGACAGTCTATAGGGCCTCTAGTAATGGATCAGTATTTATCCCTAGTATACAAATGGACTTTGGGAGCCCATCTCACATAGAGGGGTAGTTTCTCAGCCTAGACACATGGGGCAGGGTCTAGGCCCTGCCCCAAATGATATGACAGACTTTGAAAGCTCCCCATACAAGGGGAGCAGAAAGGGGATGGGCTGACTTTTGGGGGGGTTATAGAGGATGAGAAGGTGAGGGAACTGGGATTGGCATGTAAAACAACCGTGTTTCAAATTAGAATAAAAAAAAAAAAAAAGCAGCCCTCTGCCTGTCCTCTTCCAGAGTTCTGGGCCCTGGCCAGAGATCCTACTATCCTAGCTGATCCATCATGAATCCTTGCATGCTGGATCTTTGACCCCCAATGCCAGGCTTCTGCAGGAGGAGCTTGAAATTTGACCCCCATCATTGGGCCCCTGCATGAGGAGAGACCTCCTAGAGAGCTTGAACCACCCAGAACTAGAGACATCGAACTCCTGACCCACCTAAGCCCACCAGGGGAGTAGCATAGATAGAGTTGCACCCACTGGAAGAAGCAATGGGAAGACAGCAATACAAGAAAACACCTAACAATAGAAAGACAGCCATAACACCACCAGAATCTAGGGACTCTACACCAGTCAAAACTGAACACCCTAAAGCAGATGAAACAGAAGAGAACCACTTTAAAAAATATCTTCATAAAAATGATAGATGCCAAATCCACCCTACTTTGGAGACTTCTCAGAGTAACGCTGAACAAAGGAGACCTGCCTATCCACGCGGGACCACCCGTACTTTACAATTGCTTGGTCTCTGACCCCACCTCCAGCCCTCTGCTGGAGTCCCGGGCCCCTCCTAGAGATACACCTATCTCTGTGGGTCCACTTTGAGTTCCTGCCGGCAAGATCCTTGACCCCCAAATCTGGGCCTCTGCTAAAGAAAGAGGCCTCAGCTGGAGAGTTCCAGTTTCCAGTGAGACCCGACTATCCTGCAAAACCTTCCCAAGTTTCAGCTTAGCCTTTGTCCTCTTCTACCAGCTATTGGCCAGAGGTGAGTCTGGGCCCAATCAGGGCTGCCTCTACCCTACAAACTCTCTCACTTCCCAAACTCCCTGGGTTGGCCCCTGATCATGCTGCTCCTATGTCCTGTCCCCATCAAGAGAACACTTGGAGCTCTGATACACCCCCACCCATCCACACCACGAGCCTGCCCCCCCCACCTTGTGCTGTACCATGCCTATGGTCTTGCTGCTCTGGTTGAGCACTGGGAAAGAGGATGGGGCCAACAGTCCACCCTACTTCAGAGACTTCTCAAAGCAACTCTGAACAAAGGAGACCTGACTATACACATGGGACCACACATAATTTCCACCTGCTTGGTCTCTGACCCCGCCTCCAGTCCTCTGCTGGAGTCCCGGGCCCCTCCCAGAGATCTGCCTATCTCTGCAGGACCACTGTGAGTTCCTGCTGGCATCTTCTACTGGATCCTCATCCTTGGCCCCATCCCTGGGTCCCTGTCTGTAGAGACCTCCTAGAGAGCTTGGACCACACAGAGCTAAAGATATTGAATCTCTGACCCACATAAGCCCACCGGGGAAGTACCATAGAGAGAAGGGGAGACCCCGCCAACACCTACTGGAAGAAGCTATGGGAAGAAGGCAATACAAGAAAACATCTAACAACAGAAAGACAAGCATGACAACACCAGAATCTAGGGAATCTACACCAACTAGAATGGAAAACAACAAAAAAGCAGAGGAAGAAGAAGGGTATGACTTAAAAATTACCATCATAAAAATGATAGAGGCCCTCAAAGAAGATGAGAGAAAATCCCTTAAAGAAGTGGAGGAAAAAAACAAACAAAAAAGTGGAAGAAATGAACAAATTCCTTAAGGAAAGTACAGAAAGCCAAGAAAAAAAAAATTAAACAGGTGAAGGAAACGGTTCAAGACTTGAAAATTGAAATAGAGAATATAAAGGCAACACAAACTGAAGGAATGCTGGAAATAGAAAAACTGGGTAAAAAATCGAAACTACAGACACAAGCATAACTAACAGAATTCAAAAGATGGAAGAGAGAATCTCAGGAGCAGAAGATAAACTAGAAGAAATAGATTCATCGACCAAAGAAAATAATAAATCCAACAAATACTTAACACAAAACATCCAGGAAATGTGGGAAATCATGACAAGGTCAAACCTAAGAATAATAGGCATAGAGGAAGGTGAAGAAGCCCAGCTCAAAGATGCCAAAAACATATTCAATAAAATCATCGAGGAAAACATTCCAAATCTGAAGAAGGACATGCCCATGAAAGTACAAGAAGCATACCAAATCCCAAATAGGCAGGACCAAAGAAAAAATACCCCTCGACATATAATAATCATAACACCTAGCATACAGAATAAAGAACATTAAGAGCAGCGAAGGAAAAAGGACAGGTAACATATAAAGGCAGACCAATCAAAAATTACACCTGACTTCTCCATGGAAACCCTCAAGGCCAAAAGGTCCTGGATAGATGTTCTAAAAGTATTAAGAGAACACGGATGCCAGCCTAGGCTACTATATCTAGCAAAACTCTCAATCACTATAGATGGAGAGAACAAGATATTTAATGACAAAACCAGATTTTCCCAATATGTATCTACAAATCCAGCCCTACAGAAAGTATTGGAAAGAAAACTTCAGCCAAAGGAAGGTAACTACGCCCACAAAAATGTAGGCAACAGGTAATCCCACTACACCAGAAACAAAGGGTAAAGCAGAACTAATATATTCACAATACCACTGCAACAACAAACCTAAATCAAACAAGCATCAACAATCAATGGTCCTTACTCACCCTCAACATTAATGGTCTTAACTCACCTATAAAATGACACAGGCTAACAGAATGGATACGAAGACAGAATCAATCCTTCTCATGCATACAAGAAACACATCTAAGATTCAAAGATAGACATTACCTCAGGGTAAATGGTGGGGAAAAGATTTTCCACTCAAATGGAAATAAGAAGAAAGCAGGCGTAGCTATCCTAATATCTAACAAGTTAGACTTCAAACCAAAATTAATTAAAAGAGATGAAGACAGTCATTTCATATTCATCGCAGGAGAAATCCATCAACACAAAGTCTCAGTTCTGAACATCTATGCCCCTAGTACAAAGTCACCCACATTCGTAAAAGAAACACAACTAAAACTCAAAGCTCATATAAAAACTCTCACAGTTATAGTGGGAAACTTCAATACACTACACTCACACTAGACAGGACCACAAATCAGATAACACAACAAAGAAACAAAAGAACTAACAGAAGTTATGTCTCAACTGGGGTTAACAGACATCTATAGAACATTCCATCCAAAGACAAAAGAATATAACTTCTTCTCTGCACCACATGGAACCTTCTCTAAAATCGACCATATACTAGGTGACATAAAAACCTCAACAGATACAAGAGAATAGGAATAGTCCCCTGTATCTTATTGGACTACCATGCTTTAAAATTGGAATTCAACAACACAAACAGCAGAAAACCTGCAAACTCATGGAAACTGAACAATGTGCAATTGCACCACTCCTGGGTCAAAGAAGAAATAAAGAAAGAAATTAAGGACTTTCTAATATTCAACGAGAATGAGAACACAACATACCCGAACTTATGGGACACCTTGAAAGCAGTGCTACGAGGGAAGTTCATTGCACTAAGTGCCCATATGAAGAAAACAGAGGATAGTCACATAATAGAATTAACAGCACAACTGAAAGCCTTGGAACAGAGAGAAGTGAATTCACCCCATAGAAGCGCACGCCAGGAAATAATCAACTTGAGGGCTGAAATCAACAAAATAGAAACCAGGAAAACAATACAAAGAATCAATGCAACGAAGAGTTGGTTTTTTTTTTTTTTTTTTTTGAGAAAATCAACAAGATAGACAAACCTTTATCCAAATTAACGAAAAAGCACAGAGAGAACACGCAAAATAACAAAATCAGAAATGAAAAGCGGAACATAACAACAGACACAGAGGAAATCCAGACAATTTCCAGGTCATACATTGAAAATCTGTATTCCACAAAAATTGAAAATTCAAAGGAAATGGACAAATTTCTGGATAACTAACACCAAAATTAAATCAAGAACAGACAAGCAACTTAAATAGACCTATCTATAACCCGCAATGAAATAGAAGCAGTCATCAAAAGCCTTCCAACCAAAAAAAGTCCAGGGCCAGATGGATTCAATGCAGAATTCTACCAGACATTCAAGGAAGAACTAATACCACTACTCCTCAAACTGTTCCACAAGATAGAAACAGAAGGTTCATTGCCAAACTCTTTTTATGAGGCCACAATAACCTTGGTACCCAAGCCACACAAAGACACAACTAAGAAAGAAAACTACAGCTCAATATCCCTGATGAAGATCAATGCAAAAATACTCAATAAAATACTGGCAAACCGAATTCAAGAATACATCAGAGAAACAATCCACCATGACCAAGTAGGCTTCATCGCTGGAATGCAGGGATGGTTTAACATACAAAAATCTATCAACATGCTCCACCATATAAACAAAGAGAAAAAGAAAAACCATATGATTATCTCCCTAGATGCTGAAAAAGCCTTCAACAAAATTCAACACCCTTTCATGATAAAGGTCTTGGAGAGGTCAGGGATAACAGGAACATATAAACATAATAAGAGCAATATACAGCAAACCAACTGCCAACATCAAACTGAATGGAGAGAAACTTAAGCCTATTCCTCTAAAATCAGGAACAAGACAAGGCTGCCCTCTCTCTCCATATCTCTTCAATATCGTACTAGAAGTTCTAGCTAATGCTATAAGACAACAAATGGAGATCAAGGGAATCCAAATTAGAAAGAAAGAAGTCAAACTGTCTCTATTTGCAGATGATATGACAGTTTACATAAGCGACCCAATAAACTCTACCAGGGAACTCCTACAGCTGAAAAACACCTTCAGCAAACTAGCAGGATACAAGATAAACTCAAAAAATCAGTAGCCCTACTCTTTTCAGACGACAAAGAGACAGAGAAAGAAATCAGAGAAACATGACCCTTTACAATAGCCACAAGCAACATAAAATATCTTGGTGTAATGCTTACCAAACAAGTAAAAGATCTATATAATAAGAACTTTGTGGCTGTAAAGAAAGAAATTAAAGAAGATACCAGAAAATGGAAAGATCTCCCATACTCTTGGATAGGTAGGATAAACATAGTAAAAATGGCAATCATGCCAAAAGCAATCGACAGATTCAATGCAATCCCCATTAAAATCCCACCACAATTCTTCACCGACCTTGAAAGGATAATAATCAACTTTACATGGAAAAACAAAAGACCCAGGATAGCCAAAACAACCCTATTCAATAAAAGTACTTCAGGAGGCATCACCATTCCTGACTTTAAGCTCTACTACAGAGCTATAGTTCTGAAAACAGCCTGGTATTGGCATAAGAATAGACAGGTAGACTAATGGAATCGAATTGAAAATCCTGATATTAACCCACATACCTATGAACACCTGATTTTCCACAAAACAGCTAAAATTATACAATGAAGTGAAAACAGCATCTTCAACAATCCCCCTCTTAGGCTTATACCCAAAGGATTCACATCCATGCAACAAAGACATCTGTTCAACTATGTTCATAGCAGCACTATTTGTAATAGCAAGAACCTGGAAGAAACCTAGATGCCCCTCAATTGAAGAATGGTTAATGAAGATGTGGCACATCTACACAATGGAATACTACTCTGCAGAAAAAAATAATGGTATCTTGAAATTCGTAGGCAAGTGGATGGCACTTGAAGAAACCATCCTGAATGAGGTAACCCAGTCACAAAAAGAGGAATACAGTATGTACTCACTCATATATGGATTTTAGACCTAGAGCAAAGGATCACCAGCCTATAATTCACACCACCAGGGGAACTAGGATGCAAAGTGTATTCTAAGAGATTCATATAAAGTCCCTCACAGAACTGGGAAGGGACAAGTTCCCCTGAGCTCAGGGGAAGTGGGGGGGTCAGCGAATGGAAGAGAAGTAGGATAAAGAGAGAGGGAGGAGAAGAAAACAAGTGCGACTAGGAAGATTGAGTCTGGGTAGGAAGAGAAGACAGGAGAGAGAGAGAGAACATAAAAGAGGGAGCCAATATTGGTTTGAAGAGAAAACTGAACGTAAAAAAAAAAAAAAATGTCTAGAGACCTATAAGAATGCCGCCAACTAACAATTTGAACAACTGTGGAAAGGCTACCTTAAATGCCCTTCCTAGATAGTGAGATCAACAACTAACTTATCCATGGAGCCCTCAACTAATGCCTGTTGGAAACAGGATCAAACACCCATACATAAACACTGAGTCTAAGTAGAACCCAGATGCAGATGGAGAGTACAAAACCAGGCAGCTGAAACACATAGAGACAGATTACCTGAATAAGGAGTAGTTAATGGGCCACCATACTGATAGCTGGGAAACCAGCATGGGACTGACTCAGGCCCTCCTGAATATGGGTCTCAGCCTGAAGGACTGAGCAGTCTAAGGGACCTCAGACCTAAGTGGAGCCAAGATGTATCCCTGGTGCACAAAAGGACTTTGCAAACACATCCTCTATGAAGGGATAACTGCCTTACTCTCGAGACAGGAGAGAAGCCCTAGTCCCTACTTCACATGACCTGTCAGAGCTACATGATCCCAACTGGATGGCATTTCCCCTACATATGGAATTGGGGTGGGGGGATGGAGGGGAGGGTGGTTAGAGTGCATGTGAGTGGGCAGAGAGGGAGGGAGAGAGGGAGGGACAGGGAACTGGGATCGACATATAAAATAATAAATTAAATTTTTAAAAAAAAATGCTCTGACTGAAAAATTTAAGTTCAAGGACAAGTTACTGGGGAAATGGATTTCTATTTTTGTTTCCACAGAAAAATAAAAGATGTGGATTCCTTCCAGACTAATGTGGTTTGATCAAGGCAGACCTCCTGAAACAGAGTAACAATTGATCCTACATTCAAAACAGCTGGAAAAGCAGCCTGACAGACTACAGCCAGGATTTCTGACTCTTCTTAGAATCCCCCATGACAGCACCCCTTACCAGCAGGAAGTAGTTTGGAAAGAACAACGCCCAAATTCCCAAATATTGTGTATAAATGTTTGTTTTCATTCAAATGTACTTGGTTATATAAAATAAATTAAAAAATAAAAATAACAAAAAGATAGACGCCTTCGAAGACGATGTGAGAAAATCTCTTAAAGAAATGGAAGAAAAAACAAACAAAAAATTGGAAGAAATGAACAAATCTCTTACAGACAGTAAGGAAAGCTAATAAAAAATAATTAAACAGGTATGGGAAACAAAGAGTTTGGGACATGAATATTGAAATAAAGTCAATAAAGTAAACACTGAAGGAATGTTGAAAATAGAAAAACTGGGCAAACAATCGGGAACTACAGACCTAATCATGACAAGCAGAATTCAAGAGATGGAAGACAGATTCTCGTGCGCTGAAGATAAACTAGAGGAAATAGATTCATCGACTAAAGAAAATCTTAAATCCAACAAATCCTTAACACAAACCATCCAGGAAACGTGGGACACCATGAAAAGGCCAAACCTAGGAATAATAGGCATAAAAGAAGGCAAAGAAGCCCAGCTCAAAGGTGTAGAAAACATATTCAACAAAATCATTGAAGAAAACTTTCCCAATCGGAATAAGGATATGTCCGTGAAAGTACAAGAAGCACACTGAATACCAAATAGACTGGACCAGAGAAAAGAGACCTCTGGACACATAATAATAAAAACATCTAACATACAGAATAAAGGAAGAATATTAAGAGCAGTGAAACAAAAAAGACCAGGTAACATATAAAGGCAGACCTGTCAAAATTACATCTGACTTCTCCAAGGAATCTCTCAAGGCCAGAAGGTCCTGGATAGATGTTCTACAAATGCTAAGAATACATGGATGACAGCCTAGGCTACTATACCCAGCAAAACTCTCAATCACTGTAGACGGAGAAAACAAGATATTTAATGACAAAGCTAGATTTTCACAATATGTATCTACAAATCCATCCCTACAGAAAGTTCTGGAAGGATAACTCCAACCCAAGGAAGTTAACTACACTCACAAAGACATAGGCAATAGATAATCCCACATCATCAGAACCAAAGAGTAAAGCAGGGCAAATATATTCACAATACCACCAACAAAAACAAGTCTAAAATAAACAAGCATTAACATTCACTGGTCCTTACTTTTCCTCAACATTAATGGTCTTAACTCGCCTAAAAAAAGACACGGGCTAACAGAATGGATATGAAGACAGAATCCATCCTTCTGCTGCATACAAGAAACACATCTAAGCTTCAAAGATAGATATTACCTCAGGGTAAAGGGCTGGGAAAAATCTTCCAATCAAATGGACCCAAGAAGCAAGCAGGTGTGGCTATCCTAATATCTAACAAGTTAGACTTCAAACCAAGATCAATTAAAGAGATGAAGAAGGTCATTTCATCTTCACCACAGGAGAAATCCATCAGCACAAAGTCTCAATTCGGAAAATCTGTGCCCCAAATACAAAGGCAACCGCATTCGTAAAAGAAACGCTACTAAAGCTCAAAGCTCACATAAAACCTCACACGCTCATAGGTGGAGACTTCAACTCTCTACTTTCACCACTAGACGGGACCACTAGTCAGAAACTTAACAAATAAACAAAAGAACTAACAGAAGTTATGTCTCAACTGGGTTTAACAGACATCTATAGAACATTCCATCCAAACACAAAAGAATATGCCTTCTTCTCTGCTCCATATGGAGCCTTCTCTAAAATGACCACATATAAGGCAACATAACAAACCTCCACAGATACCAAAAAAAAAATTGGAATAGTCCCCTGTATTTTATCAGACCTCCATGGTTTAAAGTTGGAAATCAACAGCAACACAAATAGCAGAAACCCTACAAACTCATGGAAATTGAACAATGTGGAATTGCAACATACCTGGGTCAAAGAAAAAATAAAAAAATTAAGGACCTCCTAAAATTCAACAACACAACATAACCAAACTTATGGGACACCTTGAAAGCAGTGCTACGAGGGACGTTCATTGCACAAAGTGCCAATATGAAGAAAATGGAGGATAATCACATTAGAGAATTAACAGCACTACTGAAAGCCTTAGAACAAAAAGAAGCAAACTCATCCTGGAGGAGTAGATGCCAGGAAATAATCAATTGAGGGCTGAAATCAATAAAGTAGAAACCAGGAAAAGAATAAAAAAAATCAATGCAACAAAGAGTTGGTTTTTTGAGAAAATCAACAAGATAGACAAATTTTTATCCAAATTAACGAACAAGCAGAGAGAGAACATGCAAATTAAAATCAGAAACAAAAAGGGGAACATAACAAGGGACACAGGGGAAATTCAGACAACTTTCAGGTCATACTTCGAAAACCTGTATTCCACAAAAATTGAAAATTCAAAGTAAATGGACAAATTTCTGGATAACTATCACAAAAATTAAATCAAGAACAGACAAACAACTTAAATAGACCTATAACCCCTAACGAAATAGAAGCCATCATCAAAAGCCTTCCAACCAAAAAAGCCCAGGGACAGATGGCTTCAGTGCAGAATTCTTCCAGAAATTCAAGGAAGAGCTAATACCAATACTCCTCAAATTGAATAGAAACAGAAGGTTCATTACCAAACTCTTTTTATGAGGCCACAATGACCTTAGTACCCAAGCCACACAAAGAAAGCAAACTACAGGCCAATATTCTTCATGAACATTGATGCAAAAATACTCAATAAAATACTGACAAATCAAATCCAAGAACACATCAGAGAAACCATCCACCATGACCAAGTAGGTTTCATCCCTGGGTTGCAGGGATGGTTCAACATATGAAAATTTATCAACGTGACCCACCATATAAATAAACTGAAAAAGAAAAAACACATAATCATCTCCCTAGATGCTGAAAGAGCCTTCAACAAAATTCAATACCCAGAAACACATAGAGACAGCTGACCTGAACAAGATGGAGCTAATAGGACCCCAGACTGATAACTGGGAATCCAGCATGACTCAGAGCCCCTGAACATGGGTCTCAGTTAGAAGGCCTGGGCAGTCTAAGGGATCTTGGACATTGGAACCAGGATGTATCATTGGTGCACAAAAGGACTTTGGGAGCACATCCCTTAGCCTAGAGGCAGGATAGAATGCTTAGTCCCTACTCCAAATGACTTGACAGATTTAAATGATCCCTCCTGGAAGGCATCACCCCACATTTAAAGTAGGGGTCATGGGAAGGTGGGAGATAGGGAAAGAGGGAGAGAAAGAGGGGGCGAGGGAGGGAGAGAGGGGGAATTGGGTTCGATATGTAAAGTAAAAATAAAAAAGAAAAGGAGAAAAAAGGAAAAAAACGTCGTCATCTTACTCAGGCCTGTACATTTTCTTTCATTCTTTACTGCAGGAAGCATGTTTCTATTTTCAATGTCTAGTGAGCCATTTTCTCAGAAGTATATCATCCCATAATTTCTTTAAACATTTTAATGCATTTAATTTGCAAGCAAAATATCATGCTAAACCAAAACGACTATGAAGTGTGTTTGGGAGTTGATGTATTTCCTGCTTGTCCAGGATTACTTTCTTTCTCCTTCACTTGTCTCTACTTTGAGTGACAGGGAGCTTTTCACCAAACACAGGATGAGCATCCACTTTATGTTTCCCAAAGTACATAGCGGCAGAAAAGGTTGTTAATGGTTCCTATCCATCCATTTTCTACCCTGATAGACAGTTTTGTTAGATTCCATGTGACCTAGTTTCAGATCAGCATACGAACATTTTTCCAGTGGGTTTCTGTGAGGCAAGACTGGAGACGGTCCCTCACCTGCCGAAGACCAGTGTACCTCAAGATAGTGCAGAATACTGCTGAGCCCATTCAGTCTGCATGATATCTTCTTTCTCATAATATTGATGATTCACTTGGAGGTTTATAGTTTCACTTTGTTGGTCATGCATGGGGCATGTGTGATTATTTCCAGAAACCCTTTATTTTTTCTTCAATATTTTCCCCTAAATTTCATTGTTAGCTGATGCTTCTCGGGTTTCTTATATAAAAAGGCCTGCCTATAGGACCATTTTGTAGCACATGTATCATAGAAATACAAGCTAACTTTATGCAAGCTGTTTATGACAAATCACACCTATTTTTGTAAAAATGCTTTGTTGTTTTGAATGTTATTGTTCTTGATAATGTGTGCCTATGTTTATCACCTTTTAGCTTTGCAAAGACAGGGTGTGCTTGGCTCAATATTTACCCAAGCTAATTTTTTTTTCCTTTAAATGTTGATTTGATATAAAAGTAAAACATATTTGGTTTTTTTCTTGAGATTAATTCTAGAAGGTGGGGAAACATGTTGTTCTTGAAGTATAAATAAAGACAGCTCAAGCTATTCAGGTCAGCTACTTGTATGAAACTGGTGGTCAAATGCCCCTTTCCTGTCTCAGGACCTGAACCCAGCACAGTCCTAAGTCCCTTTCATATTCCTATTGGAATTAGGAAGCTGGATCCAAATACAGTGAAGCATAGATGTATAGTATCTCCTTGTAGGAGGAGCTGGATACTGGTTACATTATATATGTAACACACACACACACACACACACACACACACACACACACACACAACTACCCACGGTTGTCCTAAGTGGGCCAAATTTGTCATATGAAATTTTGAAGTTGTCATGACTTGGTATCTTAACCTTGATGCCTATACCATACCAATTATAACTTAGAAAGAATATTACATAATGATTTAAAAGATAGGTTTAAAGTTTGGAAATAGGAGACTCAAATAGGAGACTCAAAATACACTTACCAGGTAAGTAATAATCCAAATGAGCTAGCTAATAAAGTTATTTTGATTAGACAAAGCAGAGGACAGGAGAAATAATAATGTGTCTGAAATTTATATTTTTACAAACTCAAAGAATTCTTGTAAGTTCTAGGCAGTTGACTTGGATTCACCTGGAAGAGCCAGGTCCTAAACAGCCTAACAGTCTTACCTTTAGCTGGTCCTGATACCATTCCCATCAATTACCAGGACCTAAGAAAAAAATCTCCCTAAACTTAACCTTGTCCTCTGATATGCCAACATCTTGCCAGGTCCAAAATGTGCCAGACAGTTCCATAGAGCCTAGACAGCAGATTACAACCAGCTATCCCAGGATATGGCCAAAATCCTAGCTATCTCAGAACCCCCAAAGATGGTCGATATCCCCAGGTCAGCAGGAAGTGGTTTTGAGAACTCGATACCCTCATTCTCCTACCTATGATGCCTAACTCCTCGCCATTTTTTTTAAATAAAGAAGTGTTATCATCCAAGCAAACCTGGCCCCACCCCTTGGCTACTTGCCAGAGTGTGCCACCCCTGCACACATGGCAGACAGTACCCCGGCTCTGTATTTGGGTGCAAAGTTCCCTTTAAGAGACAAGCTCTACCCACTCCTGCTCTCTCTTTCTGCCGTTTCTGAAGAGGCAGACAGATCTCTGTCTGTCTCTTCTCTCTTCTCTCGCCCTGTTCTTTCCCTTCCCCCACTCCCTTCTCTTCCCCCAATAAAACTTCCTTTCCAAATAAGTTTTATCTGCATTGAGTATTCATCCTTTAGCTGCCATAGAATCTGCCAAAACCCACCTCATGTCACAAATCATAACAGGTAGTAATAGCAGTGAGTGACATCAGCATCAATGGGTTTGGTAATAATACTCTTGGAATATCTACTTCTGGTTAGGTACTAGATAATTTTTTAATGCATTAACTAATTGAATTCTCAAAGTAACTTGAGTGCTAATATTGATATTTCCCCCTATGCTATAATGAAGTGGGCACAATAAGTGATAAATTTAAATATTTTTATAAGGGAGGATGGAGTATTGAACAAGAACTTACTCTGTGTTCAGCCTGGTCTAGAACTCACTACTGTGAAGTGCAACCTGGCCTTAACCTCGTGGGGATCTTTCTACACTATCCTTTCAAATACAGGGATTACAGGGATGAGCCACTTCACCTGGCTACAATTAAGTAACATACTCAAGATTATGCAGCTAGGGCCTGGTAAGATGTCTCAGTGGTAAAGAATACTTATTTATTTTATAGAGGACTGGAATTCAGTTCCAATCATCAATGCAGCTTCTCAAAACTCTTTATGTAATGTCAGTTACAGGGTATCAAAATACCCACCTCTGGCTTCTTCAAGCAGGGCACATACACGTTACCCTTATATACATATAGGCAAAACACTCATACACATTATGTAAAAATGAATAAGTCTTTTCTACAAAGTGGTTACATAACTGGATGAGAGCCTTGAAAGAAGAACCACTTCACTTCATTCTGTTTTTTTGTTTGTTTGTTTGCTTGCTTGCTTGCTTGTTTATTTTTTGTATTTGTTGATTTTTTTGTATGTATGTAATAAAAAGTTGGATATTGTATATAATTGCAATAGGTAATCTTGATTATCAAGTTATGGGATCAAGAATTTACTTGAGAATCAAGAACAGAATATGTTTCTGAGAGATTGCCTGGATAGGGTAAATCGAGGTGAGAAGATCCTTCCATTGTGACAGGCACCATACCACAGGCTGGGGTCCTGGGCAGAATAAAAAGAAGCAAGTAGGCTGAGTGATAAGGATCTCTGCTTCCTGAGTATGGATGTAGTGTAACTCTGGGTCTCCTGATGTCATGTCTTCATAACATGACAGAATGGACTCTTCATATTAAAGCTAAAATAAACCATTCCTTCTTAAAACACTTCTTGTAATGTATTTTTTTTTTTTTGTCTCCGAAACACAAAATTTAGCTAATGCAACAATGTAAGGTTGAACATTCTAATTATAAACTGTCTGGTTTTTTAACTACTAGAAACATCAGGTGCACAAAGGGAATATAGAGATGTTGAAAAGTGCACCTACTTGCCTAACGTGTGCATTTAAACACATGTAAAAAATTGGTGCAGACCATTAACTGGTACCAAAAAATAACAATCACACTCTCAAACTGAAATGTGACTGGTTAAGGAATAAATCAAACAAAAAAAGCATAAAAATAAATCCAAAAAAATACTCTGAAAAACAGTTGTAAATATTTCCTCAGAATAAAAACAAAATCATAAAGTCATTGAAAAATTCCCAGACTGGGCCATATGAAAACTATCAAAAAAAACTATCAAAAACCATAGTTTGCTGCAGAAGCACCAGTTAGAGGACGTTTGACCTCAAACATTCATATACAAAAGAAAAAGCTAGAAAGATGATGAGTTAAACATTCAGAAGACATTGGGAGAACTGATGTGTGAACTCAAAAATGTAGAGAATAGGAAATAATAAAAAGCAGAAATCAATAAAGTATTTAGTACAAAGAGAAAATGGAAAATTCAAACATGAAGAAAAAATTGTCTAAAATTGTGTACACCAAAGCAATAATTGCAGTTATCCCCACTGGGTGAGGGGAATGAAAATTGAGTCTGTAAGAATGGATATAAAGTGAGAAAAATATTGAATGATACGTATGTATGCCATTTAATATTTACACGATGGGTATTTATTTGTCTGAAGCAAACATACAAAGAGTAAAATATAAGGTACTGGCCAAAGATGAAAAGAGAGAAGAGTGGAGGAGTAATGGAGAAGAGGAAAGTTAAGCTCCTGTGATGGTGTAGGCATAGCTTGGGGAAAGCCTGGCTAACCTTCTGCTCTTCATTTCTCTTCCCACTCTAGTCCAGAGATCTGTCTTCATCTGTGCTGTCCTCCCGCAGTTAGTTATCTTCTATTTCCTCTGTGTCCTGCTGTCACTTGTGTAATCATAAACATTTAGAAGGAAACAATGATTGGATCCAGTGACAAGAGAGCAGTGAAGGGATCTACCCATCCTCTTGCTGTATTGAAGTCACATTCCATTAGCCATTTGAGCCTCTGAGTAGCATGATGTCATACAAGAGAAATGAAGTGGAAATAGCAGTGTCAGTCATCCAGCAGATAACCACTGACTGCCTGCTGTGTCTCTTGCATGGTCCTTGGTTTTATGGAAATGAAAAAAAAATAGAATAGGATTTATGAGATAGCTATTGCTTGCTATAAGCCTTTCAACCCAAGTTTGATTCTGAAACCCTTGTAAAGTGTAAAGAGAGAACCAATTACACAAATCTGTCCTCTTACCTTTACACACATGCTGAAATATGGGCATATACACATATGTACACAAAATTAATATTTTGGGGGTGTTTTGTTTTGTTTTGTTTTTCAAGACAGGGTTTCCCTATATTGCTTTGGAGCCTGTCCTGGAACTAGCTCTGTAGACCAGGCTGGCCTCAAACTCACAGAGATCCACCTGCTTCTGCCTCCTGAATGGTGGGATTAAAGGTGTGTGCAAACAAAGCCCAGCTAAAACCAATAAAAATTAAAATTTCTCCCTTAAGATTACATTTTTGTTGGGTTGTTTGCTTGTTTGTTTTTTAAAGGTAGTTGAGACAAGAACCAGCTACTCATGAGGTTGAAGTAGGAGGCTGGCTTGGGCCTAGCTATTTTGAAGCCAGCTTGTGTAATAGAGGGAAAGCACTATTTCAGAGAGAATAAGGGATAGAGAGATGTAGAGAGACAGGAGGAAGGGGTGTGGAAGGGGGAAGGAAGGAAACGGGAAGGAAGAGGAGGGGAAGAGCTTAAAAAAAAAAAGGATATAAAATAATTGTGAACTGTGTTATATTGTCATCAAAATATGAAAGTATAAAGGATAAAAGAAAAGCACTCCTTAGAAAATAATATTTATGTGAAGTTTTCAAGAGTAAAAAACTACTCACTGTCAATGAGTAAGGGTAAAGATGCTGAATTGACATCAATCAAAGCAGGTAGGACAGACTTTACTGTAGCTGTTTAATACAGTGAAGGCTGTTGTGGCTGCAGCATAGGGTATGGGACACAGGACACTGAGAATGTGAGAAAAAACAGCTGCTCCATCCTTGAGCTTTGGAACTAGAGCTCAATGTTAGGACTTCTTTCTTATTTAGCACAGAGAATGTATTCTTGTAACAGGGCACTTTCTTTGAGTTTTAAATTTAAACATCTTTTTTTTTTTTATAGGTATCATCTTGATTACTATCTGAGTTGTGAATTCCCCTTCCCAGGCAACAGTACTGCCATTGCTTCTCTGATATTTACTCCATCATGCTGGACACCTGTCTGGCTGTTTAATTTTTACATTCAAGGACCAGAAAGTGTGGTGTGCTGCTGTCTCTCTTCTTCACTTGGAAATACACAGGAATGCCATTATATCAAGCTCTGACTCTGTTCATACAAGGACCACTGGGAGGCTGTATGATGCTCTGCTTTATTGCTCCTGACATGTTATGTCCATTACACTTAAGAACGCATTGCTTGCTGCTACGTTTTGTCCTCATTGAACCATGTGAGGGAACCTACAGGACACACAAGATTACCTCCAATTTGAGACCTTTACAAAAGCCAGAATTGGTTGGAACAAGGAAAGAAAAATCCAGAGGTCCAAAGTTCATGGGATGGAACCTTCCAGTTAAGCTAACTAACCATTGAATATGTTAACTAATTGAATATGTAAAACATGGGTCCAGCTGGGTGACTATAGGAATAATCAACAGAGGCAGAGGGAGCGCCTCTGGACTCATCTATCCATCACCCCACGATGACACTTGAAATCAATGTCTCCCCTTATGAACCAGGAAGCTACAAGATTGACAAGTTGAGGACACATATTACCTCTCATTTCTATCATGAATACCATGGTTGAGCAAGAAAATTACATATTTGATTAAGTGTTGCTTTAACTTAGTTCCACCCACCTCCCCAGTTTAACAATAGCCCAGGCAGCTACTATTTTTTATTAGACAATACTGTAGTTGTAGTGATATAAACTAACCAAGGCAAATTAACTCAGGTCAGAAAAAAAAATTTGCCCAAGCCCTGTACCTTTCTAAGAGTTTTAAATCCCAGATCACTGATTCATCTCTTCTAACTCAATCACAATTGAGGAGTATTAGGCCAATTTGGAAGTCAGACTCCCAGCAATGGAGTAGCCTTGAACACAGCCATCAACTTGAATGCAAATGACACAATCCTCCAGGAAAGAAAGGCTTGCCACAAAAAAATGTTACCTTCTCCCTGTGGAGGAAAAACTGACATCCGAGTTTTAGATGTACTTAATTAGAACTGCCCATTCAGTAAGGCAGAAAATTAGCATCAGAGGACATTGACAGTGGGAAGAGGAACGGCTAAAACAGACCTGCCAGGAGCTGCACAAACTAAATGAGAGAATAAGGGAGGCCAACAGGTCTGCAGCTGTGGAGCACAGGTCCTTGACTTCACAGGGACAAGAATACAGACTTAACCTAAAGCTATCATCTATGTGGTTTAATCAGTCCTCCCTCATCATGCAAAAGCCCATTTACATTTGTCTCTATCATCTTAAATGAGCTTTTTTGCACTATTGTTTTTCATTGTGTGATTGTAATAAGATAAACCATGGGTTTGAGAAATGACTGGGTCAGTAATATATTTACTACCAAAGCAATGTAGTAGATCCACTTGAAATTCCAGCACTGGGGAGGTATAGATAGGCAGATTCATGGGGCTCACCGAACAAGAAGTTTAGCTCAAATGATGATCACAGTTTCAATGAAAGACTGTCTCAAAACCAAAGATAGGGTAAAGAGCAAAAAAGAAGATACCCAAAGTCAACCTCTGGATTTCATACACACACACACACACACACACACATACACACACACACACACTCACTTCAGAAAACATTGAATGTATCCAAATTATTTACATATTAGCCTTTGTGTGTATGTCTCTCTGTCTGCGTGAGTATATGTGTGTGTTGTGTACTGATGTACAAGTGCTTGCAACTTGTCTCTCTGTATATGCTGTGTGTATGTTTTATTACCATTGGTTAATAAGGAATCTGATTTGGCCAATAGCCAGGCAGAATAGATCTAGGTGGGAAATACAAGCAGACATACGGGGGGGGGGGGCAGGGGAAGAAGGCAGAGTCAGGGAGACACCAGCAACCTATAGGGAAACAAGATGTGAGGTAATAAGCCATGAGTTTCATGGTAAAATATAGAAAAAATAGACATGAGTTAAATTAAGTTGTAAGAGCTAGTTAATAATGGGCTAAGCTAATAGGTCAAAAAGTTCATAATTAATACTAAGCCTCAGGTGGTTATTCAGAACTGACAGGCAGGAGAGAAACCTCCAGTTACATGCATGGAGGTCAGAGACAGAGATCGAGTGTTCTCCTCAGTTGTGCTCTGCCTTATTTTTGAGAGTGAGCTTACATTAAACCCGAAACTCTTTGACAGAGCTAGAAGGACTGACCAACAAGCCCTAGGAATCCTGCTGTCTTTGCTTTCCCAGTGCTAAGATTATAGCTGATGCACTTCTATCAAGTTTTAACATTGAGTCTAGAATTCAAACTCAGATTCTCTTGCTTTTACAGCAGACAATTTAGGGGATAATTCATCACCCCAGACCCTGAGTCATAGTTTAATTTCCAGTTGCTGTGCTACAATACCCAGACAAGCCAAGTATTGGTGGAGCACACCTTTATTCCCAGCACTAGGGATGCAGAGACAGCCTGGTCTGTAGAACTGGTTCCAGGACACGCTCCAAAACAATAGTTAGTTGTAGTATCCATGGTGGATTTATTGAGAGAGTAATTATTTCTAACAGAAAATAAGTTGAACCTCAAACTTACTTCTGAGGGTAATGCCACAGGTCATGGAATCACAATCAATACTACTAACAGATTATACAGTTCCAGATCCCTGTGTTCCATCTGTGATCTAAAGATTTCCAAGACTGTAACTTGAAATGATAGAAGAAAATACAAACAAACAGAAAAAATATATTCTGATTCTGGTGGCCCAGAACCATTAATCAAAACTACTCTAGAGCTGAGACAGAAAAAATACAGTCAAAACCATGCCTCGCCTTGTAGAGCCACTCAACTGCAGGCTGTGACACTTAGAGCTAGTCTCAAAGAACAGAAGGGGGTTGGGAATATAGATTAGTGGTGACTTTCGATTACACACACACACACACACACACACACACACACACAATTTGTAAATGGCCACTGAAACAGGGGTTACAGGTAAACTGTGTCAGAGAATACATTCTGAAAAACATCTCCAGATTGGAGTGAAGTGATGAGAGGGCCTTTCCAAGTTCCCTGTGACTCTGAGGACCCCTTCTATGACAAGGAGCTTATAAGCATCACCTTGTAGCACCAAGCCTGCGAGGTCACTCTTAACACATAACTTTTATTTCTCTCCTGTGCTTTGTATCCTTTGTCCTTCCTGATTCCTATTATAAATAACCATCCCTGCGGGTGAGTCTACAGCCCCTAGAAGCCACCTGGTCCTTGCAGGCCTGGTAGGGCCCCTTTCCTGACCTGTCGCCCGCCCCCCCCCACACACACACACACATCGCCCCTGATCACACAAGCACATTATTCCAGCCTGGCAACCATTTCCTACACAGAAGCAGAATTTATATAAAAAGTCTTTGCTCAGCTTTCATGCAATCGAGGTTGCAGACCTATTTCGTAACATTAATTCTCTCCCTTAGCCACGGCCACATCAATTCAGCACTTTACAAACTATTTCAGGGATCCGATTTATCAGGGCTGACAGTGCTGCAAGCTGAAATAAACAGCGCTGCCTCAGCCTAGCACACTCCGTGGCTCCTATTTATCATTATTTAATTCAAGGGCCTAAAATTCTCTGACATTATTAATAGTAAGATGAATCACTGGAAAACTACAGAATCTGTGACCAACGAGGCTGAAATAATCCATTTTAGTGAAAGGTCTATGTGGAATTACAGTGTCTGATGGCCGAGCTGGCTGTCGTTAGTGGATACGCATGCATGGTTGGTGGAGGACGCAAGCCTGGGGCCTCTGCAGACTGGGACTTCACTGCCAATACTTCTGCAAGCAGTTAGACCAACAGCACCCTGGGAGGCAGATGTGAAAACAGGAGAGCATCAGCCACCAGATCATTTGCCTGCACCTGTCATTTCCTTTTAAATGTATTTTGCACTTTGTGAACTTAGGAGTTTGAACTTGGGTTGGAACTGGATCTAGAAACCTATTGCTTAATAAGAAAACGACTACTTAGCTTCTCCCTAGAGCCATATTACTAAGTACTCAAATATACTACAGTGCCTGAATTCTCCTGAAAGCCTCATGTCTTATTGTTGTTTATTTAGAGTAAATGATTTTTTTCTCTTCTAAATATAATTTTATTTTTTCCTGTTTTTTATTTGTTTGGTTTTCTTTTTGTTGTTGTTGTTGTTGTTTTTCTAGCACACTAAGAAGGAATTTTCTCCTCTCTTACTCTCAGGTTAAGAGGAAATAGAATATTACAAATGGGGTTACCTCTAACAGAAGCTAATGGTGTTGAACAAAGCCAGAGAGCAGACATAACACTCGAACTAGCCCTCAAATAATGTGTTTCTTTTTTAAGCCTATCAGGATAATCTTCATAAAAGCAAAACCTTTTTGAAGTGATTTTTAAATGTTACAATTTGCAAGTTGACCTGAGCTTATCAAGCAGGATTAAAATTAAGTCTTCCGATCTTAAATATTTGATGGGAAAGAAAGCACTTGACTTTTCCCAGAAAACCTCCCAAAAGGTGATTTCTTATAATTAGCTTTAACTAAATCTACAAATGTGAGCCCATATCCTCAAGTTATATTTTCTGGAGAGAAGAAACACTAATTGGTAGTCAGTATACCTCATATAATACATACCACTCTTTTATTTTTCCTTTAGCAAACCCAATATATGCAAGGGGTTGCTAAAGAATGAGAGCAGGCTAAATATTTGCTAACATCCCTGGTATTTCTTAGGGACTATTTACACCAGATATAGCACTGTGTTGTTTGAAGTGAATATTTAGAGTTTCTTTGAGGATGGCATTTGGTAATCTTCCAGACTAAATAACCTCAGCATTCTTTATTGTGTCTGCATGTTTGGTAATGGTCATATTGTATTTATTATAATTAATAAGTATTATGTATGTTTACGTATAATCTATGTAGCACAATGTGATGTTTTAATTTATGTAAGCAATATAGAACAATTAAACTAGTGAGTATGTCCATTGTTTTACCAACCTACTTTTGTGTGTGTGATGAGAGCATTAAAAATCTATTCTTTTAGTAATTTGAAGAATAGTCTATTATCACTATGGTCATTATGCCTTGCCCTGAAGGTGATCAGCTAAACTCATTCCTCCAGTCTAAGTGAATCTTTGTACATGTTCAGTATCACCTCCAATTCCTTGGGGTTCTTACCCCACTGCTTCCGTCATCTTCTTTCCACTCTGCTTGGATGAGATGGAGATTTTCAGCTTAGTCTATAAGTCAGTGATGCCATCTGTACCTGTCTGTGCCAGAAAGACAACCCATTGCAGAGTTCTATCTATGTTTGTCTCGTCTTCTTCAGTGTTCTTCTTGAGGACTACAGAGCAAAACTAAAAGAAGGAGCTTTGAATTGTTCAAAGTAAATTACAACCACATCATTTCTTCCCCTAGCAGCCACCTAATTCTATATTTTAACCAGAAGCTTTATTTGGAAAGACTGATAAAATTAATCAGTCCATGCATTTATAGGCATGCTACTAACCTCATGCCTTTACTAACCTCTATTTAGGAAGTAAGACTGAGTAGAGAATGAACATATTGACTTTAGGATCTGAAGTTACAAGGCAAATTGTTGAAAGTCATCG
Organism: Phodopus roborovskii; assembly: GCF_943737965.1. Lineage (NCBI taxonomy): Eukaryota > Metazoa > Chordata > Mammalia > Rodentia > Cricetidae > Phodopus > Phodopus roborovskii. Next base: position 8,565,219 of record NW_026126485.1, read on the forward strand.
CTCTACCCTAATTGTATGTCTTAGTTTGGGTTTTTATTGCTGTGAAGAAACATCATGACCATGGCAACTCTTATAATAAAACATTTCATTGGGGTGGCTCATTTACAGTTTCAGAGGTTCAGTCCATTATCATCATGATGAGGAGCTTTGTGATATGCAGGCAGACATGGTGTGGAGCTGAGAGTGCAACATCTTGCAGGCAACAGGAAGTGGACTGACTGTCACACTGAGGGAAGCTTGAACAAAAGAGACTTCAAAGCCTGCCCCATGTGACAAGCTTCCTCCTATAAAACCACACCTCCTAATAATACCATGGTCTCTTTGGAGACCAATTTTCTTTCAAACCAACACACAGTGGGATCCGAAATCTAAAAATTGAAAACACAAGATTTTTGCTAGAATCTAAGAGACTTGATGTCACAGGGTAATCTGTTTCCTCCAAAGCTAGAGGGGAAAACTGGTGAATTTTACCAGTTACAGCCTATACAGAGCAGCAATCTACTCGGAGCAGAACCATGGGTCAAATATGTCAGAGAAACTGATGTCCTCAATCCAGGAACTTGGAAACAACTGTGACTAATATGCTAATGGCTCCACAGGGCAAGGTACATACCCTGAAAGAACAGCCAGGAATTGTAAGCAGAGAGTTGGAAATGATTAAAAGGAATCAAAAGAAAATTAAACTTTTAAAACTCCATCTGAGCAATGATGTTTAGATGGACTCACTAAAAGTGGATTACACTGAAAATCTGTAGCCCTCTTGACTTGCAACTGACCAGCAGTGCCTGAGGTTTCTTACTGATCTGCCTCTGGCCTATACACTCTCATTCTCTTAAGGAGGGTTGAGCTAACATTGTCCTCTACATTCAAATTCACTAGGAAGGGCTGAGTTAGCATAGACACTGTCCATATGACTCCTAGCTTGCTTTCTATTCCTGTGACCAACACCATGTGTGTGTGTGTGTGTGTGTGAGAGAGAGAGAGAGAGAGAGAGAGAGAGAGAGAGAGAGAGAGAGAGAGATTTGAAGACCAAAATGATTATTTTTACCTTATAGCTTACAGTCAATTGCTGTGAGAAGTCAAAGCAGGAACTCAAGGCAGGGACCTAGGTATAGGATTCAGAAGTTATGAATGAATGCTGTTTACTGAATTGCTTCATTGGGTTCTCTTAATTTGCTTTCCTGTAGGAACAAGGACCATCCGTCCACTGTTCACAATGGCCTCAGCCATCCCACACCAATCATTAATAAAGAAAATACCCCACAGAATTGCCCACAAAATCGATTTGATGAAGCCATCTACTCAAAAGAACTTTTCTCTTCCCAAATGACTCTAACTTATGTTGTTCTAACCAGCAATATGACTAAATATGTCACTGTATCAAGACAAGGGAAGAAACTCCTCAAGTATGACCATTGCTATGGCTTTAGCTGTTATTTAGTATCAAATAGTTCTTTTTATTTTTCTATCTTGTTACATAAGTCAACTCACACATCAGTATTAGAAGTGACCCACTTGATCCAGTAAAACAAAAGTACATATATAAATAACTACAAGAAATTTGAGCAGATGTGATGGCTCACATTTGAAGTCTGAGAATACAAGATCACCATGATATTGAGGCCATTTTGGGCTACAGGGTGTGACCTACTACAGCTAGGGTAACAGGGTGAAATGCTTTCTCAAAAGAACAAACATTACTATCCTAAGAGCTTCATAGAATTTCCTCTGTAAGTATCAAATACATATCAAGGACTAAGAACTTTAGTTACATGTACGGGAGTGTAACTCGATGTACCTAATGGACATGAAAGTCAGGAGAATGCGTTGGAGGATAGAAAGTATGAAAGGGCAGCTGTATAGAGGATAATGAGTATGGAGGAGCATTTGTGTAGAGGGTAGTGACTATAAAGGGGTAGTTGTATAAAGGATAGTGACTATCAGTAACAGTTGTGTAGAGGGGTGGTCATGTAAATGATAGTGACTTTTGAGGAGGGGTTGTGTAGGAAATAGTGACTATGGAGGGTTGGTTGTATAAGCAGTGGTAATCATGGGACACAGAAGAACCAGCATCTTGTCATCCTGTGTCATGTCAGGCTGCAAATGCTTTCATAAAAGTAAGGAGAGAACAGGTACTAAGAATTAACTGCATCTGTTGCCATGGAAAAGCAGAATTTACAGTGACATCATGTACAGGAAAATCACTGTTATATTTAAAACATGCTTTCTTTAGTGAGGACAGAAGGGTTGTTTCTAGACATGAAATGACAAAGTTTATGTTCCTCCATCATTCTCCCATTGTTATTGGCTTATTTACTACTATATCTATCAAGATTTTTCTTTTCCCCATCAAATCTTAAACCAATGTTAAATTGTGTCAAAATCAAAACAGTCATTTCATGTATTATTCATTCTTATATAGCTTTCTCCACAAAAAAGGGAAAAATAACTATTAGTGAGTTAAATGTTTTTGTGTGTGTCCTAAGTGACAATCTATGAATTTGTGTACTCATGTAATAATCAAATTTCTAGTAGTTAATACTGCTTCAGGATTGAATCTTAATTGATGATAGTAATTACTTAAGACTATTTTAAAAATTAGTATCATGATAATATACTATTTTGTAAAGTGAAAATATCTCAGTTAATATAATTCATGTATAATTTTTCTAATAGAGGCCATGTGACTCTCTTTAAGACTGTCATTTAGAATGATCATAAAAAGAGGAAAAAACTATAATTCTCTACTATGTCATTGGGGATCTAAAGTAGTTGAACAGCTCACAAGCATTTAAATTAAAATAGGACTTCATATGCATATGTGATGCATATGTGATATATATATATATATATATATATATATATCACATACATGTTTCAAGATAATATATAGCCAAATTTTTACCTTTTAATATGTAATATTAACTGTTAATTTTGAAATAAACATACATTTGATAAATTTATTTTTTAGTTAATATTTTTTCTTATTTTATATATTGATTCCAATTCCCTCTCTCTCCCATCCTCTCATTCCTGCCACAAACCCCCTCATCCCATCTTTCATCCACTCCCCAGGCAGGGTGAGGCCTTCGATGAGGGATCATGAAAAATTGTCAAGTCATTTGGAATATAAACTAGAAGGGAGTATACCTCCATGGAGAAAGGGCTTCCTAAGTCACTTCATGCACAGAGAATACATCTTGGATTCCTTGTCAGAGGTTCCATACACTACCCAGACCTACTAACTGAGACCCATATTCAGGGGGTCTGGGTAGATTTTATGCTGGTTTCCCAGCTATTAGTCTGGGGTCCATGAGCTCCCCCTTGTTCAGACCAGCTATTCCTGTGGGTTTCTCTGACATGGTCTTGACCCATTTGCTCATCACTTCTCCTTCTCTGTAACTGGATTCCAGGAGTTCAGCTCACTGTTTAGCTGTGAATGTCTGCTTCTGCTTCCATTAACTACTGAATTAAGGCTCTAGGATGTCATATAAGTTAATCATCAGCTTCATTACCAGGAAAAGGCATTTGAGGTAGCCTCTCCACTATTTCTTAGATTGTTAGTTGGGGTCATCCTTGTAGGTTGCTGGACATTGCCCTAGTGCCAGATTTTTCTTAAAGTCTGTAATGGCTCCCTGTATTGTGGTATCTCTTTCCTTATCTCCTCTATTCTTCCCCTGACTCAATCTTCCAGCTCCTTCATGTTCTACTCTCCCACACTCTTCTCTCCTTCTATTTCTCCTAATTCCCTCTCCCTTTTCCCGGGCTCCCAAATTGTTCAGAAGATCTGGTTCCTTTTTCCTACTGTTGGGGAAAATGTAAGTCTCTCTTAGGGTACTCCTTGTTTCCTAACTTCTCTGTTGGTGTGGATTGCAGGCTGATGATCCTTTGCTGTATGTCTAAAATCCATATATGGGTGAGTCTACCATGTTCATCTTTTTGTGACTGAGATATCTCATCAGGATGGTTTCTTTTAGTTCCATCCATTTGCCTGCAAATTTCAAGATTCCATTCTTCAGTAGGGGCATCTAAGTTGTTTTCAGGTTCTAGCTATTACAAATAATGCTGCTATGAACAAGTTGAACAGATGTCTTTGATGCATGAATGTGCATATTTTTGGATATATACCCAAGAGTGGAATGATTTTTGTATGTTGAACTGTCCCTGCATCCCTGGGATGAAGTCTACTTGGTCCTGGTGGATGAATTCTCTGATGTGTTCTTGGATTCGATTTGCCAGTATTTTATTGCATATTTTTGCATCAATTTTCATGGGGGACATTGGTCTGTAGTTCTCTTTTTTAGTTATGTCTTTGTGTGGTTTGGGTACCAAGGCAACTGTAGCCTCATAAAGAGTTTGGTAATGAACCTTCTGTTTCTATTGTGTGGAATAATTTGAGGAGTATTGGTTTTAGTTCTTCTTTGACTTCTAGTAGAGTTCTGCATGAAGCCATCTGACCCTGAGCGGGATTTTTTGTTTGTTTGTTTGTTTAGAGGCTTTTTATGACTGCCTCTATTTCATTGGGGGGTTATATGTCTACTAAGTTGCTTATCTGATCTTGGTTTAATTTTGGCAAGTGATAGTTATCCAGAAATTTGTCCATTTCCTTTGAATGTTCAAATTTTGTGGAGTACAGGTTTTCAAAGTATGACCTGAGAATTCTCTGGATTCCCTCACTGTCTGTTGTTATGTCCCCTTTTGATTTCTGATTTTGTTAATTTGTATGTTCTCTCTATGCTTTTTGGATGGTTTGGATAAAGGTTTGTCTCTCTGAATCCTCCTTGTCTCCTAGTCCCACATATTTTGCTTTCCTCTTGGCCAACAGTGCTTTATTCACTAACCAATACACGAAACATATTTAAAGAATGACATCTCCCATCATTTCCTCTTTTCTGTCTAAAACAAAAAGAAGGGTTTTAACCATAGTATAGAAAAATATATAACAAAACAGTTATCAAATAAGAATCACAGTTAACAATATTTAGTCCATAACATTCAGAAAGATTTAAAAAATATATTCCATCATCTATACTAATTTTGTGAATCTAAATTCCTATATGTAAATTATCTTCCTCCTAACTAAGGAAAACTGGAACCATAACTATCTGTCTTCAACTCCCTCAAAGACCACAGGAGGATAATATATAAACTCTAGAAATGAACGATATATCTTGCTACCTGGTCAGTCACCTAAAGTTCTTCTGTAATGTTCCATCTTCAGCCTATAGGCCATAGTATGTCTCAAGGATTCCTCAGCAAAGCAGGAAACTAAGCTGTCCACCAGTATTGGCAGTGTGTCCATCACTTTTCTCTGTGTCCTGCAGATTGTCTGACAGACTCTTCCATGAAGCAGGAACCCTGTAACAATGCCCATCTTGTATCAGCAGTCACTTTCCTGTGGGTCTTGCATGTCCAGTTTATACAGCATAAAGTCAGACAGTCCAGACAAGAGTACTTTCTTGCCCAAATGGCTAGTTTTGCCATATTGGAAGTGAACTCCATAAAGAGTTTCTTCGGTGTCCATCTTTCTTTCTGATGCAGATGGTATTGCCAGGAGCAGTTGTGCTTCACTGTTAAGAAAAACCCCACACCATTTTAAATGTCATATTCTGTAGGTCTTTCAAAAGTTTGAAGAATGTCTATTCATCTCAAATGCATCTCTGTGTGAATAGAAAACCTAACTAACTTAACTCTAAGTTTTTGCTATTATAGGTAACTATAATCTCAACAAAAATTATACATTACATTTTTAAATGAGCTATGTAAACACAATAGCAAAACAAGAAAAGAAATATACATATCACAAAATTGACCTTAAGTTTGTATCAATAAATGAAAATCCATTCCAAAACAAAGTATTCATATCTAGACCATAATCCCATTTTTTACCTTTTAAAAGAGATTGGTTGTGGTCAGTAACCATCTATAACCAACCCCATATAAATGAAAACAAACATTTATAAACAATATTTGGGAAATTGGGCATCGTTCTTTCCTAACTGCTTCCTGATAGAGAGGGGTGCTGTCTTAGGGATCCTTAGAAGATGCAGAAATCCTGGCTGTAGTGGTGTGCAAGGCTACCTTGTCCCATCTGTTTTGAATGTTGGATCACCTGGAACACTGCTTCAGGGTGTTTTGCTTGATCAAACCATGTTACTCTGGAGAATCCATAGCTTTTTATTTTCTGTGGACACAAAAATAGCAATCCATTTCCCCAGTAAGCTGTCCTTGAACTTAAATATTGAAGTCAAAACATTTTTAAAATATATAAATTGGATTAATCCAGCAGCATTTCTTTTAACAGTTGTTGCTATTTCCTCAGCAGTCAAACAATACAAACACAACACATTAGCATACAGTATGCAAACTCTCTTTGTGCTTTCCATTTTTACTTGGCTTCTTTATTATTTCTCTATTTCTTGTACTCCTATTTATTTATTATTTTATTAAGACAGGGTTTCTCTGTGTAACTTTTGCTTGTCCTGGAATTAACTTTGTACACCAGGTTCACTTTGAAATCACAGAGATCTGCTTGCCTCTGCCTCCTGAGTGCTAGAATTAAGGCTTGTGCCACCACATCCAGCTACTCTCTTTTTCTTAATTTTTTTTTAAACCACTTTATCCTGTTTTGTTCTCTCTCAAGCCTATGTATATTTTAAAACATGCTGTAAACCTTTAAAGGTTTTTCTTTATCTGAATCCGTCTTTACTGTAAATCTTTATCTTTTTCTGGCCATGAGTCTTTTATCTGCTAAACAACATTGATAAAGTTAAAGCCATAGCTGTTTTAGCCATGGTCTATCCAAAATGGCAGGGGTACAATTACTACCAGAACTGAGAGCTGTGCTCACTGCTTTGGTCTATGCAACCATACAGCAGCATGCTGCTGACTTGGAGATATGGTCATTGCAATTCCCAGCTCTCATACACACCATTAAGTTGTTAGCAGAGCACTTTAAAAGCTTTGCAGCTTTTTTGCCACTATGCTGAGTCAGGAAACCTCTCTTAAAGAAGCTGCGCAAATCTCTGCTTGTCTGTAGCAAAACAGAGCCTAACCGAGAAAAACTTTGTTACTAAGAAGCCTTGCTTGTCTGTGCTTTTTTTTTTTTATTTGTAAAACCCTTTTTTAAGGTTTTGTTAAGTTTTAAGTGGAAGTTATTAATATCCACATTGAAGGCGCCATTTTGTTATGATTAATTTTCCCTCCAGCTTGGTCCCACAGCTGCGCCAGTGCAAAATAATGCACAGAGACACTTTATTAGATATAAAGCTGTTGGACTTTTAATAGTGTTATTTATTGGCTAGCTCTGTCTTAAATATTAACTTATTTCCATTAGTCTAAGTATTTCCACATGGTCTTGGCTTATCTGAGAGAGGGTCTGGAGTTCTACTCTCTTGGTACTACATGTTGACTGTCCCCTTACCGCTCGCTCCTTGAACCCTCTTAGGCATATACCCAAAGGATTCACATCCATGCAACAAAGACATCTGTTCAACTATGTTCATAGCAGCACTATTTGTAATAGCAAGAACCAGCCTATAATTCACACCACAAGAGGAACTAGGATACAAGGTGTATTCTAAGAGATTCATATAAAGTCCCTCTCAGAACTGGTAAGGGACAAGTCCCCCAGAGCACAGGGGAAGTGGGGAAAATAAAATGCTTTGACTCCAAAATTTAAGTTGAAGGACAAGTTACTGGGGAAAAGGATTTCTATTTTTGTTTCCACAGATAATGAAAAGATGTGGATTCCTTCCAGACTAATGTGGTTTGATCAAGCCAGACCGCCTGAAACAGAGTACAAGGTGATCCTACATTCAAAACAGCTGGACAAAGCAGCCTTGCAGACTACAGCCAGGATTTCTGAGTCTTCTTGGAATCCCCCATGACAGATCCCCTGACCAGCAGGAAGTAGTTTGGAAAGAACCACGCCCAAATTCCCAAATATTATGTATAAATGTTGGTTTTCATTTAATTGGACTTTGTTATATAAAATAAAATAAAATAAAATAATAAAAAAGGAAAAAAAACATTCCTATACATTCAATTTTCTTTATTTTAAATGTTTTTTACTCTGCAAATGTTTCATACATATATATACTGTATTTTTGTCCTTTTCACCCCTCTCTATGCCCTCTCACTTTCCATGTCTATTTCACTGAAGCCCACCCTTAGTAGCCCCTCCTACTTTGACACCTTTTTCCCTCCTCATTGAATTTAATTAGGGTCACTTGCATGAAAGAGTTACTGGTGGCCACTCCAATGAAGAAAATCACACAGAAACACACACACACACACACACACACACACACACACACACACACACACACACACACAACACCTACTAACTGTCCAGAATGTCTTAGCATGGACTGTTTTAAAGCCCTTCCCTAACATGTGATGAATGGCTATGTTGTACCTTGAAGGCACTTGTTCTTGGTGCTGCTGTCTAACCTCTGCTTCTGGTGTTCTTTCAGCTCCTTCTTCTTTGATCTTCCCTGAGTCTCATAGGAGTGAGCAGATGTCTAGTTTAGGACTAAACACTCCACAGTTATTCTCCATATTTTGAGCAGTTGTGAGTTTCTGAACTAACTGCTTCCCACTGCCAAATAACTTCTTTGGTGACAGCTGAGCCCTGCATTAATCTATGAGTATAAATCTGAATATTTTAAAGGAATTTTGGCATCATTGCATAGTTATTGATAAAGTAAAAAATATTCAAAAATTAAAATAATTTATCTTTTGTGTGTGTGTATATAATTTTATTTTTGCCATGTAAAGGTATCCATACATGCTCCTGGATTTCTATTATACTTTATACATACCTCTTAGCCCCTCAGAGCCCAGATATCCCAACATCTACATGCTGGTCTTCTGCAGACTCATACCAGTCTTCAATTACTTCATTTAACAGTAGCAACATTCCCAAGGGAGGTCCTGGAAAAAGACAAGAGGAACAGCTCAAATCAACCAGTTTGTTTCTCATTAACTTCTCTAATAAAAAAAATCCCATGGAAAGGGAAGTTGCAACTATTAATTTGGGTGAGAATTAAACAGGGTCTGTTCATCTCATTCATCTGTGCTCTGCATGCTCCAGGCCAATGGGGGAAACTATAATTAGTTTTATTAATATTCTACAATTTATGCTTTCCTATCTCACATTCAGTGATAAGTAAACAATTCTCAGTTTTAAAATCACCTTCATATAATTTTTAAAGGTTTTGCTAGAAGCAAGAAAAGTGAAACAAAACAAAACAAAAAAAAAAATTGTGAAGATTTTAAGTCGTCGTTATTGCAGAGTTCAATAGTGACAAGCAAATGCATTAGCCACAGTTCATCACTGGAGAAAGAGTTCAGAGACAGATAGCATGGCCTCTTTTCTAAAATTTCACAAATTTGAACTCTGAAATTTATCCTCTTACCACATTTCGCAGAAATACTAGATTGAAATAAATTAATGGTAAAGCCCATCTTAAACCAATATGATACAAAATTTTTACTTATTTGATCATGTGATCACACACACTTTCCTTAGCACAAAGCTCCATGTGCCCTTGTTGCTGGTGACTCCAGGTATAATATACTCTAGGTCCTGTGGCTAGGGAACCACTAGATGGATATTGAACTTTTGTTCCTACGAAGGCCTGCTAGGGTCTCAAAAGCCCCTGTTCACAACCTTATTTGATACATGTTTCTGTATAGACATGATGTTAAGTATTTGGGGGGGGGTCCTCTGATTTGAATGCAATAGTCAGGAGCACTCTCACACCTGAGCAAAGCTTATCTAGCACAGGTGTTGCCTTCATAGGGCATGTCACAAATTTGTACCTAAGGATAGCACTTTAGCCTGTGTCTGAGGCAGCAAAATCACCACAAAGATAACAAATAAGCAAAACCTGGAACTGTAACAGCATAGAAGCCATTGCTCATAATGTGAAATGATAGAAAGAACCACTTAGTTTCTATCTAAAATCTTTTTTCTTACTGTTCTGTACATGACCACAAAAGAATTTTCAAGGCACCATGAGCACAGATGTTTTATTCACAAATGCATTTATCAAACAGGTAAACTGAAAATAAAAACGATTCATGCATTACACTTGATGCGACCTCAAATATTTTCCACATGGCTTCACATACACACAGAAACAGCTCTGAGTTCCCCGAATCTGATAATTTAGAATATCAATGTTTACTTGGATCTGAAAATGTTAGCTAGGGGATTTCAAGACTTTTTTTTTTACCTTCATGGTTTTGACAAATAATGTGAATACTGTGTCTCTTGTAATTTTGTTGGCCTTCTTGCCACTTGCCCAAATTAACATGAATATTCATACTTCATGTTAATAAAAGATGAGAGAAAAATGTAACATGGATAAAATCCATGTAACTCACCAATTCTTAAAAATAATGCAGGTGACAGAGATATCTGGAAGGGGCTCCAGAGCCATGCAGTATCATTGTTTCTCAATTGCTAAAGAACAGAGTTTTCTCTATTTAGACTTATTTTAAACATTTGGAAAAATAGTGAATCACCCCATGTATCTTCTAATATCCTCTGGACATATGAAATCCTTTCGTACATAAAGGCTCTACCTCAGCATTTACAGCTCAGACTCTGAAATCCCACAGGGCATAACAATAGATTGTATTAGAGCATCCTCAATTCTGCAAATAATCAAGTGAGAAATTAAGTATTGCCAGTCAGAAAACATAATTTATCTGGTTTAATAGTATTAGCTATGAAACTCATGGTTAGTATTAATAGTGGCATCACTTCCCCAGCCCTGATTCCAGGAAGTTTGAAACTGTTTATAGAACTCTTTATGTGTTCACACACAATAGAGGCTTGGAAGCTGAGGTCTTTCATGAGTCAGTATTAATTAATGTTCCTATAGCTACAGCTGTTATTTGGTATTCCAGATAAGCTTGGGGGAGAAATATCGTTAATGGGCAATTCATTTTCAAATTACGCTATTTTTTACCCATCAATTTGCTTGACAGCTGTATTCTGCTATTGTCAAGAATCTACCCCCATGAGGTGACAATCTCCACCACCCTATGCAAAAAAGATGTAAAGTGCAAGCTAATTGTAAAGCAGTTTCATCCTCAGTGATGTGAAGAATTGAGAACTGAACACCGCTCTGTTCCTGTTGAGGATACACTGTTACAGGAGATGCTCAGGCTCTTCAGAAATCAGTTCTGCTAATTCTTTCATTAACACTTTCCTGGGACTTAATCCCAGCCCTTGCAGGCTGCTTGACAGTGTTGGTAACAGTGAGAGAGAATGAGGGACTTTCAAAAAGATTTGGAATGGTGTATCAAGAATCAGTGTAAGAACAGTCCCTCAGACCTAAAAAATAAAGGGACATTGTCTTTGGATATCTTAAAACCAATTACACAATTGACAAAAAGTTCATCTCTATTATATTACCCCTTCCTGGAAGCTTTAAAGAATTTCATAATATAAAGTTTCTTCTGAAAAAAATAAATGTCTATTATATTTAGTAGTACATATCCACATGTGTATAAACTTAAAATTGGTAACATTCTTTATGACATTTTTATTTGTTCTTTGAGGACTGAGGACATAAATACACCATATCTTGATCACATTCATTCCCCAACTCTTCCCTCCAACTCCTCTCAAATTAATCCCTGGTCCCACAAAAGTTTGTGTCCTCCTTTTTAGAAAAAAAAGTAACCCGTTAATTTCAATTAGCACTGCTCATATTTGCATGGGTGTAGGGTCATCACCTACAACATACCATGCCCCTAAAAATAACTTTGCCTGCTTTCCCTATCCACCAACAATTAGGAATAGCTCCTGAGCTAGGAGCTGGGAGTTACTTTACCACTACCCATCCATATTGGAATGTTGACTGGCTTGATCTTGTGAGGGTCTTGAGTCCATGAGTGCAGGAATACTGTCACTTCTGGAAGACACTATTTCATTCATCAACACTAACCTCCAGTGTGTACAAACTTTCCACACTCTGATCTGGAAATTTCCTGGAGACGTTTGGAAACAGGCTATGGGACAAATGTCTAATTTATGACTGAGAAGTTGCACACACTTATTCTCTCCACTTTCATCATTTGTGAGTATCTATTAACAACCATCCACAGAGTAAATAGCCTTCTCTGATAATGTCTAGAAGCCACACTAATCTACTGGCAAAGGCAATACATGTTTAGAAGTGAGTTTGATACTAAGTCCATTTAGCAAAATAAAGCTAGCGAATTCCCTGCTAGGTCCTAGGAGTTGACCAGCCCTGGGTT